>NC_060119.1:867394527-868036451 GCF_021461395.2 Schistocerca americana | reverse complement strand
AAATAGATACGTGTTTCAAAGTTTTACTGACCTTCAAAGCAGTCAGCAGCATTGTGTATAACCCGTTGCTGGTCGTAGGTTGTGTTCCAAAAATGAACAACATAGAGACAGAAGTGATGACACTTTCTGCAGGACCTGACCATCATTTTGCAGGACAATGCTCAAACACGTACAATGCAAGCTGTTACTAATTTGTATGACTGATGGGTCTACTAAGTGCTGTACCACCTACTGCACTCCCCTGACTTAAGCCCTCGTGAGTTCAACTCGATTTCTAAACTGAAGGAAACACTTCACGGCATTCATTTCACAACTGCTACAAATTCGTTGGGCAACACAACTGACACTGCTAAGAGTATCCTACGACTACCACATCGCTGGCAACAGGTTATACACAATGCCGGTGACTGCTTTGAAGGTCATTAAAACTTCGAAACACGTATCTGTTTTGTACGAGCTATAAATAAATAATGGCCACTATTAAATTTCCAACCCTAGTATTTTCATATGTAGCACTGTGGTACCTTAATATGTACATGTGGTGTCGGTTGCTTTTTCTCTGCGTCGGAGAATCTTCCAGCAACACATCACAAATTTTAATACTGCGTCACTAAGTAGACTGCGCCTGTCAGTATAGGCTAAACCTTTTTGAATTATGACTTCAACACCTGACTTGCTGCCCAGTGGAAAATAAACATTAATGGCTTACTCTTCTTGCCCCCATGTACTTCTTTTTCTGGAGGTACAGGGTGACAATTATTGAACTTTATGAAACAAAATCGTCATAACCTCTGAACGGTTAGCGTTAGGACCTTCAAACTGCACGGTTGGTCGCGGGGCATGATGGGAATTACTATGCGCTTCCACACATGCCTTGTTGTTGTCGGCCATTTGCATGTGAAAATGACACATTACAGAATGCTCGAGTGTATAGCACTTGTGAATGCCTACTATGCGTACAATAACAGCCCAACTATTTAGTTGGATGTTCTTGTGAATCTGTGTATTACGAGTATCTGCACACTATAAGTCAAAAATCAAACCTCACAAACATTTACACACCCACTCCGCAAGCCAACACATGGTCCTTGGAGGAGGGTACTTTGCACTACAGCACGTTATTCCGTTTCTTGATCTACTCGCAAATGGAGCGAAGGAAAAATGACTGTCCATGTGCTTCCAGGCGAGCGCTGAATTCTCGTATCCTGTCTTCGCGGTCCGTACACAAGATATATATTGGTGGCAGCAAGGTCGTTCTTCACTTCAACATTAATGCTGATTCTCTAAACTTTCTCAATAGCGCTTCCGAAAAAGAATGTTTTCTTTGTTCTATGATTACCATAGTAGTTGACCTAAAGGGGTGCCATCCCAAAGTACCGTTATCCAATATGGTGGCTTTTGGTGGGAAAGTGCCACACCCCTGCCACGCCCCCCTGGTGGGAAGTTCGGATCACGTCAGGACAATGTAACACACCACAGCTGCCTCCGCTAAGCTAAGAAAATGGCGGGGAAAATAGGTCACTTCGTCTACCTCCACTAACCTACGTCATCTGACCGCCACCTCTTCCTAGGAATTTGTGGGAAAAGGACTCGGCCAGTGCTGGACGTAAGTCTTCATTTTGCATGCAGTCTTTATTTAAACAATTAGAGGCAGTACCACCATCAAGTGTGTCAGCCATGGGGTCCAGAGTCCAACTGACCTAGTACACAGTACTGCCACCAGAGGGCACTGTCATCCCTTCTGTACCATAATCCAAGATGGCGGTCTGGGGTGGGGGAAAATGATGGTTCAGACTGCTGCCAACGGCATGTGGAAGTCACTTCTACAGGTAAAGTTCTTTGAGTGCTATACTGATGTCCCATGTGTATCTAAATAATCGCCAACTCATCCTCTGGGCCATGCACGTGTGTGTTTACCATTGCTGACATGTTTGCTGTGGCTACTGACATCACAGCTCATGCTACAGAAATCTGTTCGACCGCTTTCTCTCTGTCACAATCCTAATGGGACATGTGAGATGCATCTAGCCTGCTTGCGCCATTCCTATGGATACTGACGTCACAGCTCCTGCTATAGAAACCTGTTTGACTGCTTTCTCTCCTTCACAATCCTAACGGGACATATGAGATGCATCTAGCCCACACGTGCAAATCTTTGGATACTGCCATCACAGCTCACGCTATAGAAATCTGATAGACCACTTTCTCTCCCTCGCAATCCTAACGGGACATATGAGATGCGTCTATCCCCCACATGCGGTACCTGTGGATACTGATGTCACAGCTTGCGCTTTAGAAATGTGATTGACTGCTTTCTCTTCCTCGAGATCCTAACAGAACCTGTTCATGAAGATAGCCCAGAATTGCACCGATTGCATTGTTCCTGATGGTTCTAATGAGGCATCATGTGTTACCCTTCCTGGAAATCGTAATATCCACACTTGCGAAACTACAGTTAATCATAAAAGCATTCTTGTTATTTGGAGAGAGAGAGAGAGAGAGAGAGAGAGAGAGAGAGAGACGATGGTCGCATCAAGCCCTTCCAGAAATAGGGACGTTTGATAAAACCTTCCCACTGGCTGTACACTCAAATGAAGCTCTCTCATTGGTCGCGTCGGTCTCTTTATAAACCTACAACCAACTTCCATTGTCCTCAGCGCGCTGCTGTTCGCCTTGTTGTGTGTTCCATCATGTCTGTGTGTGTTTACTAGTTCTTTTCTCTCCACAAAATGAAGAGAGGTAACTGCAGCAACACCTCAGAGTGTAGCGGGAAGAGGCTTAGAGTTCTGGATACAGGATTACCAAGTTAATAAATAATTTCTATTCTGAGTGTAAATTTTCGTGTGTATGTTAAAGTCGCCTTATTAATTCCATCTCCTTCTTATAGCACAACTCCAGGATTTTGTCTTCAAGCGAGAGGAGAGACAGGAGGGGGCTGGACCGCAACAGACTTGGAAGTCCAGCCTCCTGTGTTGGGTTCACAGCTGGGATTGCCTTGTGAGTATAATTTTCATTTTAATCTGTTCTTGTATAGTAGCCATTCAAAATAGTCTTATTTCATACTTCCTTTTTTTCTAGATCACCTGAAGCAAATGCAAATTGAGCTGGAGGCAGAGCTGGGGGCTGAAAACAATTATCTACTACAGCAGCAGCAACGTTACGTGGAACAGGCTCCAGCTGTAGGTAACCGACAACAGCACCCACGTAAGTATAGAGAAAAATATCCATTTGTGATCTTTCATTGTAACTCGAAATTGAAAATAAATAAAATTATGTCTCTTCCTGTTACAGGAACAGCTCTAGAGGACTTGGATTTGCTGGACAGGTAGCTTGATGCTGTTCATCAGCAGATGCAGGAACAGTATCGAGCAAATAATGGTATGTCCAAGCAGCATATTTTTAAGTTAAAAAAAGGTTATGTGCCTCTAGTAGTAGTGGTAGTAGTATAGGAAGCTTTTTTTCTGTAACAAATAGGTTTATATATCCGAAGTTAAAATCTGGGTTATTAGGCCGCGTCATGCTTCTTCTAAAATGTTCGACGTTTCGAGTCCTCTTCTGGGATCTTCCTCAGGATATTTTGGTGTCCACTACTGCTAGAACACTGTCAGAGACGAGTGCCACGTCCACTTATAATGGGGGAGTTTTCTGGCGTTCGTGCTAGAGAAGTGATAGTATTGGTTTAAGTTCATATGGCTACCACTGGTGGGCCATAGTCATACACTAATATTCCCGCTCTGATCTGAAGAAGGGGCGTTGGTAATTCATCTCTTGTGGATACCATTGCCCGGCCATCGTCATTGGATAGAAAGGCACTATCCCACACTTATGCTGGAGATGGGTTATTGGTTGAAATGCCTGCTACCGCAATTGGTTGGTCGTCATCAGTGGCTAGATTCGAAACGGACAGAGCAAGAGAGGGGGAATGTTTACCAAAAATATTATTGTCCGCCAAGGTGACTTGAAGCGCGTTGATTATGCCACTCACACACCGCGGCCGCGTATTTACTTCCTTGATGGCGGGGAGCGACGATACTGGAAGCCTACAAAAATGGTTCAAATGCCTCTGAGCACTATGGGACTTAACTGCTGAGGTCATCAGTCCCCTAGAACTTAGAACTACTTAAACCTAACTAACCTAAGGGCATCACACACATTCATGCCCGAGGCAGGATTAGAACCTGCGACCGTAGCGGTCGCGCGGTTCCGGACTGTAGCGCCTAGAACCGCTCGGCCACATCCGGCTGGCTGGAAGCCTATAGCCGTCCTCTCTATTGAAATTAGATGCATTCTTAGAAATTTCAACCGCTTCTCGGACCTTTCTTCTATAAATGTTTGTTTCTTTAGCCAGTACACGTACGTTATTAAAATCAATGTCACAGCAACAGTTCTCGTGATGTTCGCTAGTGCCGATTTTGCACTTTGTTTTAGCCGCATGTGCCGTTCGTGTTCCTTAATGCGTTCTTTAACAGTTCTTCCCTTTGCCGCAGCCACATGACAATTGATAGACGCCTGCATTGTGGAGGTAATCAGGTGCATCCGTTTTCCGCCGGAAAAAGTCTTTTGTTTTGTTTTGACTAAAGGAAGATGTCTGACTACCATTTTTCTTTAAAATTCTGCTGATGCGGTCAGTGACCCCAGAAACGAACGGTAACCTGACGGAGTGAGAAGGCGGTTCCTCGTCATTCTTATTAGCGGTATAAATATTTCGCCTAAAAGCCCTGTCGATTGAATAACTATCATACCCATTTGCCGTCAATGTCCTCTAAAAGTGTTGTAGCAGTAGTGGACACTAAAAGATCCTGAGGAAGATCCCGGCAGAGAGGTCGAAACGTCGAACATTTTAGAAGAAACATGACACGGCCTAATAACTCATAAGATTTTAACTTCAGTGACAACGGCCACGTAAGCCTGCAGACTTTCATAAAACGCTTGTATGGGCAATAGGTTTCTATATCGTTGTTGTTCTTGGCGAGACAGACGAGGATCAACAAAAGTGCTCAGATCTCGCTCTACTACGTGATAATTACGATGAGTTTTTGAGGGTGCGGTGGAGTCGCCTTATCAATTGTTTATGTCCTGGAGCCAGAGCGAGAAATTACTCACTCTGCTTATAACCATGTGATCGTCAGAACTCTTTCTTTCACCGCGCCAGCAGCGGTAAACAGTGTACTTAAGTATTATTTATTTTATGTCTTCTTCTACAGCGGTCACGTCTCAGCACAGTGTGGCTCTCATACCGGTGGCGGCTGAACTGTCTTCGTCATCAAAGCGGCGCCCTGTATGGCACGCCTCGCCTATAAGGACGCCGCTAGACGCCGCACGGATAGCGGCCGCTGCCACCGCCCCCGCCACCGCCGCCGCCGCCGCCGCTGCCCCCGGCCCCTACACTGACCCGACCGCGGCTGCCACAGCATCGCTCTGACGTCCATGGGCTGCCCTCACTCAGGCTAGCGGGTTAGCGCTGTAGGAACCAGGCTGCTCGCAGTGGCCCGATTCCGCAGCGTCTCCTCCACCGCTGTCACGTCCTCGTCGATCACGTGAGGTACAGCACACACCCCAGTCCATCTCGCCAACTCCATCAACTAGTTGTAGTTATACTATTAGTAATAGAGAAGATCCTACGGCTTGTGGCAGTTCCCTCTTCCTTACTTTTAGTGAAGGGCATAAGGTCAGTGATACCACACCACAGTTAGAGTACTCGGTGATTGCAGACACTTTTGAGGGGCGAATCTCGTTCACCAGGATCGAGAACCCGGCAGGAGGGTACCGCGACCCTGTTGGTTTCTTAAGGGCGTGCCTTCCTGTCATGGAAACGATGATCCTCAAGTTAGTCAATGATCTGCGGTATCCCGCCATTGAATGCAGGGTGGTGCTTTGCACCACCGAATTGCCGCAGACCTCCCCCCCCCCCCCCCCCCCCCAAAGTTGAGTGAGTCTGGTGTTGAAGAGACGAGTATTCATTATCTTTGGGAGGAAAATGGCGTGATAACGCGGACCTCGTCAATCGCCGAGTGGTTTCGTAAATCCACCTTGAGTGCTAAATTGGTTCGGTTTTCGAGATGGAAGTGAGAGGCTCAGCTAAAGCACTCAGCCGAATACAACATCTGGACATTCATACACACGTCTATGATCCGGTAAATGGAGGGTCTAGCTATATAAAGCCCCCTAAAGATATCGCTAATAATCAGGCATGCATTAATGTCGAAAATAGATATGATCTGGCTTGTTTTGCATGGTCAATCCTGGCTTGTGAAAGAAAGTATGGTCGCAGGGATCATCCTGAGCGTCTGAGTACATTCCATGTAGGTAATAATATTCTTGGATGTTATAACTTTGATGGTATAGAGTTCCACGTCAAGATCCAGGACATACCTAAATTTGAGGCGTAGAATACTAGGACATTGGTTCATGGTTATATCGTCATATAATTCCAGTCTTAACCACTAAAAATCTTTTGTTGGGGACAGCCCTGCAGTTCTGTTGCTCACTGAGCGCGAAAAATTTTCATGGGAGGTTGATAACCTTTACAGCAGCAATGCGCCCATGACCAAATCAAAGGAGAATGAAGATTTGTATAATAATGTGGTTGATTGTCATATTTGTCGGCTGCTGTTCGATAGAAAAGCGGAAACTCCTCGTAGGAACCACTGTCATCTTACGGGGAAGTTTCCGTGGTGCAGCTCACAACGGGTCCAATTTGAAGTACTAGCTACCAAGAGACATACTCGTTTTCTTCCACACTTTAAGTGGAAATGACGCTCGCTTTCCAGTTGAGAACGTGGCTGATTTCAGTTTGGAGAAAGATCAGGTCAGTGTCCTACCTGAGAGTGTGCAGAAATACATTTCATTCTCCAAACGAATGACGCCAAGACTTATGCTCCACTTCCTTAATATGCTACATCTTATGCACTACAGAAACTCGTTGAAACTATACCTCAGGGTGATATGCATATCAGTCGAGCTGCAGTTTCTGATGAGGAAAAGTTTCAATTTGTCACTAGGAAGGCGTTTTTCCCATATGAGTATGTGGATAGTATGGCGAAACTCGACGAAACCAGGCTACCCGACATAATTGTATTCTCCAGGAATCTGTGATGCCATAATGGATGCAGAGTATGGGCATGCCATGAATGTCTGGCGGGAATTCAGTATTTCCACTTCAGGAGAGTATGCACAGTTGTACACGGACACAGACGTGCGACTGCTTGCGGACGTTTTTGAGAAATTCTGACCACATATTCTCTGGATCCCGCCTTCTATTACACGGTTGTCTTGGGATACAATGCTCAAGAAAACGACGTGCAGCGTTGAATTATTGACCGATGCTGACATGCTTCTTTTCTTTGAGCGAGGGATCCGTGGGGGACTTTGCCAATGTGTCTTTTAATTTTTTTTTGTTTCTGCTTTTTCCTTTTTTATAGATATTCTGTGCATATATAAACATAAATTTTGTTCTTCTTTTTTCTTTGTATCCTTTTCTTTTTCCACACATTCTCTCTCTCTATGTATGTATATACACGTGCAAATAACACAAAAATATTTACATGACACAGACACCCACCCACCCACCCACCCACACACAAACACACACATACACACACGCAAAAATTACTTACACTATGATAAAGGCGTCATACTACTACTCTGCAGACACTCTCTCCCTCCCTCCCCCCCCTCTCTTTCTATCTCTCTCTCTCTCTCTCTCACTATCTATCAGAGTCCCCCAGCCCTTCCCTCCCTACAAGTGAGTAGTGTGAACATGGGCGAGTTTCAATACCGTTATCACAAATGACCCTTTTATTGTCATAAGGTGACAGACCAATTTTAGACTGCAGCACAGTGTGCACCTCGTGTCCTCTCGATCGAATACTGGTCTGCCACACCATATGTGGTGGTTGCAGTGAAGCACCGCGAACTCCACTGCACAGGCACCGCTAACAGTCTTCGATAGAGAGGGCTCTCGATGCCATGCGGTGCACACCCTTAGCCCGCCTCTGGGTGACACCTTCCAATGTGCATTATGCATACATTTTTGAGCATAGATCAACAAACTCCAAAATCGACAATCCATTCGCCTCATCCTTCATAAGACAGATAACCTTCTTGTTCTGTGGAATAATACCATAAGGATTATCGGCCGTGTATCAGGACATGACGAATTCATTACCGTGGCACCTGATTACTTCATATGGATCACAGTTCTTCACTCAATAGATGAAGCTATCTGTATCCATACAAAGTAATTTAGGATCTGCGAAATGAGTTTTTGAAAACTCATAATGAAAGCGGTACATGTGGTGTTTGGATAGGTGTAGTATGCACATCCCCACGTAAATAGGTTTGGTAAACTCTACTGCAGTCTTCGCCATATCCACTGCAACAAAGTGAATGTGAATGTGATGACCTGCTTAAAATTTGGTCTGGAGTGCTTTTCTTAAGCCATAACGCCAATCCCATTCGGTTCTAATCAAAATTTCACGTCCTTACCTCAAATTTTCCAGTGTTTTACCGAAAACTGAATTATTCATTAATTTACAAAAATCTTTCTCAAAGTCACACGTCACGGAAGCTCTCTGTCTCGTTTTCAAATCAAAATACACCTTCAACCAAGGGGACAGCTTGGAGGAAGTAGCCCAGGTGATTCTAGCCAGCTCCGTATCCAGGCTGAGACACTGCTGGAGATTACAATAATGAATGCTGTATCTCCACTTTTCCCCCAGCGTTTTGGCGTGGAGTCTCCTCTTCTGTGTCTTAGCACACTTCACATACTTGAAAGACCTCAGTGATGCAATGTTTGCTGGGAATGTCTCTATTATTCCAGCATCTTGTGTGTACGCTAGAAGCGCAACATCTTTAAATATGAACTGTCTACGCTCACCTTTTCATTTGTACAGCTTGTTGCACAACACTGGTTCAAAATGGTTTCAAATGGCTCTGAGCACTATGGGACTCAACTGCTGAGGTCATTAGTCCCCTAGAACTGAGAACTAGTTAAACCTAACTAACCTAAGGACATCACAAACATCCATGCCCGAGGCAGGATTCGAACCTGCGACCGTAGCGGTCTTGCGGTTCCAGACTGCAGCGCCTTTAACCGCACGGCCACTTCGGCCGGCACAACACTGGTGAGCGGGCAGTAGTTGATCACATGGTAATGTAGAACTAGAGCATATGCGGCAGTGTGTTCTGGGAAATTGGTTGAAGATTCAAATTCAGTTCGCAAATCTATAGGTCCAGACTTAATTATCTCGCTCTGTTTTGAGCAGTCTGTTGTGATGATCGGTGAAAACTCCTTGAACATTTGTGGACTGAGTCGACACCCTCCTCCCTCTCCTTCGGGAATTTCATAGTAAGAAGCACGAAATCTTGCATGCATGTCATAAGTCAGACTGTATACATTTTCATTCCACTGCAGATGTAAATTATCATATGGATAGAATTCTGAATTGAGGTAGACTTTGGCATTAGTTAACTATCAGCTGTCGAACATGGTGGAACCATTTGCTGTATTACCTCTTCTGTCAGTCTGAAATGCAGGTATGACGAATCTAGGTGTCTCTAGCTGCGAGGAGGTTTTAATAGCCCTTGTTTGTCTGCTCACAGTTGGTAACACTGGGTACTCGAAAACCTCCCACAAGCGAAATGTCAGTGACAGAAGTGTACCGGAATTCAGGACTTTTAAAATCTTCAATCGCTCCTCATCTGATACATTAATGTGAAGCGTCATTCACCAACAGCGGTAACGTAAACCGGCATAATATGCACTATTGGGCAACGGAAAATCCACGATGGCTGCGACAAGTGGAACATCAGCAACCTTGGCGGGTTAATGTATGGTGCGGCATTATGGGAGGAAGGATAATTGGCCCCCATTTTATGGATGGCAATCTAAATGGTGCAATGTATGCTGATTTCATACGTAATGTTCTGTCGATGTTACTACAAGATGTTTCACTGTATGACACAACGGCGATGTACTTTCAACATTATGGATGTCCGGCACATAGCTCGCGTGCGGTTGAAGCGGTATTGAACAGCATAGTTCATGACAGGTGGATTGGTCGTCGAAGCACCATACCATGGCCCGCACGTTCGCCGTATCTGACGTCCCCGGATTTCTTTCTGTGGGGAAAGTTGATTTTCTATCGTGATCCACCGACAACGCCTGACAACATGCTTCAGCGCATTTGCAATGCGTGTGGAACATTACGGAAGGCGAACTATTCGCTGTTGAGAGGAATGTCGTTACACGTATTGCCAAATGCGTTCAGGTTGACGGACATCATTTTGAGCATTTATTGCATTAATGAGGTATTTGCAGGTAATCACGCTGCAACAGCATGCGTTCTCAGAAATGATAAGTTCACAAAGGTACATGTATCACATTGGAACAACTGAAATAAAATGTTCAAACGTACCTACGTTCTGTATTTTAATTTAAAAAACCTACCTGTTACCAACTGTTCGTCTAAAATTGTGAGCCATATGTTTGTGACTATTACAGCGCCATCTATCACAAAGCGAAAACAGTGGTCCAACTAAAACATTCATATTTCTTTACGCACTACACAAATATGTAATGAAAATAGGGGTTCCTATTTAAAAAAACGCAGTTGATATCCGTTTGACCTATAGCAGCGCCATCTAGCGGGCCAACCATAGCGCTATCTCGTTTCCCCCTTCAAGCTAGACAAGTTTCGTTATTTGTAGCTTTTCGTTTGACTCTTATTTCGTGAGATATTTGGCCCGATCACGATCAATGGACCACGCTGTATATTTGAATCCGTTATTCTCGTGTGAATATTCCGTCATATCTACAAGATCAGCTTGCCATAAGTCATCCAAACCTTTAATCATAACATGCCTACGAGGGTATGTTGTGCGTGCTGGTTTGTGCAGTTCTCGAACTACTGTCTCCATTCTTATTCGATGATACCTCTCTTTCTAAGCTCAGAGATTATTGGAACAGCCTCATTCGAATGAGCTGTATCACCTGCAGCGGCTGATGCCATGAGCAGCCGTAGTCAGTCTATTAGCTCGTTGGATTCGTCATGATATATATCCTGCGGGATTCGACTGTTAACTGCTTTATGCCCGAGTTCAGTACCATCACCGCTGTTGCTGCTGCTGTTGTTGCCGTTTTCGCGATCAAGTATTGGTTTTATAATAGTTTTATATTTCTTGGTGCTCATGCTTTTCGCACTCTTATGTACATCAGTCATGGGCAGTATTTCACGGTACCTTTCCCTATCATTAACTGAATAATTTATAGGTTTTTTGGTAGGGTTAGGAAAATAAGATTCATTAAGCCAGGTGTTCTCTCAAACCGCCTATCACTAATCTGCATTGTGTCATCAGTTACAATTATATGATGCATACCCAACATGTACGGTCTTCCCCTGCTAACTCCGAATGTTCTATCTATCTGATCAGGGGCGTGACGGATAATGAATTCGTCAATGGCAACTCCATCGTTATCGTGTGTTTTTCTTTTTGCTGAGAGCTGTCGGAGAGATTCAGTAACCGGCTCTTAGTATTTGCTGTCGATCCATATGCCCTAACCTCAGCACCCGTAATTTCTCACGAACTGCTTTCCGCGCTTGAACCACTTTCTGCTTCGTTGACATTTCTGTGTACACAAATCAGACATCTCCGCAGCGTGAGGCTTTATACATCCGCTCTTCTTCTCCCTCTTACTATGTGTCTGCTCCCCCTTCTCAACAACAAGGAACTCTATTTTCCTCTCAATAGCCTCGACCTTTCAAGTTAAATCGGTTACTTTCTTACCGACTTCAATAACTAACTGATTTAACGCATTCACCATTCTCAGAAGAGTCTGGTAATACGTCTCTAGTTCCTTGCATATACCTCCAACTTTGTGCACAATAGCTTGAATTTTCGCATCCATGTACAGGCGAATGTTCTGTGTGTGTACAACCATTCACTCTGGCTGAGAGCTAGACATGTGCGCGAATTTGTCCATGGTGCAGCCTACACTGATGTACTAACCTCCCTTACCGTGCTATATATGCAAAAACTCTTGACATTTTCGCCTGTACCTACCATCACTCAGTTTTCGTGTTTTATCAATAACGAGAAATATATACTGTGAATGATTCCAGCAATCAGCATATATCCTACAAAATGAATGAACGGCGTCAGTTCCGACATGTGCCTCGTAAATGTGTTTTAAATTCAGATTGTCTTATTTGAAGGCTATAATGAGGTCTGCATTATCCGTAACCAACTGTTTCGGGACTCTGGAATATGTTTCGCTTAGATGCATCAGCACCCACATGACTAATGAAACAGAAATATTTTTGAATTAGGTCTTGGTTTTCCGCAGCAACATAGTCAAATATGAAGACAGTGTTTGGCTTTGCTTTTTTAGGTGGAGGTATATCACCGCTTTCACTGAATGTCGTGTATGTAACACCATCTACACCACGCAATATTTCTTGTAATAGCTGATACTTGGGTTGAAACAGTGGTTTTGAGAATACACAAATATGTTCAAATCGGCCTCCATCTACATGTGTTAGCAGCGTCGTGAGGACATTAGTCTTCCCGAAATTGGATGGACGTTCAATAATTGCTCGTATATTACCAGGAAGGAGAATTCCATTCTTCTTCTTCTGCATGTCTTCTTTTGCATCTCCACAGGACCAGTCTCCGACAGCACAGTCCTTGTGATGAGGATGTTCCACCCACCCTGCCATGATACTAACTACACCAGGTATTGACAAGTAGTTGACATATATAAAAAGATACACTTGAAAGGACAGTAATAGTATGTGTAGCCACTATAGCTCCATCACTTAAACGACTGAGCTGTATTATCTACACAGTGGAAACAGCTATATATACAGGGTTAATCACCTAACATTACCGCTGGATATATTTCGTAAACCACATCAAATACTGACGAACCGATTCCACAGACCGAACGTGAGGAGAGGGGCTAGTGTAATTGTTTAATACAAACCGTACAAAAATGCACGGAAGTATGTTTTTTAACACAAACCTACGTTTTTTTAAATGGAACCACGTTAGTTTTGTTAGCACATCTGAACATATAAACAAATACGTAATCAGTGCCGTTTGTTGCATTGTAAAATGTTAATTACATCCGGAGATATTGTAACCTAAAGTTGACGCTTGAAACCTCCGACGTTCAGTTGCGTGTTGTAACAAACACGGATCACGGTCGGGGAGCAGCATCTGCAGGGACATGTTTACGATAACGATCGTGTTTACGAGTGTGGCTGTAGTGCACTGTTGTGGTTTGGTCTAGCTGTCGCAGTGTCCGCATGTAGCGCTTGCTGCTATTGTTATTCTGCATTCGTCTCCTCACGCAGACCAACTGTAGTACACCGTGTTACCAGACGTCTGTGATAGTGTAGTGTTGTAGGAACTGTGACCATGGTATATTCGAACTCTGAAAAGGCGGAGATGACACTCATCTATGGCGAGTGTCGACGAAATGCAGCTGAAGCCTGCAGGGTGTATGTAGAACGATACCCGAACAGAGAGCATCCAACGTGCTGCACATTGCAGAACATCTACCGCCAACTGTATGCAACAGGTATGGTCGTAGCACGCAAACGGGTCCGTAACAGGCCCGTCACAGGAGAAGCGGGTGCAGTTGGTGTGTTAGCTGCTGTTGCCATGAACCCACACATGAGTACACGGGACACTGCGAGAGCCGGTGGACTGAGTCAAAGTAGTGTCATGCGCATACTGCATCGTCACCGCTTTCACCCGTTTCATGTGTCGCTACATCAGCAATTACATGGTGATGACTTTAATCATCGAGTGCAATTGTGTCAATGGGCATTAACAGAGAATGCGTTGCAGTTCTACCTGTTTACCGACGAAGCGGGTTTCACAAACTATGGGGCAGTGAATCTACGGAACATGCATTACTGGTCCGTGGACAATCCTCGCTGGCTCAGACAGGTAGAGCGACAGCGACCGTGGACTGTAAATGTATGGTGCGGAATCATTGGGACCACCTCATTGGTCCTCACTTCATTGCAGGGGCCCAAACAGCTGCAACATACATCGCGTTTCTACAGAATGATCTGCCAACGTTGATCGGGCTGACCCTTGACAGGATGTTCGACGGGCGTTTCATAGGACGTGGAGGACGCATAAATTGGCCAGCCCCTTCTCCTGTTCTTACACCTCTGGACTTCTTTCTGTGGGGTACGTTAAAGGAGAATGTTTACCGTGATGTGCCTACAACCCCCAGAGGATATGAAACAACGTATTGTGGCAGCCTGCGGCGACATTACACCAGATGTACTGCGGCGTGTACGACATTCATTACTCCAGAGATTGCAATTGTGTGCAGCAAACGAAGGCCACCACATTGAACATCTATTGGCCTGACATATCGGGACACACTCTATTCCACACCGTAATTGAAAACGGAAACCACGAGTGTACGTGTACCTCACCCCTCATGGTAGTGTACATGTGCGTCAGTGAAAAAGACCAATAAAAAGGCGTTAGCATGTGGACGTAATGTGTTGTTCCAGTCTCTTCTGTACCTAAGGTCCATCACCGTTCCCTTTGGATCCCTACGTAATTCGGTGCTCTCCGACACACACGATCGAACAGCGGAGGAGTGGTACTCAAGCGTCAACTTTAGGTTAAAATATCTCCGGATGTAATTAACATTTTACAATTCAACAAACGGCACTGATTACGTATTTGATTATATGTTCAGATGTACTAACAAAACTAACGTGGTTCCATTTAAAAAAAACGTAGGTTTGTGTTAAAAAGCATACTTCCGTGCATTTTTGTATGGTTTGTATTAACCAATTACACTAGCCCCTCTCCTCACGTTCGGTCTGTGGAATCGGTTCGTCAGTATTTGATGTGGTTTACGAAATATATCCAGCGGTAATGTTAGGTGACTCACCCTGTATATTATCTATGAAGAATAACTTTATCATTAATTTCTGTGAATAGCTGGTATAGGATTGAAAAAATATTAATAAGTGTAATACTTTGCTTATAATGAGAGAGATATGAAATAAAACACAAATACGGTTTGAGATTATATATAAATAATTATTTATTTATTTAAATATTATACATAGGATGTAGTATTTCAAGAAAATCGTCAGACTCTTTCTGTATCTTCTTCTTCTTCGCACCTGTACAATATACCCGAAACAAAGCTTTTTCAGATACAATAAAATTCGTGCGTATCTCCCTCAAGCCAATGGCTGCCTAATAATACTCAGATTTTTCACATGCACATTTAATCTGTTTCTCTTTCGGTTCAGCGTTCATGTGCAAACAAAGGTAGTGCCTCATATCATCAACATGTACACTGTGCACATGTAGGAAGTTTACAACATCATTGTATGCAGATTCTATGCTTGACAACCAGCGGTTCAATCTCTCCACTGCAAGACATAGCGCGGTATCCAGATCGTTTAACATCATAACTGAGGTGTGCCTTAGAAAACACACTTGTCCTCCGATTTCAAACATAGAGCACAGTCATCATACACTGTTGTAATAGATAGTGCCACACCAGTAAGGCGAATGTCTGGGGGAGAGTGAGTTGGATAGTACCCTGTAGTCATCTGCTGGTTGATATAGCACTCTGCATGACATATTTCGCCCAGTCGAATTCTGAAGTTGGGACTTTAACACCATTCAATGCATTTTCAATATCTATTTTCACATTCAAGCCCCAGACATGATGCGCTTCTATAACAACGTTTGCACATTTCGTTCCACTGGGAGTTAAATTGTACGTGGAACTGAAAAGCATGGGTACACTCGATGTCTTCTTATCGACAGCAGCTAAACTCTGTGTCTGCACTAGCACAGGGATGTTCTACTGGGATGGGTTATATGTAGGTGGCCAGTACTGTCCTCTATCTTGCTGTTGTTTAGGAATACCAGCAGTATTCGATGTGTTGGGAGCAGGTCGTATGCCTTCATCACACAAATCGATGAGTGGGACAGACAACAGCAGCTCCTTGTCCTAACCTAGCAAGTGGGCAATGTGCGTTACAGGATCCCACATAGTCGCTACAGGTTCAGACATGCTGGAGGTTGTTGCTGCCACAAGTCCAGAGGTCGCTGCAGGTCTCAACAAGATGGCAGCAAAGTTTTCTACAGGTCCAGACACAGCAGAGATTAGCATGGCGGGCTTGGACATGTCGAGGGCTACTGCTGAACAAAGACGAGGAAGCATTACATGTGGGCGAAGATGTAAAAACAATCAATAATAATAATGCTAACCACAGAGAAAGATGTGATATGGGATACTTACTTTTCCATTTCCTCCTGTTCTGCAGGGGCATGTTTGATTGCGACTGTTGTTGATGCTTCATGGTTCTTCTTCATCTTCTGCTGCTGCTGACTGAGCAAGACTGAGGTGCCAGAGCTGCTGAGCCAGCCCCATATCCCCTTCGATGACGTTACCAGATACCACCATCCTACTGGCTGAAGTTCAATATGTGACCGGATTAAGGGTTCCTATTGGTTCCCACCATTCCCCCCCCCCCCCCTCCAGACTGCCAACTTGGATTATGTCATGGAATGGATAACATATGACTGTGCCCTCTGGTGGTGGTACTGTGTACTAGGTCAGTTGGTCTCTGGACCCCATGGCGAGCACACTTGATGGTGCTACTGCCTCTAATTGCTTAAATAAAGAATGCATGCAAGATAAAGACTTATGTCCAGCACAGGCCAAGTCCTTTTCCCACCAATTCCTACGAAGAGGGTGTGGTCAGATGACTTAGGTTAGTGGAGGTAGCCCAAGTGACCTATTCTCGCGACATTTTCCTAGATTAGTGGAGGTAGCCACGGGTGTTGCCTTGTCTGGATGCAATTTGAACTTGCCGCCAGGGGGGAAGCAGTGGCATGGTACTTTCACACCAAAAGCCGCCATCTTGGATAACGGTACTCGCATCGTCAGCTGATGTCACGGCCGCCGTCTTGGATGACGTCATGTGCTATTGCCAAATCTACAGGCCACGATGTTTGATGACATCATCGCTGTCATCTTGGATAATGGTACCCCTGTTGTCCCCCTACTTACCATTTATGTACGAGTATACTGAATGTTTCTGTAATAGAGGTATGTTGATCAAACATATTGCTAACAAAGGTAATAGCAAAACTCTGAATCTGAATTGCTTCCTTTAATCCGCCTGGTGGGGAGCCCATGTGCTCGAACAGTGCTCTAGAATGGGGTGCTACACTTTTCTAGAATTCTCCCAATTTACATGCTCGTTCATTTCATGTTGCCTTGCAACATTATATCTAGATATTTAATGTACATGACAGTATCAAGCAACACGTCACTATGACTTTATTGGAACATTACTGGAGTGCTTATCCTACTGATATGCTTCAAGAAACTTTATCTACTTTTAGGGTTTGACATCACGAGCTCAGAGCAGGAGCGGGGAGAGTTTTGCTATATTTTGGCATCTGATCGTGAAACACCATTTCCGTGTTTTCTCTCTGCTGGAGGGAAACCTCGCTATTGGGCTTCAGTGTTTTGTACTTTCGTCACTGGTGAGTGGCACTGTTCGGCAGAGAATGGAGAGCAGGGCGTAAGAGAGAGCCAGTAATATAGCACCCAGGGTCCAGGGGGAGTAGAGGCGCATCGCCTTCTGCTGAAACCTGACCACGGCGAGTTAGGAGACTTGTGGGAAACGGTATTGCGGCTGTACCAACGCTCCCTGGTCCTTCTAAGAGAGGCTGCACGACAGCGGCGTCGATCACGGCGCACAGGAATTAAATTAACAGTGAGCACTCATAGCAGCAGAGGCGAGCTAGATCATTCTTGTTCCGCACTGGTGGAATAATAAACGATCGCATGTCTCAGTTTCAACGAACAATTGTTGAATGCATGAACCTTTCAGTCGTCACCCAGTTTTCAGTCACTGTTTTCCGTCAGGAAATAGTGAGTCCTGAAACCGTTTTAGACCTTCATTTTGGAGTTAGCAGGGTGTAATTTGTCATTCAGACGAATAACACTGCTATCCATAAAATTACCAATTAGAATTTTCATACTGGTAGCATTTAACTGTTCAAATGTCTCCTTTTTAGGAATTGTTGTCATTCATGTTTTAAAGAGTGAATTACTGTGTCAAGTGAAAGATGTCAGACACCTTACTGTCTTATTAAATTACTGTGTAAATCACCCACTTCAGGATCTAGGTCCCAAAAGTCATGTTCTCCATTAGGAGTTGTGCACATTAAATTCATAGGACAGATCTTAAAGAAGCAGCCTGCCCACAGTTAGTTCTGAGTGTGAGGGAAATTTTCCACAAAGAGGGGATTTCGCAGGCTTCTCTGTTGCGCTCCTGACGGTAACCTTACCTTTGACGTACACTCACAGTCCAAGACAGTGTATTGGGTTATATTGTTGAAAAAGTCTTCGAACCCACGCATATATCCGGGAATCTATTACGCAGAGTATTCAAGAAAAATTGTCAAATACTTTCAAAGATGGTAGTAATTATCGAACGAGGAAAATATGTCCAGTAAACATGTGTCCGGTAAAGCATATTTTCCTAGATGAACACGTGTTTATAGGAAGGGCTGCCCGACGCTTGGTTGCGGATAGTAGCACAGTCGCTACGTCAGCGCTCCGTAAATGTGTTGGCACCGTATTATGTTGCCTTACTCACAGTGCTCTACCTGCCATTAGGTGGTCTGCAGTCAGTTGTGTCGTTCAAGTCGCGTTATAGGTTACGTTAGGTTTCGTAGTGTTTGTGTGCCTTATTGTACAGTACCGTCAACCTTGAATACGTATGATGGTGTTTTACCTTCCTCCAAATGCAGATTTACTTACGTATTTACTGTACTCGCCCTTTACGTACAAATGGTGTAGTACATTTTCTCTCTTCCACCAAATGTTAACAGTGGAAGCCTACTACTCGACAAGTGAAATTTCGGACAGGATATTCTGCTGTGGTTTAGCAAATGATACAGCCTGCGAGCCCATGCCGCTATGCTGAATAATGTCCATAGCGCAGAGTGCCTTCTAATAAGATTTCGGCAGACTTTTCCAGCGTCTGAGGGATACAGGTACCCTTGCACTAAGGACGAGTGACAGTGGAAGCACCCACAGATTCCGCTCGCCTGACGAGGAATGTGTGCTACGTTAGGTAGAAGAAACCTCTTGTACCAGTATGCGACGATTAGCAGCAGCAGAAAGCGTATCTCACTCTCTTATCTGGTAAAGGGGGGGGAGGGGAGGTACTTCATGAACAATTGCTGTACCCATATCACCTACAGCACATTCAGGCACTAAGGTCACAGGATCATCATGGCAGACGGCGGTTCAGTCAATGACTGTTGCAGAAGTGTGCCACAGATCCATTGTCGACATTCAAGGCGAAGCAGAGTTCACAAGCGATGGTGTTGTGAATTTCTGTAACCAGCGTGTATGGACGGATGTAATTCCCCAAGCAGTTCAGGAAAGAGGGCATCACCGCCTATTCTCAATCAAGGTGTGGGCAGGCGTGCTTGGCGATACATTAACAGGGCCATACTTACCACCACAGAGGTTAACTGCGGCGCATTATCTGGATTTCCTCATTAGTGCATTGCCTATCTTGCTGGAGGCTGTGCCACTGCAGCAACAAATACAAACGTGCGCACCAGAACACTTTTGTCACTATGTGCACGAACATCTGGCGCTGGATTGGTCTGGTAGGTGGGGGGG
Source organism: Schistocerca americana (assembly GCF_021461395.2). Lineage (NCBI taxonomy): Eukaryota > Metazoa > Arthropoda > Insecta > Orthoptera > Acrididae > Schistocerca > Schistocerca americana. Next base: position 868,016,728 of record NC_060119.1, on the reverse strand, counting down.
GGGGGGGGGGGGTTGAGAGGAGCGGCACACTTCGAACTGCTCGTTTCCCAGTCCTCAATCTCTTAGGCTTTTGGTTATAGGGACACTTGTACAAATTGGTCTACGCCACGACAATTAGCGATGTGCCAGCACCACAGCGTTGCGTCTTCAGTGCATGCCTGCAGGTACAACGACAACATGGACGCCATGTTGAACACTTCCTGTAAACACGTGTTTATTGCAGAAAGTATACACTACTGGCCATTAAAATTGCTACACCACGAAGATGACGCGCTACAGACGCGAAATCAAACCGACAGGAAGAAGATGCTCTGATATGCAAATGATTAGCTTTTCAGAGCATTCACATAAGTTTGGCGCCGGTGGCGACACCTACAACGTGCTCACATGAGGAAAGTTTCCAACCGATTTCTCATACACAAACAGCAGTTGACCGGCGTTGCCTGGTGAAACGTTGTTGTGATGCCTCGTGTTCGTGTAAGGAGGAGAAATGCGTACCACCACGTTTCCGACTTTGATAAAGGTCGGATTGTAGCCTATCGCGATTGCGGTTTATCGTATCGCGACATTGCTGCTCGAGTTGGTCGAGATCCAATCACTGTTAGCAGAATATGGAATCGGTCGGTTCAGGAGCGTAATACGGAACGCCGTGGTGGATCCCAACGCCCTCGTATCACTAGCAGTCGAGATGACGGGCATCTTATCCACATGGCTGTAACGGATTGTGCAGCCACGTCTCGATCCCTGAGTCAACAGATGGGGACGCTTGCAAGACAAAAACCATCTGCACGAACAGTTCCACTACGTTTCCAGCCGCATGGACTATCAGCTCGGAGACCATGGCTGCGGTTACCCTTGACGCTGCATCACAGACAGGAGCGCCTGCGATGGTGTACTCAACGACGAACCTGGGTGTACGAATGGCAAAGCGTCATTTTTTCGAATGAATCCAGGTTCTGTTTACAGCATCATGATGGTCGCATCCATGTTTGGCGACATCGCGGTGAACGCACATTGGAAGCGTTTATTCGTCATCGTCATACTGGCGTATCAACCGGCGTGATGGTATGGGGTGCCATTGGTTACACGTCTCGGTCACCTCTTGTTCGTATTGACGGCACTTGAACAGTGGACGTTACATTTCAGATGTGTTACGACCCGTGGCTCTACCCTTCATTCGATCCCTGCAAAACCTTACATTGCAGCAGGAAAGCACGACCGTATGTTGCTGGTCCTGTACGGGCCTTTCTGGATACAGAAAACTTTCGACTGCTACCCTGGCCAGCACATTCTCCATATCTCTCACCAATTGAAAATGTCTGGTCAATGGTGGCCGAGCAACTGGCTCACCACAATACGCCAGTCACTACTCTTGATGAACTGTGGTACTGTGTTGAAGCTGCATGGACAGCTGTACCTGTACACGCGATCCAAGCAAGGGCGTTATTATGGCCAGAGGTGGTTGTTCTGGTTACTGATTTCTCAGGATCTATGCACCCAAATTGCGTGAAAATGTAATCACATGTCAGTTCTAGTATAATATAATTGTCCAATGAATACCCGTTTATCATCTGCATTTCTTGTTGGTGTAGCAATTTTAATGGCCAGTGGTGTATATTTCCGGACCAATGTTTATTGGACTTACCTCAGGAAGTATGTGTTCCCGGACCCATGTTTATTGGACTTATTTTCGAAGAGAACTATCACATCTGAAAGTATTCGTAACTTTTTTTGAACACCCTGTAGAGCACCTCCAGTAACCACAAGTTTATAGCAGAAATTAAGTATTTCCACACCCATGTTTATCGGACACATTTTCGATGAGTACTATGACAATTCAAAGTATTTGACACTTTCTTTTGAACAGCCAGTAGCGTGTTTAAAATCAGTTGTGACTTTTGACAGTGCGGAGCGAGTGGAGGGAAACGAAGTTGCCAGCGTGTGCCAGGCGCGTAAGCAGGTGGCGAAACTGCCAGGCCTACTCGGCGCGGAACCTGGCAGGCCTGCTGGCCTGCGTGAGCAGTAAGCCGCGCAAGCCAGCCGATCTGCCATCTTACTCAAGCGATTTTAAAGAAACCATTTGGTAATAAACTCTGTTTCTCGCGCATCTTATAGCTTATTTCGTCAGGTTCATGATGAACTACCTATCATGTCACTAACGGTCATAGTTATTGTAATATTTAGATATTAGGTAAACTTCTGCAAGAAATTCTTAAAGTTTGCAGTTAAAAATAGGGGTCGCTATGAATTTGCCTTTGGTGCATGTTGCGTCATATTTTGCTGCATATGAAATGTAGATAACATATTTAACTATTCTTAAACTCAGAATGGCATCGCTATCTGTCTCGGGTTTGGAGAAAATTAAATGTACGTAAAGAGCGCTCTGACACGAACGCGCCAATGAAAAAGGCAGAATGAAATATTCACAAATCCCTCGTATCTAATAAACTGTCTGAAATATCAAAACAAGGTTTTGGGAAATGATTGCATGCAAAGAAGACAGAATTTTTCCGTATGATTAATATGTGAACCTCCCACATCTACCGCAATATCCAAGCTAATACTGACTTTTTCAATGAAATAATGTAATTTTTAAGACCATCGATTGCTGATGAAACGATAATTGCTGTGGGTTTTGCAACATTGTAAGTGAAGAACTTGCACAATGAATTTTATAGTGAGAATGGGCTTTTTCATAAACTGTTCACCTGTTGTGCCCCCACTTGCTGGTTTAGTATTATACTGTTTCAGGATTCTATCGCAATTTCTTTTTGAACTGCATTAGAATGTTAGTGACACACTGCTGTTTTATGGGAAAAAAGTAGGTTTTAAGATGGCAACAAGAGAAGTTACGCATTATTCAGAGATTGTCACAGTCCTTCACGAATCCCTCTCCTCAACTACTTTCTAGGTATGGCTAACAACTCGAGACCAATCCTGTGGTGTAATATTTGCAATGTCTTCTTTTGTCAACATTTCAACCTCACTGAGCTTAAATTTCTTGTTGTTTTTTGTCACATTACTTTTCTCCTAGGTCCATATATTCTCAGGCGGATTTAAATGAGTGTTATATGAAGGAAGTCTGATACCTTTAACGTATGCTAGTTCGTCAACCTGTTGCTACGGAGTGTTTCGCTTGTATAGCACTACAAGCTCCATTAACTTTTCCTCGAAAATGCTACGTTTAACTTTATCGAATGGAATATTTCTTTCTACCGAGAGCAAAATATCTGCTTTCCCACATTGCATATTTGGAGCTTTTTTCTTCACATCAGAATGGTTTGGACATTGTACATTACTATTGCCGAATTTGGAGGAATATTTTGCAGCAGCAGAACATTATCTTCACAACCGGTGAACGTGTTCTTGGATAACAACTATAACGCGAACCTCGTGTTCAGACGTGCTGCGCTGTTGTTATTAATACAACGAAAACACAAAACAATTATTCGCAATACACCACGGCTGCTGAACACTTCAGCGTTATAAAATACAACTTGGCAACGAGATCTGACGTACGCAAATATACATGTGATGTGCGACACCACGTGGTACTGTTTATCCACAGCGTGGCAACAGGGGCGTTTTATCAGTCGAACCGCTAGCGCCGTAGAAGGGAAAAGCCAGCCTGCCATTGAGTTACCTGCGCAACGGCTTCACGTCCCCTCCGGTGAGAGAAACATCAAAAGTCGCAACTACACTACTGGCCATTAAAATTGCTACACCACGAAGAAATGCAGATGATAAACGGGTATTCATTGGACAAATATATTACACTAGAACTGACACATAATTACATTTTCACGCAATTTGGGTGCATAGATCCTGAGAAATCGGTACCCAGAACAACCATCTCTGGCCGTAATAACGGCCTTGATACGCCTGGGCATTGAGTCAAACAGAGCTTGGATGGCGTGTACAGGTACAGCTGACCATGCAGCTTCAACACGATACCTCAGTTCATAAAGAGTAGTGACTGGCGTATTGTAACGAGCCAGTTGCTCGGCCACCACTGACCAGACGTTTTCAGTAGCTGAGAGATCTGGAGAATGTGCTGGCCAGGGCGGCAGTCGAACATTTTCTTTATCCAGAAAGGCCCGTACAGGACCTGCAACATGCGGTCCTGCATTATCCTGCTGAAATGTAGGGTTTCGCAGGGATCGAATGAAGGTAGAGCCACGGGTCGTGACACATCTGAAATGTAACCGCACTGTTCAAAGTGCCGTTAATGCGAACAAGAGGTGACCGAGATGTGTAACCAGTGGCACCCCATACCATCACGCCGGGTGATACGCCAGTATGGCGATGACGAATACACGCTTCCAATGTGAGTTCACCGCGATGTCACCAAACATGGATGCGACCATCATGATGCTGTAAACAGAACCTGGATTCATTCGAAAAAATGACGTTTTGCCATTCATGCACGCAGGTTAGTCGTTGAGTACACCATCGCAGGTGGTCCGGTGTGTGATGCAGCGTCAAGGGTAACCGCAGCCATGGTCTCCGAGCTGATAGTCCATGCTGTCGCAAACATCGTCGAACTGTTCGTGCAGATGGTTGTTGTCTTGCAAACGTCCCCATCTGTTGACTCAGGGATCAAGACGTGGCTGCACGATCCGTTGCAGCCATGCGGATAAGATGCCTGTCATATCGACTGCTAGTGATACGAGGGCGTTGGGATCCACCACGGCGTTCCGTATTACCCTCCTGAACCCACCGATTCCATATTCTGCTAACAGTGATTGGATCTCGACCAACTCGAGCAGCAATGTCGCGATACGATAAACCGCAATCGCGATAGGCTACAATCCGACCTTTATCAAAGTCGGAAACGTGGTGGTACGCATTTCTCCTCCTTACACGAGGCATCACAACAACGTTTCACCAGGCAACGCCGGTCAACTGCTGTTTGTGTATGAGAAATCGGTTGGAAACTTTCCTCATGTGAGCACGTTGTAGATGTCGAAACCGGCGCCAACCTCGTGTGAATGCTCTGAAAAGCTAATCATTAGCATATCACAGCATCTTCTTCCTGTCAGTTAAATTTCGCGTCTTGTAGCACGTCATCTTCGTGGTGCAGCAATTTTAATGGCCAGTAGCGTAGTTTTAAACTCACTGCACTTATGCTCGACCTTCGTTAGCAGTCCCCACTGTGGCACTATATCAAAAGCTTTTCGGAAATCTAGGAATACGAAACCTGCATGTTGCCATCCTGCCGTGATTCGCAGGATACCGTGCGAGAAAGGGGCGAGTTGAGCTTCGCATGATTACTGCTTTCTAAGTCCGTGTTGATTTGTGGATAACATTTTTCTATCTTAAGGAAATTTATTGTTTTCGAAATGCGAACATGCTCAAGAATTCTGCAGAAAAGCGCAAACTTTTCTGCGGGGACAGAAAGCACATTCTGTTTCCGCGCACTCATTTACGAAACCGCAGCTCCGAAGTAGGCTGTAGGTTCATGAGGTGGTCAGTGGCGCGCTGCGAGGGGACGAGAGGTACGCCCAGGGGTCAAGGACGCGGCCGGTGATGGAGGGAAATGAGTTGCGGCCGGAAATTGCGCCCCTGCGCCCGCTTCTGTCGTCCTTCGCCGCGTTATGGACTACTGGAGGATGGCGTTAAGCTGCACGGCGACTCTGCACCCCGTTTCCTCGGCCACTGCTGCTGCCGGTACGACGCTCAAGAGAGTCTTTGAAGATGGCACCAGTAAGCGAGTGGAAACGTTTATGACGATTTTAGTGTAAATGACGTCAGATTAGAAGTGCAGGAGGTTTAAACTGAAGGATAGTCATAAAGTTTTTAATATTATAGCGAAAAACTCCAGCTGCGGTCATATAACACGGTGTTGGTGTTAGTTCTCCCCTGTATGCACTACCTGCAGGAAATAATTAATTTTCGAATAGACCTTTACATACCTTCAATGTAATATACATCTACATCTACATCTACATGATTACTCTGCAGTTCACATTTAAGTGCTTGGCAGAGGGTTCATCGATCCACAATCATACTATCTCTCTACCATTCCACTCCCGAACAGCGCGCGGGAAAAACAAACACCTGAACCTTTTTGTTCGAGCTCTGATTTCTCTTATTTTATTTTGATGATCATTCCTACCTATGTAGGTTGGGCTCAACAAAATATTTTCGCATTCGGAAGAGAAAGTTGGTGACTGAAATTTCGTAAATAGATCTCGCCGCGTCGAAAAACGTCTTTGCCTTAATGACTTCCATTCCAATTCGCGTATCATATCTGCCACACTCTCTCCCCTATTACGTGATAACACAAAACGAGCTGCCCTTTTTTGCACCCTTTTGATGTTCTCCGTCAATCCTACCCAGTAAGGATCCCACACAGCGCAGCAATATTCTAACAGAGGACGAACGAGTGTAGTGTAAGCTGTCTCTTTAGTGGACTTGTTGCATCTTCTAAGTGTCCTGCCAATGAAACGCAACCTTTGGCTCGCCTTCCCCACAATATTATCTACGTAGTCTTTCCAACTGAAGTTGTTCGTAATTTTAACACCCAGGTACTTAGTTGAATTGACAGCCTTGAGAATTGTACTATTTATCGAGTAATCGAATTCCAACGGATTTCTTTTGGAACTCATGTGGATCACCTCACACTTTTCGTTATTTAGCGTCAACTGCCACCTGCCGCATCATACAGCAATCTTTTCTAAAACGCTTTGCAACTGATACTGGTCTTCGGATGACCTTACTAGACGGTAAATTACAGCATCATCTGCGAACAACCTAAGAGAACTGCTCAGATTGTCACCCAGGTCATTTATATAGATCAGGAGCAGCAGAGGTCTCAGGACGCTTCCCTGGGGAACACCTGATATCACTTCAGTTTTACTCCATGATTTGCCGTCTATTTCTACGAACTGCGACCTTCCTGACAGGAAATGACGAATCCAGTAGCACAACTGAGACGATTCCCCATAGGCCCGCAGCTTGATTAGAAGTCGCTTGTGAGGAACGGTGTCAAAAGCTTTCCGTAAATCTAGAAATACGGAATCAACTTGAGATCCCCTGTCGATAGTGGCCATTACTTCGTGCGAATAAAGAGCTAGCTGCGTTGCACAAGAACGATGTTTTCTGAAACCATGCTGATTACGTATCAATAGATCGTTTCCTTCGAGGTGATTCATAATGTTTGAAAACAGTATATGCTCCAAAACCCTACTGCAAACCGACGTCAATGATATAGGTCTGTAGTTCGATGGATTACTCCTACTACCCTTCTTAAACACTGGTGCGACCTGTGCAATTTTCCAATCTGTAGGTACAGATCTATCGGTGAGCGAGCGATTGTATATGATTGCTAAGTAGGGAGCTATTGTATCAGCGCAATCTGAAAGGAACCTAATCGGTATACAATGTGGACCTGAAGACGTGGCCGTATCAAGCGATTTGAGTTGCTTCGCAACCCCTAAGGTATCTACTTCTAAGAAACTCATGCTAGCAGCTATTCGTGTTTCAAAATCTGGAATTATTGCTTATGACAGCTTCCCAAGGTTTTGGCAACTTCTGTATTCCGGATAGGGTGCCTTCATTGTTGAGCTCTCTGATTACTCGGGTCGTCTCACTGGAAGGGTCATCAGTTATTTCGAAAAGTTTTCCACGGAGTTGTTCCTTCAGTTACCTTAGAGTGTTGGCGGCGAAATTTTTTCGGTTGCGGAGTGTTGGAACTTCTCCATTGTAACGAATGAGGCTTCCGTTCTGGCTCAAAACCTCTTCTTCTGTTAGGTACCGTTGAGGCAATTATACTACGATTGTTTTGTGACCTGTTTTCTGCTCTTCACTCAGATCATGCGGAACTCGTCGGTTGTAGCTTTTCTCACTTTTAAATGTTCAGTTACGATAGTGTAAAGTGAAATGACAGATATTCTGGCCTCATATGAAATTTCCTCATATATTTTTCGTAGATCCTCTTTCAAAATGTCATTAACTATAACTTGAGAAGTGTAGTCTGTGGAAACTGATGGCCTTCCGCTTACTGGGTTGTCCTCAGTGCTTACCCGACCTTCACCCTGATTACGAGTAGACCACCGTGATACTGTGCTGCTTTCCACTATACCACTCCCAAACACCTCTCTCAAAGCGTTGTAAATGTCCGTTGGGTTCTTTCAACAAAGGGATATGATTTTGATGTAGGAAAACTGGTCACTACATGTAATACAACCTGATTCTATTTCAGCTTCGATTTTAAAACTGAATTACTCATGACACAGCCACGCTCACAACTAACATAAATTTCAACTTGATCACGTCACTGTAACAGTCGTGCGTGGGCAGTATGCAAGATTTTTGAGATGTCCCTCGTAAAAGAAACTTCGTAGGTTGACATGGTATTCATACTACACTATGTAAGTATCTGGACACCTGGCTAAAAATGACTTACAATTCGTGGCGCCCTCCATCGGTAATGCTGGAATTCAATAAGGTGTGGGCCCACCCTTAGTCTTGATGACAGCTTCCACCCTCGCAGCCATACGTTCAGTAAGGTGCTGGAAGATTTCTTGGGGAATGGCAGCCCATTCTTCACGGGGTGTTGCAATGAGGAGAGGTACCTATGTCGGTCGGGGAGGCTTCGCACGAAGTAGACGTTCTAAAACATCCCAAAGGTGTTCTGTAGGATTCAAGTCAGGACTCTGTGCAGGCCAGTCCATTGCAGGGATGTTATTGTAGTGTGACCACTCCGCCACAGGCCATGTATTGTGAACAGGAGCTCAATCGTGTAGAAAGACGCAATCGCCATCTCCGAATTGCTCTTCAACAGTAGGAAGCAAAAAGGTGCTTAAAACATCAATGTAGGCTTGTGCTGTGATAGTGCCATGGAAAATAGCAAGGGGTGCAAGCCCCCTCCATGAAATACACGACCACACCATAACACCACCGCCTACGAATTTTAATGTTGGCGCAACACACGCTGACAGATGATGTTCACCGGGCATTCGCCATACCCACACTCTGCCATCGGATCGCCACATTGTGTACCGTTATTCGTCACTCCACACAACGTTTTTCTACTGTTAAATTGTCCAATGTTTACGCTCCTTACACCAAGAGAGGCGTCGTTTGGCATTTTCCGGCGTGATGTGTGGCTTATGAGCAGCCGCTCGACCATGAAATCCAAGTTTCCTCACCTCCCGCCCAACTGTCATAGTACTTGCAGTAGATTCTGATGGAGTTTGGTATTGCTGTCCGGTGGTCTGGATAGATGTCTGCCTATTACACATTACGACCCTCTTCAACTGCTGGCGGTCTCTTTCAGTGAACAGACGAGGTCGGCCTGTACGCTTTTGTGCTGTACGTATCAAGTTACATCCAATCACCTGACCACGTTCGAAGTTCCATAGAGCGCCCCATTCCGCTCTCTTACGATGTCTATTGACTACTGAGGTCGTTGATATAGAGTACCTGGCGGTAGGTGGCAGCACACTGCAGCTAATATGAAAAAAGTATGATTTTGTGGGTGTCCGGATACTTTTGATCACTTAGAGTATTTCAGTGATTACAAAACGGACCGGGTTCCCGGGTTCGATTCCCGGCGGGGTCAGGGATTTTCTCTGACTCGTGATGACTGGGTGTTGTGTGATGTGCTTAGGTTAGTTAGTTTTAAGTAGTTTTAAGTTCTAGGGGACTGATGACCGTAGACATTAAGTCCGATAGTGCTCAGAGCCATTTGAACCAACAAAACGGAGTCAGACTACGAAAAACTTGGCAGTGTGAACCCACCAGTCAGTATGAGGCTGCATCACCTATGACCCGGATACTTTCACTGATTCGCTTGGGAATTCGCACGGTTCCAGACTGAAGGGCCTAGAACCGCTCGGCCACACCGGTCGGCCCAAGAATGTGTCTTGATTTTTCTTCAGTCTTGCTTCCACCATGAACCACAACGTCAGACCTGCCTCTCTGGAGCCTTTACCTTTCCTAAAGGTAAACTGATCGTCATCTAACACATCCTCAATTTTCTTTTCCATTCTTCTGTATATTAATCTTTTCAAAAACTGAGATGGAGGAACCGTTAAGCAGATTGTACGATAATTCTCGCACTTGTCGGCTCTTGAAATGTGGATGCTGTTTTTCCGAAAGTCAGATGGTACATCGGAAGACTCATATATTCTACACACCAATTGGAATAATCGTTTTGTTGCCACTTCCCCCAATAATTTTTGAAATTCTGATAAAATGCTATCCATCCCTTCTGTGTTATTTGTTCTTAAGTCTTCCAAAGCTCTTTTAAATTCTTATTCGAATTCTATCGAAAAATAAAAGCGATGTAGTAGAGAAAATCGTAACAATACTACATTTCAACGTCTACCTGTTATATTATTACTCTAATACACACCAAAAATCAGTAAGTGATGTCAAATTAAGCAGAAGAGTCATCATAAACAAGTTACAATTCATTGTGGAATGGAAGATATTGGATACTAACACAAATTTCCACTTGCAAGATAGGTAAAACTATTAAGCAGTTAAGCTCATTTGAAAGTATCGCAAACTCCATGTAAAACATCTTCTTCTGTTACAAGGTACAAGACGTTGCACGGTCGACTAGGTATGTCTTAACTGTCCACATTTTATTTAAATACTTCTAAAATATATATCGTTTTACTCACCGTAAAATTCTCTATCTGAAGAATGAAAAATGTATTTCAGATAGCTTTAATATATGACATAGTACCTAAATGTGTAGAACTCGAAATATTTACAAACGCTGAACGGAACACAACCTCATTTCTAGCAACAAAAACTGTATAAAATGGGAACTGCTTAAGACGGGCCCTAGTGCGAATTCCTTCACGTAATTCTAAAATCAGACAGAAGCACTGACAAAAAACATCGTGTGTTCGTAGTACACTATCCCCTAAGTATCACACTCTTCCCTACAACAGAACGTAAATTATGTAGGCGAACCAAAAAATTAAATTATCGCAAGAGACAACGAGATTAGATGCATTACTAAAATTATCGTAGTTAAGTTGAGGATTAAATTCACTGACTGGTTATGTAGAAAGTAGTACTTTTAGGAGAAGATTTCGTTACATACGTGATTTTAACGCTGTGCGAGTGTGCAATTGATTTAAGTGTATTTATTCAGCCCGTAACAGCTTCATTAGCAGTATATCGTATAGAACAACTGATTGGATTTTTATGCAGTGTGCTTCATTACATCGCTCTCGCCACGGTCAATGAAATCAGACCTAGTAAGCTTCATTTGTGTCCACGCGTGCAATTTTTAGTATGAGCTCTTTACATTTACGTCTCTCACAATGAACACCTGCGGTTGCGAACCGAACACGTGGTGTCCAGGTTGGACAGTTTCAAATAACGGATCCGTACACTGCCTGGCTATTGCATACAGCAGCAAACATTTTCATTCATACTTTGCGGTAAGAGGAACCACAAATTCGGGAGTGTGAATTACTTCCGTCCACTGCACACGAAATAAACACGTTTTGTCGCTATGTGGACTAATAAACGAGTTCAGCTATTAACAGGAAAAGCTACCGTTTTCTGTACGTCATTTGAACACAGGACGCTATCCTATTTATAAACATTGTAATTGTGTTAAGGCTCACGTTGTGTAGGAGTTGGCCTCTTAGAGTTTGAAAATCATGAGTTTTTTGGATTTTAGTCCGCAAAACATTTTAAAAAAGTGAGTATGAATCTCATAGAAAGAGAAGAACATTAAACTCTGTAAAATGGTTTTTTATGTTTACCGATTTAGTGAACATCCTGTCTCTGACATACACTCCTGGAAATTGAAATAAGAACACCGTGAATTCATTGTCCCAGGAAGGGGAAACTTTATTGACACATTCCTGGGGTCAGATACATCACATGATCACACTGACAGAACCACAGGCACATAGACACAGGCAACAGAGCATGCACAATGTCGGCACTAGTACAGTGTATATCCACCTTTCACAGCAATGCAGGCTGCTATTCTCCCATGGAGACGATCGTAGAGATGCTGGATGTAGTCCTGTGGAACGGCTTGCCATGCCATTTCCACCTGGCGCCTCAGTTGGACCAGCGTTCGTGCTGGACGTGCAGACCGCGTGAGACGACGCTTCATCCAGTCCCAAACATGCTCAATGGGGGACAGATCCGGAGATCTTGCTGGCCAGGGTAGTTGACTTACACCTTCTAGAGCACGTTGGGTGGCACGGGATACATGCGGACGTGCATTGTCCTGTTGGAACAGCAAGTTCCCTTGCCGGTCTAGGAATGGTACAATGATGGGTTCGATGACGGTTTGGATGTACCGTGCACTATTCTGTGTCCCCTCGACGATCACCAGTGGTGTACGGCCAGTGTAGGAGATCGCTCCCCACACCATGATGCCGGGTGTTGGCCCTGTGTGCCTCGGTCGTATGCAGTCCTGATTGTGGCGCTCACCTGCACGGCGCCAAACACGCATACGACCATCATTGGCACCAAGGCAGAAGCGACTCTCATCGCTGAAGACGACACGTCTCCATTCGTCCCTCCATTCACGCCTGTCACGACACCACTGGAGGCGGGCTGCACGATGTTGGGGCGTGAACGGAAGACGGCCTAACGGTGTGCGGGACCGTAGCCCAGCTTCGTGGAGACGGTTGCGAATGGTCCTCGCCGATACCCCAGGAGCAACAGTGTCCCTAATTTGCTGGGAAGTGGCGGTGCGGTCCCCTACGGCACTGCGTAGGATCCTATGGTCTTGGCGTGCATCCGTGCGTCGCTGCGGTCCGGTCCCAGGTCGACGGGCACGTGCACCTTCCGCCGACCACTGGCGACAACATCGATGTACTGTGGAGACCTCACGCCCCACGTGTTGAGCAATTCGGCGGTACGTCCACCCGGCCTCCCGCATGCCCACTATACGCCCTCGCTCAAAGTCCGTCAACTGCACATACGGTTCACGTCCACGCTGTCGCGGCATGCTACCAGTGTTAAAGACTGCGATGGAGCTCCGTATGCCACGGCAAACTGGCTGACACTGACGGCGGCGGTACACAAATGCTGCGCAGCTAGCGCCATTCGACGGCCAACACCGCGGTTCCTGGTGTGTCCGCTGTGCCGTGCGTGTGATCATTGCTTGTACAGCCCTCTCGCAGTGTCCGGAGCAAGTATGGTGGGTCTGACACACCGGTGTCAATGTGTTCTTTTTTCCATTTCCAGGAGTGTAATTAAGTAGCAGTTAATGCTCAAGCATTATGCAGCCTCCTCCAGTCAAATCATAGAGTAGCGAGAGAATTACTCGACAGCTTGACCACATAATGCGAAAACATTTTGGTGTCGGTATTTTCAACATTATTGTTAATCTTCTCAGTCCAGTTACTATTAAACTAAACTCCGTCCGAACAGACCTGGGAAGTCCCAACGGAACCGAGCGGCCGCCGTGTCATCCCCAGCCCACAAGCGTCACTGGATGCAGATATCGAGGGGCATGTGGTCAGCACACCACTCTCCCGACCGTATGTCAGTCGCTATTTATCAATCAGTTAGCTCCTCGGTTTGCCTCACAAGGGCTGAGTGCACCCCGCTTGCCAACAGCCCTCGGCAGACCGGATGGTCGCCCATCCAAGTGCTAGCCCAGCCAGACAGTGCTTAACTTTGTTGATCTGATGTGAACAGGTGTCACCACTGCAGCAAGGCCGTTGGCCCAGTTAGTATTACACTTAGGAAATCCACTTCCCGAGGCAACACCACCTGGATGGGAAAGCAGTTGTGACATCAGCGAAAGCCGGTAGCTGCCTTGTGTTGTATCAACAACGTGTTGGGTATAAAAATTTCGTTGCGCTGTTGATCGTTACGAGATTGTTAATTAGTACACAGAAATAATATTATGTGCTACTAAGTTGTGTTTGTGTGAGTTTAAAGAAACATATTATACGTTCGTGGAGTTTGATCTTCATTATAGTTCTGAAGTGTGGCGTGCCGAAAAGTATGGAAAGTAGACAGTAGAAAACGAGTTTCATGTATTCATGGCTGCTAAGGACGATAAAATGAGACAGAAATTTCTCCATTCAATTCCAAGGCAAGATTGGACAGTTACTAATTATTCAGAGGTAAGATTCGTACGTACATTTTGTTTTGAATGTAATTTAATAAAGCACGTTTTAGATTATGGAAGAGTATATTATTGTTTGCCGAATGACTTGGGTTGAATATACTATGATTACTGTACTTCACGGCTCATTTTTAAGGAGTGTCACAGGAATTTTCAAGCTGGTGACATTATCTGTGAAGTATCTGCCAGAGACGGAAAAACCGTAACTGCTGCACTTCAAAACCACGGCTTGATTCAAATGCCGTGCCATCCATTTTTCTGGTCTGTCCAAACTATTTATCTTCGCCTTCACGACCATCCGCAGAGGGATCAGAAGAAGAAAGAGCAAGTTGGAGGCAGCAGCTTTGCAGGAATGCATCAATGAACATTTAAAAGCCATATCAAATTAAGCACCTTTCAGCCGTCTAGTTTCCAACCTAATTTTATTTGGGTACTAGTTTCAGCGTTTTACTACTACATCATCTTCAGGCCTCTGACCGACGTTTAGGAAGACTCTACCTCGGTTGTGATCAAACCACGAGTAAGCAATACTGGTATTAGTAGACTTTTGCTACAGCAATTGCTTCAGCCATCAACTGCCGACTGTTAGCTCTCACAGTCGGCAGATGATGGTTGAAGTGATCGCTACAGCAAAAATCTACTAGTACCTGTGCTGCTGGCCTCTGTTTTGATCACAACTGAGCTAAACTCTTCCTACACTTCGGGCAGGGGTCTCAAAATGACGTTGTAAAACGCTGAAACGGGTAGCCAAATAAAATAAGGTTGGAAATTAGACAGCTGCAAGGTGCTCAATTTGACATCCTGTATCGAACAGCCGCATCCCACAACCATCTTTAAGAAGATGGACATACAGAGATTTAAAAGCGATGTCATACAACAGCTGTCTTCTTTACAGAAGAACTGGGTGAAAATTGTGTAAAAAGAGTATTACTTTTATGTATATCGAAGTATGTGTGCAGTTCCATTACTTAGTGTGTATTGCAATTGATAGTCATTTTAAAGTCGAGGTCTACTCAAAACGAGTTTCATTAAAGACAGTTCTACTCACTTAATTTGTTCTCGAAGTTATATTGATAACTGGAAATTGTGTGTACACGACCGATTATTATATGTATGCTTCCGGGGTTTTTGTATAAAAGTGTTATTTAAATGTGTGAATGTTTTGCTGAACAACTACTACACATTTAAACATGCTCCAGATGTTGCTAACGGTTCATTCCCACAAATGCAACGAATTTTTTTCGTATACGTGAGCAGCTTCGTTTGCAAACGGACTGGTCATGCTACTTGTGCTACGCACCAAACTAATCGCAGTAATGCCTTCTTAATTTGTTTTGTCTCATTTCCACTTAAACAACTCTGTTAACAAACCAGATTCAGTAATAAACTCGATGATCGCTAATTTTACGAGCCTGACAAGTCTTTTGGCTTTAGCTGCTTCATATTAACGATCACCGGTTGGTTATGACGTCACTGTACGGTTGTTTGGCCTTGTCTCTAGACGATGTTGGTTCAGAGCGTGTTTTTTAATTACGGAAAAGTTTTGAGAACATTTATTTGTAAAAAAGGTTAAATTGCACTGTGGTGACACCTTTGAGTTTAGGTTCAATATTTCACTCGAAACGAGAGTAAGAAAGACGGCAAAGCTTTAAACACTCGCCTGTATCTCAGCTTGTTTGCCCTGCAGCTTATCTCTGCCAGGCTGCACCATCACGGATCTGACCCATGTTAGGAGGGAGCCGTGGTTTCGGCGCCTGCTCATTCTGGGGCGCGCGATTGGCTCAGTCGGCTCTGAGCAAGGCTGCAGCGAAGGGCACGGTTGCACGCGTAGAAGTGAGCAAGTTTTGAGACAGCGTTAATATTTGTGAATTATACCAACTAGGACAAGATAGCATATTTAGTGCCGGTGTGTCTTGAACAAGCTTGTAACGTAGGTCACGGGTGTGCTCGCAGTGCGCGAGTGCAAAGGAACAAAGGAAATAGCTTACAACACGTAAGTTCGTCCAGTTTTGGAGTATTGTTCGTCTGTATAGGACTATTACCAGTTGTGTGTGATTCAATAGATTGAGAAGGTACAAAGAAGAGCGGCAAGACTCGTGACTGGTACATTTAACCATCGCGAGAGCGCAACAAATCTCATAGAAACTTTGAAGTGGGACACACTTGCAGATAGACGGCGCGCTAAACAGAAGGGCCTGCTCATAAAATTCCGAAATCCGATCTTCACCGAGGATGTAGAGCATATATTATTACCACCAACTTTCAAATCGCGCAATGATCACCATTCAAAGATAAGGGAAATAAGAGCTCGTACTGAGGAGTTCAGATAGTCATTTTTCCTTCGCGCGATCCGCGAGTGGAACAGAAGGGAAGAAATATGACTTTGGCGCGAATTGTGCCCTCCGCTACAAACCGCTTTGTGGCTAGCGGAGTATATATGTAGATGCAGAAGACAGTTTGTGTGAAAGTTAATAACTGTGCATAAGGCTAAAAACGAATGAAACAAATAGCAAGTGCAGGGAAGCTAAGGCGAAACGTCTACATGTAACATGTGAAGAAATCTAAACAGAAATGAGTTTTAGAAGGACTGACACAGCCCACAGAGAAGGCAAAACAAGCTTAGGGGAAATTAAAAGTAAAGTCGGTGATATTAAGATTGCAATGGGAATTCCACCGCTAATTGCAGCGGAGAAAGCGGGTAGGGGAAAGAGTACATTGAGGGCTTCTGTGAGGGGAAGCCTTGTCTGATTACGTGATACGAGAAGAAACAGGAGTCGATACAGAAGAGATAGGGGAGTCAGTATTAGAATAAGAATGTAAAGAAGCGTTGTGCAACTTAAGGTCAAATAAGGCAAAAGGAGTAGATAACATTCCATCGGAATTTCTAAAATCATTGCGGGTTATGGCAACGAAACGATTATTCACGGTGCTGTGTAGAATCTATGAGACAGGCGATATACCACTAGACTTCTGGAAAAACATAATTCACATAATTCCGAATACAGTAAGAGCTAAAGAAGTGTGAGAATTGTCTCACATTCAGCTTAACAGCTCGTGCATCCAAGTTGCTGACAAGAATAATATACTGAAGAATGGAAAAGAAAACTGAGGATCTGTAAGATGACGATCAGTTTGGCTTTAGGAAAGGTAAGCCCACCAGAGAGTCAGTTCAGACGTTGCGGTTGATAATAGAAGCAACACTGAAAAAAATCGAGACACGTTCATTGGAAAGCGTTCGAGTATGTAAAAACAATAGGGGTAAGCTATAGCGAAAGACGACAAATATACAATATGTACAAAATCCAAGAGGGAACAATAAGACTGGAAGACCAATAATGAAGTTCTTGGATTCAGAAGGGTGTAAGACAGCGATGTACTCTTTCGACTCTACTCTTCAAGATATACATAAAAAAATCAAAGAAAGTTGATCGCTATCCTGAGTGAAAGTGAATAAGAATTACAGGATATGTTGAGTGGAATGAACAGTCTAATGGGTACAAAATATGGACTGAGAGAAAATGGAAGAAATGAGAAAAGTGAGAAACTTCTAGTGAGAAAATACTGTTACCTATGCAGCAACATAACCCATGACAGACGGAGCAATGAGGGGACAAAAAGCAGAGAAGCAATGGCAAAAAGGGATTCCTGAGTAAGAAAAGTCTACTGGTATCATATAGGGCTTAATTTCAGGAAGAAATTTCCAAGATTGTACTCTTGGGGCACAACATCGTATGAAGTATGTGGAATTTCAAGAGACCTATTCATAATTTTTCTTAATGTGTAATGTCATGCAGGAATTTTACGAATCTTGATGTCACGAGCCGCACCGTTAAAGATTTTAATAGTGTGATAAATGTAGCTTGGGACTAAGACTCTCCTCCAGTGTTGTCACGAATAATAAAGTCCGATGCCTAACAATAGCGGCAGGAACCTAATCAAATCAACCAGGACTTCGGCAGGCTTACGGGAGGGAACTAAACATATGATATTATACTGTTTTCTGGGTTTAAATGCGTATCTAAATTGACTCCGGTATTTTTTTGTAAATCTAATGCAGTAATTACGATTGTCTAAGAATCATACTGTCAGTATCAGTGGTTAAGGAATTAGATTAGATTAGATTAGATTAGATTAGTACTTGTTCCATAGATCATAAATACGACACTTCGTAATAATGTGGAATGTGTCAGGCTAATAAAAGGTGTCTATACAAGATATTACATTACACAAAATATTACATGACAATTTTTTTGGGGGTGGGGCTGGGGAAATTACCCACTTACTGTATCCAAAAATTCATCGAATGAGTAGAAGGAGTTGCCATTCATAAATTATTTTAATTTCCTTTTAAATGCTATATGGCTGTCTGTCAGAGTTTTGATGCTACTAGGTAAGTGACCAAAGACTTTTGTGGCAGCATTATTTACCCCATTCTGAGCCAAAGTTAGATTTAACCTTGAGTAGTGAAGATCATCCTTTCTCCTAGTGTTGTAGCCATGTACACTGCTGTTACTTTTGAATTCGTTCGGACTGTTAATAAATTTCATAAGTGAATATATATATATTGGGAGGCTACAGTGAAGATCTCTAGCTCTTGAAATAAGTGTCTGCAGGATGATCTTGGATGAGCTCCAGCAATTATTCTGATTACACCCTTTTGTGCAATGAACACTCTTTTACTCAATGATGAGTTACCCTAGAATATGATGCCATACGAAAGCCGAGAATGAAAATAGGCGTGGTAAGCTAATTTACTGAGATGTATATTGCAAAAATTTGCAATGACCCTAATAGCGCCTAGAAATTTTGAATATTCTACCTTAGCTACCAATTTCTGATCGAAGTTTATATTCATTAATGGTGTCATTTCATTTACTGTGTGGAACTGTATATACTGAATGATCGGCACAGCTACTTCTTCATTTCCTTTGCTGTGCTTCACTGTTTGATCACTAACTGAAATAACTATGTGTCTTATAATATCGACAGTGAGTATGGTAGTTGAATTAAATGTCTCTTGTTCACAGTGAATTTTATCTCTGTAGCGTTCATAACAGCGGACTACATTTTAGGACAAACGCGCTGTGCAGATTTAATAATTATCGCAGCTTCACTATTTTGTGTGCCATCTGTTTAGCTGAATGACTGTACTAAAACGAAAGTGTATGTGAATGACTACATTCATTTTAAAATTATTGGATTAATGTCAGTCTAATTGCCATGAGTCTAAATAATACCGCCGTTCTGTTGCTAATTGTGTTTGCCTAATTCATACGGAGAATAGTAATAATGACCATACTGGGGTTGTTTACTCACTTAAACTGAACTACGTAAATTTACTGCACTTTATTTGAACGTAAGTGATTATTTTGAAGATTGATGGGGCAGGTGAATAAAAGCAGCAGTTCTGTTTACCTTATCCTCTGTTATTTTCAGTCGTTTAACCTGATGCGAAATTCGAAAAGTCGCACATCTAACGCCGCGCCTACCGTCTATGTTAGGCGAGGACATACTGAATGAAGGTGTCCACGAGAACCTAGCCATGCTCTGGACACCCAACTCCGCCCATCTCGCTTTATTAAACGATCTAGCTGCGAATCCATTTAGAAAGTTGCGGCGCTGCCTTCGCTCATGAATGATGCAAGTGGACCGATACTCCAGCGCCTGCGAGTTGGCAGTTTTTAGTGCCAGGGTGGTGGCAGCCTTGCTTCGTGGGCGATAAACTGGGGAACACTGGGCAGGCGATGAGTCGTAACCGCGCCTGCAGGGAGCTGAGGGCGTTCCCGGCACAATGCTCCCGCAGCCTCACTTCTCAAAGCCTCACACCACGCCCTTCTCTCTGTGTGAACTACCGCTGCTCCCAGGGGTCCGCAACACTTGTCAACCCGTCCGCCTAACACTTTTCTCTTCTGTCGGTCCAGGGGCTTAAAAGGTCAAAAACTCACTACTGATGCACACAATGTTACGTAATACGCAGATACGAGGGTCGTATATTTTATGATCTTGCGCCTAGATCACACATACCTAGAGTTGCGCTCTACCAAAACTATATAAATGAATGTGCGAGAGACAAACTCTCTCCCTCCCTCTCTCTCTCTCTCTCTCTCTCTCTCTCTCTCTCTCTCCTTCACTCTGTAATAACAACGGCATATCATTCGATGTCAGTCCGTTGTGTATTTTATATCCTTACAAAATATAAATAGCGTTTTAGAAGCAATAAAATTAGTTGTGCTTTTATGAAACCAAAGCAATTACTTTTGATGCAAGCACAGTTTATATATGCAAACACAAAAATATGCATATTTATTGTTGTTGTTCTGTACTCAACAGATTATCCTTCTTCATGACTAAAGGCAAGAGCTTCCCGTCACTATTGATAGCACGAAAGTTGCTTATGCATGTTTTATATAAGCTCGACGAAGTATTGATTTGATGTTTGATATGTTTTTCTTTAGCTTTTTTTTAATTTTATCCTTATTTGAGAGACTTTCGTTTTCTTTAAGGTAAATCTGTATTTCTTTTATTTTTACTACAACATACCTCCGTTTCATATTACAAATCAACAAATTTCGAGAAAAAAAGGCCCTGAGCACTATGGGACTTAACATCTGAGGTCATCAGTCCCCTATAACTTACAAGGGAACCTCCCCATCGCACCCCCCTCAGATTTAGTTATAAGTTGGCACAGTGGATAGGTCTTGAAAAACTGAACACAGATCAATTGAGAAAACAGGAAGAAGCTGTGTGGAACTGTGAAAAAATAAGCAAAATATACAAACTGAGTAGTTCATGGAAAGATAGGCAACATTAAGGACGCTGGGACCGCAGCAGCGCCGTGGTCTCGTGGTAACGTGAGCAGCTGCGGAATGAAAGGTCCTTGGTTCAAATCTTCCATCGAGTGAAAACTTTAATTTTTTATTTTCAGTTTATGTGACAAACTCTTATGTTTTCATCACTTTTTTGGGAGTGATTATTACATCCACAAGAAAACCTAAATCGGGCAAGGTAGAAGAATCTTTTTACCCATTCGCCAAGTGTACAAGTTAGGTGGGTCGACAACATATTCCTGTCATATGACGCACATGCCGTCACCAGTGTCGTATAGAATATATCAGATGTGTTTTCCTGTGGAGGAATCGGTTGACCTATGACCTTGCGATCAAATGTTTTCGGTTCCGATTGGAGAGGCACGTCCTTTCGTCTACTAATCGCACGGTTATGCGATGCGATCGCAAAATACAGACACTAAACTTATTACAGTGAACAGAGACGTCAATGAACGAACGGACAGATAATAACTATGCAAAAATAAAGAAAGTAAAATTTTTACTCATGGGAAGACGTGAACCAAGGACCTCTCTTTCTGCAGCTGCTCACTCTACCACGGGACCACGGCGCTCCTGAGATCACGTTCTCCTTTATGTTGCCTATGTGGCCAAGACTGATGACCAGTTTGTACATTTTGCTTATTTTTTCACAGTTCCACACAACTTCTTCCTGTTTTCTCAATTGATCTGTGTTCAGTTTATCAAGGCCTATCCACTGTGCCAAGTTATAACTAAATCTGAGGGGGGTGCGATGGGGAGGTTCCCTTGTTAGAACTACTTAAACCTAACTAACCTAAGGACATCACACACATCCATGGCCGAGGTAAGATTTGAACCTGCGACTGTAGCGGTCGCGCTGTTCCAGACTGAAGCGCCTAGAACCGCTCGGCCACACCGGCTGGCTCAACAAATTTCGAATAAGAACCGAATTTAACATTGACAATTTCTGATTTGCTACAAATGCTGTTTATTTTTAAGTAAGAGACAGGACGATAACTATTTAGAACAATAATGTTCCGTAGGTTACGTAACCCTTCCTCAGTTTCAAGGCACTTCACCGCTTCCAGTTTGTAGGGGAATCTAATAAGAGTTTGATCACGTACTCAAAGTGAAACGGAAATGAAGTAACGCCCAATAGATACACCACACACCTAACGTACAGGTAACGTACACTGAAGTGACAAAGAAACTGGCACACCTGCCTAATATTGTGTAGGGCTCTCGCCAGCACGCAGAAGTGCCGCACCGTCACGTGGCATGGCATCGACTAAAGTCTGAAGTAGTGCTGGAGGGAACTGACACCATGAATTCCGCAGGGATGTCCATAAATCCCATAAGTCCTTAAGAACGCAAGGGAGTGGAGATCTCTTCAGAATAGCACGTTGCAATGCATCCTAGATATCTCAACAATGTCCCTTTCTGGGGAGTTCGGTGTCCAGTGAGAGTGTTTAACACAGAAGAGCGTTCCTGCTGCTACTATGTAGAAATTCTGGACGTGTGGGGTGTTGTATTGTCCTGCTGGAATTGCCCAAGTCCGTCGGAATGCACAATGGACGTGAATGGATGCAGGTTATCAGACGAGACGCTTACGTACGTGTCACCTGTCAGAGTCGTACCTAGACGTGTTACGTGTCCCATATCACTCCAACTGCACACACCCCGCACCATTACAGAGCGTCCACCAGCTTCAACAGTCTCCTGCTGACATGCAGGGTCCATGGATTCACAAGGCTGCCTCCATACCCGTACACGTCCATCCGCTCGATACAATTTGAAACGAGACTCGTCCGACAAGGCAACATGTTCCCAGTCATCAACAGTCCAATGTCGGTGTTGACAGGTGCAGGCGAGGAATAAAGCTTTGTGTCATGCAGTCATCAAGGGTATACGAGTGGGCCTTCATCTCCGAAACCCCACATCGATAATATTTCGCTGAATGGTTTACACGCTGACACTTGTTGATGGCCCAGCATAGAAATCTGCAGCAATTTGCGCAAGGGTGGCACTTCTGCCATGTTGAACAATTCTCTTCAGTTGTCGTTGGTCCTGTCCTTGCAGGATCTTCTACCCGCCGCAGCGATTTGATGTTTTACCGGGTTTTTTTATATTTACGGTACACTCGTGAAATGGTCGTACAGGAAAATTCTCACTTCATCGGTGCCTCGGAGATGCTGTGTCCAGTTGCTCGTGCGTCGACTATAACACCACGTTCAAACTCTCTTAAATCTTGATAACCTGCCACTTTGGCGGCAGTAACCTAACTAAAAACTGCGACAGACACTTGTTGTCTTACATAGGCTTTGCCGACCGCAGCGCCGTATTCTGCCTGTTTACATATCTCTGTATTTGAATACGCATGCCTATACCAGTTTCGTTGGCGCTTCAATGTAGTTACTATCTTAACTGACCAAAGCTACTAGGAAACCTACCATCGTCTACTCTTACTACAGTCTATGATAGCCTACGGTAGTTTTATAACTGTACACTTACGCCATTTCCCTCGACGCTTCTTCTCCTGCCGCTGATACCGCCATCTAAATTTGGCCCTGTATTGTTCATTAATTATTGCTGATTGGGGAAGTATTTGCAGACTGAGAACCACACATCTCTGGTAAAGAGTGAAATATATTCTACCAGTTGGATGATGTGTGCTGCACTGTTCACAACTAACCTGTACACACAATCGACGTAAATATTAAATCGTGCTTCAAGCGTGTGGTCTGTCTGGAGTGCAATCAAATCTATTGTCGCACCGTTCGATTACCATCGTCACCTACACTCTCTGTTCGTATAGTCGTAGTTTTCACATGTGGCTGAGTTCTGGTAATTTACATAAATTTGTCCTAAAGGTGCTACAATTATTTTGACAAGTATACACATGACCGTTCACGACGTGGCCGACTGTTGATCTCGCGGCGCAGTATCCGATTGTAATCGCGCAGATTAAATGTCTCTCACTTA
The DNA here is from genome assembly GCF_021461395.2 of Schistocerca americana. Lineage (NCBI taxonomy): Eukaryota > Metazoa > Arthropoda > Insecta > Orthoptera > Acrididae > Schistocerca > Schistocerca americana. Next base: position 867,992,860 of record NC_060119.1, on the reverse strand, counting down.
ATTAAGATTATTACTGAACTACGATTAAGTTCACGTTTGCCAATTCTGCAACCGTCACGACGCGGCAGATTGTTCGACTTGCGACACGAAACACGAATGAGGAAATTTCATTTTTCGTCGGTATGCACGCGACAGCATGTGCACCTAATATGTTCACCGAGCGACGTGGCGCATTTGTTAGCACACTGGACTTGCGTTCGGGAGAACGCAGTTGTAACCCGCGTCAGTACACCCTGATTTAGGTTTCTGTGATTTCCCTAAAATCGCTTCTGGCAAATTCCGGGATGGTTCTTTGAAACGGCATGGACGACTCCCTTCCCCATCCCTAAATACACCAACCAACCAACCTAATATGTTCCAAAACGCTACGTATAAAAACAGGCCTTAGGTTGTATTGGTGATAAGAAGGCAGAGTAGCTTTTTGGATAGCCCTTTGGCTAGGGACCATTTATACCCCACCAAAAGGGTCGTCTTAGTGTCACTACCCTACAGTGCAGAGTCAAAATATGAACATTACACACTTTCTCATGCTTAGGCGAATGGTGAAAATCGGGTGGTTGTTTTTGCGTTTGATATGGCGTACGGTGGACTTCATGGGACTTATGGGGCACCATTCGTTCATGAACAGTTCCTCCGAAAACCACAAAAAGCCTTCTTCACCATAATTTCGCCAAAACCCAGATGGCGATGCCAGGACGGTTATGCCCAGAAAAGAGCTGAAATTATTAGGATATGTACCTAAGATACCGATTTCAACGTTGAATTCCTCAGATTCCGCACGTCAAATCCGGCGTGAGGTGAAAACGTAGTTTATAAAGTTACATAGCAAGGAGACATATGCTATAAAGCGCGCCCGTTATTACCTGCGAACTCCATGTCCAAAATTTTAACCATGCTTAAGAATCCACACCTGAAGCTACATGGATACTCTGCAAATCACATGAAAGTGCCTGGCAGAGGGTTCAACAAACCATCTTTACAGTAATTCTATATTATTTCACTTTCGAACAGCGCCCGGGAAAAGCGAACACCAATAGCTTGTCGTGCGAGCTATGATTACCCTTATTTTATTATGTTGATAGTTTCTCCCTATGTAGGTCGGCATCAGCAAAATATTTTCACATTCGGAGGGGAAAGTTAGTGATTGAAATTTCTTCAGAAAATTCCGCCTCAACGAGAAACGCCTTTGTTTTAATGATGTCCACACTAAACCCTGTATTATGTCAGTAACACTCTCTCCCATATTTCTCTATAATACAAAACGAGTTGCTCTTCTTTGAACTTTCTTTGTGTACTCCGTTAATCCTATCTGGTAAGGATCCCAAACCGCTCAGCAGTAGTCAAAAAGGGATGAACAAGCGCAGAGTCGCGAGCAGCGGCCGCGCTGTTAGAGGCGCAATGTCACGGATTGCGCGACCTCTTCCGCCGGAGGTTCGAGTCCTCGCTCGGGCATGGGTGTGTCTGTTGTTCTTAGCGTAAGTTAGTTTAAATAGTGCGTAGGGACCGATGACCTCAGCTGTTTGGTCCCTTAGGAGTTCACACACATTTGAGCATTTGAACAAGCGCAGTGTAGACAGTCGTTTCAGCAGATCTGCTGCATCTTCTAAGTGTTCTGCCAATAAAACGGATTCCTTGTAGCACTCATGTGGATGATCTCACACTTTTCATTATTTAGGGTGGCATGCCAATTTTCACACCAAAAATCTTTTCTAAATCGTTTTGTAATTGGTTTTGATCTTACGATGACTTTTCTAATGATAAACAGCAGCATCATCTGCAAACAACCTAAGACGACTGTTCAGATTGTCACCTAAATAGTTTGTGTAGATAAGGTACTACAGAGTGCCTGTCAGACAAGAAATCACTTCTGTTTTTACTCGATGACTTTCCGTCAGTTACTACGAACTGTGAGCTCTCTGACAGGAAATCACGAATCCAGCCACATAGCTGAGACGGTATTCCACAAGCACGCAATTTGACCACATGCCGCTTGTGAGGTATAGCGTCACACGCCTTCTGGAAACCTAGAAATACGGAATCAATTTGAAACCCTTCTCAACAGCACTTTACACTGCGTGTGAGTAAAGAAGTAGATGTGTTTCACAAGTACGATGTTTTCTAAATTCGTATTGACTGTGTGACAATAGACCATTCTCTTTGTAGTAACACGTAATGTTCGAAGACAGTATATGTTCCAAAATCCTGCAACTTTCGACTTTTATGACATTGGTCTCTGATTTTGTTGACTACTAATACTGCATTCCTTGGATACTGGTGTGAGCTGTGCAGCTTTCCAGTCTCTGAGTGCGGTTACTTCGTCGACCGAGCGGTTGTATATGATTGTTAAGTATGGAGGTATCGCACCACTTTATTCTGAAAAGGTACGTAATTGGTATACAGTCCTCATCGAAAGACATGCTTTTTTGAAGTGATTAAAGTTGCTTCACTACTCCGAGAATAACTGCTGCTAAATTACTCATGTTCGCAGCTGTTCTTGATTCGAATTCCCTATTATTCACTTCATCTTCTTTCTTGAAGGGATTTCGGAAGGCTGTGTTTAGTAACTCTGCTTTAGCAGCACTGCCATCGATAGTATTTCCATTGCTATCGTGAAGAGGAGACATTGGCTGTGTCTTGCCGCTAGCGCAGTTTACATACCACCAGGATCTCTTTGGATTTTCTGCCAAGTTTCGAGACAAAGCTTCGTTGTGGAAACTATTATAAGCATAAGACAAAGCAGCATGTTTCCATTGACCTATGGTAAAGTCGCCCAATGCTGTCGTAGTTGTCGACGTATTTCGTTTAACAAGGGAACATGTAAGGGTCGTCTGCTTCAGAGCACCAAGCTGAGCAGTATGCGCTGATTATGTGCACCAAACACTTGTATTTGCGCCACCACTGTGCTCTGTCGTCATATCTCTCACAGATCGCCACCTGTCCCGCTCTACAGAGCGGCATCGCCTCCGAAATCCACGTTCTGTAATGATTAGAGTTGTAAAACTGCCGTAGGCTACCGCAGAGTGTCGTAAGTAAGCGTAGACTACGGCAATTTCCTCAGTGTCGGTTAAGATCGTAACCGCATTACCTGTACGTTAGGTGTATTGCAAACCTATCGGGCGATACATTTAGATCGCTTCGTTTGCGTGTTCGATCAGTCTCTTACTAGGTTCCCAAGAAACCGGAAGCGGTGAACCTTCTAGAAACTGGGTGGGGATTTAGAGAGGGCAGCGTAACCTACGGAACATTTTTATTGTACATCCTTATCGTCCTGTTTGTTACTTAAAAATAAACAGTGTTGACATCTAAATTGAAATTATTTGTGTTTATTTCTGTTTTTGTTCGAAAGTCGTTAATTTGTGAAGTGAAACAGGGATGTTATGGTAAAAAAAAAATACCGTAGTTTCAACGTCCTATAACCACTTTCCATAGACGCTCACAACACTAATTCGCGAACAGCCATCCAGATTCGCCGTTCTCGAGATGAATGTTCCTAGTAGCCCGGCAGGAAGTACCTGCTGTTTCTCGAAGTCACTGATGTCATAACATTTCCCTGCTTGTGGTCCGCATCGTCGCTAGTGCAGTGCCACAACGCAGCTTTCAGTTTCGCGGTCGGCAATGATCTTCATGCTTCGACGCCGTGACGATAAATTTTCCCTCTCTACAGCTCAGCAGCCACCTCTAACTCATCTCCTCATTAGCGTAGGATGGGCGTTCAATAAGTAATGGAACACTTTTTTTTCTCAGTCAGCTTCGGCTGAAAAAAATACGAAGTTTCGGTGATCGTGCAATATTCCCGTTTCAGTCCCCTTCATGGAGTTCTGAAAGATGTCGGCGCTATAGCTTTCAAAATGGCGTTTGTAACGAAGGAGCGTTGTAAGTAAGGAGCTGTCAGTAAGTTTATTTTGGGGGAAGGAATTTTGCAAAATTTCTACGGAGGCCTGGAAGTGAACAAAAGCAGGGTGAGTCAGTGGGCGAGGCGTCCATCATCACCGCCACAAGGTCACGTAAACCTGCCCAACCTCGAGCTTGCCGGGCGGCTGCACACAGCTGAGGCCCCTGCAGTGTTGAGACTTACGGACACTCTCATTCGAGGTGATCGGTGGATCACAATCAAACACCTCACTGCTCAAGTGAACGTCTCTGTTGGCAGTGCTAAAATACTCGACCACCTTTTGGGGTACTCAAAGGTGTGTACCCGCTGGGGTCCTAGCCACCTAACAGGAGACCATGAAGAGTAACGAAGGACCGTTTCTGCGAAATTGCTTGCCCGTTACAAGGCTGATAGTGAAATTTGTGGAACATCGTCAGAGGCGATGAAAGAGGGTTCATCACTTCGAACGGGAAACAAAACGGCAATCCATGGAGTGGTGCCACACCACCTCTCCTCCAAACAAAAAGTTCAAAGCCGCACCCTTAGCCGGTTTTCTGGGGGCGTGGAGGGGTTGTTCTGTTTACCTCATGGTAAAACGATCAACTCTGAAGTATACTGTGCTACTGAAACTGAAGAAACGACTCCAGCGAGTTTGTAGCCACTAAAATGCAAACGAACTAGTCCATAACAACACAAGGCCTCAAATATTGTTGCACATCCGAGAGGAGCTCACAAAACTTCATTAGCCTATTCTTCCTCATCGACCTTGCATTCCGAATCTCATACCTTCCGAATTACATCTGTTTGGCCGAATAAAGGACGCACTCCGCAGGAAGCAGTACGTGAATAGCGAGGAGATTGCTGATGCAGCAAGACGTTGGTTCCGACGTTGTTTGGTAGACTAGTACCAGGCGGGAATACAGGCACTGAAAGTAAGACGTTGTGAGGCCGCATTGAACGCAGATTATGTTGAAAAATATGGTTTCGCACTCAAAAGAGTGGCGCATAATATGGTATATGTGAACTTGAATGAACTTTCAGAAAAAATGTTATGTGGCCCTCGATGAGAGCAGCTGGAAATATGCGTCTTAGAAGTCTATGGAGAAGTTTTTGAACCATTTAATAAGCTCATTGATTCATAGGATGTTAGAGCTGACAACACACAACTAGATAAGGTAAGCATTCACGTAGAGAAGAATTTACACGAGTCGCTGACAATTAACGATAACGTCTTTGCCGTCTTATAGTTATTGATGTTACTGTGTCTAGGAAGAGCATCCACCCACGTAACAGAAATAAAAATAATTGATAAATCATGAATACTTCTTACTCATTAGCAGATCCTACCACAGACAGAAGATTTTAACGTCCGTTCTGCAGCGTCCCCATTAGAAACCGGACTTTAGTTCAGTTAGACAACCATAAGGAAAGAAATCGATCTTGACTTTTGCCAAAAGCAGTTAAGGAAAAATCTTGGAAAAATTAATAAAGATTTCATGAGTCGATGGGAACTTAAATCCCGCTAGACCTAAACGTTAATTCTGTGTTTTATCGCTGTATTCCATCGTTCACCTTTTACAAAACAGTTGCGGATAATGTTATTGCATTATTGAATGTCTTTAACACGTTACATTACCCGAATAATAGTAAAAATTGTCGCTGCTTTTGAATATCCTGCAAGTATATAAGGTGGATATTTCTTTGATTCAGTTTGACGTTATTAGTGGCAGTCACAGACACAAATGTCAACTAGTTGATAATTTTTTTTCATCTACAGATCATTTACCAGGTGATATCAGACGCAAAATCAATAAAACTGGATACAATGTTGAGGAAGTTACCTTATTCACAAATACAGTAGAAATATTTAATATAAGTCAAGATGAATATGTTGTGTAATTTTGATGTGTTTCATGTATCGTGTACCTATACATATTTGCAAACAAGTGTGCAATTAATCTACAAATAACATTTTCCATCTATCCATCCGTATAAAATCACAAGTCACTGCTCACACACACACACACACACACACACACACACACACACACACAAACACACACACACATTTACCATGGGATATTAAAGTAAGATTCATTAAACTATGATAATTTACTGTAAAATGGAATTTTAATCTTTCTAAAATGGAATGTTAATGTTTTTCTATCTTCGAAGAATCTTGTCACAGCGAAATCCTTTATATTTTAGCAAACTAGTTATGACTTAGTAAAGCACTGAACATCGCACTTTCTGTCGTCTGCAGAAGACCTATTTACAATACAGCAGACCAAAATCTCCATTTTTCAACAGGAAATAAAAATAATTAACCATACACTTTTACAATTAGTCACAGTATTCTAAAAAATTAGGTCGTTTTACAAATCTTCAGTCATACGGTTCGAATATTTCCTTTCGGATCAAACCGAAAATAAAATTTTCATGGAGTTTCCATAACAGACAGCTGAAATGTATTTGATGTTCCCTTTGGACAATCAACAGAAGATGGACGACTGCCAGATTGCACTCATCTTTAATTTTGATGCTGTTCTAACAGTGAAACTACGTGTGTAAGTTTGTCGGTCAGTACTTACAATTTGTTATATCCTAAGTTCCTTCCGTAGCTCAGTTAATAGTGTTTGTATTTCTCCTATAAATTTAATTTAGCTTATAATTCCTCATTGTGCGTAACAGTGGTATGTCTTACTCAGCAAAACAAAAATGAATGTCATTTGTTCACAAGAATTTTTAAATAATTTGCTCATACAGACGGAAGAACTTAATTCAGACTCACTTCCGTCGTGCCAGCCGCAGTGGCCGAGCGTTCTAGACGCTTCAGTCCGGAACCGCACGACCGCTGCGGTCGCAGGTTCGAATCCTGCCTCGGGCATGGATGTGTGTGATGTCCTTAGGTTAGTTAGGTTTAAGTAGTTCTAAGCTCCAGGGGACTGATGACCTCAGATGTTAAGTCCCTTAGTGCTCAGAGACATTTGAACAATTTTTCACTTCGGTCGCTGAAATTATATTTAGTATGGGAAACGTGCGCTCAAGATTCATCAGAAAATCGTTCCATTTCTGTTATCAGACTTACTTGCTTCTTACTTTCTTTAGTATTTCAGCATGTGAGTCTTACGACAAGTCCTTTTCTTCCCGTCAGTGCCTCATATAATCACTAGAGCTCTTGAACCCCAAACTGTGGTACCTGTGGCAATAAATTCATGATGATACCCATTCACGCTCAAACAACAAACCTACATGGTTTTCATTTTTATTACATGGTTTATGGACCACACCCGGAACAATACGCCTCTTCACCTTTAGTGTTTTTTGATAAAATCGTGGCATTGTTACATTGTGCTCTTATGACGGCAACCGGAAAATCCGGAGAAAGTCAAACAGCGTTTACGAAAACAAGCGTTTCGTCCATAGTGATTCCGCGGGTCAAATGATTTAAAACTGAGTATATTAGAGATACCATCCACTGGACGCAACACTAATAAGTGTCTGAGCACAGAAAAGAAACTGCCCTCCCCCACCCCCCCCCACCCCCCAACTCTTCGTGTCAGACCGACTCTTCTTTAATGAGATGCGCGTGTTCGATCCAAGGTCTGCCTCATCACCATGTCTCACTAATCATTTTCCTTCAGATTTTGTTGCTGTAACTGAAATGAACAAAGTTTCACATTAGCAGAGACAGGTAAATCGCCACAAATTTCCCCGTAATTTTGTAAGACGTTTCATTACGACTATTTACGCAACAAGAATATAAGATAATGATGTAACGAAATAGTCAGAAATGCAGCTTTCTCAGAATTCTAAACATGAGGCCGGGATTTGAAAATAGCAAGCCGTCGTTGAAAGTTTGGTGAATTCATTATAAGGTGTGCAAATCTTGGCACTTACAATAGCGATCCATTCAATTTCTGAACATCAGTGTGATGTCTGTACAGTGTAGGAATTGTGATATCGATGGCTTTGTCGCAACCTCTGCTTTCAAGTGGCGTAGGCTGCAACAGCTGCACGGTCTGATAACCACTGAGCGATTATTGCACCACAACTGATACGTTCTGATAAGGAGGGGCATCCTAATGGATCATATGGAGGAGCCCGGCACTGGGAACGAGCATGTGTTTGATGTTTGGCGTAGATAAAGTTCTAGAGAAACACCTGTCAATGTTTTTTCCGCCGTAGTCATCCAGCGGCCTTCCCTTTCGTTCAGTTACGTCTCATACAGTTATTTCGGCATTTCTTTGTGAAATTCCTTAAAGCTTTTATTCAGCTTACGAACGCCTACCTTTGATTTTACTTTTGAATAGGTAGAACTCGACTGATATGACTTTATTGTTCTCGAATATTATATGAAATCGTTGCCTGGTGGTGGGCATTAAAGACTCTACAATGGGTGACACTCACGCTACCATCTATGATTCAATGCTTGCTGTTGATAATAACTGGAGGCAGCTCGAATATTAATTTAATAAATTAATTAGTTAAACCTGGTACAACAGATACCACAATGAGAAGGAGTCTCACACGATCAGTAAGCATATGGATTTATGATTTAGTTAATGGCTGATTCAATACCATTCCAGCGGGAAAAACTATTGACGATTGCATTATTAGGTGGGTTTAGGTCACCTTAATTACTAGCGCGAGCAATGGGATTGATTATCAGTGAAGAACAGATAATATGTAAAATCTCTCAAAAGCTGAAGAGGCTCAGCAACTAAACCTAAGTGGTGTTGTATATTATGCACGGAACCTGGTGGAAAATTATACTACTTTTGGGATTAATATTGACCTTATACTTAACTTACATACTCATGCCATCCATACACTAGTTAATAGCTAGTGTTTCTAAAAATGATCCATATTTACTGGGCAGCTGAACAGATTTGTGTGTGTGTGTGTGTGTGTGTGTGTGTGTGTGTGTGTGGTGGGGAGGGGGGGAGGGGGAATAATCAATGCGGAACTCAGGATATCATAAAAATGTTTTGGGAATGAATACAGGGTCCTGGTAGACTATTACTTTTTATTATCTATGCGACTCCCCAGTATCGACCTTTGGTCATTTTCAAGCACGTATCTTAAGCTTCCAGCTTAAATATTTCACTCTATTCACTTGGTTATAATCCTAACTTGAAACCAATGCACGAAAATGTTTATTCTTATCATAACGGTTGCGAACACATGACTGACTGATACACGATGGGTGAGGCCCATATCACAAAGAAAAAGACTTAAATATTCTGAAAAAAAGTTAACGAAACTAAATAAACGTAACTGAAGAAAAAAATGAATGCAACTACAGTAAATATGCTGAAGTCACAACATACTATTGTGTTCGAAGTGAACTCCATGTACTCGTTAGAAATCTACGAACTAACCGTTGAATTTACTTGGGAAAAATTACGAAACATGGTAACAACATAAACCCGAAATAACTGTGCTGGAAAAGAACGGCTTAGTTACTTTAATGGTGATGTACCAATGTACCACACAGCCTGACGGAGATCTGCACAGAGACAGTCCTTCATCTAGGCTACCCGCAAACCGAATGTCCATAAATGGCGAAGTGCCAGCTAATGGCCACTTTGCTCTTCCCTCAGAGGGGGGGGGGGGGGGGGAAAGTATGGTGGGGAGGATGATCCTAACAGCCCCTGAAGATTCCACCATCACAGGAGCATATTTGACTGTTCACCCCAAGTATTAGGTTTTCACTAAAGCTGATGTACAACAAGTATCATCGCACTACAGCTGCTCCGCTCACGAAACCACAATCAAAACATTCACACATTTCATACGTGATAGCAACATAATAGGAATGGGAAAAGGAAGAGCAACAGGAAATAAATAAACACAGTCGTGTCCATCCCTTTGGCAGAGGCTCCCGGTGCTCTAACAAAAATGTGAAGATGACCCATGTGTCATTACTGATAAAGAAGATAGGGTACGCTAAGGCAGAGCAATGGGGTGGAACAACCGTCTCACTTACTTCGAACGATTCGGCAGAGTTAGTTTTGACGTAGTTACTATGAATACTACACAAGTGATTCAGGCAAACTACTGAAAAGCTAAATGAGGTTAGCTACGGCAGTACCTATAAAGATGCATGTCCACTTTCACATCGTTGTACCACATGTACTGGTGTAAGGATATACACACATCAAAAAATTTTTTTCATCACCGAGAGTTCCGGTACCTGTACAGAAAATTAGAATAGAGATCTACATATACATCATTTCCGCCCTTTCTATTGCTCATGAAAACCACACATTGCGTTGCATACAGCTAGACCTTCAGAGGTGGTGGTCCAGATTGCTGTACACACCGGTACATCTAATACCCAGTAGCATGTCCTCTGGCATTGATGTATACCTGTATTCGTCGTGGCATACTATCCACAAGTTCACCAAGGCACTGTTAGTACAGATTGTCCCACCCCTCAACGGCGATTCGCCGTAGATCGCTCAGAGTGGTTGGTGGGTCACGTCGTCCATAAACACCCCCTTCAAATCCATCCCAGGCATGTTCGATGGGGTTATGTCTGGAGAACATGCTGGCCACTCTAGTTGAGCGATGTCGTTATCCTGAAGGAAGTCATTCACAAGATGTGCGCGATGGGAGCGCGGATCGTCGTCCATGAAGACGAAAGCCTCGCCAATATGCTGCCGATATAGTTGCACTGTCGGTTGTATCGTACAGCCGTTACGGCGCCTTCCACGACCACCAGCGGCGTACGTCGGCCCCACATAATGCCACCCCAAAACAGCAGGGAACCTCCACCTTGCTGCACTCGCTGGACAGTGTGTCTAAGGCGTTCAGCCTGACCGGGCTGCCTCCAAACACCTCCTCGATGATGGTCTGGTTGAAGGCCTATGCGACACTCATCGGTGAAGAGAACGTGATGCCAATCCTGAGCGGTCCATTCGGCATGTTGTTGGGCCCATCTGTACCGCGCTCCGTCGTGTCGTTGTTGCAAACATGGACCGCGCCATGGACACCGGGAGTGAAGTTGCTCATCGTGCAGCCTATTGCGCACAGTTTGAATCGTAACACGACGTCCTGTGGCTGCACGAAAGCATTATTCAACATAGTGGCGTTGCTGTCAGGGTTCCTCCGAGCCATAATCCGTAGTTAGCGGTCATCCACTACAGTAGTAGCCCTTGGATGGCCTGAGCGAGGCATGTCATCGACAGTTTCTCTGTATCTCATCTACGTCCGAACAACATCGCTTTGGTTCACTCCGAGACGCCTGGACACTTCCTAGGTTGAGAGCCCTTTCTGGCACAAAGTAACAATGTGGACGCGATCGAACCGCGGCATTGACCGTCTAGGCATGGGTGAACTACAGACAATACGAGACGTGTACATACCTCCTGGTGCAGTGACTGGAACTGATCGGCTGTCGGACCCCCTTCGTGTAATAGGCGCTGCTCATGCATGGTTGTTTACATCTTTAGGCAGATTTAATGACATCTCTGAACAGTCAAACGGACTGTGTCTGTGATACAATATCCACAGTCTATCTTCAGGATTCTGGGAACTGGGGTGATGCAAAACTTTTTTATGTGTGTATAATTTCACGAGCTTTCTTTCTTGTTTGCTCGGCGTACAGAATCAATTACTGGAGCAGCATTAACTCTTGAAAGCTTAAACGTCTGCGAGACACGGTAACTCCATGGCACATTTACACAGAAAGAAAGAACAGGTTGATAGGACCCGTGCTGAGGAATCAAGGAATAGTTAATTTGGCAATGGAAGTGAATGTGGCGGCACAGGCAGTAGCGGGAGATCAAAGCTTTAATATGGAAAGCAGTTTCGAATGGATCTGGGCTGCAGTGGCTATGCAGATCTCAAAAGACATGCACAAGATAGACCAACATGAAGAGTTGCATGAACGTGTCTTCAGATTGATGAGTCCAACAATATCTTTTTCTGTCTGAATTTATTCCATGTCTAACAAGAGGAAAGTTACACACGATGTTGCTACAATTCTTTTCTTCGTGTTTGAGCTTCTCATCTCGTATCAAGTTACCTACATGCTGTTCACTGTCTCTTGTAGTAATTGTTCTTAAGGGCACTTAAAACATCTCCGTTTCTCTCTCTGTAATTTTCTTCTGTAGCACTAACTTGTGGCCACAACTATCGACCCAAGTTTCTAAGAGTAATTCATAAGTTCACGTAAAATTTCGTAGCTTTGTGGAAGGTATTAATGAGGAAATTATACACTGGTGTCCAAAGTCAAAGCAACAAATCGCAATTTTCCCGTCCTGTGCCTAAGTCATGATATAATCTTACCAATTATCAACGGATAGCAGTACGAGCGTGTCCTGTACGAAAGATATCATTCCAATCAAAGAGCAACCACGCCAGCGATGACGTCAGTGCTCCCACCAAACGGGGTGTTACACAGTTACAGACAGTGCAGTAAGTAACAGAGAAGACGCTTTCCAGTCCCTTTGCAGTGCAGATCCTTAGGAAGAATGGAAGCACGACAGTCGCCAACAGATGAAGCTCGGTGGCTTAATGTGAATCGTTCTGTTGTTTCTCGGATGTGGCAACAGCTTTTAGAGACCGAAACTGTGTCCCAAAGACTAGGGCAGGGCCGACGACGTGTGACATCAGAAAGAGAGGACGGTTATTTGGCTGTAAGGGCACGACGGTACCGCCTAAGTACTGCACGGTAGCTGGCATGTGACGCAGTAGCCGCTGGGCGTGTTGTATGGAGGTAAACGTCGTACAGAGGGCTTCGAAAGAGCGGCCTGTATTGTAGGAGGCTTGCTGTGTGTGTACCTCTGACGCGTCACCACAGAAGGGAATGTCTAGAGTGAAGTCGTCAATATGCCACCTGGAGAATCGAGCAGTGGGCCAATGTTCTACTCACAGATGAGTCCCGATCTGATTTGGAGAGTCTGTCTCGACGGATTCGCATCTGGAGGGAAAGTGGAACACCATTTCGGGCCCCTAAGATTGTGAAAAGGGACCGATATCGAGGAGGATTGCTGACGGTTTGGGCAGGGATTATGATGACAACTCGAAAAGCCCTTCGGTAGATTGTACGGGTGACTCGGCAAGATTTAAATGCTGTCAAGCATCGTGACGAGATCCTGAGATATCAAGTGCTAAAATGGTTCAAATGGCTCTGAGCACTATGCGACTTAACTTCTGTCATCAGTCGCCTAGAACTTAGAACTAATTAAACCTAACTAACCTAAGGACATCACACACATCCATGCCTGAGGCAGGATTCGAACCTGCGACCGTAGCGGTCGCTTGGTTCCAGACTGTAGCGCCTAGAACCGCACGGCCACTCCGGCCAGCGATATCATGTGCGATTGTTGCGGGGTGCTGTGGGCCCAGACTTCGTATAGATGGGCAACAATGCTTCAACTTGTAGAGCACGCATGGCTAATGTTTTCTTGGAAGATATTGCATGCATGGCGTGGCCTGCTCTCCCTCCCGATTTGAATCCCATAGAGCATGTCTGGGATGCACTGCGCAGACGGGTTGCATCACGTCAGCGTCCACCAACCACATCCTAAGACTTGCGAGCAGCTCTGCAGGAAGAATTGGCGTTATTGCCTCAACATGAGATTGACGACATCATTCACTGCATGTCCCGTCGTTGTGAGGCTTGTGTAACACTCCATACTGATCAGATTAATCAGTTGTCGGAATATGCGTGCAAATCCGTTAAGTTGAAAGAAATAGAGACCATTTTTGTCTACCGTTATGCACGTTGCAATTGTTCACGTTTTGTATTCTTTACATTGTTTCTACTTTACTGTCACTTGTATACATTGTTTTGCGGCAAAATAAACGCAAACTTGCAAAATTTCCGTTTGTTGCTTTAATTTTGGACACTCGTCCATTTTCAGTGATCCGCTGTACCTCAAATTTGAATATATTTGTGCAGTAAAATACATGAATTTGATTGAGGACGTACGACCAAGAATCAAAGCGTCCTGAGCGCAATTCAGAAACGTCACTGGTATGACTTGTGGTAAGAAGATGTCTATCCAGCTAAAATCAAAGCCATACTGCACAGTGGTGCGACCGGTGGTATTATAAGGTACGGAATGTTCACTCATATCTAGAAGTGCCGAGCATTTACTGCATGTCATGGAAATGCGGGTACTGGTAAGATCAACTGGCTTTTCGCTTTCTCGACCACATCAACAATACAACGACCCGACTGGTTAGAGTGGCTCCAATCAGTGACAAGACTCAAGAATGAGACCGGTGGTATGGGCACATCATACGGGCACTACCTTCTTCAGACGCCAGCTCGGCCTACCATCTCACTGTTGAAGGCTACGTTGGTTAAACACTATAAACACAGATGTGAGATGAAGCGGTCTAAATCCATGGAAGTGTTTGACCGTAAGAATGGCGTGCATTGACCCATAGAATGGATCCTAGTCTAATGTTTCGCGGTGACATGTTGTTCAATGTTGACCTATTTTGCACACAAAATATACCAATCATTATTGCTGGGGTTGTTCAAATCTTTAGCATACCAGATGCACAAATCATGTCAAAGATGTGTATCCAATACCTTCGTCACATCCGACATGCAGTAATAATAGAAAATAAAGTGCATTAGATTTGCTGACGAAAGCAGCCATCCTGCTGAAAAACAACTGTTGTTCTTAGAGGCCTTACATGCAAATGATAATCGAAAGGCACAGAAAAATGTAGATTTATAAGATCAGTGATCCGTACTATAATTCTGCACTACAACAAGCCATCCTGAGTGATACTACTAGCTTGTTGCATGAATGCGATTTAATCACTTCGTAAGATAGTTTTGAACAGAGTAAAACCGGAAAAATTCTTGTTGTGAATAACTTGGAAAAGAAATAATGTGGATGGTCATCTGTACAGTATGTAATTTCGTGGTGTGTGTGTGTGTGTGTGTGTGTGTGTGTGTCTGTGTGTGCGCACCTTACATTACCTTCAGAATCTTTATATCATTTTCTTTCATACATCAAAAGGTGAAAATGGTCATTGAGCTGCACCTTCATTTAATTATTAAACTCTGTCGAAAAAAATAGTACACCCTTTTAGAGATTTCCATTTCACTCAAGATTTATTGTTCCAACAGTGCATATGGAGTACATGAAATGATTGCATTTACAGATCTATAGCACAAGCGGTTCTGAGGAACCAGGTATCAACCCATGCTTAAACACCCATATAAGTACACAGTGTAGCCTTCATGGTCGGCACTGCAGGAGCTGACACTGGCATACAAACAATCGTACAAATAGTGAATACTGTCCTGGGATACGTTATGCCTCACCTGCTCGACTTGTTGACATAGTTTTGTAAAGATATTGATTGACGAGTCGCACTAGTAATTTATCGTCCCATCATATCCCACACGTGTTCGATTGGAGGCAGATCTCGAGATCTGAAGTTGCTGAGTACGTTGAATTTCATGGGCAGTGTGTATGCGACCATTACCCTGTTGGACGAACACATTACGTTCCTGCTGCAAGAAGGGCAAAAGAACGTGTCTAAAAACATTCTGCATGTACCGAGTCCTGGTCAGCGTACCCTCAGAAAGCACCAAAGATGAGCGAGAGCTGTAGCTTATAGCATCCCAGACCATAAGACTTGGGGTGAGGCCAGTGTGTCTTGAACGAATGCACTTTATGAGACAGTACTACAGATGCACGTCATACGAGCAAACTATCATCACTTGTGTGCAGGCAGACTCTGCTTTTATCGCTGAAGACCACGGCGCGCCATTCCATCTTCCAAGTGATCCTCTGACGACACCAGTCGAGCCGTGCACGTCGGTGCTGTGGCGTGAGTGGAAGAAGAGTTAGAGGTGTGGGTGCCTGCAGTCCCACTGCTAATAACCGGTTCGCAACAGTTCGTGCTGACACGTTTGGGATCACAAACGCTATTATCCCTGACCACTGATACCAGTGTCACTGCATAACTGACGCAGTACATCCACCTTGTGTGGGAATTCTGCGAAAGGACCACATCGTCACACGGAAGGACACTGTCTGGCCTCTTTCAAACTCGCTCAGTTGGCTGTAGGAAGCCCGAGTGCGCCTCCATGGCATGGATCCCTAGTTGCTTCATACGTTTGCACCCCACTGAGACTTCAGGCTGTGAGTATTCTGTATTAAAGGTGGGATACTGTTGGCGGATGATGTTGAAACCATTACCAGTACATCTACTATCCTTCATGAGGCATATCAAAATCGACATCGTCTAACCAGGCGTGCTAGCTGTTTTTTCCTGCAGTGTATTAATGATGTCGTGGATAACACGGGATACTCTGTGAAACTATCCGTGGACGATGCTGTTGTCTACGGTAAGGTTGCAACGCCAAAACAGTGTAAGGAAGATCCGAAGTAGGCCGACGACTGGTGTGCAGGGGCTTTCGGTTGACCTGAACGTGAATAAATGTAACGTACGATGCATACATGGACGAAGAGATACATTATTGTCCGATTATACTACTAGCAAAGAACCACTGGCACCAGTAGCAACGTAAATAGCAGCAAATGCAAGTACCAGACTGAGATTCACTGGCAGGATCTGAAGGGATCTAATTCACCTACGACAGGAGTCGCTCGTTCCTCCGATTCTTGCGTATTGCTCATAGGTATTGTACCGCTGCCAAGTTGAATTAGTAACAGAGATAGACAAGACCCATCGAAGAGAGGCGCGTTTGGTCACAGGATCGTTTACTCGGCTCGACAGCGTTACGGAGATGCCCAACAAATCAAATTCCAGGGGCAGACGGTACATGAGAGACATGAGCATCTCGGAGAGATTTATCGTTGAACTTTCGAGAGCGTACGTCCCAAGAGGAGTAGGGCGCATATTACATATACATAATCTCGCGACATGATAACGACGAGAATATTAGATAAATTAGAGCTCATGTGGACCTTTACTGGCAGTCATTTTTGACCGCTCGCCAATCATCAATGGAACAGGGAAGGGGAGGGGAAAGTTAGTGGTATCAGAAGCACACTCCACTACACACCGCATAGCGGTTTGCGTAGCTAGCATGTGGCTGTAGTTGATACGTTTTCAATGGCTCTGTTCCGGGTGAACTATTGTCAGAAGCAAGGGAGAAAGTATGTTTTCTGTGATTACGTAGATCTTTCCAGCGCAATGAATGTTGATGCTCTTCACGAGTATACCGCCGGATTTTAACGACCTGATGGCGATCAGCTGGACCGTCGAAATATCGTGTCGTCAGCTCGATGAAATCTGGATGCACAGCGTGAAGAGCATCAACACTACGTCTCCTATTCACCACAACTTCGTATCACTTGTGCAGAAATACAGACACAGTCACGAACTTATTTGAGTCTGGGATGACTTACCTGCACCCTTAGCTATTTATTACAGTTCAAAACATGTTGTTCATAACGTCTGATGGAAGAACGCGTGAGTATAATCTTAAATGCGGTTGAAACATTAGCTTACACCGCCTTATACAATGTTATTTTCACAGAAATGTTTTATACGACAGCTCGCTTCTCTAATAAATGTCTAAGCCCAAACTGTAAGATTAAAGAAATAATGTGAAATATTCGCACTACTTCTTGTCATCCCACTTCTCTAAGGTCATCAGTCCGCTTTGACAGACCGCCAATGATTTTTTCTCTTGCGCTACCCTCTTCATTTCAGAGTAGGTCCTACACCCATCGTCCTATATTATTCGTTGTATATATACTAATCTCTATGTACCCTTAGAATTTTTATCATTATGGCTTCCACTAGTATCTCGGAGAGTTTCATATTAGAGTAAAACTATTCAAAGATATCTAAGAAACGAATCTGCACTCGGCAACTGAATTTCTGGAACGTAAGACTGTACTGCACAGGGGTGCGACACGTTTTTTCTTCTCACGGACCAGGAAAACAAATGCGGTTCTGCTCTTCTACCCACTGCTAAACACCATCAGTAATAATGATCGTTCCACAGCGGACCACATTCCGTGGTTTCGGGGTAGCACTGTTGCCTCCTATAATAAATGTCCTATTTCTAACACAGTCTCGATAGCTGGTGTGGGGCGTAAATATGTTGTTACTGTGTGTTTCCCGTAGGTACTTACACTCTGAGGTCCCTTCGTTTCGTTGCGGTTCACAGTAGTATTCAATAGTGTTACCTGAAGAAAAAAATGCTGGTTATGTTATGTACCTAAAAAAGAGAAAATGTCGCCGGGAGTATTCCACCAGACAACTTGTACCGGAAAAGAGACTACCACGTAACGAAAACAAATTCCAAAGTTATTTTTTAAACCACATCTAAGTAATGCAGTCGTCACACGGGAATCTGTTTTTAACGCCACGGTCCTTTACTAGATATGGTCTTGTTGGATGTTGTATCACATTGCCTTCTTCCGATCTTTGAACTGTCTTACATAGCCAGCTAAAGGCGGACCAGGAGTTAAATATGGATTCAGAACCACGGTGTAACTCGGCATTTTTCACATCAACAAACACTGCCAGAGGTAAAAGAAATGTTAAGTGACATATGAATCCTAATATGATCGGGGACTAAACACGAAACCTTTGAATTAGTAGTCTGGTACATGACCACACAGCCACCCTGCTCTGCAAACGTAAATTGTGAATAACTGCCAAAGCTGTGTCAGTTCGCGTATCTGCTGCTGTAATCTCAGTCGACAGAGCCAAAACTGATTTCCTTTACTCTCAGCGGTGTCATCTAAACTGAATAAAAGACTTGAATTTTTTGCCCACGTACGTTGAGTTACACGTCTTTACAAAGGCTCTTGGAGGCCGTTAAGATACAAACTGAATGAATTCATACAACTATTTCGTAAATTATCTTGGAGCAACTTTTAAAACCACGCTTTAGCGAAAATCTCTGCTACAGGTCATAATCAGTTTTGGTACACTGCATTACTGGTGCAGTAGGACTATTTTAATATTCCGTCTACTATTTCTCATGATCCTTCACTGAAGAGGATCTCCGCTTTCACTACAAATAGGTTTCTCTTATTAAAGTTTCTCTTATGACAATCTCGTCCACCTCCGTAGCCGAGTGGCTTAATTCCAACAAATAACAAAGGAAAAGAAGTTGCCACATCAGATGAGTTACATAAGTTGGTTTCTTCCATTTAACAAGAAATTATTACGCTTCAACAAACAAGATAAAAGGCACAGAAGCCAGAGCGAGAAGGAACTGAAGGTGAGCGAACGGAAGGGCTATAAGGAAGCGGAAGGAGGATCAAAAAGTAGAACGATAAACTGAAATGTTCAACGCGACAGACTTTCATATGGGGACCCGTGTTCGAATCCCGGTACTGTCAATAAATTTCCTCGGCCGGAGGACAGGACCACGGTGCACCCAGTCCCGTGATGCCGGTTGAGGAGGTATGTAATTGAGAAGTAATGGCTCCAAGCTCGAAACACTGACAACGGCTGGAAGTGCTGTATGCCACTCCACCTCGCATCTGATGAAGGACAGTTGGGGATGAGGCTATCGCACAGACTTCAGGGCCTGATCGCGAGGTTTCCTTTTCTTTCTTTTCTATCCTTGCTCACATGGTGAACCTATATTTCCCCGCTTTGTTTCACTTCTCTTGTGAGCGTAAGTGTGTGTGTGTGTGTGTGTGTGTGTGTGTGTGTGTGTGTGTGTGTGTGTCTGCGTGCGTGCGCGCGCGCGAGCGCCCGCAAAAAACCGAAATACATACATGTGTTCCCTGATCGTGGTAAATCTTAATCGCCTGTCATTGGCAGCAAAGAACATCACTTGACCTACATCGCAGAGTTACCGTAATAGAGAGCGAGGAGAAACGCAGCACTAAACTTGTGTAACCAGTAATAAATAAACCAACAGCTGTATTTTCAGCTCTGATTTACTCCAGAGGCAGCCGCTTTCGGCACTCCGTTATGCTATTATCAGGCTGAGCTTATATTGCCAGACAAAATATGACACAAAAGCGAACTAGCATCCGCAAGACCGTATGTAACACAGCCACATACTCGTGAACGATCTGAGTTGCGCGTCGGCCGTTCGCGATCTGGCCGCGACAAAACTTGCCGATAAAGCGGGTTACATGGTCATCTGACATTCCTGTGACCAGCAATTGGTCTGACGACATCCCAGTCGCGTGACGAGCCGACAATTACGAGGGTGAGGCAAATCAAAACCTTAAATATTTTTTAAAATATTATTTATTGTGGTGAAGTGGTACAAATCTGTATCACTTTTCAACATAATCTTCTCCACTCTCAGTGCAAGTCCTCTAGCGCTTAAAAAGTGCATAAATTTCTTTAGAAAAAAATTCTTTTGATAGTCCGCGGAACCACTCATGCACCGCTTGGCGTAACTATTCATCAGAACGGAACTTCTTTCCTCCCATTGCTTCTTTGAATGGTCCAAACATATGGAAATCACTTGGGGCGAGGTCTGGTGAGTGTGGTGGATGAGGAAGACTCTCAAAATGCAGGTCTGTGAGTGTTCCAAATGTTGTACGGGCCGTGTGGGGCCTTGCATTGTTATGTTACAAAAGGACACCTGCTGACAGCAATCCACATCGCTCTGATCTGATTGCAGGCCGCAGATGATTTTTTAGGAGACAGTGGTCTCTCTAAGCATGTAATCAAAATGACGCCTTTTTCGTCTCGGAATAGAGTCAGCATAACTTTCCCTGCTGATGGTTCTGTTCGAAACTTCTTTGGTTTTCGTGATGAGGAATGGCGCCATTCCTTACTCGCTTTCTTCGTTTCCGGTTGGTGGAAGTGAGCCCAGTTTTCGTCCCCAGTAACGATTCTTGCAAGGAAACCATCACCTTCTCGTTCAAAGCGCCGAAGAAGTTCTTCACAAGCACCAACACGTCATTCTCTCATTTCAGGAGTCAGCTGCCGTCGCATCCATCTTGCAGACACTTTCTGAAATTGGAGCACTTCATGCACAATGTGGTGTGCTGACCCATGACTAATCTGTAAACATGCTGCAATGTCATTCAGTGTCACTCAGCGGTTTTTCTTCACTAAGTCTTCAACTGCTGCAATGTTCTGTGGAGCCACAACTCATTGTGCCTGACCTGGAGGAGGAGCATCTTCCACTGAAGTCACACCATTTTCGAAATTCCTACTCCATTTGTAGACTTGCTGCTGTGACAAACATGCATCACCATAGTGAACCTTCATTCGTCGATGAATTTCAATAGGCTTCTCACCTTCACTACGCAAAAAACCGAATAACAGAACGCTGTTCTTCCCTGGTGCAAGTCGCAAGTGGGGCGGCCATCTTTATACTGATACTGAGATGGTATGTGTGAATCTGCACTATGCTGCCACCTCCAGGCCATTCTGCACGCTGTTTGTAGCACGCTTACCAACTTACAGGATAACGGCGCGAAATTTCTATTTGTTATTACAAATTTAAGGTTTTCATTTGACTCACCCTAGTATAATTTCAGAACGTCAGTGGATCTTTCTTTACAACACGACAGTTATTCACCTGCTCATGGTCGTAATTCATTATCATATCGAAGATAAAAAGGATGTTACGCAATATTACAGACTATCTACGCCATCGAAGTCTGGGTGTGTACATTTTTTTACGTTCTCAATGTGTAATGGTTAAACTGACTATGAGTCAGGCTAAGAGCTGCAGGCATCGTCAGTGACACGAGAAGTGTGTACAGGGTGGTTCAGTTGCCCATACCTATGACATTTTTGC
The DNA here is from genome assembly GCF_021461395.2 of Schistocerca americana. Classification (NCBI taxonomy): domain Eukaryota; kingdom Metazoa; phylum Arthropoda; class Insecta; order Orthoptera; family Acrididae; genus Schistocerca; species Schistocerca americana. Next base: position 867,971,288 of record NC_060119.1, on the reverse strand, counting down.
AGCCCGCAATGTCTTCAAAAACCGCGTGGGATATTTTCTCGATCTCCTTTGCTCCCTAGAAGCAAACTATTTGTCCTCAACAAAAAATGAACAGGATCTTTCTATGGGAAATGTAGTTAATTTTTGTACTCGAAAACATTAAAATCCTGTATATGATATTTGGAAACGCTGCAGGTAGCTCAAAACCCATAGGTGTGGGCAACTGAATTACCCTGTATGTGCAGAGTGAGAATTACTGAACTATACGAAATGAAATCATGATAACATTGAACGGTTTCCGTTAGGACGTTCAAACTGCACGGTTGTCGAAAGGGCATGATGGGAATTACTGTGTGTATGAATGGTTTGGTTTCGCGACGGAGCCCACTTTCATTTGGGTGGGTTCGTCAATAAGCAAAATTGGCGCATTTGGGGACTGAGTATCCGTATTTCGCGATTGAGAAGTCTCTTCACCCTCAAAGGGCGACTATTTGGTGTGCAATGTCAAGTCACGGGATAATCTGTGCAGTATGTCTTGACGGCACGGTGACTACCAAACGATACGTGAAAGATCTGGAAGATGGTTTCATCCCCATTACCCAAACTGACTATGATTTCGACAAGATGTGGTTCATACAAGATGGAGCTCGAACCCATTGAACCAGGACAGTATTTGATTTTCTGGAAGAGTACTTTTGGGCACGCATTCTGGCTCTGGAGTACGCAGAGGCCACTAGCATGGTCCTCGGTAGGCTGCCATATTTTTGTGGGGCTATATTAAAGACTAGGTGTACAGCAATAAACTCAATATCATTCCTGAGGTAAAAATAAAATGGTTCAAATGGCTCTGAGCACTATGAGACTTAACAGCTATGGTCATCAGTCCCCTAGAACTTAGAACTACTTAAACCTAACCAACCTAAGGACATCACACAACACCCAGTCATCACGAGGCAGAGAAAATCCCTGACCCCGCCGGGAATCGAACCCGGGAACCCGGGAGGTAAAAATAGCCATTCAGTAGATTATCGACATCATTGATGTTCCGACCTTCAGCGAGTCATGCAGAATTTCCCTATTCCTCTGCGCGACGTCATCGTCAATGATGGCAGGCATATCGAACATGCCGCAACCTAAATCCGAATATCTATAATTCGTTTCCATGTTGAATGAAATGTGTGCACGCCGTTGTTTGTAACTAATTTCCGTTTTTTTCCATATAGTTCAATAACTGTCACCATGTAGCATATTGTACTCATACATACTCTGATCAGACAAAAAATTATGACAACTGACTACGAGATGAACGCTATCAAGCGGATTAGAGGGAATCATTCTAACAACGGTATAGGCCGAAAATGGGGAAATCTGCTGATATCAGCGACTTCGACAAATGGCAGATTATTATGATACGGCGCCTGGGAACAAGCATTTCTGAAACAACGAAGCTGTTTAGCTGCTCACGAGCCACTGCCACGACTATATATGGAAATTTGTTGAAAGGTAATGAAACTACGAATAGGCGACAGGACGTTGGATACCCACATATCACGGAATATGCAGACCATAGGCTCTATAACATGATAAGCGTCGATAGTGACAATCTGACGGTAGAGTATAAAGCTGGCGCAGGTACAAGCATTTCAAAACACATCATTCAGCGCACATTGTTGCACATGAGGCTCCGCAATTAGACTACCTCCTATTTGTTCCAATATTGACGTCACGACGTTGTCAGTTATGATAACCGCGGGCATGGAATTATCGAGATGGGACCGTGGGTCAATGGAAGCGTGTTGTCTGGCAAGATGAATTACTTTTATTGTTACAACAGGTCAGTGGTCGTCTCTGTATACGCCTTTCTGTACTCTAAGAACCGTGCCACGGATGCAGACGGGTAGGTTTCGTGTTATTTTATGGAGGATATTTTCCTGGCCTTCTGTGGATCTGTGGGACTAATCGAGGGCACAATAACAGATATGACAAAAGGAACACTATTGCAGACCATCTGGATCCCCTCACAGTTGGTGACTCTCCCAATGGCGATGGCATCTTGCAGCAAAATAACTGTCCATCTCACATTGTCATAATCACGTAGCAGTGATTTGAGAGGAGCATTATATTCAACTAATGTTAATGTCTGAGCCACTAAATTCGCCTGAACCCGATGCAACGTATCTGGGTTGCTACTGGTTACCAGCCGTGGAGTCACATACCGCTGACCTATAATTTAGGCGAATTGCGTGAGCTGTGCGTAGACAGTCGGTGCCACGTGATTCCGGAAACCGACCAAACACTTGTAAAACCTGACAAATAGCAGATGAAGCTGATACAAAAAAGGACAGATGCTCAATCAGGGCAGCAGCCACGAGACATGTGATATGCAACTAATGAAAACATGCGCCACTGCACTAGCTAAAATCCTGTTGACAGTCTTACTAACATCAATAGTATTTAAGTGTTTTATATTTCTTGAAGCCTTCAGATGAGCACCAGCTGCTCGAAACGCGTTACAATACAATAATGTAGTGAAATGGAATGATATTCATAAACAATGTCACTGGATGCAATATTCAGAGTGCCCCATCTAAGTATGATATCTCACATAATTCCGAAATGACACAAAATGAGAAAAATTCTCAAGGGATACACCTATGTCGGCGACTCACACAATGGGAAGGACTGCACAATCCCTACAAGTGAACCAACATCACTTTCACCATAAAGTTACGTTTCTTCTAGATGGGACATATATCTTTTCTTTCTACTGAAATGAAAACTAGAGACACAATTAGTGATGACAGAGTTGGTTTCGTTACTCTAAACATTATAGCTTCTGGAATACTTAGACTTTAAATAATGGAAACGGTGCCACAGTTTCTACCGTAATGCTGTAATGCCATATTACTGGTTGCCTACCCCGTCCTTAAGCCTGATGCTGGGGCAAACCTTGGTCTGCGCATTAAGGTAGAAATTTTGGCGCCTTTCCACCCTTTAAACCCAGGATATGACAGCAACGTAAACATCTGTCACTAATTGTACATCTAATACCTCAGGCGCCATTTGCAAAGCGTAACTTTGTGTTGAAAGTGATGTTTGTTAACATTTATGGATTGTACATTCCTGCCCATTGTGTGAGCCCTTGATGTAGGGAGGCCCTGGACAGTTACATTCTTCACATAATGCTTCGTTTCGGAAATATGTGAGGTGGCAGAAATCAAACAATAGAAAATCGAGGATGGAAAGTAACAATATTATGCAAAGGAAAGTTGTTCTTGAAGTTTTCCCAGCCTACTGAATGTTCGATGAGATTTCGGAATTGCAGCCGGATCACGTTGCCTTCTTGCCGCGATATTTCGGCTGGCAATCGTGTAGCCATCTTCAGGTGAGTGTCCGTCACTGGAGACTGCAAGTTCCTAAAGTCAACTTTATAGCAAAAAATTGGTGCGAAAACCCAATCGCATTGACCTCCGTCACAGGAGCGCCCTCTAGCGAAATCTGCGTCCTCTGGAGCTACTGTTCTATCTGTGGAGCGCACGCATGCACGCAAACACACACACACACACACACACACACACACACACACATACACGAACGCAAACGCAACTCCCACACATGACTGCAGTCTCAAGCAACTGAAACCACACTGCGAGCAGCAGCACCAGTGCATGATGGGAGTGGCGACTGGGTGGGGGTAAAGAGGAAGCTGTGGCAGGGAAGGGGAGGGATAGTATGATGCATGTGGTGAACAGTCAAGTGCTGCAGGTTAGATGGTGGGCAGGGGAGAGGTGGGGAGTGGGGGAAGTAGCGGAAGAGGAAAGTAGCAAAAGGACTGTGTGTGATGGTGGAATGATGGCTGTATAGGGTGGAATGGGAACAGGGAGGGGGCTGGATGGCTGAGGACAGTGACTGACGAAGGTTGCGGCCAGGAGAGTTGTGGGAATGTATGATGTATTGCAGGGCAAGTTTCCATTTGCTCAATTCAGAAAAGCTGGTGTTGGTGAGAAAGTTCCATATGGCACACACTGTGAAGCAGTCATCGAAATGAAGGATGTCATATTCGGCAGCATGTTCAGCAACAGGGTGGTCCACTTGTTTCTTGGCCACAGTTTCTCGGACACACAGCTTGTTTGTTGTCATGTCCTCACAGAATGCAGCACAGTGGTTGCAGCTTGGCTTGTAGGTCGCATGACTGGTTTTACAGGTAATCCTGCCTTTGATGGGATAGGTGATGTTGGTGACTGGACTGAAGTAGGTGATGGTGGGAGGATTTGTGAGACAGGTCTTGCATCTAGGTCTATTACAGGAGTATGAGCCATTTCTCATTTCAGGGCACGATGAAAGGTAGTCGAAACCTTGGCGGAGAATGTAATTAAGTTGCTCCAGTCCTGAGTAGTACTGTGTTGCGAGGGGACTGCTCCTCTGTGGCTGGACGGTGGTGTTTTGGGAGGTCGTGGAAGATTGGAAAGATAAGGCAAGGGATATATGTTTTGTACGAGGTCGGAAGGATAATTACAGTCTGTCTTAGGCTTTAGTGAGACCTTCGGTATATTTCGTGAGGGACCGATTGTCACTGCAGATGCGACGACCGCAGGGGGCTACGCTGCATGGAAGGGACTTCTTGGTAAGGAACGGGTGGCAGCTGTCGAAGTGGAGGTCTTGCTCGTGGTGAGTTGGCTTGATATGGACGGAGGTACTCATGTAGCCATCTTTGAGGTGGAGGTCAACATCTAGGAAGGTGGCTTGTTGGGTTGAGGTGGCAAAGTTTGGTGGATCACTGTATATATTCATACAAACACATACCATACCTTTACTAACAGTGTGGCAAACGATTGCTGTGAAATACTAGATCAGTATGAAACTATTTGCACCAGGTTTCTGGGAAACTGTCATGAAGGTTAGGAAAAACATAAGGAAGTCATAAAGCAGAATAGATTGTAATTCAATCTCGGCTCGTGTTCACGTTGTCAATTCGTAAAGATGTCGCCAGCCACATCATTCGTCAGAATTAGAGTATACCGACTGAATGTACATTTCGTGGATCACTTGCTTGGGAGATGGAAGAGGTGCGTCTATCATGCGTAACATTCTGGTTTAAATGTGGGTGGGATACGAACAGCTCTTACAGTTTGGCGAGAGACCAGGCAGTAACAACGCGTAGAATCATCGCTCGCGTCAATGAGCGTGAATTATCTGTCAGGATCTTGTAGCTGTCTGGCACAAAATCCCAAAAAAGGGCGTTCCTCACAGCATCTGATGAAGACATCTGTGCAGCAAAACACTGCACTCAAAAATGGAAACGCCAAAGCGATGAGACATCATCAGTCATTCATCTGCTGGAAAACCTTAAAATAACAATCACACATTTCGCCGTAGACGGGACTGTGTAATCTCGTTTATTCAAAGTAGGTGGGGTAGCAGGTCATCCGGATTTTCCAAATGGAGATCAACTGGAAGAAGAAGGCATTAGAGTGAATTCAGAGGTTACATATATTTTCAAACAAACACATAAATTATACATTATTTTCACATGTTATGAACAGATGTTAAAAAGAATGTTGTATACTCTGAAATAATCAGTCCTTTTGAGCTAGAGTTGTATGTGGTTTATGAGTATCAGTAGCATTATCACGCAGATGTTTCACCAGCATTAGCTCAATCGAAGATGTTTCCATCTTGTGTTCCAGAAATCACGCCTATGTCTCAGGATACGGGACCCTTTGCACATGCCTCAACGACCCCTGAAGATATCGACATTGTTATATTTCTCTTTTTTGAATGTGCAGCCTGCGACAACGTACTCCCACATGGGTAGCTGTAGTAAACATAACGTTCTGACCTAGGACCATGCTACTTAATTTCTCTCTGATGTCATTTTACAATAGTAACAACCGTGGGCAAACATTAACGTATCAAGAGACACCATGGCACGATCTGTGTATAACCGTTGGCTGAACTCAACTCTAATGATTCACTGTCGGTTTGTATCACTATTACTGCCAGATTATCGAATACTTTACAGTTACTTTACTCCTTTCCTATAACAAAGAAAGTTAATTTGATCATTTATCCAGATTAACGAGGTCCGGAGAAACATGGTTCCACTGTCAACGAGAACATGTAAACTTCGGAGTTTTTAACGAAAGTGGGTCACATAAGTAATATTTGTCGCACATTTCTCACATTTTTTGCCGTACAGCCACGGATCAGTGGTGATGGACCACCACGCAGCAGGAGGGCCGAGTCGCCAGCTACCGCCTTCCTCGACGCGTGCTGGTGGCAGCGGCTGGCTGGAGATGGGCGTCCATTAGCAGCGGCCGAGGCCACGGGCGACAACACGGCTTTTAGCTCGGCCACGCCACACCGGCCCAGACCTGTCAGTGCTAGCCGCCGCTAATGAAGTCGCTGCCGCCCGGGTTGCGGCGCTGGCAGGAGCAGTTGTCTACAGCGTCCTGCGCCACTCGGCTGCCTAGCTCACAGGGGCGCGCAAAGTGCTCTACGTCCCTGTGACGAGGGCTCCCGGATGAATTGGTAGCGTGTGCGCTGGTGGAAACGGGTATGATTTACAGTCCTTTTCCATATTATGTGTTGTTATTCTTGCTAAGAATTAGATGCATAAAATATTAAGCCGACTGTGCGACAATTCTCGCACATATCTGATCTTACTGTCTTCGGAACTGTGTGAATGACATTTTCCGAGATTGATGGTATGTTTCTAGGGTTATAAATTCTTCACACCAATTTGAGCAGTGTTTTGGTCACCCTTTCCTCGAAAATTGAAGAGTTCCTAGATAACAGAACGTAGCATGTCATTCTCAATGGAGAGAAGTCTTCCGAAGTAAGAGTGATTTCAGGTGTGCCGCAGGGGAGTGACGTAGGACCGTTGCTATTCACAATATACATAAATGACCTTGTGGATGACATCGGAAGTTCACTGAGGCTTTTTGCGGATGATACTGTGGTATATCGAGAGGTTGTAACAAAGGAAAATTGTACTGAAATGCAGGAGGATCTGCAACGAATTGACGCATGGTGCAGGGAATGGCAATTGAATCTCAATGTAGACAAGTGTAATGTGCTGCGAATACATAGAAAGATAGATCCCTTATCACTTAGCTACAAAATAGCAGGTCAGCAACTGGAAGCAGTTAATTCCATAAATTATATGGGAGTACGCATTAGGAGTGATTTAAACTGGAATGATCATATAAAGTTGATCGTTGGTAAAGCAGATGCCAGACTGAGATTCATTGGAAGAATCCTAAGGAAATACAATCCGGAAACAAAGGAAGTAGGTTACAGTACGCTTGTTCGCCCACTGCTTGAATACTGCTCAGCAGTGTGGGATCCGTACCAGATAGGGTTGATATAAGAGATAGAGAAGATCCAACGGAGAGCAGCGCGCTTCGTTACAGGATCATTTACTAATCGCGAAAGCGCTACGGAGATGATAGATAAACTCCAGTGGAAGACTCTGCAGAAGAGACGTTCAGTAGCTCGGTACGGTCTTTTGTTGAAGTTTCGAGAAAATACCTTCACCGAAGAGTCAAGCAGTATATCTCGCGAAGAGACCATGAGGATAAAATCAGAGGGATTAAAGCCCACACAGAGGCATACCGACAATCCTTCTTTCCACGAACAATACGAGACTGGAATAGAAGGGAGAACCGAAAGAGATACTCCAGGTACCCTCCGCCACACACCGTCAGGTGGTTTGCGGAGTATGGATGTAGATGTAGACGTAGAAAATGTATAACTGATAAAGTGTCATACGCAGAAATAACATAATTTCATGAGCCTCAAAGCAACTGTACCAATAAGGTACTCAGCACAATTGAAAGAATTTCACTTTCTATCTTTCCGATTTGTAGATGAATTTACGGAAGGTGCAGTTCCCAATTATTCCCCGTAAATGTAACAAACGTCGTTTTCAGCCCGTAGTAAAAGATATGAGGATGACACATAACTGGAAAAGTATTCCGCTTGTAAGTTTCTCTGTGAGCAGAAAACTTACGGATCATGCATAGTTAGTTGATATGAGGAAAGTTTAATGTGTAAGAATGCAGCGACTTCCTGTCTGAATCAACAAAATTATGTTTGCCTCTGTTAGGCTGTTTAGGCTGTTTCTCGCTCCATTTCAGCTGTCGTATTAGAGGAAGACGCAAAGCTTTCATCGCATAGGGGAAAACAAGAGAACTACTGGAGCGTTGGTTTCGAGTTGGGGACGTCGTCACCGAACCTCACAGCGGCCTGCACTGTCTGACATCGCGTCAAATTATCAAACGCAAAGAGGAGCCAGCGCAAAAATAGCTCTCCGTGTCGGATTATTTCCGCTGGCAGAAAGGAATCCAGTGAAGCACACAGATCACAGCTAATTACGAACGCTTTGCAGGTACGCACATGGGGAGAGGGAGGAGGGAGAGGAGGGAAGAGAGAGAGAGAGAGAGAGAGAGATATTCAAATGAACACACGTTCTCGTGTATATACAAAAAAAGAGGAATGAAATTGTAAAACAGCTGTTATGACGGAAGGAATAAACCACTGCTACGAATTTCTTGTTTATCTTGTTGGTTCTCTGTGTTCCTTACACAAATCGCAGACGCAAATAACCGGAAAATTTTTTACACTATCACATCAGTATGTCTTGATAGAGCTCTGAGTCAGAAATACCTCACACAGACATTAGAAGTGCGATTTAATTTTTCCCGCTTGTGATATTATTGCAGTAACACAGAAATCTATTAACATACAAGGACACGGTATAGAACACCAAGAATTGAATGAGATCACGGAATTAAGTACGTTAAGACATGATTCGAGCTATTGTGTTATAATAAGCAGTCACATCCATATAAATTAAAGTTTAATTTTTACCTAATAAGACTTGACCAAAACATCATCTATCGGATTTTCACAATGGTTTCGTTTGCGTGCCAAATCGCATCTTTCTTTCCGAAAACGCCTCGTACATAATTAATGTAGTCTAGCAATAATAGTTTCATCAACCGAACGCAATAATACTTAGTCTGCATAGGTAAAGAAGTAACGGAACCTGATAGCCACAGTGCTTGCGCTTGTTTTGAACAACAAATTTCAGTAACTGATTAAGATCTCTTTCAAAGCTTACAGATTCAATTACCAAATTTTATAGTTAATGATAGCAGAATGGGTAGGAATTTCAGATTTCTAGGTGGAATCATTAATGGTGAGTAATAGTTTCCTGCGTAAGCGGTAAATGTGCTGAACTGTACTATAAACTTCGAGCTCTGGAGAAGAAGATAGCAAAGAGGTAGTAAGTGATTATCTGTCATCACACAGTACGTAGAGTCCTTGGATTCGGACTGCCTATTTATCGGTTAAGTCGGGATCTAAGCACACATTTGTTATTCTTTATCCAGTTAGTAAGTGAGGGCTGTCAATTCTCTAATCTGTTAAGAACAGAGTAACAACTTGTTTCTGTATTATTTTTACATGCTAAGATCAAAAATCTTTTGTGTAAATAAATTATTAAAATCTTCATCAGGTTACCTTCCACTCAGAAAGCTGTTGCACTCAGCGACTGTTATATTGACTTGTAAAGTATATATTGCAGTGATCAGTCGTCCATTTTAAATTTTATTGTGCAGATCTAGATTTCGGCTTGAAGCTAGCCATTCTCAGTGCACTATTATTTTCGCTCAATGCATGTAATTCCCTGTTGGTCGGGCTTCATCCACAGTTCATTGAGTACTACCTGAACTGTGGATGAAGCCCGACCAACAGGGAATTACATACATTGAGCGAAAATAATAGTGCACTGAGAACGGCTAGCTTCTAGCCGAAATCTAGATCTGCACAATAAAATTTATAAAGGACGGCTGATCGCTGCAATCTATAATTTAGAAATTATTAAAAGGCGACCGTTTTATTAAACTTAATAAAGAGAGATTTTCAATTATTTCATAATAGCACACAATGCTGATTAGTTAATTGTGAGTTAGAGATTCATCAAAATTATTTCATAGAGTATTCACAGTAAAATCAGTAGGATCAGTGAATAAAGTTGAAGGGTGTTGCAATTTCACACTCTAATTTAATTTGACAGCCTGGTCATGCTGGCAGTTAGTAGAATGTTGCATATCCTGTACTCCCGACGGCTGAGTGCCAGTTTACGATCATTGCGGCGTCTGCAGTTGAGTGGTTGCCTGTCACATCTAGTCGGCCGTTTCACGACCGTAAAGCTGGACACATTTCCCACTGTATGCCCCCTAGCGTTGCATTATCGGCAGAACAGTTGACCCCATCTCCGCCGGTCGTAACGTGAAACTCTATCCGGAGAGCGAGAAAGTACGTGAGAGGAGCCGAGGACATGGAGGGGGAGCTGCCATTCAGATGGGCAGAGCACTGCACCTGACGTCTCCAGTCGTGAAACAGGTGCAGGCGAGGCCGCCGTCGCCCGAAGCACATCGGCAGCAAGCTGTGCGAATCGACATGCCTCAGGCTGGGGGTGGGATGGAGGGTGAGTGTGAATCCGGAACTGCCCAGAGGGAGAAAATATGATCATAGCGTAGGATCTCAGTGAAACTGTGGCAAATTAATTTGCAAATATTCTTTCTCAAATCAGCACGTATTTATGTGTGTGTGTGTGTGTGTTTGTGTGTGCACATATACTTTACTGTAAAGTGGTAGTCGCTGAGGGGATAAAAACCACCTAGCTATCAAAGGGGTGGGAATGGGGGTGAAAAAGTAACTTAGTCCGCGACTCGTGAAATCGCGGATTTTATACAGAAGTATTTGACGATGAGTACTTGGTGTCTGGTAACAAACTTTAAACATAATTCCAAACTTTCTCGAAATTTTGTCTTTCTGACAACCCCTGCAAAGTAATGAAAGTAAAATTGTTTGTTGCTTACTGCTTTCCTGCTATTCATTCGTAGAAGCACCGCATGAGGCATGACGTTATAATTTATTACTTCTTTACTACTAGCTGTAGTCACCGAACATTTTGCAGATGCTATGCACATATACCACTGACTATAACTGTAAAATTATATCCATGGGCGACACATTGTTCGGGATATATGATGTCATACACAATGAGATGCGTGAAACACTGCCACATCATGCATGACATTTAAATTTATCTCTTCTTTAGTACTAACTGTATTCGTAATAAACTTCTCAGGCAGTATTCACATACTCTGCTGAATTTACGTACAATATTATATCATTGTACAAGTTACAGTTCAGTAGATATGCTGTCATAGACAACAAGCACAAGACCAGACGCTGTATGGTATGGGCATGGACGAACTGCAATAAATATATACCTGGGCAGCGCTGGGTTTCTCCGCTAGTAAATACATAAATTGTAAGTAACTATATCCACAGCATTCTACTCAGTGAGTCGAAACTTGCCAATCTCTCATTCCTTTATTTTCATCCTCTAGGTTTCGGCTTACCCTGTTTCAAGACGTATAAGTGATGACGGTTACACGTCTATAACCAAAAAATACGGTTGAAATCAAGAAGTAAGAATTGAATATAAATACCGATACATTTCTTTATTTTCTTCAAACAGTTTTCGAGCCTGTTCAGGGACATCTCCAGATGAGGCAAGCATTTAATGTAGTTAGCATGCCGCTGGAGGTTGATTCTCTGTTACAAGAAGATATTTGGTTCCTTAATATCACTTTCTGTGTCAGTTGTATGACACCTTGTGTCAAAAAAATTGATTTGCAATGACACTTCACTAGTTAGCACTAACTGGTACTAGCACCAGTCCGAAATATTGAATGTCGAAGTACAGAAATGTTTGTTAAAATAGTTATCTGAAACTACAGTTTGAAATATAACATACAGCGCGTATGTAGTGGTTAAGTAAAAAATTCACAAATTGTAATGTTATGTGGAAACTGCATGTTGTTGTTGTTGTGGTCATCAGTCCTGAGACTGGTTTGATGCAGCTCTCCATGTTACCCTATCCTGTGCAGGCTTCTTCATCTCCCAGTACTCACTGCAACCTACATCCTTCTGAATCTGCTTAGTGTATTCATCTCTTGGTCTCCCTCTACGATTTTTACCCTCCACGCTGCCCTCCAATACTAAATTGGTGATCCCTTGATGCCTCAGAACATGTCCTACCAACCGATCCCTTCTTCTGGTCAAGTTGTGCCACAAACTTCTCTTCTCCCCAATCCTATTCAATACTTCCTCATTAGTTATGTGATCTACCCATCTAATCTTCAGCATTCTTCTGTAGCACCACATTTCGAAAGCTTCTATCCTCTTCTTGTCCAAACTATTTATCGCCCATGTTTCACTTCCATACATGGCTACACTCCATACAAATACTTTCAGAAACGACTTCCTGACACTTAAATCTATACTCGATGTTAACAAATTTCTCTTCTTCAGAAACGCTTTCCTTGCCATTGCCAGTCTACATTTCATATCCTCTCTACTTCGACCATCATCAGTTATTTTGCTCCCCAAATAGCAAAGCTCCTTTACTACTTTAAGTGTCTCATTTCCTAATCTAATTCCCTCAGCATCACCCGGCTTAATTTGACTACGTTCCATTATCCTCGTTTTGCTTTTGTTGATGTTCATCTTATATCCTTCTTTCAAGACGTTATCCATTCCGTTCAACTGCTCTTCCAAGTCCTTTGCTGTCTCTGATAGAATTACAATGTCATCGGCGAACCTCAAAGTTTTTATTTCTTCTACATGGATTTTAATACCTACTCCGAATTTTTCTTTTGTTTCCTTTACTGCTTGCTCAATATACAGATTGAATAACATCGGGGAGAGACTACAACCCTGCTTCCCTTTCATGTCCCTCGACTCTTATAACTGCCATCTGGTTTCTGTAGAAATTGTAAATAGCCTTTCGCTCCCTGTATTTTACCCCTGCCACCTTCAGAATTTGAAAGAGAGTATTCCAGTCAACATTGTCAAAAGCTTTCTCCAAGTCTACAAATGCTATAAACGCAGGTTTGCCTTTTCTTAATCTAGCTTCTTAGATTAGTCGTAAGGTCAGTATTGCCTCACGTGTTCCAATATTTCTAAGGAATCCAAACTGATCTTCCCCGAGGTTGGCTTCTACTAGTTTTTCCATTCGTCTGTAAAGAATTCGTGTTAGTATTCCGCAGCTGTGGCTTATTAAACTGACTGTACGGTAATTTCCACATCTGTCAACACCTGCTTTCTTTGGGATTGGAATTATTATATTCTTCTCGAAGTCTGAGGGTATTTCGCCTGTTTCATACATCTTGCTCACCAGATGATAGAGTTTTGTCAGGACAGGCTCTCCCAAGGCCGTCAATAGTTCCAATGTAATGTTGTCTACTCCGGGGGCCTTGTTTCGACTCAGGTCTTTCAGTGCTATGTCAAACTCTTCACGCAGTATCGTATCTCCCATTTCATCTTCATCTACATCCTCTTCCATTTCGATAATATTGTTCTCAAGTACATCGCCCTTGTATAGACCCTCTATATACTCCTTCCACCTTTCTGCTTTCCCTTCTTTGCTTAGAACTGGGATTCCATCTGAGCTCTTGATGTTCATACAAATGGTTCTCTTATCTCCAAAGGTCTCTTTAATTTTCCTGTAGGCAGTATCTATCTTACCCCTAGTGAGATAAGCCTCTACATCCTTACATTTGTCCTCTAGCCATCCCTGCTTAGCCATTTTGCACTTCCTGTCAATCTCATTTTTGAGACGTTTGTATTCCTTTTTGCCTGCTTTATTTACTGCATTTTTATATTTTCTCCTTTCATCAATTAAATTCAATATTTCTTCTGTTACCCAAGGATTTCTACTAGCCCTTGTCTTTTTACCTACTTGATCCTCTGCTGCCTTCACTACTTCATCCCTCAAAGCTACCCATTCTTCTTCTACTGTATTTCTTTCCCCCATTCCTGTCAGTTGCTCCCTTATGTTCTCCCTGAAAATCTGTACAGCCTCTGGTTCTTTCAGTTTATCCAGGTCCCATCTCCTTAAATTCCCACCTTTTTGCAGTTTCTTCAGTTTTAATCTACAGGACATAACCAATAGATTGTGGTCAGAGTCCACATCTGCCCCTGGAAATGTCTTACAATTTAAAACCTGGTTCCTAAATCTCTGTCTTACCATTATATAATTTATCTGATACCTTTTAGTATCTCCAGGGTTCTTCCATGTATACAACCTTCTTTAATGATTCTTAAACCAAGTGTTAGCTATGATTAAGTTATGCTCTGTGCAAAATTCTACCAGACGGCTTCCTCTTTCATTTCTCTCCCCCAATCCATATTCACCCACTACGTTTCCTTCTCTCCCTTTTCCTACTCTCGAATTCCAGTCACCCATGACTATTAATTTTTCGTCACCCTTCACTATCTGAATAATTTCTTTTATCTCATCAAACATTTCTTCAATTTCTTCGTTATCTGCAGAGCTAGTTGGCATATAAACTTGTACTACTGTAGTAGGTGTGGGCTTCATGTCTATCTTGGCCACAATAATGCTTTCACTACGCTGTTTGTAGTAGCTTATCCGCACTCCTATTTTTTATTCATTATTAAACCTACTCCTGCATTACCCCTATATGATTTTGTATTTATAACCCTGAATTCACCTGACCAGAAGTCCTGCCACCAAACTTCACTAATTCTCACTATATCTAACTTTAACCTACCCATTTCCCTTTTTACATTTTCTAACCTACCTGCCCGATTAAGTGATCTGACATTCCACGCTCCGATCCGTAGAACGCCAGTTTTCTTTCTCCTGATAACAACATCTTCTTGAGTAGTCCCCGCCCGGAGATCCGAATGGGGGACTATTTTACCTCCGGAATATTTTACCCAAGAGGACGCCATCATCATTTAATCATACAGTAAAGCTGCATGCCCTCGGGAAAAATTACGGACGTAGTTTCCCCTTGCTTTCAGCCGTTCGCAGTACCAGCACAGCAAGGCCGTTTTGGTTATTGTTACAAGGCCAGATCGGTTAATCATCCAGACTGTTGCCCTTGCAACTACTGAAAAGGCTGCTGCCCCTCTTCAGGAACCACACGTTTGTCTGGCCTCTCAACAGATACCCCTCCGTTGAGGTTGCACCTACGGTACGGCTATCTGTATCGCTGAGGCACGCAAGCCTCCCCACCAACGGCAAGGTCCATGGTTCATTGGGAGGGAAACTGCATACTATATTTAATTTTAAAGCAACTGAAATAATGATAGCACAATAATGAAGAATATTGTTCAAAAAATTGAAGTTACAATACATAATGACAAGTTACATAAATCATTCATACATGTACACTTTTGTACATATACATTAATGTATGTCTTGAAAACGTTTAAAGTCTGCATCGTACTGGAAATTTATGTATTACGTTTACTGTTAAACGGTACCCAATGAGCCAGTTACTTGTTGCTGTCATCTTGGTCTATAATGATGTGGTGCATTCCAATCAGACTGGCACTATAACCTGATATTGACGTCACTGCATTTTTCACCCCCAATATCTGCTGGTAGTGGCTTATTTTCGGATAGATTCCATTGCTCACTGTTCTTTTATTACTTGTTACCGCATCTCTTTTAGTGTAAGGTAATACTACTGCTAATCGTTATTAGTGTCAACGTAGTTGATATCTGTGTCAAAATTTTCTCTCACGCTGGACAATTTTAACATATATCTGTTACCTGTGCATTGACTCATCTCACTGCGTTCCACTTCCTCTTTGTGCTTCCTCAATTATCTCGACCTGAGTCAGCGAACGACCTCAGTATGCTTCAACTTCATTGTGTGCTTTGATTAACAGTGGCACTAACGTTACTTACAATTAGCCACGTGTGACGCGGATAGCGTGGGAAGACGCTCAACATTTAAATGCTTGGCGTGAAAGATAGCAATACAACAAGGCTGCGTTTCACTTAGTGATGAGACCCGCTGGAGTTATCGCGAACTGGTGAAGTCTGAAACAGTGAGGGTTTAGTGTACTTAATGTGACATTACTGACGCCACTGGAGCTAATATGAAACTGGTAGATACCCTTTTCATTGACTATCAGCAACACAATTCAACACTATTCAATACAGACACTCAGTCTCACTGGAAATTCTGTGGCTGATAGACAAGAGAACTGAAATCTGCCGCCGCGCGGGATTAGCTGAGCGGTCTAGGGCGCTGCAGTCATGGACTGTGCGGCTGGTCCCGGCGGAGGTTCAAGTCCTCCCTCGGGAATGGGTGTGTGTGTGTGTTTGTCTTTAGGACAATTTAGGTTAAGTAGTGTGTAAGCTTAGGGACTGATGACCTTAGCACTTAAGTCCCATAAGATTTAACACACATTTGAACATTTTTTTGAAATCTGCCAGTTGTATGTTAGCATCAGTACCACCCATATCGTCACAGTGAGTAAATAATTTCGAAGAGGTTGAAAAGATCAGGAAAACAGTTGCAAGACAAAGGTTTACTAGCCCTTCACCTAGGTTTAGATATTTCTAAAAATATCTTTTTCAGAAGAAATGTGCCTTGTTACATCAAATGATGGAACATGTAACAAAACCCACTCCTTGTGAAGAAAATACTTTTAGAAACATCGAAAGCTAGGTCAAGGGCTAATAAACCTTTGTTTTGCAACTGGTTGGCTGACTTTTTAAAATCTCTTAAGAGATACACAGTTGCTGTTTCGCAGCCACGTTTAAGATTTTTAATAAATTCGTTTCTCAACACACCTTGCTGCATAACCAACATACAAAGCAATACATTAATGTGCTTTCTTTCTTCTTGTCACATACATTTATATTCGACTAACATACCATCATGTGGCTCTGCAGTATCGATAATTAACAAGCTTAATAAGATGAAAAAATGTTACAAAACGTTAAATTAAGTGAGTTTTAAAAATATAAATGTTAGCATAAATAAAACAGGTACAGCTCGTGTTACCTCTTAAAATGTGTTACAAAAGGTATGCACGAGGGTGGTTCGAACAATACGGATTGTGATTAGTTCTGGCATCGTTGGAGCATATTCCATGGTGTGTAATTGTGTTAATTATTTACATAGGAAATCAATATCATTGAATTCGCCAAAGTACAATCATCCCAGCCGTTTTGTGGAATCGAGAGTAGCGATACAGAAGGCCCCTATGTAGCCTCGCAAGTTTGAGCTGTAAGAATCCGCTCGAAGCTTTCATTTGGTAAGTGCCGTTTATGATAATGAAATGTTAGATGATGTGTAAAGAAAGTTAAAGCGCCAGGAGCTGTTGGAAACTGAGCTCCATGACTGGACATGTCTGGGGTATCCTGTCACAACCACTCCTCCGGGCGTTGTGAACCGTGCAGTTGCCGTTATTAGTATCACACCTCGACAGATGGCTCTACAGCTATCGGTGAGTATTAAAAGTGCCTGTACAACGCTACTCTTGGATATTCAAAAGTGTGCTCAGGATGGGTTTCATGAACGCTGAAAACAGACCGCAAGATTCAAAGAAAAGCCTCTTATCTGACATGCTGGAGCAGTTTGAGGGCAATGGAGAGATTTCTTTTTTTCTACGGATCGTTATGGTGACGAAATCTGGGTGGATTATCTTGGGCCGAAAACAAAGAAGCAATCACTCGAGTGGCACCATCTGCAATCATCTGCTGTCAAATTCATTGTCTATATTTTGGGATTGTGATTGTGTCATTCTCTTGGAAAAGTGACAACTATTAATTTAGAGCCATATGCGAACACTCTGAATACACTCAAGAACAAGTTCCGACGTGTCGGACCTGACAAGAATCGAAAGAAAATCCTGCTCCACTCGACAGTACACGCCCACACACAACTGAGACCCGGAAAGACATCGGCGAATTGGGATGAACGTCATTGCCTCGTTCGCCTATGGCCCTCGGACTTGGATCTCTTTGGGTCATTTAAGGATTCCGCATGCGGGGCACACTTTGAAAATGATGAGAGCATAATTCATAGAGCGAAAAAAATAGCTACGAGCGCAGAACAAGAGATTTTATCTACGGGAATACATGCTCTTACACAATGAGAGCGTAAGGTCGTAGAAAGTGGTGGAGATTACGTAGAAAAATAGTGACTGAAATGAGATTTATCATCAAATTCTAACCCTTAAGAATAAATATGAGCAAAAGGATTTCGAGGGGGGATTTACTGTGTGGTCTTTGTACGAGTGCATTCCTCATCACGTTATGTGCCCGCAGCGTCATCCGGTGGCATTTAATCATACGGTGGGTAGTTATCTAACGTATTGGCTCAATGGTGTCTGTGGGTGTCCATATGTATGTATTGAGGTGACAAAAGTCATGGAACACCTAATATTGTACCGGGACTTCGTTTGCACATCATTGTGCAGTAACTCGACGTGGCACAGACTTAAGAAGTCGCTGAAAGCCCACTGCGCAGATTTTGAGCCATGTTGCCCCTACAGCCGTGCATAATTACGGAATTACTGCCAGTGCAGGATTTTGTGCACGAATGGCCTCGCGATTATATCCCATAATCATTCGATGGGATTCATGTCGGGAGATCTGGGTGACCAAATCGTATGCTCGAATTGTCCGGAATGTTCTTCAAACCAGTTGCGAACAGTTGTGGCCCAGTGACAAGCTGCGATGTCGTCCATAAAAACTCCATCACTGAATGGCTGAAAATGGTCTCCAACTAGCAGAATATTACCATTTGCAGGTTCAGTTGACCAGAGGACCCAGTCTATCCCATGTAAAGATAGCCCTTGCCATTATGGAGCCACCACCAGCTTGCACACTACGTTGTTGACAACTTGGGTCCATGACTCGACTCCTGCCATCAGTTCTTACCGACTGAAATCGGGACTCATCAGAGGAGGCCAAGCTTTTACAGTCGTCTAGCGTCCAATTGACATGATCACGAGCCCAGGAGAGGCGCTGCAGGCAATGTCCTGCTGCTAGCAAAGGCAACTGAATCAGGCGTCTACGGCCATAGCCCATTAACGTCAAATTTCGCCACACTGTCCTAAAGAATACGTTCGTTGTATGTAGCACATTGATTTCTATGGTTATTTCATACAGTTGAGCTGTGTACGGCTCGTGTTCATGCCATTTCTTGTTCGTCATCTTCTATTATGGTACTGTGCCTCGTTTTCTTATTCCATTTACTGGAGTCACTAACTTCCTGCCTTACTTGCCCGTGAGTGGCAGCAGCAGTGCATATCGATAAGTGCACTGTCGTACCATCTCTGGAGCGACCGATGGTATATCCAGGTCGTCGTGTGTCTAACAGTCAGCTGAAGACGGACCAGCAGTGCAGTCGGGACGCAGCAGCAGTGAAGTCGGGGACGGAGAGTCGGTGAGGCGCCGACAGCCAATGCTCGCCGACCGCTGGTGACACACTTGAAGTGTCCGACGGAGGGAGATTGGAGTGGGACGACCGTTGGTTGGTCGTTCGGTTGGTCATCTCATCGGCCGACATATATTTGGTCCTTTCACCGTTTCCGGGCCTGGGCAGTTGGTCGGTTGGCGTGGAGCAGTGAGGAAATCTCCGCAGTGCGATGTTTGGCCGGGCCCACTGGCAGCCTCTATGTGGTGTCAGATGTGTGGTGCTGTTCCCATTGCTACGAGGTTCGTTGTTCGCCGATCCTGGACATGAAAGTTGAGTTTTGAATTAATCTACCAGCAACTCACGAATGTTCACATTGTGTCGTTTGGATTTCGTTGTCAGCTGCTGCGATATTCCCTCAAGCAACAACGTCTGTTTCCAAGTTGGCAAATTTCAGCCACCCTACGGTGGAGTTTAACTGCACTTGGTTATTTGAATTGAAGTGCATCAGCGAAATCTTCTGCCTTGTGGCCGTTAATCTTCCAGTTACCTGTGTTGGCCATTGATGTAAATTCAGGCAGTGTATTTTCCTCATCATGTTGTCGCTGTTCAGCACGGTGTGTAGTTCGACAGCTCAACGTATAATTGATTGTGGGCGCCAATACCTTCTACGTTGTTCCATTGAACTCCCTGTTGTGAGCTGGTCGGGTGAAGCTGAGGTTATCTTGTCGGTGGGTCCGTTGACTGTCTGTCGGTTGGGCTGTCATCAGGTCGACAATGATGGGGTCGACTGCCTGTCTCACCTAAGGGAGCATCAGTGAATTCCAGGTTGACCCTCAGGTGTACTGCCTTTTCTTGTTTGTTCTTGTTGTTTGTACTTGTATGGCTTCTAGCCGATTTTTAGATTAAGGTTGTTTTGCCCTGAAGGTGTCAGATGGTTTGGGCCTTCAGCCTAACTGAAGAACTACACTCCTGGAAATTGAAATAAGAACACCGTGAATTCATTGTCCCAGGAAGGGGAAACTTTATTGACACATTCCTGGGGTCAGATACATCACATGATCACACTGACAGAACCACAGGCACATAGACACAGGCAACAGAGCATGCACAATGTCGGCACTAGTACAGTGTATATCCACCTTTCGCAGCAATGCAGGCTGCTATTCTCTCATGGAGACGATCGTAGAGATGCTGGATGTAGTCCTGTGGAACGGCTTGCCATGCCATTTCCACCTGGCGCCTCAGTTGGACCAGCGTTCGTGCTGGACGTGCAGACCGCGTGAGACGACGCTTCATCCAGTCCCAAACATGCTCAATGGGGGACAGATCCGGAGATCTTGCTGGCCAGGGTAGTTGACTTACACCTTCTAGAGCACGTTGGGTGGCACGGGATACATGCGGACGTGCATTGTCCTGTTGGAACAGCAAGTTCCCTTGCCGGTCTAGGAATGGTAGAACGATGGGTTCGATGACGGTTTGGATGTACCGTGCACTATTCAGTGTCCCCTCGACGATCACAAGTGGTGTACGGCCAGTGTAGGAGATCGCTCCCCACACCATGATGCTGGGTGTTGGCCCTGTGTGCCTCGGTCGTATGCAGTCCTGATTGTGGCGCTCACCTGCACGGCGCCAAACACGCATACGACCATCATTGGCACCAAGGAAGAAGCGACTGTCATCGCTGAAGACGACACGTCTCCATTCGTCCCTCCATTCACGCCTGTCGCGACACCACTGGAGGCGGGCTGCACGATGTTGGGGCGTGAGCGGAAGATGGCCTAACGGTGTGCGGGACCGTAGCCCAGCTTCATGGAGACGGTTGCGAATGGTCCTCGCCGATACCCCAGGAGCAACAGTGTCCCTAATTTGCTGGGAAGTGGCGGTGCGGTCCCCTACGGCACTGCGTACGATCCTACGGTCTTGGCGTGCATCCGTGCGTCGCTGCGGTCCGGTCCCAGGTCGACGGGCACGTGCACCTTCCGCCGACCACTGGCGACAACATCGATGTACTGTGGAGACCTCACGTCCCACGTGTTGAGCAATTCGGCGGTACGTCCACCCGGCCTCCCGCATGCCCACTATACGCCCTCGCTCAAAGTCCGTCAACTGCAATATACGGTTCACGTCCACGCTGTCGCTGCATGCTATCAGTGTTAAAGACTGCGATGGAGCTCCGTATGCCACGGCAAACTGGCTGACACTGACGGCGGCGGTGCACAAATGCTGCGCAGCTAGCGCCATTCGACGGCCAACACCGCGGTTCCTGGTGTGTCCGCTGTGCCGTGCGTGTGATCATTGCTTGTACAGCCCTCTCGCAGTGTCCGGAGCAAGTATGGTGGGCCTGACACACCGGTGTCAATGTGTTCTTTTTTCCATTTCCAGGAGTGTATTTTGGGTAAAGCCTTTGGCATTTTTTAAATTAATGTTATTGAGCCTTAAGTGCTGGGCCTTCAGCCGATTTGGAATTTAAGTTGTTTGCTCTTAAAGTGTCAGATTATTTGGGCCTTCAGCCAAATTAAGGATATCGTTTTAAGATAAGGCTTTGCCTTTTAAATTTCTGATTTTGGTTGAGCTTTAAGTTCTTGGCTTTCAGCCGTTTTTAAATTAAAGTGGTCTTGCCCTTAACGCATGAGTTTGTATGGCGCATTCAACCGCTAAATAAGTTCCAAAACTAAGCTGTTTTTTATTAATTTTCTTGGCTTTTGTAATGTTTGATCAAATGAAAGGTTGTATGTTCGAGTGTAACTGACAGCCGCTTTCTTTGGCCCCTTTCCACAACTTAAACTTCCTGTCCTGTTCTGCGGGTTTAGCAGGGTGTCTCAACAGTGTCGCTCGTCTGCTAGCACTTACATCTCCATGCAAATGCCGCTGCTCTCGGTCATAAAGTGAAGGCTGTCAGCCACTGCGTTGTCCGTGGTGAGAGTTAATGCCTGACATTTGGTATTCTTGGCACACTCTTGACACTGTGGACCTCGGAATATTAAATTCCCTAATGATTTCCGAAATGAAATATTCTCAGACTCTAGCTCCAACTACAACTATTGAGCCTTCTAAGTCTGTTAATACCCGTCGTATGGGCATAACCACGTCAAAACCTTTCTACGAGAACCACGTGTATAGAAATGACAGATCGGCCAATGCGTACTGTTTTATACCTTGTGTATGCGATAGAACCACCATCTATATATGTGCATATCGTTAACCCATGACTTTTTTCACCTCTGTGTGATATTTAGGGTGGTCCATCTGCCCCTACCTATGGGTTTTATGCAATCAAAAACGCCTCCAGAAACCACGCGCGAGATTTCATCTTCTCTCACACGCTAAGCAGAAAGTATTACTGCTGCAAAAAAAATTTTAAAATGAACAGGAGATTTTTGTAGGAAATTTAATATAGTTAAATTTTGTGCTGTGGTACGTTTTTGCTGGAGGCCACAGTTTTCGAATTATTCAAGAAGAATGTGTTGAATATCGGTTTTTTATGTTTTTTTCTGAATAATTCGAAGTTACAGACACTGGCATTTGCATATGTATGTAAATATTCAACAAGTAAATACAGCGTGAATCCATAACGATGTCACAATTTTTCAGGCATGATGGAGATGAATAAATGTATCAATTTTAATTAAGGGACCCTGGTTCTGTAACGAATGAGTTGGAAGTTAAAAGCGAATATCGTTCTGATACCTCTGGCAGTAGCTTACATGTGCCAGTACTGTTGTTGCTATAATTGTGGTGTAGGTAACGTGCAGAGGAGCTAGTATAGGCCAAAACAAGAAAAAAATGAACAGTAAAAATGGACTCTAAAATGCATACCTGAGGAGCGACAAGCAATTCTTCATCTTGACTACTGAACAAGTGCTCATAGCCTATAGCTTACATGCATACATACATACATATGCTCTGTAGCTTCACTGTTTGAAGTTTCCGAATAAGGATTCCTATTCTCAGTTTATACCTTAAGACCTCTCCTACATCATTCGAAGGTTGTCGGTGTAATTTTGAAACATCCTAAATATTCAGGGGTATGATTGCAGATGTTTATTTTGACGACTTCAGACAGTGTTCTGAACAATATTACATTAGTATTTACTTAATTTGCGGACTAATAATCATACGGGAAGAGCAAGCCATTATTGCCTATTTCCCCCTGGGCAGCAAGTTGAAGTGTGGAAGCACAGAATCCAAATAGGTAGTCTATACTGACAAGTGTAGTCCACTTAGTAGGGATGGCGATTATCGCTGAAGCGACTGGTTTTCGGTTATGTGAAATAAGGAAAATCATTAAATATTTGAAAATGATCACTGGGAGAAGATGACATCTCTAATAAGATATTAAAACAATGTGGAGCAGTTACAGCTGATGTTCTGAAGCGTATCTGTAGTGCGTCGCTAACTCAAGGTATTTTCCAAGACAGGTTAAAAATAGCCATTGTCAAGCCTCTATAGAAAAAAAGGGGTCACCGCAGATGCCAATAATGATCGGCCAGTATCTTGCTTACAGCATTTTCAAAAATCGTCGAGAAAGTAATGTAGCCATCTCAACAGTAATGGGATACTTAGTAAATCACAGTTTGCAATTCAAACATACTGGTCTGCTGAATCAGCAATATACAATTTCACTGCCCACATAATAGTGTCTTTAAATAGTAAAATATCAGTAACAGAAATTTTCTGTGACTTAACCAACGCATGACATTACGTTACAGAAACTAGAATTCTACAGCTAAACGGAACAGCATATGAGTGGTTTAAGTCACAGCTACAGAACAGAAAGCAAAACGTTTCTTTATATGGATTAATTTATTTAAGGAAGTTGCCCACTTCATCTAACTAGGGTGAAATTACATTAGGCGCTCCACAGCGTTCAATCAGTAATCCCCTTCTGTTCTTGATATATGTGAATGAACTCCCTTCTTATCTGAAACAAGAATCTAAACTGATACTGTTTGCTGAAGATACAAGCGTCGTTAATCCAGTAAAAGAAACTTCAATAGAAAATGACACCAAGAATGTCTGTTATTGATTAGTTTTCTGTGAATGGGCTTGCTCTGAACATTGAAAAAACACAATGCGTCCAATTTTCTACTGCAAGGAGTACAGTTCCTTCAATAATGTAACACATCAACAGAAGTCAGTAGCCATGATAGAGCTTACTAAGTTTTTCGATGTACATATAGATGAGAATCTTCATTGGAAAATTCATATTTCGGATTTCATAAAGCGACTAGGTTCAGAAACTTTTGCAATCGGAATATTTGCTAATTTTTAGGATACAGAAATTAGCAAGCTAACATACTTTTCACACTTTCACTCTCTGATTTCATATGGAAAGAAAGTGGTTAGAATAATGTGTGGGGCTCATAGTTGCGCACCTTGTAGGCATGTGTTTAAAAGGCTAGGAATTCTTGCAACAGCCTCATAGTACATTTGCTCATTTATGAAATTTGTTCTCAACAACATGGACCTATTTAAAAACAACGGTGACATTCGTGATTATAATACCAGAAGAAAGAAGGACCTACGCTACCCTCCAGTTAAACTATCTTTGGCACAGAAAGGGGTAAAATATGATGCTATAAAAGTTTTCGATAAATTACCAGATGAAATAAAATGTCTGACAGACAGCATTAATAGTTTCAAAAACAAACTGAAATAATATCTCCTTGACGACGCCTTCTATTCCATAGAGGATTTCTTGAGTAGGAAGAAATAAATCTATAGCTACAATATATGCATTTTGTGCCTTTTAAGGGAATGGGGTAGGTAATAAATATTGTAAGCTTAAAAAAGAGGAACTTCATTCATGTGTGCATTTCTTATGCACTTGACACGTTCCACATCAGAATGGTTTTCTTGAGATTGATCAATGGAACACGTAACTAACTAACTAACGGTTTTCCATCTGCGTCTCAACATGACTGTTAATACCGCTCAAAACAACTGGTTTCTGAAGTAACCGATTTTAGGTATTTTGTTGTTGTTATTTCCTGCAATAAATGTAGACATCGAACAAAGACATTCTAAGCCTTCCACATACTTGTACATATCAAGATATAAGGAATCAAAATATCACATAAAATAGGTAAATAAAAGAAAACTTAGTTACCCACCATTCGTTTCTTTTCTCGTAAAGTAATGAGAAGCCCAATACTGCAAAAATTGACCAGTAACCTTTACCTGATCTTAATTTTTTAAGTCTCTGCTCAAAAACCTTTTAAACACCGATGATTATACCACTATTTGGGCATTACGAATGGTCGCCGCTATAGGTTGAAAAATGAGGTTGGATAACTATTTTTCGTGTTCAGTTGTGTGTTTCCAAGAGCTACAAGCAGATATATTATGTAGGCAAATGCAGCACATGAGGTACTTTCTATTTTTATTGAAAACTGTGAATGAACTGGTGAGTTTTTAATTTATTACTGTTGCCCTACCATCCTTTATTTTACATTATGTCACTGAAATAGCAGACAAGTAATAAGCTTTCGTATAAAACTTGTAGCATTCCTTTCTTTAATGTTCTCAATTAAAAACCCATTTTTAGGCAAATGTCAACCAATTTTCTAGTTAGAAAACCAAAAGCGCTCCTTCAAAAAAATTAAAATGTTGAATTTAGGCAGTAGGCAAAATTTAACATTTTTCCATGAATGATTAAACGACAATACTTAACATTCGAGTAATTAAATAATTCATTGTTCAATATTTATTGTCAATTGTGTTGATAAATACTCAGTCTGTAATTTATTAACCTGTCAGTTGACTCTTTCCATTACAAAAGAATGTCAGTCAAAGACGCTACTAATTTTTCTGAAGCCACAGCACTTCCTAACAAATGCGTTTTTATGAAAAAAAGTTTTGTTTAAACACAAAAAATTAGCATATCTGCTATGGCAGATGGAATACTGGTTTTGTACCTGGGTAGCAGTAAAAAGGTTATTCAGAACTAAAATATCGATATCCATTTTAGGCGGTCGATTTTTCCCATCCCTACCACTTAGTGGTGCAGTTATGGCCGTCCAGATAACTTAAGCTAGTAAATTACATGCCGTGTTTGCAGAAAAACCGTTAGATGCAGAAAAGAAAACAACTAACACACTGAAGTGGCTACATATTATGATACTGATGATCCCAATATCTGCACTTATACCCCTCAGAGAATCTCTTAAGACGCAGCATGCTAGATTGCGAGACAAGGAGAGGAGCCACGTTCGGACTGACTCCGTTCTGACGGCTGTGGCCACAGGAAGGCTATACGTCCACATGCTGACTCAGGAACAAACAGTGGCCCCGATACGATGGGTTAAAAGCTGGGAAAGAGAGAGAGAGAGAGAGAGAGAGAGAATATGCAATCGTCGCGAGTGCTGTTGGGTACGCTTGTGACGTTAACAGCCAGCCCATAATAGCCGCCACGCTGAGCTGCAGGTAGTGAGTGTTGGTCCTGCTCCCTCCTTGCCGCCTTCCTGTTGTGTTGGCCTCAGCCGGACACCGTGTTTGTCTGTTTGCCCGCAACCGCTGAGCGGTAAGCAGACGACCGGCTGCTCAGATCCCACCAAGTGGCTGGGCTACTCACACCGCTCCTGTTTGTCCTGCGTCCTTCAGGAAAGATACAATCTCAGTTCTTTGTAAAACCGACGCACAAACTCTTTGCAAGAGAATCCGAGAAATAAAAAATTACGCTACTACTGATGCTATTCTCCTTAAGCGATGTGAAAACACCGCTTCTTTACAGGTCTCTTTTTTCCTCGCTCGATAACTTCATAGCGATTGCAGATAGACAAAAGTACACTCGTTTCCTTAATAGCAAGGAAATGGCAGCTGAAAATAATTATATATTGTATGTGATTAAATATAGCTGGGTGTAGTGCAAACGACACACCGTAAGTACGACATGGTTCAAATGGTTCGAATGGCTCTGAGCACTATGGGACATAACATCTGAGGTCATCAGTCCCCTAGAACTTACAACCACTTAAACCTAACGAACCTAAGGACATCACACACATCCTCGCCCGAAGCAGGATTCGAACCTGCGAACGTATCGGTCGCCCGGCTCCAGACTGAAGCGCCTAGAACCGCTTGGCCACACTGGCCGGCTAAGTACGACATGAAGGCAACAACACGGAACACGTGTGAAATGTATGCATTAGTGTGTGCTTTGAAAATAATGTCTGTATACTGAGTACCGTTCGTTGCAGGTGTGCCAGAAACGTATTTATTGTTGTGGTGGTCTTAAGTCCAGAGACTGGTTTGATACAACTCTCCATGCTACTCTATCCTGTGCAAGCTTCTTCATCTCCGAGTAACTACGGCAACCTACATCCTTCTGAATCTGCTTAGTATATTCATCTCTTGGTCTCCCTCTACGATTTTTACCTTCCACGCTTCCCTCCATAACTAAATTGGTGATCCCTTAATGCCGTAAAACGTGTCCTGCTAAACGATCCCTTCTCCTAGTCAAGTTGTGCCAGAAATCCCTCATCTCTCCAATTCTATTCAATACCTCCTCATTAGTTATGTGATCTACCCATCTAATCTTCAGCATTCTTCTGTAGCTCCACATTTCGAAAGTTTCTATTCTCTTCTTGTGTAAACTATTTGTCGTCCACATTTCACTTCCATACAAGGCTACACTCCATACAAATACTTTCAGTAACGAGTTCCTGACACTTAAATCTATACATGATGTTAACAAATTTCTCTTCTTCAGAAACGCTTTCCTTGCCATTGCCAGTCTACATTTCATATCCTCTCTACTTCAACCATCGTCAGTTATTTTCTCCCCAGATAGCAAAACTCCTTTACTACTTTAAGCGTCTCATTTCCTAATCTAATTCCCGCAGCATCACCTGATTTAATTCGACTACATTCCACCCCTGCCACCTTCAGAATTTGAAAGAGAGTATTCCTATCAACGTTGTCAAAAGCTTTCTCTAAGTCTACAAACGGTAGAAACGTAGGTTTGCCTTTCCTTAACCTATCTTCTGAGGTAAGTCGTAGGGTCAGCATTGTCTCACGTGTCTCCAACATTTATACGGAATCCCAACTGATCTTCCCCAAGGTCGGCTTTTGCCAGTTTTTCCATTCGCCTGTAAAGAATTCGTGTATTTTGCAGCCGTGACTTATTACACTGATTGTTCGGTAGTTTTCACACCTGTCAACAACTGCTTTCTCTGGGATTGGAATTATTATAATCTTCTTGAGGTCTGAGGGTATTTCGCCTGTCTCATACATCTTGCTCACCGGATGGTAGAGTTTTGTCATAGCGGGCTCTCCCAAAGGTATCAGTAGTTTCAATGGAATGTTATCTACTCCCGGGGCCTTGTTTCTACTTAGGCCTTTCAGTGCTCTGTCAAATTCTTCACGCAGTATCGTATCTTCCATTTCATCTTCATCTACGTCCTCTTCCATTTCCATAACATTTCCTTCAAGTACATCGCCCTTGTATAGACCCTCTACATACTCCTTCCACGTTTCTACGTTCCTTTCTTTCATTAGAACTGGTTTTACTTCTGAGCTCCTGATATTAATACTAGTGATTCTCTTTTCTCCAAAGGTCTCTTTAATTTTTCTGTAGGCAGTATCTATCTTAACCCTAGTGAGATATGGCTCTACAACCATACATTTGTCCTCTAACCATCCCTGCTTATCCATTTTGCACTTCCTGTCGATCTCATTTTTGTGGCGCTTGCATTCCTTTTTGCCTGCTTCATTTACTGCATTTTTATATTTTCTCCTTTCAAAAATTAAATTCGATATCTCTTCCGTTACCGAAGGATTTCTACTAGCCCTCGGCTTTTTACCTACTTCATCCTCTGCTGCCTACACTATTCCATCTCTCAAAGCTACCCATTCTATTTCATTCCCCTGTTCCTGTCAATCGTTCCCTAATGCTCTCTCTGAAACACTCTACAAGCTCTGGTTCTTTCAGTTTATGCAGGCCCGTCTTCCTAAATTCCCACCTCTTTGCAGTTTCTTCGCTTTTAGTCTACAGTTCATAACCAATAGATTGTGGTCAGAGTCCACACCTGACCCTGGAAATGTCTTACAATTTAAAACCTGGTTCCTAAATCTCTGTCATACCATTATATAATCCTTCTGAAACGTTCCAGGGTCTCCAGGCCTCTTCCATGTATACAGCCTTCTTTCATAATTCTTAAGATTCTTAGATCAAGTTACGCTCTGTGCAAAATTCTGCCAGGCGTCTTCCTCTTTTATTTCTTATCCCCATTCCATATGCACTTACTACTTTTCCTTCTCTTCCTTTTCCTACTTTCGAATTCCAATTCCACATGACTATTAAATTGTCGTCTGCCTTCACTATCTGAATAATTTCTTTTATCTCATCTTATATTTTTTCCGTCTCTTAGTCATCTGCGGAGCTAGTTGGCATATAAACATGTACTACTGCGGTAGGCATGGGCTTCGTGTCTGTCTTGGCTACAATAATGCATTCACTATGCTGTTCGTAGTAGCTGCCCCGCACTCCTATTTTTTATTCATTATTAAACATGCTCCTCCTGCATTACCCCTATTTGATTTTGCATTCACCTGACCAGAAGTCTTGTTCGTCCTGCCACCGAACTTCACTAATTCCCACTATAACCTTAACCTATCCATTTCCCTTTTTAAGTTTTCTAACCTACCTGCCCGATTAAGGGATATGACTTTCCACGCTCCGATCCGTAGAACCCCCCTTTCTCCTGATAACGACATCCTCCTGAGCATGAAGATAGTAACTGTTCTCGAAAGAACAGATACGATTGATGCAGCTTCTCTAGAAAAAATGATGATTGATTGAAACCCTCAGCTGGCGACAGGTGTTGTTGATATACCTCGATGACGACAGCTGGAAATGTATGCCCCGATTGGGACTTAAAACCGGTATCTCTTGCTTACATGGCAGATGCTCTATCTATCTGAGCCACCGAGCACACAGATGAATAGCGCGACTGTAGAGACTTATACCTTGCACGCTCCTCGTGAGACCCACATTCCCAACTGTCACCAACCATATACGTGATGTTCCTAATAGGTATTTGCCCATCCACTCATTACTCGCACCTTAGTGGGCGCAAGTAATCAGTGGATGGGCAAATATCTATAAGGAACATCACGTATCTGATTGAGGACAGTTGGGAATGTGGGTCTCACGAGAAACGTGCAAGAGATAATTCCCTGCAGTCGAGCTATGCATCTCTGTACTCGGTGGCTCAGATGGATAGAGCGTCTCCCATGTAAGCAGGAGATCCCGGTTTCGAGTCCCGGTCGGGGCACACATTTTCAGCTGCCCCCATCGAGGTATATCAACAACACGGCAGCTGAGGGTTTCAATCAGTTATCATTTATCCACCTGAGTCTCCCCCGCCCGGAGATCCGAATAGGGGACTATTTTACCTCCGGAATATTTTACGCAAGAGGACTGCAGATTGCAATCCGCTGCGCTGACCGCGCAGATCGTTTTATCCTAGAATATCGGGTCTAAAACTTGCGCCCCATTCTCCTTCCTTTTTTTTTTTAAAAAAAAGGAAGCCGCACTGGCATTTTTTTGTTCCCCCGACACACTAAACAGTGCTTTTTACCTATTCTGAAACAAAAGTATTCAATAAGTTTCAGTCTATTCTCCCAATCTGACAGTGTTGAATATCCGACCACAAATTCAGCGGCAATGTTTTCCAACAATATTGCCTGTTATCAGTATTACGCAGTACATCTAACTTTTTTCTCATCACTGCTATTTTACAGTCCCAAGAAACTGTGCAACCGTGCCGACTCAGTGGCACGAGCAGTGATTGACGGGTGCCTGAATTTAAATTTAATGAGCGACATCGTCAGTTGCTGCTCTTATTACTTTCTGAGTGTCAAATACTATACGGCTGTCATAGGGAATACGATCCGTGTGACACAGAGATCCACATTAACGGAGGCCGCATAAACAAGGTTTCACCGTAGAGTGTGTATAACAACGATGATCATAATGTCGTTCAATGCTCTGCTATTAGAAGTACCGGTGACGATCCTTCACCTACGGTGTCGTTACTCCTGAATAATCGTATGTTTCGGAGAATCTGAACTCTGGATTCCCACATTCTACAGAAATTATCTGAATTACAATTTTTCTTACCTATTATCGTTCCTGTCATTAAACGAAAATCTCTCTGCTGAGCGCTAACAGATGCTTACCAGGATTGCTTTCTTGCTACTCATTTCATCGGACTATGCAGCGCTTCGGATATACTTCTGCTCAGCTGCACAGCTGGGCGGCCGCTGTGACCGAGCGTTTCTAGGCACTTCAGTCCGGAACCGCGCTGCTGCTACGGTCGCAGGTTCGAATCCTGCCTTGGGCATGGATGTGCGTGATGTCCTGATGTTAGTTAGGTATAAGTAGTTCTAAGTCTATGGGACTGATGACAGACGTTTAGTCCCATAGAGCTTAGAGCCATTTGAACAATTTGCACTGCAGGTGCAATATCCATCTTATCTCGAAACATGAAATGTCAAACATTCACATCGACAGAGAAAAGACGACTCTCCCTGACGGGATACCTATATGATTCTTCGGGGAGTATCCGAAAGAACTTTCGCCTGTTGATGTCTACCATGAATGGTTAGAGGAACAAAACATTCCTGTTGTGCTCCGTAATCTTTCCCGGCTTAGTAAGTGATGATATTCATATCGGGTCTCCAGCCGCAACATAACTTCATCTAAAAAAAAATAGCTCTATTGCACTATGGGACTTAACTTCTGAGGTCATCAGTTCCCTATAACTTAGAACTACTTAAACCTAATCAACCTAATGACATCGCACACATCCATGCCCGAGGCAGGATTCGAACCTGCAACCGTAGTGGTCGCGCGGTTCCAGGCTGCAGCGCCTAGGATCGGCCACCCCGGCTGGAAGCTTCATCTCGACACAATGTTTTGGTGGTCCACTTGGCGCCATCTTCAGGTTACTAAACCGTCATACTAACTCGTCGGAAACTTTGACCAGGTATACCGACGAAAAATTGTGTCAAGACGACTTTATGTTTCAGCTGGAGACACGATATGAATATCAAACATTCCTATTGATTGCGCAGGTGATGTCCCTTATCAGAAAGATCATAGTGCAGACACACACAACTACACGTCCATAATGCTGACGTGAGGCTGTTGTAGACCTTTCTGGTGATTGAAAATCTCTGCAGAATCAACATGGACTCCGGAAACGACCGTGTGAATCCCAGCTCGCTTCGTTGGTCGGTGAAACCCAGAAATCAGTTTCTATTCATTCCTTACGGTGTAGGGATTGGGAGTCGACCCTTCAGAGAAACACATGTAACGTACTGCGCATAAAATGGGAGAATGACCCGTTATTGTTTGATTAGACTGTAGCCAAACAATTTTTGGAAGAATTTGCATTCATTAAATATGTCTGTGTGGCCAAATCATTCGCTCGAAGTGTATGCCTACAAAATGATTTCAACTGGTATCACAGCAACAATAATTGTTGTAGCTTCGTCATAAGTTGCATTCAGACGTATCTCTATGCTTTTTTTTGTGACCAATTTCAGACCATCCACATCGTGTGACAAATACAAGCAATAGCCTATGCACAAAATCTCGCCCTGCTGTGATGATGGCCGGCCGGAGTGGCCGAGCGGTTCTAGGCGCTACAGTCTGGAACCGCGCGACCGCTACGGTCGCAGGTTCGAATCCTGCTTCGGGCATGGATGCGTATGATGTCCTTAGGTTAGTTAGGTTTAAGTAGTTCTAAGTTATAGCGGACTGATGACCAAAGAAGTTAAGTCCCATAGTGCTCAGAGCCATTTGAACCATTTTTGCTGTGATGATGAAAGCGGAACTAGGACCGGATCAACAACAGTAAACACACCACATAGGACGTACATTAGAGAACATAAATGTTCAATGGGATTCATGTCGGGCGATCTGGGTGGCCTAATCATTCGCTCGAATTATCTAGAATGTTCTTCAAGCCAATCTCGAACAATTATCTCTCGCTGATGTGTTTGGGAAAATGAAGTCCTTAAATGGCTACAGGTAGTCTCCAACTTACCGAAGATAAACATTTGCAGACAATGATCGGTTCAATTAATTCCGTATAAACATGCCCCACCCCTATTATGGAGCCGCCACCACCTCGCACAGTGCCTTATTGACAACTTGGGTCCATGACTTCGTGGGGGCTGCGCCACATTCGTCCCCTACTATCAGATCTTACCAACTGAAACTAGGGGACATGCACGTTCAAAGAAACAGGCAGTGCGGTGACTACAGACTATATGAATTCTATTCGCAATTACGAATATGGACTATCATTGGCAGTAGAATGGAATGACGACAGTGAAAATTAGTGGCCCCCTTTTTTTTAGGAGGGGGGGTAGGAGACACAGAAACCTTTATTCGCGAAACCACGTCTTTATACACTATAACTTTCCTAGAAGGATCCTCGATGGTGTCATACCACGCAGCATGAAATAACAACGAAGTCAAAGTGGGGCCGCCTCCGGCACCCTCAAAAAAGTATTTATAGATATTAAAACAAAATTCAAGAAACATTCCATTGCTAACTGTGCAAGTGTTAGTTCGCATACTCGCGATCCGGCGCACCGAAATTATATGGTGGGTCCGCAAAAACCGTTCCTAGGAAATTTGCATACCAGTCCTTGTATTTTGGTAGCCGTAACAGTTTTGTGTGGCCATCTTGCAAGTATTGCCAGGCATCCAGTACGTTCAGTACGTTTAGACGTGTGTCTCTATATATGCAGTGGACCGTCATACCTGTGATCCACGTCACTGGGTTGGTCTTATGACGATGGAAACACGTTTCCCCTGGTAAAATACTATGTCGGAAGATATTGCTGTACATATAGGGTGCCGAATGAACGCTGTCTTCCTTGCTAGAGACCAAACAGCCAACACCTCGCCGCAGACCAGCCGGTGGTCGTCCGTATCCAGCATGCCACATTGCTGACACATGGGCGAATCCGCCAAATGTATTGCGTACTTCCTGTCATTCTTTGGTTATTTCCGGTTCACTACAATGTACCATGTTGACTTGACTGTTGTAGATAGGTGGGGGGAGGTGTACCGTGCGTCACACCACTTACCAATTAACAGCAGGATGTCTCCGTTCCACCCCGTTCCGGGCGATATGTCGAAGAAGCAGATGGTACACGTCCTTCGATGTCGACTGTCGGGACGTCAATAAACGCTCTCGAACGTAACTGTGTTCAACGATGAACGTGCGCACATAGGCTAACGGGGCGAGATACGGCCGACACTGACCGGAGGAAGATGAGATGTTGGTACTAGTTCTTCGATGATCGTCCCCGTAAGAGTGTGATTCCTGTTGCGCCACCGTTTTAACATAGTATTAATATACATGGCACGCGCCTTGTCGTGCACGTTCGGCGAAGGCCTGCGAGACACGGTTCTAAGGCGATCGCATGTAGGAGGACCGACAAGGGGCAACCCTGTCTGACTGGTCTTAAGATCTTAACATACTCTGTTCTCCTTCCGTTGATCTCCATCGCTGATCTGGCGCCGTGCAACAGCCGCATCACTGCAGTGGTCAATAATGGCGAGACATCCATCCTATTCATCACCGCTACAAGGTACACATGATCCACTCGATCAAAAGCATGATCGAAATCTGCAGCAACCAATGCCCCCCGTAGGCGGCATGCAGCCGTGAGGGTGACGACGTCACTATAGTCTCTCAGGGCTGTGTGGATATTACTGATACCGCCAAGACAAGTCTGATCGGCATGTATTCGATCTCCCAGCGACGATTTGATACGGCTGCCCAGTATGCGCATAAAGATCTTGTAGTCGCTATTAGGAAGGGTCAAGGGGCGATGATCACAAGGTCATTTGCCACCACGTGGATTGGTTGTCGGGATCATGAGCGCTTCCGTGAATTTTATGGGTACCGGTCTTCTTGCCGGAGAAGCTCATTAAACATGAATAACAACATCGGTGTCATAATGGTCACAAAGGCAGGGTAAAATTCCAACAGGAATCCGTCTGGACGTGGGGATTTGTTGGAGGCACTTCGTGTAATCGCTTCCTTCAGATCCTGACACGTAATTTCAGATAATACTTTTCCGTTCACACACGTCACGTCAGGGATCTCCTCCAGGACGTTTCTCAGCTCCCTCTAGTCCTCCCCGTCATTCGCATGGAATCTGCTAAAATGATCCGTGAACGCCTTTGCTATGCCTCTTTGTGTTGAAAAAGGGAGGCCATCGACGAGGTCGATCTCATTAATTAACGTCCTTCGTCTTCTTCTTCTTTCCTTTATCACATAATGCATCGAGGGAGCTTCATTAGGCAGGCAGTCCTTTGACATTACGTCTGTCATCGTACCGGCCAACCATAGCGTCGCAAGTTGTACCGGCTTCTCCCTGACTCGGTGGAAGGCCGTCTGGCGTTCTGGTGTAGATGGTTGAGCGAACAGTTCTCGGAGGGCCATAAAGTGAAAGTCGGTGGTCGTGCACTGGCATCGAGAAACCACCTTCCTATAAGCTATTAACGTCCTCCGTAAAGCTGGCTTCGCGAACTCGATACACCACTGTGGGACAGAACCGTACGAATTTCGTCGAAGGAGGCAGCCATGCTACGCGTCCTCCATCATGCGTCGGTATTTTACATCATGCAGGTGGGAGACGTTCATCTTCCAATTGCCCCTCCGCCTCCATACCTGCTGTCTAGCAACATTAACAGTAAAAATATGTGTCTCATGGTGTGTAAACGCGGACGGCCAGATTTCTGCGTCCAACGTCGACATTGCTAACGCCCTTGAAACGTAGATCCGATCCAAACAGCTCGCGAAGTGGCTCGTATTAAATGTATATCCTGGTTGGTTGCAATACTTAGGGTCCAATGTATAGACTAATTCCATCCCGTTCACAATCTCCCGAAGTTCTTGGCTAGGAGTATAGTTAGGATGTTGGACCTTTCTGTCGAGCACACAGTTAAAATCTCCGCCGAGTATGCAAGCATTGTATCATCCCCGGAACAATGGTGTAACCTCATGAGGTTAATAATCTGCTCTGTCGCTTCTCTTATCCGAGTCTGACGGTGCGTATATATTGATCAAACGTATTCCACCTATGGTCACGGCCGTACCACGGGCAGAAGGCAAAAACTCTTCTTCGTCTGCACGTATCCCTTCCTTCAATAGTGTCGCAGTGCCAATGCCTCTCTCGTCACACAGGGAACAGTACATATCGCAAATGTCAAAGTCCAGGGGGGAAGCACCTGAACTTCCTGTAACAGCGCTATGTCTAAATCTGCAGCCTTTATCATGCCAAACAATCCCGTTGGAGGAACATCCGTAAAGGTTGAAAATACCGCTTCAGTTTTAAAGCTCTTTTGTTATCACAAGACCGGTTTCATGCTCTTATAAAAGCCCATCTTCAGGTGTCATAACTTGGTGCTGTGGTAGCACAGCGCGCCTAGTACGCGTCTACCGCGGCGCTCGGGGGCCACAGTACCAAGTTACACCTGAAGATGGGCTTATAAGAACCCGAAACCGGTCGTGTGATAGTAAAATAATTTTACAACTGAAGCGGTATTTTCAACCTCTGCTTTATCATGTCACTGAGCATCTTGATTTTATCGGCATCCCAATGTTATTTATGTTAACAGACCCTATACGATAAGCTTGTTGCATGTCTATCAACGTAGGTAGGGAACATTACGGTCCCTAATTCTTCCGTACAAAGGCTGCTTTCTTTCTAACGTTCCCCGCCGTAGCCTCATATGGTCTGCCGTTATTCTGTGCACGATTCCGGTCTTACACCAGGAGAGTGTGTGGGAGCAGTTCCTCTAGCATCATCAGTTCTACATCTACATCTACATTTATACTCCGCAAGCCACCCAACGGTGTGTGGCGGAGGGCACTTTACGTGCCACTGTCATTACCTCCCTTTCCTGTTCCAGTCGCGTATGGTTCGCGGGAAGAACGACTGTCTGAAAGCCTCCGTGCGCGCTCTAATCTCTCTAATTTTACATTCGTGATCTTCTCGGGAGGTATAACTAGGGGGAAGCAATATATTCGATACCTCATCCAGAAACGCACCCTCTCGAAACCTGGCGAGCAAGCTACACCGCGATGCAGAGCGCCTCTCTTGCAGAGTCTGCCACTTGAGTTTATTAAACATCTCCGTAACGCTATCACGGTTACCAAATAACCCTGTGACGAAACGCGCCGCTCTTCTTTGGATCTTCTCTATCTCCTCCGTCAGACCGATCTGGTACGGATCCCACACTGATGAGCAATACTCAAGTATAGGTCGAACGAGTGTTTTGTAAGCCACCTCCTTTGTTGATGGACTACATTTTCTAAGCACTCTCCCAATGAATCTCAACCTGGTACCCGCCTTACCAACAATTAACTTTATATGATCATTCCACTTCAAATCGTTCCGCACGCATACTCCCAGATATTTTACAGAAGTAACTGCTACCAGTGTTTGTTCCGCTATCATATAATCATACAATAAAGGATCCTTCTTCTATGTATTCGCAATACATTACATTTGTCTATGTTAAGGGTCAGTTGCCACTCCCTGCACCAAGTGCCTATCCGCTGCAGATTTTCCTGCATTTCGCTACAATTTTCTAATGCTGCAACTTCTCTGTATACTACAGCATCATCCGCGAAAAGCCGCATGGAACTTCCGACACTATCTACTAGGTCATTTATATATATTGTGAAAAGCAATGGTCCCATAACACTCCCCTGTGGCACGCCAGAGGTTACTTTAACGTCTGTAGACGTCTCTCCATTGATAACAACATGCTGTGTTCTGTTTGCTAAAAACTCTTCAATCCAGCCACACAGCTGGTCTGATATTCCGTAGGCTCTTACTTTGTTTATCAGGCGACAGTGCGGAACTGTATCGAACGCCTTCCGGAAGTCAAGAAAAATAGCATCTACCTGGGAGCCTGTATCTAATATTTTCTGGGTCTCATGAACAAATAAAGCGAGTTGGGTCTCACACGATCGCTGTTTCCGGAATCCATGTTGATTCCTACATAGTAGATTGTGGGTTTCCAAAAACGACATGATACTCGAGCAAAAAACATGTTCTAAAATTCTACAACAGATCGACGTCAGAGATATAGGTCTATAGTTTTGCGCATCTGCTCGACGACCCTTCTTGAAGACTGGGACTATCTGTGCTCTTTTCCAATCATTTGGAACCCTCCGTTCCTCTAGAGACTTGCGGTACACAGCTGTTAGAAGGGGGGCAAGTTCTTTCGCGTACTCTGTGTAGAATCGAATTGGTATCCCGTCAGGTCCAGTGGAGTTTCCTCTATTGAGTGATTCCAGTTGCTTTTTTATTCCTTGGACACTTATTTCGATGTCAGCCATTTTTTCGTTTGTGCGAGAATTTGGAGAAGGAACTGCAGTGCGGTCTTCCTCTGTGAAACAGCTTTGGAAAAAGGTGTTTAGTATTTCAGCTTTACGCGTGTCATCCTCTGTTTCAATGCCATCATCATCCCGTAGTGTCTGGATATGCTGTTTCGAGCCACTTACTGATTTAACGTAAGACCAGAACTTCCTAGGATTTTCTGTCAAGTCGGTACATAGAATTTTACTTTCGAATTCACTGAACGCTTCACGCATAGCCCTCCTTACGCTAACTTTGACATCGTTTAGCTTCTGTTTGTCTGAGAGGTTTTGGCTGCGTTTAAACTTGGAGTGGAGCTCTCTTTGCTTTCGCAGTAGTTTCCTAACTTTGTTGTTGTACCACGTTGGGTTTTTCCCGTCCCTCACAGTTTTACTCGGCACGTACCTGTCTAAAACGCATTTTACGATTGCCTTGAACTTTTTCCATAAACACTCAACATTGTCAGTGTCGGAACAGAAATTTTCGTTTTGATCTGTTAGGTAGTCTGAAATCTGCCTTCTATTACTCTTGCTAAACAAATAAATAAATAAACCTTCTTCTGACCGGTCCCCTAGCGTCCCATCGTTGAAGTGCGTTGTTGGCGCCGTAGCCTCCTCAGTAGTCTGTTGCCGTCTATGGAACTCCTCCGCTGCTTCTGGAGCACCGTCATCGGAATGTCGTGTCGCTGTCCCGCTGACCACCCTTGCATGCTCGCAAGGCAGTTCTTCTGTATCGATGGTCGTCTTCTCTGTACCCGAAAACGCCTCGGCAGTGCCTACAGGATCTGGTTGGTCGCTCTCCACCGTGGGCAGCGCTTCTTCTGGCGTTTTGGTGATCGCTGTTTTCGTTGCCGAGCCTTAGAATCAGAGGTCAGCGTGGCCTCTGGATGTTCGTGGGGGACGTCGAAATCGTGCGCTGTCGAATTATCGACGTCTCAAAGTGCCTTATCTGAAGGGGCCGAAAGCAGCACCGAAGAGAGGGCGTCCTGTGACTGCTGCAGGCGGTCCAGCGCAACGTCGTCCTTCCGCAGCTCGCCACCATCTGCCTCTGTCTGTATATTCCAGTACGATTCTGTCGCGCGGCCTAAGTCATAGCGTAGTGCGGCGACATAG
Organism: Schistocerca americana; assembly: GCF_021461395.2. Taxonomy (NCBI): domain Eukaryota; kingdom Metazoa; phylum Arthropoda; class Insecta; order Orthoptera; family Acrididae; genus Schistocerca; species Schistocerca americana. The sequence goes on along the minus strand of NC_060119.1, from coordinate 867,931,507 downwards.
GTCATGGGGAGCAATAATATACAGAAGAATGGAAAATTAAATTGGAGATGCGCTAGATGACGATCAGCTTGGCTTTAGGGAAGGTAAAGGCACAAGAGAGGCAATTCCGACGTTGCGGTTAATAATGGAAGCAAGACTAAAGAAAAATCAAGACACGTTCATAGGAATTGCCGACCTGTAAAAAGCGTTCGACAATGTAAAATGGTGCGAGATGTTCGAAATTTTGAGAAAAATAGGGGTAAACTATAGCGAGAGACGATTAATATGTACAAGAGCCAAGACGGAATAGTAGAAGTGGACAACCAAGAACGAAGTTCTGGGATTAGAAAGGGTGTAGTACAGGGATGTAGTCTTTCGCCCCTACTGTTCAATCTGTACATCGAGTAAGCAATAATGGAAATAAAAGAAAGTTTTAGGACTGGAATTAAAATTCTAGGTGGATGGATATCAATGATACGATTCGCTGATGACATTGCTGTCCTAAGTGAAAGCGAAGAACAATTACATGATCTGCTGAACGAAATTAACAGTCTAACGAGTACAGAGTATGGACTTCGAGTAAATCTAAGAAAGACAAAAGTAATGAGAAGTAGTAGAAATGACAACAGCGAGATTGAAGGTCACAAAGTATATGAAGTTAAGGAAGTCTGCTACCTAGGCAGTAAAATAACCAATGACGGACGGAGCAAGGAGAACATCAAAAGCAGACTAGCAATGACAAAAAGGATTCCTGGCCAAGAGAAGTCTACTAATATCAAATATCGGCTTTAACTTGAGGATATTTCTGAGAACGTACCTCTGGAGTACAGCATTGTATGGTAGTGAAACTTGCACTGTGGGAAAACTGGAACAGAAGAGAATCGAAGCATTTGAGATGTGATGCTACAGGCGAATGTTGAAAATTAGTTGGACTGATAGGGTAATGAATGAGGAGTATGTGGAAAACACTGATAAGGAGAAAGGTCAGGATGATAGGACGTCTGTTAAGACATGAGGGAATGACTTCCATGGTACTAAAGGGAGCTGTCGAGGGCAAAATCTGTAGAGGAAGACAGCAAATAATTAAGGACGTAGGTTGCAAGTGCTGCTCTGAGATGAAGAGGTTAGCACAGGAGAGGACATCGTGGCGGGTCCGTAGAAAAAAAAAAAAAAAAAAAAACGTTGGCCGCGAACCGAGTGTTCGTAGAAAACAAAGATAGCGTTAGTAGTGCCCCAGCGAAGTGTGATAGGACCGGTGTTATTCTCTGTGTACGTAAATGATTTGGGGGACAGGGTGGGTAGAAATCCGCGGTTGATAGCTGATGATGCTGTGGTGTTTGGGAAGGTGTCGAAGAGTGACTGTACCAGGATACAAGATGACTTAGACAAAATTTCTAGTCGTTGTGATTAATGGCAGCTAGCTCCAAATGTTTGACAAATGTAAATTAATTCTTAAGAACAGGAAACTACGTTAGTATTGTCCTACTTGACGCAGTCACGCCTTTTAAATATGTGGGCGTAATGTCGCAAAGGGATGTGAAACGGAACAAGCATGTGAGAACTGTGGTAGGGAAAGCGAATGGTCGACTTCGGTTTATTGGGAGAATTCTATGAAAGTGTGGTCGATCTATATAGGAAGCTAGTGCGACCTATTCTTGAGTACTGCTCGAGTGCCTGGAATCCGTGCCAGGTAGTATTAAAGCAAGACATCGAAGCAGTTAAGGGAAGGGATGCTAGATTTTTTCCTGGAAGGTTCGATCAACGTGCAAATGTTACAGAGATGTTTCGGGAAGACAAATGAAAATTCGTGGGGTGAGGACGACATTCTTTTCGAGGAATACTATTGAGAAAATTTAGAGAAGCAGCATTTGAAACTGACTGCAGACAGAATGTACATCGAGCGTAAGGACCATGAAGCAATATTAGCAATATTAGCATATTCCAAAGAGTTAGCAGCTTTCACTCAGTTAATACTAGGAAGAAATCAAATCTGCATGTGGAATGCACTTCCTTGACTCTTGTACAGAAAGGAGTGCAGTATTCTGCTGCATCTATTTTCAATAATCTACCACAAGACCTCAAAAATCTTAGCAGTAGCCCAAACACTTTTAACTCTAAACTGAAGAGTTTCCTCATGGCTCACTCCTTCTATTCTGTCGAGGAGCTCCTGGAGGAACTGAAAAATTAAGCCAATTCCAGTGTTACATTGTTGATTTTCTTTATTTAAACTTACGACTTGTCGCCTGAATATGTTTCTTATATTACATTCTATCTGTTTCTATTATCGTGTTATAATTTCATGTATTGACTAGTTCCATGACAATGGAGACTTCTCCTTAATTTGGTCCCACGGAACAATAAATAAATAAGTAAATAAATATAAAAGAAATTAGGGCTCATAAAAAAGCATAGGGACAGTAGCTTTCCCTCACTGTATTTGCGAGTGCAACAGGAAAGGAAATGACTGGTAGCGGTGTCGTGTACGCTCCGCCACGGGGCATATGGTGGATTGCAGAGTATCTACGTAGATGTAGATATAGATGTAATACGTAAGTACTTATGCCAAAACAAACGAAATTAATTATCGTTCGATAATTCCTCGCCTATCCTGTGTATAGAAGAATAAAAAGGAAAGTCACTGGTAACCTTTTACATGCTGCTATTTACACCACACTCGCCGTGTACAGCGTGTGGAATGGATAGGATAAATTACAAACGCTGCGCTGAATCATTACGTTAATGCGGAACTCACTTTTGCAGCAAGACGCCCTGGGCAGAGAAGACTTCCGTACGTAGCAATAGAGCGAATCGCTGCGATGCAGAGTCTGTAGAGTTAGCTAAGGCGACAGAGAAGCTTTCCGGTTAATTACATCCGTCCCTGCGGACGAGGAACTTGTCGAGTGGAAAGACGTGTAGGTTTCAACTAAGCAGTTCTGGCGGATTCTGAAGTTTCTAACTGGGTTCGAGAAGCTAACAGCGCAGAGAGAAAGATGAGGAGGTAGAAAAGAAAGCCATAGTAGAAGGGAGGCAAAGTAAAAGAGAGGAGTGGAAGGCAGGACAAGGGGAACCGGCAGGACACGGAGAGGAGAGGTGATCTGCACTCGGGGCAGCCCTCAGCAGTCAGAGGGACCTTTAATTACGAGCGGAGGCGAGGCGCCAGCCAGTCTGGAGGAAGCCCGGTAGCCGCTCTGAAGGGGCCGCGCACCGGGAATTTATTGCGCCTTAAAGCCGCGCCGTGGGGCTGGCGCCTGCATCATGGCGCCGGCAGCCTTTGTCCAGGGGATTCTGCGCAGCAGACGGATGGGCGCCTGGGTTTATGGTCGCCAGGGAGGCTGCAGCTGGCAATAAAAGCCGAAGGAGTTGTCCGCGGCCCTCACCTCGCCCTGCGTCTCTTTCTCATCTGTACTCGCCGGCTCGTCGCTGTCATTGTTTTTCGTGTGGTAAACGAATTATTGAAACTTGCATTTCCAATTAATCCAGACCTCGGGGAAGAGCAGGTTTGATTCTGGAAAAAAAATAAAATATTCCCTTACATCTCGTCTGTGCGAGGCGTAGCGCCGTATAAGGATCCTGCCTTGGAGGCGGTTAAGTGGGAGATGTGTCTCTGAGCTGGATAGTGACAGTGACGCGAGACTGGACGCGCATGTAGCTTCTGTATCAGCCGGTAGAGGGCAATATTGGATAGGGGGACTGTGATTTTAGTTTCGATTGTGCCCACTAGAGTGCACTAAAGTAATAGAATGTTTTTCATAAACTGTTCTAGTATTTTCATAGAGAGTTATTATGTCTTTTTGTGTTTGTAAAATGTTATAAATGTGTTTTAGCAGTATGAATGATGCGTGAGTGTGGTTTAAGGTTAATATGATGATAGTTGTTTAACGGGTTATGTAGTAGGATTTAGTGTGGGAATATTTCGAAGAAGTATGGATATGGACAAAGGGGATTTTTGTAGAATAGTTTTGTAAAGTAAGTTTATGGTAAAGGGAAAGTTAATTCAGGTATAAATAACAATAGTAAATAACTTTATGCATAAGCAAAACTTCAGCATATTAGATAATTACGTCGGTAAAAAGTGCAGTCGTTAGCTTTACTATTTTGCGATTGGTTATTGATGAAAAGCGCGGATTGACGCGGGAGTTGTTGTTTTGCTATTGGCTGTTGATTAAACTGACTAATGGTAAAGCAATATTCTTCGCACGCATTTCTGCTGGTAGAGAAGACTTAGAGTATTATAGAGAAGAGTGGAAGCCTAGCCATGAAAGAGATCGGACGTGTGTAGTAGTAGTTCCGATGGAAATGATAAGTTGCCGGATCTAGTAGTGTTTCATACATCAAAAGTGTTGAAAAGTGACGACATAATTGATCCGACGTGTGTGTAAAAATTTATGAATTTTTAAGTGAATTTTGTGACGAGAAAAGACATATATTCCGCGTGGCGTATTGAGCAGGTCGGTGGCTAAAAACTGTGACTGCATTTGGTACCGACAGACCTAATATTTGGCTGGCATTATCAATCAAAAACAATTAGTGTTTTTGTAGCTATTAAGTTTTCGGGAAACGCAACACCATATACTTGCTAACGTGAGTGAAAGGGATTATGAGTGACTGTGATAAGACTAGCACGGGCTTGGCAGTGATACTTGTTCACCTAAGTTTAAGAATATATTAATTAAGGACAAAATTTCCAACCTTTCATTTCGTCTGAAAACTTTCTCCCGAATCGTAGATTAGTGACTATAATTGCAGCCTGGTTCACGTCGAAGTACAATAGGTTTCACTCGGCTTTCCTACTGATGATCTGCTGAGACAACGTTCACAGGTAGGTGCAGGTTCGTCGTAAAGGGAAAGAACCGCGCCGCCGCATATACTCACAAATATTTGTCATCAGACTACCGGTTTTGGTCTATAACGACCATCTTCAGATCTGTTTTATAAAAGCGTGTTCTGATATACTGGCTCCAGTATATTAGGACACGTTTTTAGAAAATAGATCTGAAGATTGTCATTATAGACCGAAACCGGTAGTCTGATGACAAAAATATGTGACCATAGACGTGAAGTAAAGGAAATTTATTCTATATCTGGTCACTGTTCAATTCGCGACATGTCGCAACTTGTGATTCAGGAGAAAGTAGAAACCACGAAGCAGCGCCAACTTACCGCTTACCGTATTTTAAAAGATGGGTGAAACGAAGGCGAATGTTCGTTTGCAGCATTTGCACACTGAGAGGAACCTTCTGGCTGTGTCGACTGGAAAACACACTAAGAAATTGTGATGGGTGAAATACGGGGAGCCAAAAGTGTATATACAGCTTTTACAGAAACTAGACACAAGTTATAAGAGTCGAAGGGCGCGAAAGGGAAGCAGTGGTTGATAAGTGAGTGATACAGGGTTGCTGCCTGTTGCAGACGATTTTAGATCTGCACGCTGAGCAATTAGTAAAGCAGGGCTTTACAGCGGACATGCACCACGAGCAGACGGCGAGCAAACACCTTTGAGCAGCAAGTACTGTACCCCCACAAACGTCGCAGAGAGTACAGTGGTGTGCCGTGTGGAGACTTGTGTAACTCAGGAAATAGGTCCTGACTGAAATACTTGGAATAATGTAGACGTCTTCATATTTATTTTCACATTATAGAGCAGTTAAAAAAATTGTTCAAATGGCTCTACGCACTATGGATCTCCACATGACTACCACCTTAACGTGGTGAGGAGGTTTGTATGGCTCGACATAGCATGCTGGCTGGAGTTATGTTCCTGGTTGGGTCATTCATGCAAGAATGGTCGCCGGCCGAAGTGGCCGAGCGGTTAAAGGCGCTACAGTCGGGAACCGCACGACCGCTACGGTCGCAGGTTCGAATCCTGCCTCGGGCATGGATGTGTGTGATGTCCTTAGGTTAGTTAGGTTTAAGTAGTTCTAAGTTCTAGGGGACTTATGACCACAGCAGTTGAGTCCCATAGTGCTCAGAGCCAAGCCAAGAATGGTCTGCTGGTGAGAGACCAGACGAACAGTAGCCCTCCTAGTGGGCTCTCTGCTAGGTAGTGTGCAGTCAGTAACCACAGGGATCCTTAGCTAAATTTGACATTACTTCCACTAGTTTGTATCAGACTTGTTGTCTTTTCTTTCCTGTCGACCTCTCGTGGCCAACTCTTGCTCTTTAGAGTCTGGCGGTGTTAGGGTGTGAGCACAGAGGATGTCTTTGTTTATCAATCTCTAATGTTATCTTAGGAAAGGCGCAGTTAAGTCACCACTCCTATGGGAGTAAACCCTAATATCAAACCCTGTCCCTCTAGATTGGGTGTAGGCTCAATGGGCCAGCACTCCATTATACGTAATAACTTTCTAAGGCTACTGAATCTAAAGCGATGCATCGAAACTTTGATGGAAAAACACCAGCACATCAAAAAAATAATGGTGAATCGCGATATACGCTAGGATGATAACTTAAACAGAGAGCCTTCCAAGAAGATAATAGGTATACGTAGCTTGCTTTTATCGTGAATCTCTTGTCGAGCTTGAAATCCCAAGCGACTGGAAAAAAGCGTAAGTGATTCCTATATATAAGAAGCCACAAAACAACGAACCCACGAAGTAACAGACCGACGGCCGGAGTGGCCGAGCGGTTCTAGGCACTACAGTCTGGAACCGCGCGACCGCTACGGTCGCAGGTTCGAATCCTGCCTCGGTCATGGATGTGTGTGATGCCCTTAGGTTACTTAGGTTTAAGTAGTTCTAAGTTCTAGGGGACTGATGACTTAAGTCCCATAGCTCAGAGCCATTTTTGAAATAACAGACCAATATCCCTAACATCGATTTGCTGCACATTCCTTGAACATATTCTCATTTCGAATATAATAAACTTTCTTTGGTCCGAGAAGCTTATGTCCACGAATCAGTATTGTTTTAGAAAGCATCTCTCGTGCAACACTCAGGTTCCGCTCTTCTCATATGAGGTTCTGCGTACCTTGGATGAAGGGAAATAGGCAGATTCCATAGTCCTAGGTTTACGGAAAGCCTTTGACACGGTGCCCATTGCAGAATGTTAACGTAGGTACGAGGACATGGAATAGGTTCCCAGACATGTGAGTGGTTCGAAGATTACTTAAGCGACAGAAACCAGTATTTTGTCCTCGAAACGACTGTTCATCGGAGACAAGGGTATCATCAAGAGTGCCCCAGGGACCACTATTACTTTCTGTGCACACAAATGATCAGACGTGAAGGGGAAGCAGCAGCCTGCAATTGTTTGCTGATGATCCTGTGGTGCATTGGATGATATCGTAGTTGATTGACTGTGGGAGGATTGAAGATAACTCACACAAAATTTGTAGCTGGTGTGATGAATGGCAGCTAGCTCCCAATATACAAAAATTTAAGCTAGTGCGTAATGTTCGGATACAGAATTAGTAGTGTCCCCCTCGAGACACTAAACTCGTTTAAATATCTGGGTTACGTTTCAAAGCGGCATGAAATTGAGCTAGCATGTGATGATTGTCGTAGGGAAGGTTTACTGGGAGAATTTTGGAAAAGTGTGCTTCATCCGTAATGGAGACCGCATATACGTATATACGACACTGGGTCGATCTGTTCTTGAGTACTGCTAGTGTTAGAGTGTTTGGGATCGTGCCAGATCGGATTAAAGGAAGACATCGAAGCAATTCAGAGGCGAGCCGCTAGATTTGTTATCCGTAGATTGGAACAACACGCAAGTGTTACGGGGATGTTCAAAAATGGTTCAAATGGCTCTGAGCACTATTCGACTTAACGTCTGAGGTCATCAGTCACCTAGAACTTAGAACTAATTAAACCTAACTAACCTAAGGACATCACACACATCCATGCCCGAGGCAGGATTCGAAACTGCGACCGTAGCGGTCGCTCGGTTCCAAACCGTAGCGCCTAGAACCGCACAGCCACTCCGGCCGGCGTTACGGGGATGTTTCGGGAACTCAAATGAAAATACCTGAAGGGAAGGCGAATCTCTTTCCGAGAAAGCTCCTGAGAAAATTTAGAGAACAACCATTTGAAGATGGCTGTAGAACAATTCTACTGACGCCAACCCATATTTCGTTTAAGAATCACAAAGATGAGATACGAGAAATTAGGGCTCATACAGAGGCATAAGGCAGCCATTTTTCTTTCTCTCTGTGTGGAAGTGGAACAGGAAAGGATATGATAAGTTGCGGTACTGGGTATTATCTACCACACTTAGTATGATGGCTTGAGGAGTATCTATATAGGTGTAGATGCAGCAAACTATTGTAATTCATTGAATTTTTTAATAATTATCCGTGTAATAATAATAATAATAATAACTGAAACTTTACGAGTACCAAGTTACAAACAGGACTGAAGCAGCGTACTGGATGTCGCCGTCTTACTAACGAAGAAGTGCGTGGCGGTTGGAAATTCATAACGAGGCGTATCGTGACGCTATAGGTCCCCGAAACGCGCGGCGTGCCGCTATCTGCGTGCTAACGATTTCCGATAACTCATAACACGCGGCAGGGCGCGGCGTGGTGCGTTCGCTGCCGCACGGCGTGCTGTGCCGCGAAAACACCGTGTGCGGATGTTCTGGCCACCCCTGCACGGCAGGAGCTGCTGTAACTGGAAGAAGTGGCCGGCGCTTCGGTTCCGCCCGCTAGGCTGACTGGCCAAAGTCGCCGAGGCATACCGCACAGTGTTGCACCGTGCGGTCCCATCAGAGGCGTCTAGTCATCTGTTGACACACGACGTTTTTCATGTCGAAACCAGTGCAATTGAAACTCACGATCAGATACATTTGATATTGGTTAGAGCTATGCACGCCGGACAAAAACTGAGTCAGCCCCAGAAAACATCACGCTATTACCGAGCAACACCGCCCGTAGCTCTAATAAGAGCCCCATTAGCCACAGGTCCCTTCGTTTATTTCGCACCAAGCTGAAGGAACCCACTGAGTAGATCCCGTTGATTCTTACTTTTCGCCCCCCCCCCCCCCCCCCCCCAAATTCCAAACAACCCAAGACATTTTCTCTGGGAGTCAGTTCACTTGATTTATCAGGTCGGTCGAGGTGCGACCGGCTTGTGTAACTTTTCTCCAAAGCAGGAACGTATGTTGCAGGCCTGTCAACAAGGCAGTTGACTTCTTTGAAGACGATAGTATCAAAACTATATATATAGAAAAGCCAACACTTATAATGTTGAAATAAACATCCTATTTCACCGCGAATAAGAATAAATTTGCGTTACAGTATAAATTAAATGCTGTTAAATTGTATTTTAACACGAGTTATTGCGAGGCTTTTACACTCATCTTCAGGTGTACCTGATACATAGACGCCAAATAGATGTGTGGCAGGCCACGCGGGATTAGCCGAGCGGTCTTAGGTGCTGCATTCATGGACTGTGCGGCTGATCCCGGCGGAGGTTCGAGTCCTCCCTCGGACATGGGTGTGTGTGTTTGTCCTTAGGATACTTTAGGTTAAGTAGTGTGTAAGCTTAGGGACTGATGACCTTAGCAGTTAAGTTCCATAACATTTGACACACATTTGAACATTTTTGATGTGTGGCACATTGATCTTCGGTCTTTGTCCTGCTGTCGTTAATTGTCCTTTGAAACCAAGGACCCGCGACAACACTCACGAAGTGTCAACGTCAGTGACCGGCCGCAGAAACACTTTGTGAGTGGTGCCCTGCGTACCTGGTTTGACAGTTAACGACGGTAAGACCAATCCTCGCCCTGTTGTCGAAGCCAGCGCTTCACTGTGTGAGCTTCCTTCGCTGATTGACAGGTGCAGCTCCAACTGCCGAGTCGTAATGGGTCTGTCCTCACGAATGACAAATCGGCTCCCTGCAACATGTCGTGTATGACAGCTGTAGGTGGTCTCCCCGACCGCTGCAAATCGTGGAGCTCCGCCGAACCACCTTCTAATGACATCACCCTCCGTGCCCAGCGACTAACTGTACTTATGTCGACACCAGATGCTCCATACACTTTGCATAATCGTTTGTGAATATTCCCCACAGTTTCTTTCTCTCCAGTGAGAATTTCAATGACGGCACGTTCCTTGTAACATACATCATCTACAGACGCCATTTTGAAACTGTCCTGCAGTTACGCTATCCCTCGGAAGTGACGGAAACTTGGCGCGTTCACTGCGGAGACTTCAAATAATACATACGTAACGTTTCGCATTTGTAGTATTGTTTTCGGCTAACAAAAAAATGCGGTGAATTACTTTCTGCGCAACCCTAGTAGAACTGATTCGACATGTGATGTATCAGGCAATTATTGTGCATTCTATGTATATTACGTGTGTCCTCTGTGCCAAGTATGACTTTCACAATCACAGGAATTCTATATATTGTAATGAAATAAACAATAAACTGCCAGTAAACCTGTTTTATTGTTACTTCACATGATAGGAAATTAGAAAGCAAAAATGACAAGAATCTTCAAATAAACGTACCTATAGAGAAGTTTAGATCAGTTTTTCTTCTCGTACACTATCCTCTTCTTCTGTTACGTTGTGAACCATTCCAAACGTGTCTCATAAAACTTACTATTTCTGCAGAAATATATTATTCAAGTTTTTGCTGATCGTTCAATTTTTATCATTAATGAAACACCACCAGTGATGTATGCTTTCTCAGACTCGAAGAGATATTGTATCATGCAAGAAAATACATGTGCTCGTATATAAATATACTCGTATCTGATTAAGTACAATATGCTTCAATTTGTCCGGTCATGAAAACAGACAATGGCTGGGAGTGTGGTGTGCCGATATCCGCATCCAGTGACGCCTGTAGGCTGAGAATGAACCGGCAGTCGGTTGGCACCTTTGGGCTTTCCAAGTTTAGTTTAGTATGCTTCAACTTTGACATCTGAGAAGTAACTTTACTTTCCCTAGGAGTACCACTTCCCGCTGTCTCATCTGACAGACATACCTTTTTGTAGTGTCTGGGGCATTTCTTGGAAAGCTAGAATGTCATCCATTTTGATGCAGTAACATCCAGACACACTGCTCTTTTTCACATTCTCACAGTATTTTTGCACTGTATATAACTGTCTCGCTTCTTGTTGAGCAGTTTAATGGCCCCGAGGTCCCTGTCGCACGACGGAATGGAATGAATCCGGACAGGTAAATAATGGGTTACAGTTTTCAGTGTATCGTTATCAACGGTACTGAGCATGAAACGAAGCCGTGTATGATTTTTCTTTCTCCAGGGGAGGAGTCACTGCACGACGTTAGAAACTGCACGTGTTGCTCTTTACGTAGTGGAACAAAAAACTACAAACTTCACCAGGAGTTCTCTTGGCAGTTGCTTCATGATAAACATAGTGTGTCGCTTGGTCGACATTCTCGTGCTTTAGACAAAGGAAACAACTGTGCTAGATATGTTCATTCTGCATCTTTCACGATAATCGACAGCTAGCGAAACTATGTTCCAGTGGCCTTGTGCACTCCTTTTCACTCCAGCTGTCGGTTGATGAAAGATATGCCATTTCTGTATCTTGTAGCTCACTCAGAGCCTGAAGAAAATTTATTCATATACACAATTTATCACTCGAATGCGCTCCCATGGTTCCATCAACGACGGAAGCTTTAAATCGTGGATCACGTAACCCGGATGAGTGGACCCAAGTCACGGTATGCAAGAAAATATCAAAACATCGTAGAACCATTTCCGGTCTGGAATACATCTGTCACATACGGCGAATTAAACCTCTAATTGGGCTGTTGGGGCACTCGACGCCTTGTATCATTTTAAAAATCACAACTCGTCTGACCACACTACACTCCTCCAGTAAGCTACCGTCCATTTTATGTCTTTCGATACATTCCACGGGCAGCTTCAAATGCCGCTGTGAGCAATAACTTTTGCTGAGGTGCTCGCCTCCAAATGTCCTTAGCATTCGATTTCCTTCCCAAAGTTTGCCAAAGTTTCCTGGCTAAGATGGACATATATCCTCTGATAAGAGTAGTTCCTGACGGGTTAAAGCAGATTGTCATGGAAAAATGCTGATTGTCGTCTCCGTTCCCTGTCGGTTAAGATCTTTTTACGACCACTGTGCTTACAGCGTGTTACATACATAACTGCATAGGCTAGCGGATGTTGAAGAGTGTCACTGTATAAAATAAAATTATTTAAGATATATAAACAACTAGTGAAACGGGGAAAGCTTCGCAGTTGCTAAATATGTATGTGAATTGGATATTCGCCCTTCTCTCCCTCTCTCTCTCGTCCTCCTCGACTCGCCTCAGTGTCCATCTCCTCTTCCGCCCTCCCTCTGCTATTTCCTCCTGCCCCCTTCTCTCTCTGTCTCCTCATACCACCTGTCCCTGTCCATCTCCTCTCCTCCTCTCTGCCCATCTCCACTCTGAACTTGTGCCTCGTATACTTTTTTGCAAATTCACATTCTGCAGTAGTATTCCAGTCATACACAGAGAAGCCATAAACATCTCTTTTGTTCTGTGAACACGGACTACGGGGAAGAAAACAAAACTGCCATTGTTGTGTATATAACAGTTTTGAATTATATATAATATGAAAGAATACACGTTAATGGGAAAAACAATTTATCCGAAGCGAGAAACAAAATAAAACTGTAAATTTTTGCAACAAAGCACCACTCAACATTTTCTTTCTAACAGCTGTTTTAACAGAAAACCTGCCCACTGTTGTTTAACAACACATTTAGCTTATGACCCTCCGAATGTTTACTATGGAATCGTGCAAAAATCTGAAGTAAATCGGTCAACAACTGTGACTCTGAACAGGTGACTGTATGGTGTGCAATGTCCAGTCACAAAACAATCGGTGCGATATTCCTTGATGTCACGGTGACTACCGAACGGTCTGTGAAGATTTTGGAAGGTGATTTCATACCTATTATCCAAACATACCCTGATTTCAACAAGGTGTGGTTCATATAAGAGGGACCTCGATCCCATCGAGGCAGGAGAGTGTTTGATGTTCTGGAGTAGTAATTTTGTGACCGCATTCTGGCTCTGGGGTACCGAGACGCCATTGCCGTGGTCCTTGATTGGCCGTCATATTCTCGGGATCTGAACACATGTGACTCCTTTTTGCGGGGCTGTATTAAAGACAAGATGCACAGCAATAGCTCAAAAACCATTGCTGAGATGGAAACAGCCATTCAGGAGGTCATCGACAGCATCAATGTTCCGACACTTCAGAGGGTCATGCAGAATTTCGTTATTCGTCTGCCCACATCATCTCCAATGATGGCAGGCATATCTAACATGTCATAACCTAAATCCGAATACCTGTAGTGACGTTTACATGTTGAATAAAGTGTGTGCACGATAATAGTGACCCCGTATGTATATTTTATGTAGCCTGTTTCTGTTAGAACGTTTATTAGAGTATCGTGTAAAAATTTAAATAAGTACTTTTCGAAGTTTTTGGTAAAATGAGAAACAACGTCTTTTTGTAGTAGTATAGATAAAACAGATTTTTGGATCGTATAGCAACAGCTTTCTTCAGGGAAAGATTGGTTTTACTACGCAAAATATGCCCCTATTTATGAAAAACTAGTAGTGTCAATACGTCTTATTTATTGGCCACATAATGTAATAAGCTAGTCAAGCTGAGAGGTAGAAGGCGGAAGGAGGTTATTGCGTCCGACTTATCGATGATTGGCGCCTGTCTGCAAATCAGGATTTGGCTTCTGGTGGAAATATTTTCTTTATCGCGTGCGCAAAAATGCACTGACAGTCGTTCGGTAGCTGTTTGTGTAGGCGGTCGCATCCGCGCCAGATGAGGTTTCTACCCCGCGACCGCTCGCGGACCGGCATAATGCCGTCTAACAAGTCGGAGGTTTGTAACCATCATCTATATTAGCGTTGTCAGGTTGCTTGATATTTCAATCACTTTTCATATTTTGCGTTGGCACTTACACCACTCTTTTGACATTGTACGGGCTTCCCGGAACAAGATAGGTTGTCCACAATTACGATGGTATTCCACTATCGCCGATTTACTGTGCTATGCTAATCACTCGTGGCGTTCACGTTCTGCTGCGCGTTGCGCTGACTGGCCACACTGTCTCCCCTACGCAAGCACCTCTGCAGTCATCAAGTAGCTCGTCTACTACAGCAATAGTGAGGTTATTCACTGCACCCTCGGTGGAACCTATCATGTCATCCTGTGCTTGCTGCAGAAAATCAGCTTAAAACCTCATCGCTGGAGGACGTTATACAATGACGTGGTACAACGCCCAGAAGAATTTTAAACATCTTAATCATCGTATTACTTGGCTTTAGAGCCGCTGGATAGTCCACTCTGGTACACTAACTGATGGGGAAGCTTCATTCACTGTCTGGCCGAGCCCACATGTTGCCAAGGTTTTCGACTACGCTGTAGAAGTTTCGCTGGGAATCCCTTACATATCCACTATACAGTCCCGATCTGATCCGATGCTATTTTCGTACTTTTGGAACCCTGAAGGATGACAGTTGTGGGCGCCCGAGTACAATCGTGGTTCCTGTTCCGGCGTAATGACAAGCGGTGGCACGAAGATCAAGAACGATACAAAACAGAGGGCTGTGAGACGACTTCAGTCAATAGCCCGCTGAATAGGACACCACGACTGGTGCGGCATCTACACGAAGAGAATTAAACAGACACGCCACCTGACCGTGGACGCAATAGAAGACGCACTAGAAGAGCTGTGACTTGTGATCCATATCAATTACTTGCATAGAAATTGTTTATTACGAAGGACACTAATTATTTGCATGTTTCCAATTGCTTGCGACATATGCAAGTTACATATTGTCAATTCAATTACTGTAGTAAACTCAATTTGTATAATTTTCTTGTATGTTGTCCAGCTATCCGAGAAAACAGCTTTCTAGGCACCCTGTCGTGTCCCGAGAGGGAGTGAGAATGACACGAATGATAATCAGGGTCTTACCTCGTTCGGTCTTATCGAAGAGTAGAAGTAGACGTGGGCAGCTTCTGCAACTCCGACAGCTAGAAGAAGCAAGCTATTGCTAAGGTGAAGGGTACGAAACTCGGTGAGGAGTAGTTACTTCTACAGGGCAGAATTCACAAGATTCCTATCTTCTGATAATTGAAAATTCCCCACTGGCACTGTCTTGCCCTAATTTCTATCAGTAGAAATTCATAGTCTGGAATCTATATCCCTGGTTGTAGAAGAGCTGAGGAATAGCGAATCTTTCTAAGTTTCCACGTCTGCCGTTGAACGACACAGAGGCTGTGCCGGTATACTTGGCGGGTCTCGACTTCACTGCGACTCCTTGAATGGCTCTCCTTACCCCTTATTTATACCACCTTCGTGCGTCACGGAAAGCTTCTAGAATGTTCTGGAAGATCCTATATCTCCGACTCAGAGGCTGGCCGCACTTGCTGGTACGTTTCCATCTTCACGAGACGCGTGACAGCTATTTGGTTCCCTGTTATCACCACATAAGCTTATTTGACTCTCCTAGCGGTTCTAGGCGCTACAGTTTGGAACCGCGCGACCGCTACGGTCGCAGGTTCGAATCCTGCCTCGGGTATGGATGTGTGTGATGTCCTTAGGTTAGTTAGGTTTAAGTAGTTATGTGTTCTAGGGGACTGATGACCTCAGAAGTTAAGTCCCATAGTGCTCAGAGCCATTTTTATCTTATTTGACTCTTGGCGCCGCTGTGCCGGCACTTGGGTAAACACTGTCATCAAATACGCCCGCAGCGCTTCCGTCCTGGAACGTGCTGCTTCGTTGCTTTGAGAGCTCAATTATTCTTACTACTGTTAATTTATACTTGTTGTTAAGCTAGTTTTGTAACAACCCTACAAGAGACGAGAGGGCAGGATCCCACAGTTCTGTAGGTAACCACAGACATTTTTCCATGACGGCACTGACCCTCTAGCCTCACAATGGGATAAATTTATAAACACTTACGTTGATTACTTTTGATATAATAAATAGTTTACCTACTTTTTCCATATGTCTTGTTTTCATTTGAGTGCTCCTTATAGATAAATCTTCGTTGATCCATAACGGACCGTGGGACAACTGCTGGCATGTATTTCTTGATGCAATAATTTACCAACAATCGTATGTATTGTAGAGATTTATTTTATGAACTTCTTAGGTGCTACCAGTTTCAGCATTACATTGATGCCATATTCAGTCCACAGCTCTAGAGCTGTTGCATAACGATTTGATTCACGGATCCAGTTACATGGCTCCTTCCTTGTATAGCGATTTTACGACTATGACGTGTGTGGCCTGAAGATGGTATCAATGTAATGCCGAAACTGGTAGCACCTAAGAAGTTCATAAAATAAATATCTACAATACATACAGCTGTTGGTAATTTATTGCAAGAAAGTTGTAGATAAATGGTTTAGGAGACAATCTGAATAGACCTAGTAGGAGGTTTGAAAATATACCAGTAAACTCTTCACTAGTAATATATTTCCTTACAGATTATAACTGTTTTGCGCACACAGACTCGTTAAAAATGATGGGCTAACAACTTGTAGGAAGAACAGTAATCAGCAAGCTTGTGACATAAAACAGGTAATCCGAAACGTGGAACTGAACTGAATAGATGTTATTATAGCAGCTGAGGTAGTACACGAATCGTCTGAAAGAGGAAGGAAGCAGGTAAAAGCCGGCAGCACCACGAAACTTATCCTCTCACACAGGAATGAAGTTAAAATTTTTGTGCTAACAAGAAGTCCTTCTGCGATGCAAAGCGCTCTCTATTCTTGCAGCAGGGTTATCTCTACAAACGACTTTTGCACGATGCTCATCGGATGCAGTCAAAAGCCTGCAGCGAATATAAATAATAAAATCCGGTCGTTAGTGATATTGCATGGAGACTACATAAGGACATTTTTAAAATTTCCGTAATTTTCGCTTATTAGAAGTTTTCTGGATAGAGAGGAGAGATTCATAACGGCGTTTGCCAATTTGCAGGGCGCTTGCGAAACTTTTTCTTGCCGCGTTCGTTTGCAGAAACACGCCGAGAGTTTCAAGAGGCACGTGTTTTCCTTACTGCGCCCTCTTGTTAAAGCTGCGTGCCTCGCAAGCCAACTCAGTCGCTCTGCTACACATTGCCAGAGAAGTAACGCAGGGACACTTCCTGCAAATTTCACCGAACTATGTAACGTAACTGGCTATGCTACTTTGGTACTCACGAGCACTTGCGATTGTGTCTTCCACGGAAAGAGTCGAATGAAAACATAAAGACAATGAAACAGCTATTATTAAATATAAGAGACAAGATAAGTATGATTTCCTTCTGCTTGAACAAGTGAAATCTGATATTCTCCAAGGTCGAAAGAGTGAAGACAAGTACACAAGTTATGTTCCGTCTGACTCAAACGTTTTAGGTAAAGGTGTGTAGCTGTGTGAATTGAGTGATGTAAGGAAAACACTTTGCTTGAGAATTCTACAGGTAAAGAAATTCAGGACAACACTATACTGATTTTACTGTAAGATATAAGAACTCAAAAGCTCTTTTTCGGTCCTTTACGTTAAGGGATTAGGTTTTCATCAACAATTACACCTGGTATAACGTCATAGACAATAAATTTCATAAGCACTCTTCTTCGACTTTGTCGGTATAGTCTGCATATTAATAAATTGTGCACTAGGCACTATTGTTGAAATTATTTTTTGTTTCCCTTCTGGTGAAACTGTCTCTGTCTCTTGCTTCTTTTTCTGTAATTTGATATTCACAAATTTTTGCGTTTTTCCTGTACCGTCTAGACATAAATCAATTTCACGTATTTGTTTTCTTTTCCTACAGTGGATTTCAATGTTAGAATCTTTTGCCAGTGACTGTCGTTTCCTAAGTAACGTGCTTTCGAAAATTCCGGTAGTGGTTGATTTGAGTGTGGACTATTTTGCGTAAAAAGCACACAAACCTGTTGTTCCATTGTCTTTAACTTACTTTTTTCTTTGATACCTATATCTCTAAATCAAGGATAAACTCTCTTTCAATTGGCTGCAAAAAACTGCTAAATATTTCCGCTGATAGTAATTTTGGTTTTGTTGCATTTATCGTGAAGACATTTGGTATTCGAGGTAAGCTGTACTCGCTACCCCAATATCATGTACTGCGAACTCCTGATGGAGCCACCAGATTTACATAAAAAGGTATTTTGTGAATAAACTGAAGCAGAACTATTAAAAAGGAAACTGTGGTTACGAGACACGGTTTTTCCTGAAAATAAAAATAACCAATATTCTAAATTAATTAATGCTCTAAATTCAAAAGGAACTCTCTGAACTTTAGACCTATTTTCGTTGGTGTAAATTCGAGCTCTTTAGTTGAATTTAGAACACATACTCAGAATACATGTTGAAAGTCGAATGAAATCTTGTTAATAAATACGTAGGCTCTCTGAATACCTAAAATTGGAAACGTGGCACATTAACAGAGGATATTAACAGCAAATTGAAATACATAATTTACCAAACGTCGCGGAAAGGGTTGTCGCATTTGAAGATTTTGTTGGGCTGCGGCTAGATGGAGTGAGTGTAGCCTTTGCATCTGAGCAGTGTGCTGCAGGCAGGTGTGTGGTGAAGACGGCAGCAAGTCACGAGTCAAACGCCTTTTACAGTGGAATACTAATGGTGCAAATGGCTCTGAGCACTATGGGACTCAACTGCCGAGGTCATTAGTCCCCTAGAACTGAGAACAAGTTAAACCTAACTAACCTAAGGACATCACAAACATCCATGCCCGAGGCAGGATTCGAACCTGCGACCATAGCGGTCTTGCGGTTCCAGACTGCAGCGCCTTTAACCGCACGGCCACTGCGGCCGGCGTGGAATACTAATCACGTGCGACATAGCAAGTAAGAAAATTTTGGTTTCCGAGCAGAACGGGGTGTACAATGGCTCTTCAGTACCACAGAAGCAATGTTTCCTGTAAAGATGTTGCTAATTACGATGGATCAATTGTTCCTTCTTTCTTTCCTTCCCCTGTAGATATATCTTTGATGGCCCAGAACATTTTTTGTTCTGTAATATGAAATGTGACAACGTTTTCCTTCGTTTGCACTCATACATGAATCTCCTTTTAAATGGGTATGTAATAGTTTTAATATATGTTTCATTTTCCTCATAGTGCTTACACTTATGAGCCAAAACGCTATGGCCACTGCCCACCGCGAGGTTGTATGGCTGGTGGTGCTGAGCGTATGTGACGCATTAAGAGAAGTAAATGAGCTGAGTGGAGACGAATGGGAATCATTCTAGTTACGATAAGCGGCACAAATGCGGAAATCCGCCAACACGTGCGACTTTGACAAAAGCTAGATTGTTGTAGCCCAGTGCCTGGGAACGAGCTTCTCGCAAATGGCGAAGTTGGTGATTGTTCACATGCTACTGTCGTGAGCATCTATGGAAGCTGATTGAAGAATGCTGAAGCCTCGAGTAGGCGATAAGAAGTTGGACGTCCATACCTTATCACAGAACATAGGGAACAGAGGCTTGTCCACTCTTTAAAGCAGGATAGACGGCGATCTATGGCAGTTGTGACAACAGAGTACAGAGCTGGCGCAGGCACGAGTGTTTTGCAGCACACCGCTCAGAGCACCAGTGTTGAACATGATGTCCCGCAGCAGAAGACTCTTACGTGTTCCCATAGTGATCCAACAATGATCCAACAGTGATCAGTTATAACTACAGTGGCCCCATGACCATTGAGATTGGACCGAGGATCAATGCAATCGTTTCACCTGTCGGATGAATCCTGTTTATTGTTAAACCAGGTCGATGATCTTGAAAGAATACGCCGTCATCCACGCTGATGGCTGCTTGAAACATGCAGCGCAACATGGAGGCACGGCGGCGGCGGCAGCAATGTTGTGTTATGAGGGACATTCACATAGGTTTTCATGGAACCTGCGGCACGATGACTGTTGTGGACAACGTGAGAACATTATTAGGGACCACCCATAGTGTTTGACGTCTTTCTCAACAGTTATGGCATCTTCCAGTGGGATAAGGCCATAATGGTGCTGCTATGGTTTCAGGAACATGACAGTGAACTCACGCTGATATCTCGTCCATCAGATTCGTCTTATCTGAGTCCGATGAAACCCAACTGGGACGCTATCGGGCGCCAGGTCCGCTCCCACAAACCAATCGCCCGTAAATTACGGGTAATCTGGGACCTGTGCGTAGGAGAATGGCGCCACATGCCTCTGGAAACCTAACAAGTACTTATCGAATCCATGGCACGTAGAATCACTGATGAATTGCGTTCCACATTCTATAAGTCGTCCAACAAGCTTATAAGCAGGTAGTCATTATGTTTTGACTCGTCACTGTATGTGTAATGCGCTGTGTAAAACGAAATGTAATATGCAGTATTGTTGTATGAACTGCGACGCGAGAGCGATAACATAGCTGCAGTTCCTGCATGATAGATAGTCAGAAGGTGTGCAGTGTTGTGGCGTACGTGCTGTTAATGTTGTAATCGTTCCACACAGAGTCAACTGAAATTAGCCGGCCGAAGGGACCGAGCGGTTCTAGGCGCTACAGTCTGGAACCGCGCGATATCTACGGCCGCAGTTTCGAATCCTGCCTCGGGCATGGTTGAGTGTGATGTCCTTAGGTTAGTTACGTTTAAGTAGTTCTAATTTCTAGGGGACTGATGACCTCAGAAGTTAAGTCCCATAGTGCTGAGAGCCATTTGAACCATTTGAGCCATACAACTGAAATTCGTTGCTGTGTTCTAATTTTTGGTCATGGCTTAATCTAAACTTCAAAGTGGAATTTGTGGAACAAAAAGCTAGACTGTGTGAGTGCTGCGGACTGTGATTCTCGGTGTAGGAACTGAACTGTTTGCAACTAACCGGACTTTGAATTTGTTATCTCTTGGGCAACGTACAACTTAATAAGCTGCCGCGTTCGTTAAAACATTAACTGTCGCTTTGTAGACTTACAAACAGATCTTTTTCCTTCCAGAACTGTGAATTCGCGATCGTGATTGCTAATAGTATGCGGACTGTAGTATCGCTATCACCTGGTGGAACTGAATTCTATGCTGTTTTAAAACTGTGTACGGAACGTTAGAAACAGATACGTGTGTGTATGGAACGTTGTAATTACACACGTACGAAGTTGGATCTATAGAACAACTATTACGTCCGACCAGCCTGTAATCATACACACGACAAGGCGGATAATATTGGTTCAAATGGCTCTGAGCACTATGGGACTCAACTGCTGAGGTCATTAGTCCCCTAGAACTTAGAACTAGTTAAACCTAACTAACCTAAGGACATCACAAACATCCATGCCCGACGCAGGAGTCGAACCTGCGACCGTAGCGGTCTTGCGGTTCCAGACTGCAGCGCCTTTAACCGCACGGTCACTTTGGCCGGCGCGAATAATATTATTGCATGATAGAGCCTACAGATGTACTAATCAAGAGGATGTATCCACTACAGTTTCATGAGTAATAAAGCTATAATAATTACGCTGCCAGTAACAACGAGCTGCTGCTAACGTCACATCGCATCGTCTACAAAAAGACAAGCTGCAAAGCCAAGGAAATCTTTCCTGTAATCACTCAATGAACTTTGCGTAGTTTTAAAAGCATTTTTGTTTCTTTCATGAAAAACTTTTCTTCATACTTGCTGCCTTTAGAAATAAATGTAATTTCAGTGAAGTGTATTACAGTCTGTATTGATATTGTTGACCTACTATACACAGTAACTATTGCTATTTTCAACCTCTGTCTTTTCCTTTATTTTAATAAAGCTGTTATAGCATGTGTCTTTGCGTTTTGTTTTGGAGGGTGTGTTTTAATACCCGTCTTTAGTGTTCCTATTGGGTGCATTTACGTGTTTTTGTCGAGGTGTGTGCCAGTCGGCAATAAGCTGCGGCGTCCACTATTAAATTCCAGGCGCCGACCAATCGTAGCAAAGGTCCTCGTTGACTATTATTGCAAGGCACTATGCAGGCGGGAAGTTTGATTTTGAGAGCTATCAACTATGCAGACTGTGTTTACATTAAGAAAGAACTGACATTACAACGTTTTCATTACCAAGTGCAGATTTATATGGCTTTTACATTTATAAGAAATTTTACCGTTGTAAAGAAACGAAATTATAGTAGTTTCCTTAATTATTTACGAATTTATTTGTGTAAATTTTCGCGTTAACTGTCCTTTCGATGTTTTTTACCAAACTCTGACGTGGTTACCTTAGTTAACTCTAGGAAGTAAGGAGGTTTCTATCGAGTTTCAAACAATGGAAATTCATGTCAAAACTACGCAGAGGTCTCAGAGAACTGTTTTCTTCACGTTCCATGCGCGTAAACAGTTGCAAATGATGACCACAAGTTTTTGGGAAACGGACGTCACTTCGTCTTCGCAGAGCCACCCACACTGGGCGTTCGACGGCGTACCGTGAATCAGATCGCCACCGATTTAAATGGGTCTCCTTCTTACCAAGACTGTACGGGGAGAGATGCCCCGTATGGGATTCAACAACCGACAATCGACTCGTGACCGAGTGCCTTCCTTATGACTTACGGTCACTTACTGTCTTTACTTTTTTGGAGTCGCCAGTGTTCTAGCTGCTTCGATGAGGCCCGCCACGAATAACTCTTGCAACAGGACTGCTTCTGGGTTGGCAGCGCTGTCTAGCGCTTTGCATTGCATCTCTGACTGCCCTTTCTTTTTAAGAGACCGTGTGGCTGGTCGGACTCGTTGTTGGAAGCTAATCGCCAGTAGTGTTGGGCAGTTGGAAGTTAGTCGCCAGCAGTGATGGAAGTACTGTTGGGCAGTTGGAGGTGAACAGCCAGCAGTGATGGATGTTAAATGTGAGAAGTTAGCATTGATGGAGGGTAGAGATCTGAAGTGTTAGCGTAGCCTAACGATCTGGAAGTATCCGATTCGGAGACTAAAAATTATTCATGATTATGTATCTTTGTACTGGATGTCAATGACGATTTATATTCGTGTTTGAGCTTGATGTCACATTATTAAGGTAAAAAAATACATTATTTACATTATTTGGTTTGCAACAAAATCTTTCCTTTGCTAACCACACGCCTAATAGTAGTTAGAATCTTTTATTTAGCTGGCAGTATTGACGCTCGCTGTATTGCAGTAGTCCGCGTAATGAAGACTTTTGTGAGGCAAGTGTTTAATGAAATGTATTGGTTATCGTTAAAATTTCTTTTTAGTCAGGGCCATTCTTTTGAATTAATTATTTGAAGTCAGGTTGTAATTTTTTTGAGCAGACAGATTGCGTTGCGCTAGAATACTGTGGGCCAGTATTGACATGATAAGAAAAAGTAAAGAGAAAATAGACTCAGTGCGTTCGGTTTTACTCAACTGTTTCAGAATCAAATAACGCAGACGTTTCATCTTCTCAGTCATTCAGCAATTTAAGTACAGATTCACAAATTTAAATAACTCTATCTCAGAGTAGTACTTGCACCGTACATGCTCAGTTATTTGTTGGATATACACCAGTCTCGGACTATTTTTTATTTATTTAAAAATAAATAAATAAATAAAAATAGTCTCTGTCTTCCCCTTCAGTTTTTACCATCTGCTGCTCCGTCTAGTATCATGGGGGCAATTTCCTTCTGCCTTAACACATGTCCCATAATCTTGCCAACATTTTCCATATCTTTCCTCCTCCGTCAATTCTGCAAAGATCCTTGTCATTTCTTATTTCATCAGCCCAAGTAATTTTCTAAAGCGCCATATCCCAAACGCTTGATTCCCTTTTGCTTTGATTTTCCCGAGGTCCAGGATTCACTAGCCCAGAATGCTCTGCTCCAGAGTTCTTCCTCAGAATAAGACCTATTTTTGATACTTCCCTTGCGAGGAATGCCATTTTTGTGTAAATTTGCTTTTTATATCCTTGTTTCATCCGTCATGTGTTATTCAGCATGTAAGATGGCAAAATTCCTTCACTTTCTCTACTTGGTGGTTACTAAGTTTGATATTAAGTATATCGATAATTTCATTTCTGCCAGTTATCACTACTCTTTCTTTCTTCGGTTTATTCTCAGTCCGTATACTGTACCCATTAGATATTTAGATCCACTGAACATGTTCTATAAGTCTGCTTCACTTTAATTGTGGATGGCAAGGTCATCAGCAGATTTTATCATTGGTAACCTTTCACCTTGCTATTTAATCGACTCTTCTTTTATTTCTGCCATTGCTAGGTGTATTTATTTATTTAACATGATCATATCAGGTCACTGAGTGCCTCTCTACATTAGGCTAGACATTTTTACACATACATTACATTTTACATTACAATTATTTAAAAATTGTAATGACTGATTGTATATCACTGATTGATTGTACTTCATTGACAAGTAGAGACATTAAAAGATGGTTACATTCATACTAATATCGGCATCACATGTTAGCTCGTTTGCATTAATTCATATTCGCATTTTTCCTAAAATGTATGTACATTTGTTACGCAATTAAATTTCGCCTCGGTATAGTTTAGAGCCAGTGTCGGATTGCGCTAAGACCTCGGCGAGTTGCTTGTGGAGCGGCGCTGCGCCGGCTGGGAGCTCCCCTTGCTCCTCGTTAGCACGGCGTGGCTGCTGTGTTGCCCTGCGGAGAGCGGGGCGTAACTTGTATTCACGCTGCGCGCGCGAGCTGCTTTGATGTCGCGGGTTTCGCAACCAAGTTTTCTGGCCGCCTCAAACAGCTTCCCCAGCTAATGTACCCACAGTGTCTGTGTTAATTTGCTCGCAAACGTGGAGCAGTGCAGCGGAAACCGACGAGTCCATTAAATGAGATCTTTGCGTTCACACAAGAACTTGCAACATTGAAAGGGTTAGGCTTCAGGGAAAAAATATCACTTGAGTCCCCTCGCTACAGCTAACTTCATTTTGCTCTACACCTAGAATTTAACACAGCTGTTACTGATAGCGATGCAACGACTGCTTTTTGTCATTATTTTATTTACGGTATCAACCATCAGTTGTATTCCTGTTGATACACTCAGACCTTTTTTTCTTGGATAGAGGGGAGGGAAGGGAATATTTTCGTGCTTAATATACAATCGAATATAACGATAGTTTTATAAAGTTATAACTGCAATTACAAATACTTTAATTAATCATATACTTTTGATGTCGCTGAGACATACTGAGTCCCATCTTTATCTACGACAGTGATGTAGCTCGAAGGAATGAATTACAATTTGTAATAGAGACTAGACTCGAACCCAAGATTCTTGTTTATGAGAAAGATGCACTAGCAGTTACACCCCGCTAGCACTGCAAGTTCTACCACTGTACAGAATAGTATTGTTGTTTCCTGTGTAACTGTGGTAGCCAAAATCCCAATGTGGCGTAACGGCTAACACATCTGCCCAGTAAGTAGGAGATCCAGGCTCAAATAGTCTAGTACTAAAATATTTCATGCCATTGTGGTAGCTGCAACGTCAGTGTGACATAAAGGTATATATGCCTAGTAAGCAAAAGTCGTGGGTTCGAACCCCAGCGCTGGTATGAATTTTAATTCATTGCTTTGGCATTCATCATTATCGTAGATAAAGGTCAGACTCAATATGTCTCAGGTAAGTAACTATATTCGATTAACATATGACCTAAACCTGAGGTAAATGAAGTATTAGCCCCATTTCACTCACTCCTAAGGTGCTGTTCCAATATTGGAGAGCCGCTGCAATACTATTGCGAATTTAGAAAGGGATATGCAATACAGTGAGGTGTGAGTTGGAATTTGTTTTGGGAATGGAGGCATTGTGTCCAGAGTGGGTACCTGTCGTGCCAGAGTGGCTTAAAGATTAGCTCATCCGCCTAGTAATCAGGAGACCTGCGTTCGGACTACAGTGCTGGTACAAATTTTATTCATTGCTACAGCCTAGATAATTAACTTTAAGTAATTCATAAAATCTCTGTGTACGGATCTTCTCAAATCGAAAATTCGAGTAGTCATCTCCTGACGACAAAGATGGTGATAAGCTTTGAAAGCTCGAGTTTTAAGTATGATTTGACGCGACTTGTACGCCAAGGATGTTTTATACAAGGATTCCACTACGGAAAACATCGATGCCAAATCGCTATAAATAATTTCGAGAACACCAATACATTTACAGTAGTTAAACCAATCTTTCAAATTTTTAGTAATTACAATTAAATGATTATAGCTTACATGTTACATGTCCAATGTTTGTACCAAATATCATTCAATTGGAACTGATAACATTTCTTGTAGACAGAAAAATACCACTACAGTCATAAGAGAATTCAGCAACTCTGCTGATATTTAAAAATCTATAGATCGTTTATTTTTCCGTCTCAGTTGCACTTTTTTTTAAATATTTGACTAGTGTTGTGGTGACCTCTGTCACCGAATGTATCAGAATGACCAAATGTAGTCAGACGACACCAAATGTGGTGGATGGGTGCCAGAAGGTGCCGTATTAAAACTCGGTGAGAACTTTCCAAATGATTTATTCATTTCCACTACAGTGCTCCGTTCACCTCAGTCCACATCACAGGGTCCCGCAATGCTGAGGCCACCGTCCGTTCACCTCAGTCCACATCACCGGGTCCCACGATGCTGAGGCCACCGCCACCACCACCGCCACCGCCACTGCCACCGCTACCCAGTGCAAGGGGCTGCTGTGTGTCAGCCTTATAGGGCCTCGTCGTCAGGGCTGCGCCTGCAGCCGGCTCAGCTGTCTTCTTCCCCATAGACTCAGCGCTACTCCACTGGGAGGCATGGGCCGGCCCCGCTGCTGCTTCTTCCTCGCTGGCGTTGCTGAGAATGCAGCGGCAACGACCATCCACAATCCGGCGTCCGAATCTGCGGCCCTCGCCTAAGAAGTCTCCGGCATGTGTCGAGAGCCTAGACGACTGCCCGCAGTAGCGAGCTGAAGAGTGGCCCACCGCTGGCTGGCTGCGGACCCCATGTCGGCCTCAGAGGGTCGAAACAATGGCCCGCCGTGGACAGGGACGCTGGCACCCCATCTGTTGCTGCATGTAGCCGGCAGTGTGACACGCCTCGCCGTCCAAGAGAGCTGTCACACTTGAATGAATTTCGTTAAGAACCGGCACCTATTTATACTCGGCTGTGCGCCTCTGTTTTGCCAAGCACGCCACTTTGCGTCACATATGCATAACACTTAGGTTGGCCAGTGGCCTTTTGCCTGTGACTTGCGCCATGGAAACTGCTGTGTGCCCCCTCCGGCAGTTCTACGCCCCTGTGGCCTCTATTTGCCTTCCCAAATGCTGGTATGCGTAATTTACTGCAATCCGGCCTGCACCTGGCTGTAACTCATGCTCCAAATATCGTACAAAAGTAACTTTCCCTATCCTAAACGGTGGTGCCGCTACACTAGTTTGACCACGCCGGGCTGCTTATTCAACTACATATATCTTCAGAAGATCACAAATGATCGATATTAGTCATACTGTAAAAAAAGAAGAATGCAACTGGGATGGAGAAATAAATATTCATCCATTTTTGAATGACATTTATGTTCAACAACGCACACGTTCTATGCAGTGGAACTCTGCATTTTGTTTGTCTGACTGTTTCTGCATTTGGCAGAAACAGTGTTCATGTCACCATCTGGTCCCTTGATTCAGATCGGTTGTAGTTTCCCTGAATCTATTAAGGCAGCTATCAGGATGTTGGTTTTAAACAGACAGAATCTATTTATTTTGCTATGATACCTCACTCAGAGTTACGTCTCTAATTACCTTTGCATTGAACCCGAATTCTCGTCCCTACTCCGCTATTTGAGGATATTGGTACAGCGATATTGTTGAAGTACATCAGTCCTGAACACGAGGATTGACTTAACCGCCACAGTGCTTTACTCGATTTAATCCTGCTGGAGTTAGTATTCTCTTGTCAATGTTCCTCCTAACGAAAACGCAATTTCAGTTTTTACTGCGTCGAATCTGTAAATATGCTCTGCTAGGCACAGTGCAGTTATCTGCGGAGAGCACTTGGTGTCAGTATTAGTCGACCTTTGCCCTTGACCATTCGATAAATTAGCGACCCGTTCGATGCTTCCATCTGGGCTTCAAGCTACTTGTTACAGTACTCCCAGGGAGTCACTGAATTGTTTCGAGGCTTTCGCCAGAAAGTCGCTACGAATATCCGCACAGTTGGAGCAATACAATAAAACAGGTCATACGAAAGTACTGTATACCACCCTGGAGTCTTGTAGTACTTACTTTGCATATTTTTTTACTTAACGGACGTTCTACATTTTCTCACAATTCTCCCAATAAATCGTGATCCACTCGCAAACCCTGTTGCTGGTTTCGCATACGATTTACACTTCGTGTCACTTGGTCATGTCACTCCTCAGTATTTAAACGACACCAATGCCATAAGCTGATGCTATTTATCCTCCTTATCTGGGTTAGCCTGAATTGTCATTCAAGAAAGGATTCCCAAAATTATAAGCTATAACATCCCGGAGAATTACAAACGATGATTGAAATGTAAATGTTTGGTTTCGTACTGAAAGACACTCTTTCTTCTTATTCAGTTAGCTTTATAAGCGCAGAACACAGGGTCGAGCAGTCCGCCGCAGCGTAACGCTGTTGGGCATTTTGTAGATTCTCCTTAGAGTGCAAGGATTGTCCTTATGAAGCTGTGAACGAGATTTGCTGGCAAAGGCTGTGGCAATAAGCAACAACGTGGTTTCGCTGCTACTGTCACACTACTGTGATTAACAATGTAACACGTGTTTGGTGTTTCGTGGTGTATGTTCTGTCTTCTATGGACCTGTCACAGTCTGTCGAAAGACCCGTACCGTTGAATCCTTCACAAAGTCTCAAAACTGAGTATTTCTGCAAATGTCTCTCTCTCTCTCTTCCTCTCGATCTCCCCCAACCACCCCCCACTCTCTCTCTCCCTCCCTCCCTCCCTCTCTCTCTCTCTCTCTCTCTCTCTCTCTCTGTCTCCCTCTCTCTCTCTCTCTCTCTCTCTCTCTCTCTCTCTCTCTCTCTCTGTGTGTGTGTGTGTGTGTGTGTGTGTGTGTGTGTGTGTGTGTGGTGTGTGTGTGTGTGTGTGTAAGAGAAAGAGAGAGAGAGAGAGAGAGAGAGAGAGAGAGAGAGAGAGAGAGAGAATGAGGGAGAAAGAAAGAGGGAGACATTAATTTAATTGCTCTGGAATCAAAGAAATGTGTTATTATTTTACACATGCCCAAAGAAGCAAGCCTATCTCTCTCGAAATTATTTTACGAAAATCCCGTGTAGACACACAAGTTTCATTAAAGATAGAGAGCAGTTGTAACAGAACTTCCACTTTTCGTTTCGCTAAATTCCGCTCAAATGAAAACAAAGTCCATTTGTAGCCTCTGACATTTCGCACTGTGATCGATAAAGAATACTAATAGCGCAAGGAAATTACGGATCCGTATTTCCTTCGAGGTCATAAAAGTTTCATATTGCGCCAAGGCAGATAAGCTGATTCTCTCCGCAAAGGCTTTCCGGACTTAGTGCTTCGCTAGTTAATTGAAGAGAGTCTGCTCTGTAACTGTATCCAGAGTCAAACGAATTTGAAAGTAAATAAGCGACAATTATCCCTTAATCTGCACTTCTAAATTTGTACCCATGCTTGTCAGACTCACAGAATATATGCAGGAAGGAGCAGAAACAATCGTGGAAAACGCCAGGAGCTATACTCAAGAGAGAAAAGTATGAGTATATTTTATCAGCACGTGTCTAGACACTCCGTTTCTACAGTATTTTCTCTTTCTCTCTGTGTTCTGCTGATTCCAGTACGGAATGAAATGTTTGCTGCCGGCTGATGCTGTGTTGTGTAATCTATACCCGAAACTAGTGTCAATTTGCCAGTTTTCCTCGTAACGAAAACGCAATTTGCAGTACACCGATAGTCTACCTCAATTCACTCCGAAAGATTTTGCATCGTTTGAAACCATTTCATATGTTAACTGTAAGAAATAAATAGATAGAATAATGAATGAGTGTAAAGATGAAGTAAATAGATTCTATTTTCAGCCATATAGCAACCAAGACAGCAAACAAAGTCTCTACGCACGCGGACGGTAGACC
Source organism: Schistocerca americana (assembly GCF_021461395.2). NCBI lineage: Eukaryota > Metazoa > Arthropoda > Insecta > Orthoptera > Acrididae > Schistocerca > Schistocerca americana. The sequence goes on along the minus strand of NC_060119.1, from coordinate 867,901,480 downwards.
TTGACACTTTTATATACACTGTGTGATCTTATATTATATATCCCTACACCTACAACGTGTGATCAAAAGTATCCGGACACCAACAAAAACATACTTTCTTCATATTACGTGCATTGTGCTGCCATCTACTGCCAAGTACACCATATCAGAGAGCTCAGTAGTCGTTAGTCATCGTGAGAGAACAGAATGGGGCGCTACGCGGAACTCACTGACTTCGAACGTGTCATATATCTGTACGCGAGATTTCCACACTCCTAAACATCCCTAGGCCCGCTGTTTTCGATGTGATAGTGAAGTGGAAACGTGAAGGGACACGTACAGCACAAAAGCGTACAGGCCGACGTTGTCTGTTGACTGACAGACACAGCTGACAGTTGAAGAAGGTCGTAATGTGAAATAGGCAGACAGCTATCCAGACCATCACACAGGAGCTCCAGACTGCATCAGGATCCACTGCAAGTACTATGATGGTTAGGCGGGAGGTGAGAAAACTTGGATTTCATGGTCGAGCGGCTGCTTATAAAACACACTTCACGCCGGTAAATGCCATACGACGTCTCGCTTGGTTTAAGGAGCGTAAACATTGGACTATTGAACAGTGGATAAACGTTGTGTGGAGTGGCGAATCATGGTACACAACATGTCGATCCGATGGCAGGTTGTGGGTATGGCGAATGCCTGGTGAACGTGATCTGCCAGCGTGTGTAGTGCCAACACTAAAATTCGGAGGCGGTGGTGCTATGGTGTGCTCGTGGGTTTCGTGGAGGGGGCTTGTACCCCTTGTTGTTTTGCGTGGCACTATCACAGCACAGGCCTACATTGATGTTTTAAGCACCTTATTGCTTCCCACTGTTGAAGAGCAATTCGAGGATGGCGACTGCATCTTTCAACACGATCAAGCTCCTGTTCATAATGCACGGCCTGTGGCGGAGTGGTTATACAATAACATCCCTGTAATGGACTGGCCTGCACAGCGTCCTGACCTAAATCCTACAGCGTTTGGGATGTTTTGGAACGCCCACTTCGTGCCAAGCCTCACCGACAATCATCGATACCTCTCCTCAATGCAGCCCTCCTTGAAGAATGGGCTGGCATTCCCCAAGAAAACTTTCAGCACCTAATTGAACGTATGCCTGCGAGTGTGGAAATTGTCATCAAGGCCAACACCATACTGAATTCCAGCATTATCGATGGAGGGAGCCATGAACTTGTAAGTCATTTTCGTCCAGGTGTTTCGCCAACACGAGTGACTGGCATTGTCAAAACATTGCCCTCCATTGCTGATGGTTGACTGGAGTCGAGCTTCCTGCCGTAGATTATATGTACCAAGCGCGTCAACGTGCAAGGGCTTTTTCGTAGTTATTTCCAGTGCGGTTCTCTTCTTGCTACCTGCAACGACAATTTGTCGCAGCACGGGAATCCACGATCCGTTCACCTTGAGACTTTCTTCTTTATTATTGAAGATATTCTCATCTTTGTGTATTTCTATAGGTTCTCTGAACAAGTGGGTGTGACAGTTCTTCTATACAGCCAGAACTCCTGTGTCAGCGTATTTTACTGTGTGTTCGGACTCACACAGCATGTGCTCTGCCTTGGCCGATTTCTCCACCTGCTCCAACCTGCAATGCCGCTTGTGTTCTGCGATCATGGTGTTGATTGATCGTCCAATCATTCCAACATTAACTTTACTGCATGTGCATGGTATGCAGTACATTTCCGACTTTGCAAGTGGGTTCCTTTTCTCCTTCGCCGATTTGAGACACTCTTTGATTTTCTTTGTCGGTTTATAAATAGTCTTTACACCATGTTTGCGAAATATAGGCTGATTAAGCCGGTCACTCTGGGAATGTATTGCAGTACCTCACTGTGCTGAAACGCTGATGCTTCCCGTCATCACCTACGAAGTTTGGTCTCTAGCACAGATACCAACATCAAGAAGGAGCAAGTCCTTCAGCACTGCTTTTGCCGCATTGGTATTGATGCTCCCCGCTTCCTTCCTAAGCCACACATTTTCAACATGCTTCATCTCCAAACAGGTCCCACTATCACTCAGCAAAAAGTCATAACCTCTTATGAACGCTCCACCACACCCTCCTCACATGTCCTCATTCAGACCTTAGATGCACTTCCGGCAAATCTATGAACAGAATTTTCGCGGATGTACACCACTCGTCAATTTCATTCATGTATTTAATTTCCGACCCTTATTCATTCTTCCTCATTGCTGTCAATCTACTTCATACCCTTTATCTCCCCACTCATAACCCTTAGACTTCGACACAAGGAAAGAGGCTTGTCTCCATCCTTTAATTTACAGGGGGCTAGACCGCACCAGACACTTCGGTCGGTCTTTCGGTCGTTCGGTCGCTAGCCAGTTACGCTCTGGGCTCCAGACCAACCATCTGCCGCCACCCGAGTTCACGCTTAGAACCAGATGCCCGCCGTTGCCGCAGCCCGTCAGATAGTGACTGACATGAATCCCATCGAACATTTATGAGACATAACCGAGAGGTTAGATCGTGCACAAAATCATGCACCGCCAATATTTTCGCAATTATGGTTGGCTATTAAGGCAATTTGGCTCAATATTTCTTCAGGGGATTTTTAATCAATTGTCGAGTTCATGCCACGTCCAGTTGCTGCACTACGCCGAGCAAAATGAGGTGTTCCATGCCTTCTGTCACTTCAGCGAATACAGGGTGGTCCATTGATCGTGACCGGGCCAAATATCTCACGAAATAAGCGCCAAACGAAAAACCAACAAAGAACGAAACTTGTCTAGCTTGAAGGGGGAAACCAGATAGCGCTATGGTTGCCCCTCTAGATGGCGCTGCCATACGTCAAACGGATATCAACTGCGGTTTTAGATAGGGACCCCCATTTTTTATTACATATTCCTGTGATAGATGGCGCTGTAATAGTCACAAACATATGGCTCACAATTTTAGACGAACCGTTGGTAACAGATAGGTTTTTTAGTTTTAAAATACAGAACGTGGGTAAGTTTGAACATTTTATTTTGGTTGTTCCAATGTGATACATGTACCTTTGTGAACTTATCATTTCTGAGATCGCATGCTGTTACAGCGTGATTATCTGTAAATACCACATTAATGCAATAAATGCTCAAAATGATGTCTGTCAACCTCAATGTATTTGGCAATACGTGTAACGACATTCCTCTCATGAGCGAGTAGTTTGCCTTCCGTAATGTTGGAACATGCATTGACAATGCGCTGACGCATGTTGTCAGGTGTTGTCGGTGGATCACGATAGCAAATATCCTTCAACTTTCCCCACAGAAGGAAATCTGGCGACGTCAGATCCGGTGAACATGCGGACCATGGTATGGTGCTTCGACGACCAATCCACTCGTCATGAAATATGCTATTAAATGCCGCTTCAAAGGCACGCGAGATATGTGCCGAACATCCATCATGTTGGAAGTACATCGCCATTCTGTCATGCAGTGAATCATCTTGTAGTAACATCGGTAGAACATTACGTATGAAATCAGCATACATTGCACCATTTAGATTGCCATCGATAAAATGCCGCACCATACATTAACCCGCCAAGGTCACTGATGTTCCACTTGTCGCAGTCATCGTGGATTTTCAAATAGTGCATATTATGCGGTTTTACGTTACCGGTGTTGGTGAATGACGCTTCGTCGCTAAATAGAACTCGTGCAAAAAATCTGTCATCGTCCCGTAATTTCTCTTGTGCCCAGTAGCAGAACTGTACCCGATGTTCAAAGTCGTCGCCATGCAATTCCTCGTGCACAGAAATATGTTACTGGTGCAATCGATGTTGATGTAGCATTCTCAACATCGACGTTTTTGAGATTCCAGATTCTCGCGCAGTTTGTCTGCTACTGACGTGCGGATTAGCCGCGACAGCAGCTAAAACACCTACTTGGGCATCATCATTTGTTGCACGTCGTGGTTGACGTTTCACATGTGGCTGAACACTTCCCGTTCACTTAAATAACGAACGATCCGGACTCTTGGATGATGTCGTCCAGGATACCGAGCAGCATACATAGCACACGCCCGTTGGGCATTTTGATCACAATAGCCATACATCAACACGGTATCAACCTTTTTCGCAATTGGTAAACGGTCCATTTTAACACCGGTAATGTATCACGAAGCAAAACCGTCCGCACTGGCGGAATGTTACGTGATACCACGTACTTATACGTTTGTGACTATTACAGCGCCATCTGTCACAAAGTGAAAAAAGTGCTCCAACTAAAACATTCATATTTCTTTACGTACTAAACGAATTTGTAATTTAAAAAATGGGGGTTCCTATCTAAAAAAAACGCAGTTGATATCCGCTTGACCTATGGCAGCGCCATCTAGCGGGCCAACCATAGCGCCATCTGGTTTCCCCCTTCAAGCTAGACGAGTTTTTTTCTTTGTAGTTTTTTGGTTTGATGCTTATTTCGTAAGATGTTTGGCCCGGTCACTGTCAATGGACAACCCTGTATAGTGTCAGAGGGCGGGGGATGCGAGAAATGCCACGGTAGTTGCCATAATGTGGAAACGGAGCAATATATCTGACGCCCAAAAAGGCATTATCGTTGTCATTTGGGCCAAGAGTGAAGAATTTCCGTAACGGCTCATTTTGTAAACTGTTCAGTGGCGCCGAGGTTAAAGTATACTTTGCATGGTATATAAGGGAGAATTGAAAGTAGACTGCTACTTCAGTGACAATTTGGATCCAGGAGGGAGGCGTGATAGGGTAATGCGCGCAGTTGTGTGAAACGCCGTGCCAAGGTGGCTTAGTGGCTAATGCACGTGACACACAGCTCACATCGATCAGCCTGTCCGCGCCAATGATCCTCAACCGAGAAGCTTGGAGCCACCTATCTGACCAGGGAACTGGATTCGGCCTGGCTCCATATCCTTGTCGGTACGCTGCAGAACCTCAGTGAGGCTACTCCTGCGTGTCCACGCCACAAAAAGTGATTATTCAGCTTTTGGCAGATGGTCACAGTAACGTGACTGGACCGTCTATTTGTGACAGAAATAATAAATTGCAACATGAAACAATTAACTAGGCACCGCACATGACTGGCGGACTGCGTGGTACTTTGCGACCCCATTACTTGTGCAAGCGACCGCCTAACGAGTCGGAAGAGCTTTTGCCAGCCACCTGTTGCAAAGGGCACCGCCTGGCGTTGCTCACCGTTCCTCGTTCTCGCCTGCCAACAACGATTACGTACGGCCTGTGTAACTTACAATCTACCGCACTGCTTTGTGTCTATCAGTTAGTGAAACTTACGCCTAAGTCAATTATTCGCAACAACCTACTGGCCTTAATGCAAAGGAGTGAATTAGAAAGTATGTGTTCCGGTGGGTCTTTCTGCAGTATTCTCAGGTTGGTTGTTGTACATATCTTGCTCCTTGCGGAATTGTTGTGTACCTGTAAAATTTGGTGAGGAGGATCTGTGTGGGATCTGGAAACGATTACTTTTCTCAGTGCTGTATATGGTCTCTTCAGGATGAAAAGCGCAGCTTCAGATTTAGTGTGAGATTTCGAAAAAATTGACAGGTTTTATTCGTGAGCACCGTGAACACAAAATGATCAGAAACAGTGGCTCGGGTACTTCACGGTTCATCTCATGTGATCTGCACATATGCCGGGTGGTTATAAGTAAAATTCCCCTATTTAAAAGGTTATAACACGGAAACCAATTACCGTATGAGAAACAAACTTGATAATATTAATGTCAAGGACATGGGGAAGAGGAATGATGCAGAATCAATTAAATTGAAACACTTTGAATGTGTTGCTACGGTACATCATACCATTACATACCGGTACCATTACTGCTACAAAATGGGCTCAATATGGTGCCCATCGGTGTCCAGAAAAGTGAAAGCGCAGGATTGAAGTCTGCACAGCAGAACGAAAGAAGTCCGCAGGTATATCGGCTACCTCTCTTGATATGAAGCGCTTTAGATCAGCACATGTGTGGATGTTCCCCTGGTAAAGCCTGTCCTTCAGGTAGCCCCATAACCGGAAATCACAGGGAGTGAGATCAGGTGATCGTTAAGGCCAAGCGTTTGGAATCTATCGGCTGATAATTCGATCGTTTCCAAACGTGTTTCGGAGAAGCAGGTGAACCTCTCGCGCGATGTGCGGTGGGGCCCGATCTCGCATGAAAACTGTTGAGTTCAATGTGTCTCTCTCCCGAAGGGCGGATGTGACGTGCTGGCGAAGCATATCGCAGAAACGCTGAGCAGTCACCTGCATGTCTTTGGTCTCTGAACTCAGACATGTTCAAACGAGAATGGGCCAATGATGAATGTAACTGTGAGGCCACATCATAAGATGACACGTTCAACAAACAAAGGAACTTCATGCGCAGTGGCTGGAGGTGAAGATCCCAACACTAGGCAATTCTGTATGTTGGCCTCACCCATAAAAGGAAAATAAACTTCGTCTGCCCATAGTATGGTCCAGGGCCAGCCCTCGTTAACTTCAATCCTTGCGGGAAAGTGGAGAGCGAAATCAACAAGTCGTTGAGCGTCCTGTGGTACAAGTTGCTGTACGATGTGGATCTTGTACGGATACCATTTGAGAATGGTTCGAAGTACCTTCCGTACAGTATGTTCAACTGTCGTGAGACAGCACGCGCACTGCCTGACGATCCGGAACGGCGCGCAGCGTTGTCTGTCGTAGCAACAGCGATTTCATCAACCACCTGTCGTGCAACTGATCGCCGGCCTCTTCCCGGAGCGACAACCAGTTCTCCAGTTGATTCGAACTTCATCACAGCGCTACGCACAGCAGATGGAGAAAGAAGATCCTTCCATAATACTTTCAGCCGGCAATGTTCTCGAAATGCAGCTGCAGCGTTACTGTTGTTTTTATAATAGAATAAATATGCCCTGCTCCTTTTGTGCATGCTCATGTTGACACGTCAAGAGCACTGCGACTGGTGGGGTGTGTGAGACTGTGAATCACGATGACAGATCACGGCACCTGGTGACCGCAGTTGGAACTGGACGGTGGCGCTGTGGCGCATGGAAATCGTGACACCTTGCTCTGGACATTAATGCTACCAAGTTTGGCACTCGTACGGTAATTAGTTTCCGTGTTGTGAAGTGTTAAGTAAGGAAAGTTTAACTATAACCTTCCGGCTCTTCCTATACGACGATTTTGCCGATTGGTCACACGTTGCACCTCGTGTGCTGTCTCCATTACAGGTCCGTTTCCGGCAGCGTTTTATTCGCTCTTAAGGAATCAAATCAAACGAACTTTCATGTTAGAAATAGAGTATATCTTTGACAATGGACCTGTTTCACCGTTACCTGTTTCTCAGTGCTGTACAATCTCCTGTCGATTACACAGGACCTTCGGCCACTAGCCTGTGGGTAAAGTATTCTTTGCGATTCACTATCTTGCAAATATGGAGGTATACGGGAGTGAACGGTATTGTGTCTGTGGCGAGTAGCGACAAGGATACACCAGCAGCAGTAGGGATCGATTAGTCGATTCCATGGTGGTCGAAGCCATGCCTAATAAGCCGCGCGGCAGCAGAGGTAACCAGGGGTCGTGACTTAGGGCAGAGTTTTACACAGGGACACCATTCGCATACTGTCTTTGAGCGCTTTATTAAGCCTCACTATACACTGTTGCGGAAAACTTAAAGTCAAGAGTAACTTCGTGTGATGTGTCACTGCTAAGTAACATAGCTCGATGAAACTTGGACCACACAGAGGAAAAACTGTTACAATATGGTAAATAAGACAACTGAAAGAAATTCACAATTAGACGAATTCATGATGGTCCTGTGGTCATTTCAAACGGTGTAACACAGTTTTTAATAGAGTGTATGATGAACACGGATGGCGACCACAAGACTAGTAAAGAGTTCTCATGGTAGGGCGTTCCATTTCCCCAATAGAGAACTTCTGGAGCATTGAAGATAGGACCATCCAACCGTATCGACATTTTGACGATCTAGGGCACAACCTGGACAGCAGTCGGCGTTTGGCGTGATATTCTCCAAGAGGAAATCTAACACCTCTGTCTATTAAAGCCAAGCCGGATAATTGCTTGCATAAGGGCCAGAAATAGACCAAAGCGTCATTGACCCGCTCAATTTGTGAAGCTCTTTCTCGTGAATAAACTATCCAATTTTTCTGAAAGTTTAATCATTGCTTCTCTCTACATGTACATCACATCTAGAAATTTCCATCCCATTCGGGTAATTCCTTCGTGGTGTGCCATCTTTTTTTTGCCTTACAGTGTATAAAATGATAGCAAAAACCAAGAAGAGAAACATAAAGGCGGAGGGTCGAAAAAAATTCTTTTCAGTTTTTTAAGTCATCAGTTAGTTAAACAATAAATTTTATATTAAGATTTTACGAAATAAATAACAAATCTAAAATGATACATTAGTCTTTTTAACTCGAAAATTGCTCTAAAACACTATTTCTGTGGGTCAAGTTTCACAAAATTTCCTCAGTAATGGTCCGAAACACAATTTCAGCATTGACATCTGTAGATCCTAAATACGGCATTCACGTGGACAATCAGCGGTGACTCGTCTGGATTGGAAGTTGGCTAGCGGAATGCCTGTGGGAGCCAACAGATGGCAGCACTGCGCCACATGTTACATCGTAGCACATCCTGCCATTGAGCTCCTTCCACACTAGCAACTCTCTTGCGTCAATCGACTAATAGCGGTAAACGAGTCTACCGTAGCGTGCTTGGCGTTTTGGCCTGTCACGAGAGGATGTTTTCGTTTACACGTTGGTGCCAGAATTGTGTGTGTTGTGAAAGGTGTCTGCTGTGCAGTTTGGCATATGAATGGCGAAAGTGAGGTTAAGAGACCTGCCTACTTAGGGAAGGTCGCCAACGCACATCTGTGCTGAGCGACCGACTCAGAGGAAAGCCGATGCGAAACCACGGTGGTATAGAACTTTACCTGGCAGTATTTGGCCTACGGTTCCTGATCTTCAGTTTTTGCAGCAAAGCCTAGGATTACATTGCATATCTCTCCACAGTGTCTCGTGAAGTGAGGGCAAGCGAAATTGTTGATAGTGATCCGTTCGTTGCATGGAGCCGTCGAGTGAGGAAGCCCCTTGGTGCTACACGACAGGAGTGGGCCATGTGCCGGCACCGGTTCACTCGCTCACTTCCCTTCATCCACAACAACACCCCACTGTACAAGCGGTCGTCACAGTCATCCACGCGACACAAATGCACACTTGACACTTCATGTACGGTCGGAGGAAGGAAACAGCAAACCCCCTCCACTAGAGCCGTGCCCAGAACAGCGATGCAGGTTTCCAGCATCAGCCCCCCTGCAGCTATTCCCTGAGTATTGGACTACTTAGAACTTTCAAGTTAAGAACGAGCAACATTTTTACGAAAAAATCGGTGTACAGTGCCGGAAAGTAGTAACAAGCAGTGATACTAGACTTAGTTATGAACGAGATAAAATTCGTAGGGATAGGAAACATCGCGTCGAAACATTTCAAAACATTTACGTTTATCTAATTAAGAAAATATGTTCTTTCAATAATGCCAAGCCGGTCGCTGTGGCCGAACGGTTCTAGGCGCTTCAGTCCGGAACCGTGCTGCTGCTGCGGTCGCAGATTCGAATCCTGCCTCGGGCATGGATGTATGTGATGTCCTTATGTTAGTTAGGTTTAAGTAGTTGTAAGTCTAGGGGACTGATGATCTCAGATGTTAAGTCCCATAGTGCTTAGAACCAAATATGAATAATTTGAAACAGTATTTAGAAGGCAGTAAGTAGCGTCTCTTTTCCTTTATCCCTTGTATCTTGTTTCCTTTCTAAGTGGCAAGTAACATCGAAAATTAGTTTTCTTATTCAGTGAATCTAACGTTTTCGCTCCTGAAAACAATTTTGCCGGCCGGAGTGGCCGAGTGGTTCTAGGCGCTACAGTCTGGAACCGCGCAACAGCAATGGTCGCAGGTTCGAATCCTGCCTGGGGCATGGATGTGTGTGATGTCCTTACGTTAGTTAGGTACAAGTAGTTCTAAGTTCTAAGGGACTGATGATCTCAGAAATTAAGTCCCATAGTGCTCAGAGCCATTTGAACCATTTTTGAAAACAATTTTCATTAAAAACGTTTTTCCGTTTACATTTAAGCATAGTGTAGGCTTTTTCTTTGTCCACGCTCTATAAAACGTAGATACCATTTGCCTTTCAGGTATGTCGTCTCTCTCATGAGAGAACAGTACTATGAAAAATACCAGGTTTTCGTGGGTTGTATCACGAAAATAGACAAATAACAATACAACAGCTGCAAGGACACAAGTACAAAAGATTTATTACCATGATGGGGCTGAGTGTGGCAGTCGTTATGAGACGATAACACGGTCGCTTGTTTCTGCTCGTGCGCAGTCTGCTGCATACTTGAGATTTCAGAACCCTACGCTTGGCGCGGTCGGTTGATCGTTCGTGTCACGCCCCACTCGCAATGCGGTTGGCCCTTGATTTACACCCACGCACAACTAGTCGCTCGTGCGAAACGGGCTTGAGGCGCGCTGATCGCTAGCGGCGCCGCGTAGCTTTATTGGCTGTGCGTGAGGTAAGCCAGCGGCGGTGGCGGCGGTGGCGGCGGCGCGAGTAATCGCGGGATCAGCGGCTAGGCCGCGCGCGCCACGCCGTGTTTACCCCACCCGTCAGCTGTCGAGCGCCGCGCGACGCGCAATTAACGCCGTGGCCGAGCTGACGAGGGGCGCGGGGCGTCTGGTCCTCTTTACACGTGCAGCCTGCAGCCCGAACTGTACAAAAAGTGAAAAAACACCGAAAAATAAATTGATAAGATTTGGCACATCCGTTGTACAAATCGAGATGTCTAAATGATTATAACGTCACAGTACACACTACCCAGTGGCAGGTGGTACAAGCGTTGCTCGGTCTGAGGCGCTGCAGTCATGGACTGTGCGGCGGGTCCCGGCGGAGGTTCGATTCCTCCCTCGGGCAGGGGTGTATGTGTTTGTCCTTAGGATAATTTAAGTTAAGTAGTGTGTAAGCTTAGGGACTGATAACCTTAGCAGTTAGGTCCCATAAGATGTCACACACATTTGAACATACAAGCGTTGCTGCACATAAACAAAGCATAAAGTGGATTTTCCGCATCTCATTAGCATGCAGTAATGGACATGAAAGAACGTGGCTTCGAAATGGTCAGGAGCTCCAGTGAGGACAGAGAGCAATGATATGTGAACAGTGGTTGAGCCTACAATGGATTGATCGTTGTTTGCCGCGCAGGATTTGTTTTTCCTGTGGCGCCATCATACAGGTCTAGAAACTTAAGCATGGTCGGCTGGAGTGGCCGAGCGGTTTCCTGGCGCCACAGTCTGGAACCGCGCGACCGCTGCGGTCGCAGGGTCGCAGGTTCGAATCTTGCCTCGGGCATGGATGTGTGTGATGTCCTTAGATTAGTTAGGTTTAAGCAGTTCTAAGCTGTAGGGGACTGGACTGGTGGACTGATGACCTCACAAGTTAAGTCCCATAGTGCTCAGAGATTTTTATTTTTTTTTGAGCTTACGCATGGTTACTGGGAATCAGCTGTGTGTAAAGTTACAAACTGATGTCGCGTGGAAATGCTTTTAGCTAGGACATTGATTCAGGGGCGAATGTGAAGAGCTCGCGGGGCATTGCTAGGAACCAAATCGAGACAATAAAAATGTTCGTTGAAATGCAGGTTGTTCCGAGAATATTCTTTCAAACTACACTGAAGAACCAAAGAAACTGGTACACCTGCCTACCTATCATGTAGGGCCCCCACGAGCACGAAGATGGGTCTCAACAAGACGTGCCGTGGACTCGACTGAAGTAGTGCTGGAGGGAATTGACACCGCCAATCCTGCAGGTCTGTCCATAAATCCGTAACAGTACGGGGGAGTGGAGATCTCTCCTGAACAGAACGTTGCAAGACATCCTAGATATGCTCAATAATGTTCATGTCTGGGGACTTTGGTGGCCAGCGGAAGTGTTTAAACACAGAAGAGTGTTCCTTGAGCCACTCTGTAGCAATTCTGGACGTGCAGCGTGTCGCATTGTCCTGCTGGAATTGCCCAAGCCCCTCCGAATGCACAATAGACATGAATAAATACAGGTGATCACGCATTATGCCTACGTATATGTCGCCTGTCAAAGTCGTATCTAGACGTATCAGGGGTCCTATATCACTCCAACTGCACACCCTCCACACCATTACAGAGCCTCCACCAGCTTGAACAGTAACCTGCTCACATGCAGGGTCCATGGATTCGTGAGATTCTCTCCTTACCCGTATACGTCCATCCGCTCGATACAGTTTGAAACGAGACTATTCCGACCACACAATATGTTTTCAGTCGTCAACAATCCAATGCCGGTGTTGACGGGTCCAGGAGAGGTCTAAAGTTTTGAATCGGGCACCCATCAAGGGCACACGACCGGGTCTTCAGCTCCGAAAGCCCATATCGATGATGTTCCGTTGAATGGTTCGCACTCTGACACTTGTTGATGGCCCGGCATTGAAATCTGCAGCAATTTGCGGAAGGGAGCCTTTGTCTAACAAAAATGGTTGAAATGGCTCTTAGCGCTATGGGACTTAACTTCTGAGGTCATCAGTTCCCTAGAACTTAGAAGTACTTAAACCTAACTAACCTAAGGACATCACACACACCCATGCCCGAGGCAGGATTCGAACCTGCGAACGTAGCGGTCGCGCGGTTCCAGACTGTAGGGCCTAGAACCGCTCGGCCACCCCGGTCGACTTTGTCTAACACTTAGAAGTATATCTTCAACGTTTCTGGCAACACGTGTGCCACGAAGATGCGATGTCCCACTCCTGTGAGGCGGAATGGAAGAGTGTATGATCTAATAAAACATTCACCGAGAAATGTCAATGTCAAAGAAATTCAGAAATAGCCGTGTAACATGTTGTTTTATTTTGAAGTCTACCAGTTTCAGCATTACACTATGACAACTTCAGGCTCCAAATGCATCTCTCCAAATAAATGAAAATGTCATACGGAGCCACAAATCTCTGGATGTCCTGAATTAAATCGTTACACTAGTGCTTCATTCGAAGACTTGATAGCAACTCAAGTCTTCGAATGAAGCACTAGTGTAACGACTGAATTCATGATATCCAGAGATTTAGGGTTCTATATGATAGTTTCGTTTATTTGGAGAGATGCATTTGGGGCCTGAAGATGAAATAGTGAAATGCTGAAACTAGTAGCGTTCAAAATGATATAACGTCTTAAGTTACACGACTGTTGGTGAATTTCTTTGACATTGACAATACTTACCCAGCCGATGTCCCCTGTCCGTGATGGATCAACATAGACGTTCAGAGAGAATGTCGACCCACCCAACTCTCAACCTCTGAGAGCGAGGTCGAATACCTCGTGTGTTTACATGTGCTGAAGCACGCAGATTGTGGATACTGAACAAACTTTACGAGTAAACAAATCATCATCGGTGTAGAGGTTCAAATGGTTCAAATGGCTCTGAGCACTACGGGACTTATCATCTGAGGTCATCAAACCCCTAGACTTAGAACTACTTAAATCTAACTAACCTAAGGACATCACACACATCCATGCCCGAGGCAGGACTCGAACCTGCGACCGTTGCACCAGCGCGGTTCCGGACTGAAGCACCTAGAACCGCTCGGCCACAGCGGCGGGCTCATTGTAGAAGATCTCGGCCAGAAGTTAGGTGTGCAGGGCAGTCTGTTGTAAAAACCATTGTGCGAACTGCACTCTTTGGGGGAAATCTTTGGTTGCTTCCACACGCTGAACGTGGAAAGGATGAAGCCGCTGGTTGTATAACTGATTCGTCTCAAGGCTACGTTTTACGCCAAGGATGTGGCTGCAGTGTCTTCAATACGTCGCAAATCTTGTCTTCCATGTCGGGAGTTCCCACTGTCCAATTCCGACCGGTATCTTGCATACTTGCAAGGGAAATGCCTCTTTTACGTAGCAGACAATAAAGACGTCCGAATGTTTGGTGTTGTGGAACCCTCGTTTGGGAAAGCGCTATCGACGCTAACTGCAGACCCGTGTAGGAGATACATATCAGTCATTCCAGCATTCGTAAATCGCTCCATGTTCACTGTTGTTGTGACAGGGCAGTAATGTTCGCGACTAAATCGGCGTGTTTACAAGGAATCCATCACTGCTGTCACAATACGGTGACGCTTGCAAATGAATCGTTGTGTTTACAAGCAGAACTCAGAACCAACCCTCGGTACGAAAAGCAGTTTTGAATGTCAGCACACATTCACACCGACATAATAGCTTACGTCAGCACCACAAACAAAGTGTTTCTAACATTACACGTTGACTTCGCAGACCATATGTTTCTTACGAAAGTATATTTCTTTTAATGTTCTGTACCTCCTGTATTAATATGAAAGAATCGTTTCAGAACAACCCGCATAAGTAGAAATCGGTATTAAACTGAAAATAACAAAATAATCAGTCGTAGATAAGCTAAGTTAGATAAGTTTCGCAAGATACGTTGTCGTCTGTCCTGGTCTAAGGGTGAGTCCTTCCTGACTAACGATCCCATTGTGAACAAATGAAGTGATGCCAGACATCAGCGTCTCATCACCCGCAAAGTCATTAGAAATGGATATCTAGCTATGAGTTTAAAAGCCTGCACGGCTCCAGACGCTGGTTGAGGGGGCCATGTCAGTGGCGAAGCGAAATTTTGAGAGCTTGACCAGAGCAGAGTTCCGAGCACGAAATGTGGGGTGCAGCGGGTAACGACCTGGTACTTCCCCGTGGGGAGGCCGATGGGCAAGATGTCTCTTTCCAATGACGAACTATCGGTCACAAATATTACACAGAAAAATAGAAAAACTGAATCCAGTGGACCTACGTAATTGAACCGTGATTTACTTTCAAAGAATATTCTTAAGAATTTATTTTATTTACTAGCGATTCATCAAGAACATTAACACATTTAATCACACTATGTAAGCATGGAAGTAGTTGCCAGGGAGTAACTGATGAAATCATAACCAACTTCCTTTTAATTTTATTCACTTTATTCACTTTAGTAGTGCCTCAAAGAATTTTTTAAAAGAAACAGATTTAAAATTATAGTCAGAGAGCACCCCCTAAATATCAAAATTACAACTTATTCAGGGGCAGAAAGAAACAAGTTTTGACTGTATGAGCTTTCGGGCACAGAATCTTCCCGCTCCCTTTTCACACGACCGTAGTTACGACCGCTCACAACAGCCTCTGAAAGACTACACTGGTGCAAATCTGCAACACACCAGATAACTTTAAACTAAGAGCTTTAACAATTTACACAAGCACACAAAGTATGCAGCCCCCGTAGGACGGATGGAAATGGTACAAAACACTAACATTTAAATATTAACCTTGCCACCGAAGATGCAACATGATTTTAACTTCTAAGAAAAGTCTTACGGTGAAAGGGTGGCAACTTTATATACTAAAATGATCATTTAAATAAAAGGCCATGAAATGCAATCTTATGTAAAATTCTGCAAGGTTGGCCAAACAATAGTTAAGTTGCTCTACAGTACACAGGTACCGCCTCTCAAGATCATAGTCAATAATATCAAAGTTTCCAAAGATCAAAACATATTTCATGTATTAGGCTCTTACACACCAAGCAATAAATTCGTTAACAAACCAAATCCCACAAACATGACAGAGGCAGCTACTAACGTACGGTAGATTGATAGTGAGATTACCGAACAACCCGAACCGCAGGTTGCTCTAACCTACCCCTACTACACAAGGGAAAAACGGACCACCCAATTTATAAACAACCACCTTCCCGCGGGTGGGCAAACGGAGAAGAATGGTGGGACGATCCCAAAGCTTGTGACCTCACCAAGAAAACAAGTAGAATTTCACAATAGTAAACCAAACAACATATCACCAATCACTTAACTTCTAATAAACTGCGATTTCTCGAGAAGACCTGGCGCAGCACTCCCTAATCGCTACCCCGAATCGTCCACTGCCAGCCGCTTCAACGGACGCAGGAAGGCGAGCCGATCTCCCGTCTCATGGCGTCGCAGCTCACACCGCGAAGCCACTACCCCTCGCTATACGCCACGGCCCACTGGACTCGCGTGGCGACCTCACCTGCGCCGACGATCAAGACGGAGAAGTCATCTTGTCTGTCAGTGCGCGACCGACCAACCGATCGATCCAACCGCCAATGACCATTGCTTGAGCAAACTCGAGCAGACTGGCGACCTAATGCGCAGACTCGGATGCAGGAACTAATCCCCGTCCGGGCGACCACTTGCTGAGTTCTCTTACTGGCGGATTGGAAAGACTCTCATTTTGCCAGCTTTAAAGTTTGAACCGAACGACAGACATACTAGCACTCCGAACGACAGACAGACGCTAACTGCCTAACAAATGCTGACGAGAGACAGACTAGCAAGCTGGGGACGAGAGACTGACCCAGACTGACTCCCTGGCTAGCTCATAGCGTCCCTTAAATGCACGTGAACAGTCAACCTTCCCCCTTTCCCACCAGAGGGAGACACCAAAGCTGCGATTGCCACAGCGGCGCCACCGCCAGAAACGGAGGGCGACTGCATCACACTGCGCGCCGCGGCGCGCTCTTAAAAATAGCAACTTTTACCACGGCTCAGTAATAAATAAGGATATCAAACTGTGCGCCTCGATTACACGAGTTGTATGCAGAATAGCAGGACACTGTGTGAACTCCAGTTTTTAACTGATTACAAGTAATGATCACACAAACATTTTGAATTACGCTACACGTAACCGAAACTACTAGAAACATAAGCAGTAACTGATCTGAATAGTAAATATGTATTGATGTAGACTGACCTCAGCTTAAATGGATTCGCAGCGGTGACACCATAATTAAAACCACTCAGTTAAATCAACCAGAACTAAAAGTACTCTACAGTAACACCGATCATAGCGTCAGCATGTGATATCCTACATACTCTTACCCTTTTTCGTTAATCTACTGATGTTTTGATATGTGAATCATTTTTGTGCCAAATTATTCATCATTCAATCTGACTGAGGCAGGCCTCCAATTAAATCGGTCGTTACTTAGATCTGGCGATAACTACATAAAAACCAACAGCAGCCGGCCGGTGTGGCCGTGCGGTTCTAGGCGCGTCAGTCTGGAACCGCGTGACCGCTACGGTCGCAAGTTCGAATCCTGCCTCGGGCATGGATGTGTGTGATGTCCTTAGGTTAGTTAGGTTTAAGTAGTTCTAAGTTCTAGGTGACTAATGACCTCAGAAGTTAAGTCCCATAGTGCTCAGATCCATTTGAACCATTTGAACCAACAGCGCGTATAAATTAGAATGATAATATAGTCTGACCTGAAATTCCACCGTCGGGTATCTAAAAATGTTTACTTGTATTTATTATTTTTCAACGTTGTGTATGATTGATATCAAATCAAGTTTTAATCACATTAAGCAAAATATTCGCGTATGTGAGACTGTTATGTAAACTTCCAAAAAATTATGTGTACAGCCAGTCGGTTTACCAAATGTTTGTTATACTAAGCTTTGACGAGGTTCCAACGCCACTAAGAGTATCGTATTCGGAACGAATAAGGTCAGAAAACTTTCTTCTGTCGCCATCGTGGTGTTGCAACCTCGTTAAGGCTTATTACAATAAACTGAAGTGTACGTACGATTGCTCCTGTCACCCGTCCTGAAAATGGTGATTATTATGTTAGATCAGAGCGTGACTAACACAGAAAGGCGCGAATTCCAATACATGTAATAATGATAAAAACTATGTAATTTGTGTGATGGCCATTTCACTTTAAATTTGTGAGAAATTGTGAACGTGACTAATGTAATATGGTTTCCTGTGGTTTTAGATATTTTCACTCTGTTTTCAATTAAACACTTTTCGTGACTGAAAGACGAACTTTATGCGATGAACTTTTGCGGATGGTGTAGCACCAAGACTGATGAACTTTAATTCATAGAGGGGACTTCGGTTTTGGCTCTGCTTTCACAGTACCTAATTAGAGAGTGTGCCAAAGCTGATTTTCTATTTACACAATCTTAACTACACTTAGCTGCAATTTACTTCTTCAATTCTATGCGAACTCTCCTACGCTTTTAATTGTAAGGCTATTCTTCTGTCTCGAGTGAACAACATACAGAATTCAACATTAAGTTCAATATTGTGCTAACTTAATTTGTCCGTTTGTTTCGACCCAATAACCAACTAACATCTTTAACTTCTTTATTGACTTTTTTTTAAAACATACGCAAAGTGTTTGCAAGTTGTAGGTGCTTACTCTGATGCTGCTATTAGGGCATATGGATAGCATTGCATGATACATCCCTAAGACTGTAGATCGCGCTTTGTGTTCGGGGTCGACCACTATCACAAACTCCAATAAATTACATAGCCGACATGAAATCATTGACGCTACACATCGTGAAATATTTTCTCGAAACATATCATATGGACGCAGTGGGGGCGAAATGGAGCACGGCTTTATTGGAGGAATCACTCAGGGATCCAGCACCTATAATGAAGCGATGAATCACCCAATTCAGGATGAACAGATAGGGATTTGAGCAGTACTCCTTCTCAGCACAATTCCAAAGGTGCTCTAAGTAAAACCACGTTTTTTATGCTTGTGTGGTGTCTGTTCTTTCAGACATGTCCCAAAGAGCGGACACCACACACACACACACACACACACACACACACACACACACACAATGCGGATTCTGTCTCTCTCGCTCTCTCTCCTCAACTATTAAGGGAATCTTGCGCGATGTGGCGAGCAGCAAGCATGGTGGACAGGCGGTCATACGTAAGTAGTATGCGACAAAATAGGAATTTGCGTCGGACGGAAAACGTGCTCCGATAGCCGAAGCAGTTAACATGACTGCTCGCGTAAATACGGCTCGAGTCCTTGCCCAGTTCAAATTGTCACTTGTCTCCATTGAATTCATTTCAATGCCCTGTTGCACCCGATGTCAGAATTTATTCCATTTCGTTAAAACGATGTTTACTGTAGTACTTCGAGAAGCACTGTAGTCTTATAAGAAATTTTCACATCATTTTGAGGAAAGTCACAAAATCCCTAATTTAGATAGAACTTAAATTTATGATGCAACGTGAACAGAATTTCGCCCTCCTGCGCTTTTGCTTGCTCATTCCTAGCCCCGAAGAAACGGAGAGACATTCAGAATTTTTCATAAACAGCCGCGCTTACTTGCTTCAGTCTACTAAACAGCAACACAACTGGAAACCAATGTTACCATTCCTGGATATCAAGCTTAACACCTATCACAAAATTAAACTGCCGCAGACGACGGTGAACGCTGAACTCACAGTAAAATTTCCTCCCTCACTGTAGCACGGCCGCTCCTCAGTGGTGTATTCCCTGTAGCCGTGTGCAGCGTCGAGACGTAAAAGCATGCAAACAAGGCTGGCTGGAGCAGGTCGCGGCTGCCCCTAATGGAATAATCGCGCTTAGCGGACGGCGACCCGCATTAAAATTCATGGCCCCCGATGCCGAGCCCTGCCGGCGCTTGTCCTGTCTTTCCCCAGGCCACTGCCCCTAACTCCTTAGTCCTTACGACAACACTTGCTGTCCAACAGCCGATATCTGCTAAAAACAGCGCCCTAAGCTGCTAATCATAACAGGTGTAGAGGAGAGCTGCTCTGACATTAAAAGCACGTACCTTCTAGCATGTTGGTCCACGTCTGGAACGCAACACAGCGTCTAATCTATAACTCCCTGATAGGTTTCTGGAGATATGTGGCACCAGATATTTCCTCATTGGACACACAATTGAATGCTAGCGGTTTGTGGGTGTGGAAATGGCGTCGGTAGCATTCCAGATGTGTTTCATTGGGTTCAGACCAAGTGGCGAAGAAATCAAAGTGATTTCATTAGCATCCTCCTAAACCACTGTAGTACGATTCTGGCTGTATGACAGAGGCAGTTATCCTACTGGAAGGAAGATGCCGTCACCGTCGGGAAGACATTAAGCAGCTGTGATGGTACCTTCAATTCCACATCTACATGGATACTGTGCAAATCAAATTTAAGTGTCTGGCAAAGGGTTCATCGAAGCACCTTCACAATTCCAATTAGTACCACAGATTCCATGGAAGCGCAGTTGGAAGTCGCCACTGGCTAGTGTCCGTGGCGTGGTGGCTGGAGCAGTTGTTCGCCTGGGTAGTGGTGTAACCAGGCACGACCAATGATCTCATGTAGCAAGAAACGTGATGTATCCGAGCATGTTTAAGTACTGTTACAAGTGAGGGGCAGCGAGTGCTACGCTATCAAGCCATAAACAGTATTAAGTGATCCAGAAAATACTTTATTTAATAAAAACATTAAGAAGGTTTAAGTTAAAACATGTTCCAAAGAAAAAATAAATCACTGTTCAGTACATGAACTGAGATCTGTAAGCCCAGCAGGTGAAAAGATGGAATGAGCAATAGAAAAAATACCGGCTTGTCTAATTCGAGGAAATATTAAACTCAGCAGGTAAACTGTAACTCAGCCTGGTGGCACAAATGAATATATAAACAAAATTCAAATAACAATCCCCACAGCCGGTCCCGGTGGCCGAGCGATTCTAGGCGCTTCAGTCCGGAACCACGCAACTGCTGCGGTCTCAGATTCGAATCCGGCCTCGGGCATGGATGTGTGTGATGTCCTTAGGTTAATTAGGTTTAAGTAGTTCTAAGTTCTAGGGGACTGATGACCTCAGATGTTAAGACCCATAGTGCTCAGAGCCATTTTTTTAACAATCCCCAAAAGTGTGTGCCCGACCGAGACTCGAACTCGGGACCTTTGCCTTTCGCGGGAAAGTGCTCTACCATCTGAGCTACCGAAGCACGACTCACGCCCGGTACTCACAGCTTTACTTCTGCCAGTATCTCGTCTCCTACCTTCCAAACTTTACAGAAGCTCTCCTGCGAACCTTGCAGAACTAGCACTCCTGAAAGAAAGGGTATTGCGGAGACATGGCTTAGCCACAGCCTGGGGGATGTTTCCAGAATGAGATTTTCACTCTGCAGCGGAGTGTGCGCTGATCAGCGCACCCCCTAAGGGGTCCGCGGACCACACATTGGGAAGCCCTGGTTTAGACAATCGAAATGCATCGACGAAGACAGCTAGATTGGTTTCACCTGATCATATTATTATGAGCCACTGCAGCGGTTTCAAGTGTAATGTGGTGGCTATGAACATGCGACACCAGCACCTAGATTCGAGTTTTACTTTGAGCGTGATGGCATGAGAGCGCCTGGTGGCGGACTTTGGTGCTGGGCTCCCGTTAGCTCAGACACTTAGCGCTGAATCAGCCTCGGCGGTTTACCCCGCCACAGCCAGGTAGCGCCGGAGCTGCTGCGCCGCCATTAGCCAGTCCGTAATTAATGCCTCCGTTTTCTTCATTTTCGCCGGCAGTAAATTTAGAGATGGCGGTGGTGGTGGCGGCGGTGGCGGCGACGACAGCGGCTGGGGCGTAATTTGCCCCGCCAGCGGGTGGGCGACGTGCCTTAGACCCACACCCTGTGCACCAGCGTCAGCGTCGGTGCTCTGCCTACCTGTTTCCGGCGCAGGTCTCACGCCGGCAATTAATTACTCGCAATTACCCGGGCGCCCAGCGCGAGCAACAAGTTAAATGTTCCGCAGAAGCCACCCTGAGAATAAACGAGCATGGTGCCACTTTGTACCGCTAAGAAACGGAAAAGAAAATCATATCAGCGTGGTGATGGGCCAAGCAGGCGCTTGTACAAGGAACAAAGTAAAGAAAAAGACAACAATCTGTTCCCGGAGCATAACTGTTATCAAGGATTAGTGCGAGCAGTCGGTGACTTGACAATGATTCGGCCATGATAACAACGATTTCAGATGGTTTTCAGCATCGTTAGCACTGAATACTTAATTACTCATCAGAAGTGTTACTGGATGATGGCTTCATTTTTGACACTCCTGAACCATGCTCTCTCCCAACTATGCGTTTTCGTGAACTTCGTTGTGTGTCTGTGGTTTCCCGCCCTTGTCGCAGTTACGTTGTGGTTCTTCTTCATTCTACGTGTGGCAGCAGTGATGTGTATCGATATTTCCGCCCTATACCGTCTTTGGTTTGGTGCATATACACTCCTGGAAATTGAAATAAGAACACCGTGAATTCATTGTCCCAGGAAGGGGAAACTTTATTGACACATTCCTGGGGTCAGATGCATCACATGATCACACTGACAGAACCACAGGCACATAGACACAGGCAACAGAGCATGCACAATGTTGGCACTAGTACAGTGTATATCCACCTTTCGCAGCAATGCAGGCTGCTATTCTCCCATGGAGACGATCGTAGAGATGCTGGATGTAGTCCTGTGGTACGGCTTGCCATGCCATTTCCACCTGGCGCCTCAGTTGGACCAGCGTTCGTGCTGGACGTGCAGACCGCGTGAGACGACGCTTCATCCAGTCCCAAACATTCTCAATGGGGGACAGATCCGGAGATCTTGCTGGCCAGGGTAGTTGACTTACACCTTCTAGAGCACGTTGGGTGGCACGGGATACATGCGGACGTGCATTGTCCTGTTGGAACAGCAAGTTCCCTTGCCGGTCTAGGAATGGTAGAACGATGGGTTCGATGACGGTTTGGATGTACCGTGCACTATTCAGTGTCCCCTCGACGATCACCAGTGGTGTACGGCCAGTGTAGGAGATCGCTCCCCACACCATGATGCCGGGTGTTGGCCCTGTGTGCCTCGGTCGTATGCAGTCCTGATTGTGGCGCTCACCTGCACGGCGCCAAACACGCATACGACCATCATTGACACCAAGGCAGAAGCGACTCTCATCGCTGAAGACGACACGTCTCCATTCGTCCCTCCATTCACGCCTGTCGCGACACCACTGGAGGCGGGCTGCACGATGTTGGGGCGTGAGCGGAAGACGGCCTAACGGTGTGCGGGACCGTAGCCCAGCTTCATGGAGACGGTTGCGAATGGTCCTCGCCGATACCCCAGGAGCAACAGTGTCCCTAATTTGCTGGGAAGTGGCGGTGCGGTCCCCTACGGCACTGCGTAGGATCCTACGGTCTTGGCGTGCATCCGTGCGTCGCTGCGGTCCGGTCCCAGGTCGACGGGCACGTGCACCTTCCGCCGACCACTGGCGACAACATCGATGTACTGTGGAGACCTCACGCCCCACGTGTTGAGCAATTCGGCGGTACGTCCACCCGGCCTCCCGCATGCCCACTATACGCCCTCGCTCAAAATCCGTCAACTGCACATACGGTTCACGTCCACGCTGTCGCGGCATGCTACCAGTGTTAAAGACTGCGATGGAGCTCCGTATGCCACGGCAAACTGGCTGACACTGACGGCGGCGGTGCACAAATGCTGCGCAGCTAGCGCCATTCGACGGCCAACACCGCGGTTCCTGGTGTGTCCGCTGTGCCGTGCGTGTGATCATTGCTTGTGCAGCCCTCTCGCAGTGTCCGGAGCAAGTATGGTGGGTCTGACACACCGGTGTCAATGTGTTCTTTTTTTCATTTCCAGGAGTGTAGTTTCCGGCAATGGGGTCTGGAGGGAGTAGGTCGGTTGTTGCGGACGAGGGAAGTTATCTCCGCGCGGTGCAGTCGGCTGGGGCCGCTGGCAACCCCTGCGCAGTGTCGGGGCGTGTGAGAAGCTGTCCGATCGCTACGAGCTTCGTGGTTCGCCGACCCAGGACGTCAAAATTGAGTAGTGGTTTCAACTACCCAAGCCACGTCTACTCATGTTGTGGTGGTTCACTTCGGTGGTTTGCTGTTGGGGAGGTTTTCCAGTGAGCAACACCGAGTTGTTCTACTGCTGAGATTTAGCCGCCATGCGGTGCAGTTAACTTTTTTGATCGACTACGATTTGAGTGCAGCAGTGGAATTTTCTGTCTTGTGGCCGTTAGTGTTGTGGTTACCTGCCCTGGGCACTGACGTAAATTCAGGCAATGTTCTTTTGAGCGAAGTTAGCTATTACCGTGTTTCAAATTCAAGTGTACCAGCGGAATTTTCTGCCTAGTGACCGTCAGTGTTACGGTTACCTGCCTTGGCCACTAACGTAAGTTCAGGCAGCGTCTTTTCCTCACCTGTTGTCACTGTCCAACATGGTGTGTAATTTTGACAGCTAATACATACTCCACTGTGGATTATCATGTTTGTAACCCTTTCTGTTAGAGTTCTCATGCACTGACGGGAAGCAAGTCGTCATGTCGGTCCGTCCGTGGCTGTCCCCTACTTGGGTTCCCACGGATCAAGTATAGTTGGGCTCACCACCTGTCTCACCTAAGTGAACGAGGGCAGACCGACCTCCATGGAGGCTTTCTGAGTGCCACCAGTGTTTAATAATCTGTTGGCAGCTATTTTACATTTTAGACTTATGTTTTTTTGTTTTTAAACAATTTTGAAGTTTAATTGTGGTCCTCAGCCATTGCTATTGCACCTTGCATATGTTGCTTCTTTAAATTATTTTATTGCTATCTTAATTGGATTTTAAGGTTTCTTGTTGTTATACATGTTGGCTTTCTGCCTTTAAGGGTCTGTAGTAATATATTCTGAAGTTTTGAAATTTAATTGTGGCTCTCAGCCATTTGTGTTGCACCTTGCATATGTTGCTTTTTTGGGTTTTAAATTATTTTATTGCTATCTTAATTGAATTTTTGATTTTTTAAGATTTTTTGTTGGCCTTCTGCCTTTAAAGGATATGGTAATATATTCTAAAATTTTGGAATTTCATTGTGGCCTTCAGCCATTTGTATTACACCTTGCGTATGTTGTTTCTTGAATTATTTTGTTGCTATCTTAATTGGATTTTATCTTGTTAAGATCTCTTGTTGGAGGCCTTCAGCCGCGAAAGAGTTGCATTCATTAAAGATTCGGCTATGTGCCACTTTGGTTGTAAAGGTTATTAAATTACAATAAATGACAGTTGGAACCAGAAATCGACCTCATCCCTTGGCCCTTTCCGCAATCCTGTTACCTGTTCTGCCCAGCGGGCTTAGCGGGCGTCTCAACTCGTTTCTGAAGAAACACTGGAAGACAGAATTCAATATTTGGGCTTATTGTCTTGTATTTCACTTCTTGCCTTTACGAAACCCAGGTGTTACGAAAAATAATCTGTGTCGAAATGAACTGTGAGGCAGAGACACCCTTAGAATCAGTGATAGTTTAAATACGCACAATTTTTTAAATATTTTTGGGATATAGTGGCAGCACTGAAACTTAAGTTGGGTTATTAACAAGTTATGAGTCCGTGACGAGCCAGTCCGCTTTACCTGTGCGCGAATATCCTCTTTGCCTCACATATCGGTAGTGGTCAACTATTTAGTTGCGACCAGGGGGTACGATGGAGGTGAGCGTAAATATGATAGGTCTCGCTGAGTCACCGGGAGATAAATAAGGGGGCACTACGGTCCCTGAGACGGCGTGAGTTCTGATGCTCTCCTAGTCGTAGTTGTGCAGTCTCTATGGACTTGATGGGGAAGGGATGGAGCACGTCTGTATTGCCTTGTTGTTCCGAAGCGCGTCACAGCGAGAGAGTTCGCTGGCCTGGGGCACAGCTGACGGAAACTTCTGCCGCACGTCTTGGGAGGAGCCGTGACTGTTTTGATACGGAAATGAAACGTTGACTTCCACCTAGATCGTGAACATCCTGCGGATCCGGCTTCATTTGTCCGCTTGTTGAGGGGATTTCCTTGTTTAATGGTGAACTCTGGTAAATTTCCTTACAAAATATTTAAATATGTAATTTAGACCTCTCATGTTTCTCCATCTCCTGTGATAAACGTCCGAGATCGTGATCTCTTCTTAGCGTCCGTTTCATACTGAGAATTTTCTTTTGCAAACAACAAACACGCATTTTGGATAAAATAATTTTGGGTATTTGGTCACGTCATTGCAACTACTAAACAGCTAAACTGACATCGTTTCGCTGGAGATGCTGCGGTCCTGAAGAGAAACGTCGGAAAATTAGCTTTATAGCGGTTACAATAAAACGAGCCAATACTCAAAATTGTTCTATCCAAAACAAACAAGCAGGACTTTATAATTTGTTTATAATATCACAACCACGTTTCCAGTCTACTTTCCCGTAAATACCCGGTCTGTAGATTCTCAGAATTACTTTACTTCTATTTTTAGCTACCTTGACTAATTGGACACCAGGCGTTGGGCTTCCGAGGAACTAAACATGGGGCTTATCTTCAAGCGACAGGAAAGAGTAATTAGTTTCCCTAAGCCTCTGCACTGAATTATCACACATATTAACTTCAAACTGCAGACGCTGCTGACCGGAAATCTCACGTCTTCAAACAAGTGCATATCGAATCCTGCTACGTGACCAACGGCAGAAGCTGGTCGAAATATCGGTAACAGCACTGCAACAAATATGAGAAAACTCCTGCCTGTCGTTGCTGGCAAGACTCTTGTTGTTACTGCTGTCTTACAAATATATAATAACTTCCATGGACCACTGACACAATAGATATAAGTCAGAAAATGATCTGGACGTGCATCAGAGTCAAAATATGCTATTTATGTAGCTGCAGCTTACTGGCCGAGCGACTGGGGAGGAAGGGGAGCCACGCTTTGGCGAGGTTGGACAGAAACAAGGGACGTTATGATTCTGGCCGGTGCATACCGGGGCGCTGCTGCAATGCTCGGAGTAGGAGAAGCGTTCTGCCCCCGCCTCCCTCACCACTGCTCGCCTTACGAAAGCAGCGACTTGAATGTGGTCTCCAGGGTACAGAACTGGATTTTCTTTTCGATGAAATCGAGCACGTAAGAGCTGACCGCCAGTTTCAAACGTGAC
This sequence comes from Schistocerca americana, assembly GCF_021461395.2. NCBI lineage: Eukaryota > Metazoa > Arthropoda > Insecta > Orthoptera > Acrididae > Schistocerca > Schistocerca americana. The sequence continues at coordinate 867,874,630 of NC_060119.1, read as the reverse complement.
TGTGGACTTCGGCGGTGAGGTTCGATTATTTTGTGCGATTATTTTAAGTTTAAAATCGTTATGCAATGCAAAATTTGTTCATACCAGAATGTTTCTATGGGGGTACGTTGCTCGACTGCGTCTTAGGGCAAAGCGCCAGTGTTATCAGCTCCCAAGAACTTCCTCGCGATCGCTACGGTCACAGGTTCGAATCCTGTCTTGGGCATGGATGTGTGTGATGTCCTTAGGTTAGTTAGGATTAAGTAGTTCTAAGCTCTAGGGGACTGATGACATCGGAGGTTAAGTCCCATAGCGCTCAGAGCCATTTGAATCATTTGAACTCAAGAACTTAGCGCATGTCTGAATATTGCTGCCTTTAGACATGACACGTCAGGTCTGACAGAAACCATTAAAGTAATGTGGAAATGGTTATACTGCCAACGCGGATAATGCTCTCAATCTGTTTCCACGATCTCCTGAAGTTCAGGGTGTCTCAAAAACATTCGTCCGACGTCAGAATAAGCCATAAACTTTGAGTGATTCTTAAGTTCGCATTTTATGTTCAACAGAAGCATGCGATTTTACAAGCAACCTCACACAAACTGGGGCACTTTTACAATTCCGTTTAGGATCAATGTTTTCATTTACCTTACACAAATGTTTTATGTGCCCTCCATCTGACACAAGACAAACATCCCGTGTATGGTCAAATTCATGGTATGGTTTTGCAAGCATGGAGTCACTGCGTTAATTGTTGATTTTACGTGGCGTCGCGGTTCACGCAAAACTGTCGCAAGGCGTGACATATAGACAGAGTCTTTCATTAAAAAAAAACGGAACCAAATAGACAGAGACTTTCGCGAATACCCTAGGAGAAAGCTCACATACCACGAAATCAGGCGATCTTCGGTGTGAGCGGCGCAGTGAGAGATGCTTTCGAACCACAGCTAATCCGTCGTTAAGCCAGCTAGTTGTGAAGAAATTTCAGCATGTTTTCGCCATTCGCTGACAGTTGGGTAGTGAAGGAGTTAGCTAGCCACCTTCTGTGTCGTCCTAACAAGGCACAGCCAGGGCAAAAGCACCACAGGCGCAACGATACGAGCTGGTGTCAGAGACTCGTCACTTGCGTGAGTTCCACCAGCTCCAGGGGCGGCGCTGAGGATGAAGATATCGACTTCGTCTGGGCCAACTGCCTGCTGAATACCAATGACTGGACGACAACAGACAGAAGTCTATTCGGAAGGTAGAAGAGCAGCTCTCGCCCACTTCGTAATAGATCATCGTCCATGGCTAACTTAAACAGGGAACGTCGTTTATGAACTCTCGGAAGTGAACAGACAGTTGTTGCAAATTGTATTTGCTATGTACTGTGAAGTTTACCTACGATTATTTGCACTTAGCCACGAGGTCTTTTTTGTGTTATATTTCAAGCAGTGTTGCAGACTACATTATTCAACTAGTCACCAAGGTAAGTAAACCTTTTTAACTTAAACCTTTTTAACTCATTCGTGCGACTTCGTTACTAATTTGTGGGAGTTTTGTAGAACCTTCACTGTCCTATCCAGTTACCTGACCCTGGGCATAGTTGTGTAACAGTGGCAAGGAGAAATTTTCTCAGCGGTGTACTGCACCAGAAGCCGTTTCACGATCTCAAGCCGTGCAGAGTGGCTGCGCTGTTTGAGGCGCCATGTCATGGATTGCGTGGCCCCTCCCGCCGGAGGTTCGTGTCCTCCCTCGGGCATGCGTATGTGTGTTGTTCTTAGCAAAAGTTAGTTTAAGTTAGTTTACATAGTGTGTAAGTACAGGGACTGGTGAGGGACTGGTGACCTCAGCAGTTTGGTCCTTTAGGAATTCACAAGCATTTGAACATTTGAATACGAACTCTCAAACTCGTCCTACCGTGACCACAGTGGCAGCTCGGCCTCCACAGAAGTAGCGACGAGGCCTTTACAAAACTGGCAACGAGGGTTTACAAGCCTACCAACACCAGCGACACCACTATCGAAATCCAACCGAACAGAGACTTATAATTGATGTGAAAATGAACTTTGAGTATGTTAAAAGTACTCCAGGTCCCTGTCTTGCTTCATGTAGGAAATAGTGTACAGTCAAACCGGATGACTCTTTGTGAAATACCCTGTGCATAGTTAAAGGTTCCATCCACACCTGTACTCAGCAAGCCACCATAACTTTTTCGGCAGGGGATACTCAATTTTCTCTTTCCTATTTCATTGTCAGAAGGTACGCTAGGAAGGCTTTTCGCAATGACTGAAGTTGTAAAACTACCGTAGGCTAGCGTAGAGTATCGTAAGTAAGGTTACACTGTCATAGTTTTCCTAGTAGCGCTTCCCTAGTAGCTTCGGTCCGAAAAGATCATAACCACGTTACCTGGACTTAGGGTGTGCTGCGTACCTATCGGATTTTACCTCATTTCGATCTCGTCGCTTGCGTACGCGGCCAGTCTCTTACTAGGTTCCCACAGAAACTGGAAACGGTGAATTGTCTGGAAACTGCGTGAGGGTGTATAAGGGGTGCGTAACCTAAGGAACACTTTCGTTCTACATAGTTATCCTCCTGCCTGTTACTTAAAAATAAACAGTATTTATAACAAAAATGAAATTATCATTGCTTAATTCTGTTTGTGTTCTAACATTGTTGATTCGTAACGTGACACAGAGGGATATTGTAGTAAAAAAAAAATAGCTTTAGCATGTTTCATTGGCAACCGCAATTTCCTTAAAAAAGGGTGAAAATTTAAAAAAAGCTCAAGGAGAACAATCAAACATTGCTTTAATACTTCGTCGAGCTTACATAAAACATTCGCACTTATGAATAGTAATAGTAAGCTGTTGCCCTTGAGCATGATGAAGAACGTTCTATTGAGTACAAAACGACAACAATAATTAAATAGATATTTTTATGTTTGTGCATGTAAACTGTACTTGCATCGAAAGTAATTGGTTTGGTTACATAAAAGCGCAGATAGTAGGCGATGAACAAATTTTTGTTACTCATAAAATGCAATTTATATTTTGTAAGGATATAAAATACTCATTGGACTAGCATCGAACGATGGGTGGTTATAACGACGCGCAAAACAAAAGAACAAACGAAAACAAAGAATTCGTCGGATCTCAGTTTCTCTCTGACTCATTCATTTATGTTTCCTTCGCTGCCTATACTGCCAGTACTACTGGTAATCACACCATTTACTACGTCACTAATGTACTATACCAAAACTACTGAATTGTAGTTTTAGTGGAGCACAATTCCAGCAGTGACCCTGCGAATCAGCCCCAAGCGACACGTACGTACGTTGGACCTTTGTCGAATTATTCGGCAATTATCTGAATCTCCTTTGTCTTTTCTAATAGTAGCCTTCTTCTTTTGCCTTCGTCCTGCATCGGCATAGGGTCGGCATGCCTATAGACTGATTGGCTGAAGGGGTGAAGATGCCCGTTACCGTACCTCCTCCCCCCCCCCCCCCCCCTCCTATTACCAGGATGGAATATGCGTACCCCAACTGTTTGCATGTAATATTATAATATTATTCATATGAAAATGAGCGAAAGTTTCCTAAATGTTTAAGACTCGTGTAACTGAAGCGGGAGTAGGATACTATCTCCGTATTCACCTAGTGGGATGTAGGAAATCGCCTGAAAAGCATGTCCAACCTAGCCAGCTCACCGGCCGCCGTCGCAATTCCTTAGTATCCTTTAGCGATATCTCTGTCTGACAAGTGCCAACCGCATGGCTAGATTTGCGGAATAAATTCACATTAACAGTCAACGCTCTGACGGCGTAACCGTCATTGAAGCCAGTGTGAGACACAAGTTGAACGACAACCCAAAGAAGGACTCTTCTGACAGTTTCACAAGGTTCTATGAACGTCCTGTGTGGTGTACCCAAGTGGGGGAGGAGGCGGGTTGACTATGTAGAACATCCATAGCATTAAAACCACCTTCCTTAAAGTTATCTACTCTCTAAACTTTTTGGACTGACGGGTTTCTTACCATTCATAGTCGATTAATGGCTTTAAACATAGGAGGCATTTTGAATCAAAACATTACTTTTGTAGTAACTCATTATCACTATCTCTTCATTTGTACTATTAATTAATATTCTTTCTCTCATCATGGTTCTTCTCCTTCGCTAATCGTCTACATTACTCTCAAATTTTATATTCATATAACCCCGTTCCCCAAAATTCTGATTGCTTACTCTAGACTCCAGCAACTCACTGACCAGAATAAAAGCTCACTCATGCTCGAACACAAAATGCAATTAGAAAAGAACCAGCATTTTCATGTTAAGGTGATAACAATTGGAAAGAAATACTAAACAAAATAAGAGCCGAGCTGAAAATTCGCGCTGACAGGGAACTGAACTTGCTTCAAAAATTGAAACGATAGAATTATCTATAGGAAGTAACTATAGTACATGGTGCAGGTATTGCCTATCGTAGACCCACTGACTATCAACATCCTAACAGGCTTTTGCAGGATCTTATGGATAAACAACCTGTTTAAAGCATAATTCGACACGCTGACTGTATCATATCCAAAGGGAGGATTAAATGTTGTGACCCTGAGACGTAAGCTTCAAACACTTGTAATTAATCGCACAAACAAAGAAGTGAGGAAGCAAAATTATTCAAGCCTAATCGAAAATCTGTTACTCAAACACCAGCCGGAAAGTACCACGCTGCCGATAAACACAGCTGAAATTAACATTTTACATCAGCACATGAGATAATATTTCCATGAGCTCAGTTACATAGGCTGCGAAGCAGACAAGCCGAAATTGCTTACCAACAAATACATTTACTGAATTATAAGTAGATGTGAGTCATACATTAATCCGTCGATATTCTTGCCGACACGCAGCTGGCAAGTGGAATTTCCTCCGTCAGAAACTGGCAGTAATCGACAAGATAACACCTGTAAACGCAGTTATAACTACGCTGATACGGCTGGACAGACTCAGATGCGCGACAACAAATAACAACCCTGCAGTCAGGATGCTTGCGCATACTGTAACATCACCGATCACCAAGGTACTGCGATAATTTATCATACATTCAAAAGAACACAGGAAAATGACGACATATGAAAAATACGCTGAAAGCTTTGGCAACATGCTGAAAATAATAATTACGCCACAAATATAAGAATAAAATGCACAAGAAGAAGGAGATGACGATCAAACTGCTGTAACTGTACTCTCTAAAAGCAATAAATGTCCATTATGTGATAAAATACCTGTAATTGTAACAACGTGCCAAATAATGAAAGACACTTTTGTGTGTTATCTGATATAAAATTGTACAGATACTATTAACTAATTATGTTTGAAAAAGAATGACTCTTCGTGCGCCTACCAAAGATCTAGTCTCCGATAGATATGGTACTCCGTCAGTGGTCAATGTAGCACACTGAGTGGGCAGCGTACCAGACTCGTAGTTAAGAGGGTCAGGGTTCGAAACGGCGTCCGGTCGTTCCAGTTAACATATTACTTTGTCCACTTTAACCACTTGAGGCAAAAGATCCAGTTGTTCTTTCAGAAACGACACACCAATTCGCAGTCCCATCTATATCAATTCATCGAAGATACGTCTAGTGCACACATTTCTTATTTTACCCGAGTCCGTGGTTGCGGTCTGTGCACGTTGGCTGTAACTTGACTAGAATACAAATTCAATAACTCCCACTAATAGACGCCGCTTACATTCCTGACCACATAACTCAATGACTTCCAGAAGGACTCTTCCAGCCAGAGTCCCAAAACTGTCATATTATCAGTAATAGAATAACAACAGAGAACAGGAGTGCATGTGTATGTTGCAGAACAACCTCAACGAATACGCAAATGACGGAAATTCAATGCGTATACAAACGGATAACATTTGTTGATACAGCGTGTTGTTGTTGTTGTTGTTGTTGTTGTGGTCATCAGTCCAGAGACTGGTTTGATGCAGCTCTCCATGCTACTCTATCCCTTGCAAGCTTCTTCATCTCACAGTACCTACTGCAACCTACATCTTTCTGAATCTGTTTAGTGTATTCATCTCTTGGTCTCTCTCTACGATTTTTACCCTCCACGCTGCCCTCCAATACTAAATTGGTGATCCCTTGATGTCTCAGATTATGCCCTACCAACCGATCCCTTCTTCTAGTCAAATTCTGCCACAAATTTCTCTTCTCGCCAATTCTATTCAATACCTCCTCATTAGTTATGTGGCCTACCCATCTAATCTTCAGCATTCTTCTGTAGCACCACATTTCGAAAGCTTCTATTCTCTTCTTGTCTAAACTATTTATCGTCCATGTTTCACTTCCATACATGGCTACACTCGATACAAATACTTTCAGAGACGACTTCCTGACACTTAAATCTATAGTCGATGTTAACAAATTTCTGTTCTTCAGAAATGCATTCCTTGCCATTGCCAGTCTACATTTTATGTCCTCTCTACTTCAACTGTCATTAGTTATTTTGCTCCCCAAATAGCAAAACTCATTTACTATTTTAAGCGTCTCATTCCCTAATCTAATTCCCGCAGCATCACTCGATTTAATTCTCGCTTTGCTTTTGTTAATGTTCGTTTTGTATCCTCCTTGCAAGACACTGTCCATTCCGTTCAGTTGCTCTTCCAGGTCCTTAGCTGTCTCTGACAGAATTACAAGATCATCTGCGAACGTCAAAGTTTTTATTTCTTCTCCATGGATTTTAATTCCTACTCCGAATTTTTGTTTTGTTTCCTTTACTGCTTGCTCCATATAGAGATTGAATAACATCGGGGAGAGGCTACAACCCTGTCTCACTCCCTTCCCAACCACTGCTTTCCTTTCACGTCCCTCGACTCTTATACACTACTGGCCATTAAAATTGCTACACCACGAAGATGACGTGCTACAGACGCGAAATTTAACCGACAGGAAGAAGATGCTGTGATATGAAAAGGATTAGCTTCTCAGAGCATTCACACAAGGTTGGCGCCGGTGGTGACACCTACAACGTGCTCACACGAGGAAAGTTTCCAATCGAATTCTGATACACAAACAACAGTTGACAGGCGTTGCCTGTTGAAACGTTGTTGTGATGTGTCGTGTAAGGCGGAGAAGTGCGTGCTATCACGTTTCCGACTTTGATAAAGGTCGGATTGTAGCCTATCGCGATTGCGGTTGATCGTATCGCGACATTGCTGCTCGCGTTGGTCGAGATACAATGACTGTTAGCAGAATATGGAATCGGTGGGTTCAGCACGGTATTACGGAATGCCGTGCTGTATCCCAACGGCCTCGTATCACTAGCAGTCGAGATGACAGGTATCTTATCCGCATGGCTGTAACGGATCGTGTAGCCACGTCTCGATCCCTGCGCCAACAGATGGGGACGTTTGCAAGACAACAACCATCTGCACGAACAGTTCGACGACGTTTGCAGCAGCGTGGACTATCAGCTCGGATACCATGGCTGCGGTTACCCTTGACGCTGCATCGCAGGAGCACCTGTGATGGTGTACTCAACGACGAACCTGGGTGCACGAATCGGAAAAAGTCATTTTTTCGGATGAATCCAGGTTCTGTTTAGAGCATCATGATGGTTGCATCCGTGTTTGGCGACATTGCGGTGAACGCACGTTGGAAGCGTGTATTCGTCATCGCCATACTGGCGTATCACCCGGCGTGATGGTATGGGGTGCCATTGGTTAAACGTCTCGGTCACCTCTTGTTCGCATTGACGGCATTTTGAACAGTGGACGTTACATTTCAGATGTGTTACGACCCGTGGCTCTACCCTTCATTCGACCCCTGCGAAACCCTACATTTCAGTAGGATAATGCACGACCGCATGTTGCAGGTCCTGTACGGGCCTTTCTGGATACAAAAGATGTTCGACCCTGCCCTGGCCAGCAAATTCTCCAGATCTCTTCTCAATTGAAAACGTCTGGTCAATGGTGGCCGAGCAACCGGCTCGTCACAATACGCTAGTCACTACTCTTGATGACCTGTGGTATCGTGTTGAAGCTGCATGGGCAGCTGTACCTGTACGCGTCATCCAAGCTCTGTTTTACTCAATGCCCAGGCGTATCAAGGCCGTTATTACGGCTAAAGGTGGTTGTTTTGGGTACTGATTTCTCAGGATCTATGCACCCAAACTGCGTGAAAATGTAATCACATGTCAGATCTAGTATAATATATTTGTCCAACGAATACCCGTTTACCATCAGCATTTCTTCTTGGTGTTGCAATTTTAATGGCCAGTAGTGTAACTGCCATATGGGTTCTGTGCAAATTGTAAATAGCCTTTCGCTCCCTGTATTTTACTCCTGCCACCTTCAGAATTTTAAAGAGAGTGTTCCAGTCAGCGTGTTAGAAAAAAAAATAAATAAATAAAATAAAAAATAAAAGAAGTCGAATATTTTCAGAGTTCATGAGAAAGTAGTCCAATATACGTATTCGAGTCCACAAAAGCATAGTTTCTATGGTCTAGATTGTACGTAAGGGGTACAGCATAAACTCATACACGACGCTAGGTCACATGAGGTTTGCAACATGACATCCATCGATTCCACCGCATCTGTTAGTGTTTCGGCGTAAGGAATCTCGTATTCCTTAAACTGCAGCAATTGTCCACGAAGTAGCATTCAAACAAGTTGATGAATTATGCACACTGGCCGCAGGATTTTCGTCAGTTCAGTGTAGTGCACGTTCCTCCGTCTGAAGTGTGTGACTGAGAGAGGAATTCAACAGTTTATCTTTTGGCGTGCTAGCAAGTCTGTGAACACAAGGCGCTAGAAAAGTCGATCGAACAGTTTAACAGGTGTGGATATTCTTCAGACGGCAGTGGCTTACAGGCCATTTCTATTTGCCGTGCTGTAGCATAATATTAAGCCCACATATCTGGAAAAGCAGGCTTCCATTGCTAATACGTGGTACAAAAGCAAAAATGAATTATACTGAATCATTCGCGTGTGCAAACAGTACAGTCCTTTGAGTAAATCGGTAAATTGAAAATTTTTGGCAAGAAGTATGGGACAAAACTGCTGAGGTCATCGGTCACTAGGCTTACGCAGTACTTAATCTAACTTAAACTGACTTACGCTAAGGACAACACATATGCCCATGCCCGAGGGAGGACTCGAACCTCCGACGGGGGAGCCGCACGAACCGTGACAAGACACCTTAGACCGTCTGGCTACATCGCGTGGCAAAATAGATAAGACGCCGTGATACATACTCACCAGAGTTGCGAGTAATTTACTGTACAATAACACACACTAACTCGAATGAAACTACAATACAGCACAAATCTAACTGCACAGTGTATCTAATGCTGAGACTAACGTTCCATCTGCGCACTGTAATATATACTTCGTTACAGAACCACAGTAATTCAGGAAGGTAAAGAATATTTTTTGTACTCAGGTCTGAAAATGGTCCTCATAGACGGAAACTGATCACTGCGTCCAAGTGTTACGGTTCATAACTCGCCAAGAGATGTCCACTGGTCTCAAACATAGATCTTACTTTGGGGAAGAAATTTTCTGAGAATGTACGTTTGTAGCACAACATCGTACGGTAGTGAAACATATACTGTGGGAACACTGGAGCAGAACAGAATCGAAGCATCTGAGATGTAGTGCTACAGAAGAATACAGAAAATTAAGTGCACTAGTAAGGTAAGGGTTGAAGAGGTTCTCCGCAGACTCGGAAGGGACTATATAGAAAACGCTGACAAATAGCGACAAGGTGATAAGACATCTTGTAATAGATCAGGGAATAACTTCCGTGGTACTAGAGGGAACTGTAGAGGGTACAAGCTGTAGAATGAAGAAGAATATAGATATTGAAATACATCCAGCAAATAATTGATGACGTAGGTTGCAATTGCTACCCTGAGATGAAAAGTTGGCATAGGAGAGAAGTTCGTGTCGGGCCGCATGGTAAAAAACTGAAATAAATGTAAGAAAAGTCACATTATTGAGTCTCTTAATAGAACTCCATTGCAACGCAACAACTGTTCCCGTAACGCATAAGATGATTCGTTTTTCTTGGTTCGATGACTACTCTATCAAACTATTCGACACGTTTTTAACTCCCTGTATACTCCAGATAAATAGCGTGCACGGGTGTGTGTGTGTTGGGGGTGGGGGGTGGGGGGTGGGGGGGAGGAAATCTTCTACGCAACGATGTTTGATTTATTGTTGAAAAATTTTATCAACTTTGTGAAACTATAAACTTCCACGGATCATTATCGATATTTTATTACTTAGAACGTTATATGCGGCGAAAAATGCAAGACAGTTTACTGATTTCAATCTTATATACTGCAAAATTATAACAGTTATCTGAGAGTAGCACACGATTGGATTCTTCCGAAAATGAACCCGTTTCAGCCCCTCGCCACTACTCTAAACGTCGAAAATCCTTATTCTTCGTCTCAGTTTTCTAAAATTGGAAACATTTTTCGGTAAAAAGATTTACTGAAAACATAAAAATTTATCTGTCCTACAGAGCCCTCATTCAAGAGTACCGTGCTAGCAGGCACCGCGAATGTAATTTCGTACTCATTAACAGATGAAAGAGGTATTTCGCAGAGCTGGTTGCGGGTAAACCTGAAAGCGAAAGCGAGGCGCCGCGTGCAGCGCAAACCCGCGGCTGAGAGATTGTGTTTAATCTGCTGATAACCCTAGAGGCGCAGGCGTAGGCGCAGATTTAGGCGCAGGTGCAGAGGCGAGCGTCCCTACACTAGTCTCAGGTTTACTCGCAGCTGCTGCGGAGAGCGGGCAGCGCCTGGTGTGTTTGCTACCCGGTGCTCACGGCGTAACTGCAGACCCAGGCTTGAGACGACTGTAAAAGTCACAGTCCTCGCCGCTGTGTGTAAGCAGGTTACAAGATCGGAACCAAATGTACAAAGGTTTAAGCACAACGAATAAAGCGCAGGCAATATTTCTAAAAGGAAATTATTAGTACCTGCTAGAGAAACTCCCTGAATTTATACCGTATTTAGCTTATAAACGAAAGTCTGTTATATCCAGTAGTTGCACTGGTACTGTAATAAAATTACAGGAATGGTGTTAGCCAAAAAGTTTGTTTCTGTAGAATTGCTTTTTTTTCGTATCCATGTACATCCAATTTCGTAAAAATTTGTAGCACTGGTACATTAGTCTCTCTGCATAGTATCATAATACTTGTGACACTCCGTCTTCGGGCCACGAGTGGCCTACCGAGACCATCCGACCGCCGTGTCATCCTCCGTGGAGGATGCGGATAGGTGGGGGGGGGGGGGCGTGGGGTCAGCACACCGCTCTCCCGGTCGTAAGATGGTATTCTTGACCGAATCCGCTACTATTCGGTCGAGTAGCTCCTCAATTGGCATCACGCTGCTGAGTACACCCCGAAAAATGGCAACAGCGCATGGCGGCCTTGATGGTCACCCATCCAAGTGCCGACCACGCCCAACAGCGCTGAACTTCGGTGATGTCACGGGAACCGGTGTATCCACTGCGGCACGGCAGTTGCCATAATACTTGTGACAGGTGAAAAAATGCAGTTTCGATCAAATACAAAATTCAACATACTAGATAGATGACTAGAGCAGTCTCATCACGAATATTTTTAATTTTTGACTTTTTATACAACATGTTCCAATTTTAATTTACATAAACTGCGTTAGCTCATTACTATCTTCATTACACGACATTAAAACGTCCCTGAGATCCTTAGTACCGATCATACTTCAACAGCTTACCGGTTATTTTTCGTAAGAAATTGTAGTTCATTAATTGGTCACATGCCATCTAACAAGCGCGTCAACCAATTTGTTCACTGGTCTGATGCAAAGCAAAAGCCTCATAAGGAACAACTTGTCCATAAGTACGTAATCAATAAGTACACTCTTTTTTGTTTTCAACGTGCTGCATCTCCTACATAGCCTCATAAGGAACAACTTGTCCAGAAGTACGTAATCAATAAGTACACTCTTTTTTGTTTTCAACGTGCTGCATCTCCTACACATATTCGTTACTTAACGTAAGGTTGAGATCTTTACTTATTGTGAAATGCGTCATATCTTTCTTTGGTCGCTAGTCTTTGCGTTTTAAAGAAAAAACATTGAATCTAGAGCACATGTCAAAGACTGAAGGTGAAACAGGAATATGGTGAAGTGTTTGAGTACCACGTTGCTTTGTTTATAATAGGAGTATGTGTGGTATTTCCATTGCAGCACTTTCTACATCGTCCTGAGGAGGAAGAAAGACCGAAGCAAAACGATGTATCGTCCACTGGAAAATATGTACAACTATTTCACACAATATCTTATGAAACGCAACCACATTGGTATGTTTTGGCTATCCACAAAACACATAAAGTGGCACTAAATACTCCAAAATTCTTGTACAGTGCAGATGGAGACAGAATGTTGCTGACGAACATATTAAGCACTGTAGAAGAAAACGTTAACTATTTGAAAATGGGCATGATAGCCTGAAACCGGCAACGTCAGTAAAATTAAGCTCTTTAACATTATTTGTGGCATCAACAATCATTAACGGCAACGCCGTTCATGGTACAGCATAGATAAAATAACATACTACACACAATGTCCCTCACCACTCTCCTTCAGCCCACCCACACTCAATTACGCGCTTAATTTTAGCGTTTTCTGTTTATTCGTGGTGTGATAGATGAAGTTTTATGCACCCTGGAACTTCTGTGACTCCGAAGAGGGTTTGAGTGACATAGATACGTTTCAATCACTATAAAGTCCTTATTAAACATGGCTCCTAAATAACGAATTACTGTTAATGGACTGAACTCTCAGACGAAGATAGGTATTCTGACCAACTAGCTCGTAATGTCTCAGTCCAGACAACTGTGGAAACGAATAACGTTGTAGCTCTATAAATTCCCGAATTCTGTTCGCATTGCGTTCCTCGTTTTACTGCAGCCTCACTGTCGCTATCGCGGAACTAATGTGTCGAATTTGATTACCACTACTTTTTCTGCTATTCGTATAGTGGCTTATTACACACAACATCCATCATTCATTTTTTCGTTTATAAGAGCACGCCATCATTTACACGTATTTGCAAAATGAATAATTCAGTGCCATCAGTTAACAGGCTGAATGACTAATGAAAGCATATCCGTAAGGCAGGACGTGCCACATTGCGCTCGCAGCAAGACTTTTCATTCCGCAGAGGTACTTCAGAAGACGTGTTTAGTCTCACAGCAACCAAAGACAATTTTAATGACGTTATAACCTGATTTTTCCCATGCTGCTAGATTATTTTTGTCCGTTTATAACTTCTTTACTTCTTGTGCATTCATTCACACATCTGATTTAGTATACAGCATCCGCAGCTGCTATTGTTCGTCGACAGCGTTGTTTAGACACAATACACAGATAAACCCACCCACCCGCCCGCACACACACACACACACACACACACACACACATACCTATCTAATTACATACATACATACATACATGTATTTATTGAACTGTGATACCTGAAAAGGAAAAAAAAAGTAATTCAGGCAGACTCTCAGCTTTTCTGCAGCAGGTGGACGAGATTAATGCAAACGCAACAAAATCCACGTGAACACGTAATAACTACGACCATGATTAACTGCACAGTACGCGAAAATCTTGGAAGTTAGCTATAACAATGGAGTATTTAGTCTATTAGCATCAACAACAGAACAAACTAGAATCATCACAGAAATGGAATTGTGCAACACTCGCAGTACTGGAAGAGATTAAAATACCAGAAGCTACGAGCACTGTACAGAAAGACAAATTGAAGGGCACTTTTAGTATAATTTATACGCATTTGGAAGACTTGTAAAACAAATCCATTTTTGTTTCTTTAAATTAGTTTGGGAAATATCAAATTCTTAATGTATTGTACCTGAGCACTATAAAAACACCGGAATAGATATGCCAAATATTTTTGATTTAAATTAGCAGGTGTATCTTTCACAAGCAATGTAGCGATAGGATGTCAGGGCATGTATGTAAGAAATAATCATGAATTCAGAACTGTTGGAAAAAGTTGTTTTTGCATAGGACGACATGTTGGATCATTTGCATGTGAAATAATATTACATAATTTCCCACATTCTTAATTATTACCCTTTGCAAACTCGCAATGGAAAGTGTTGAGTGACAAATCTGTGAATCACTACTCAGTCGCCAAAATTTTTGAAGGAACAGAAAATGTGACGTAGAAGTATAGCTTAAAAATTAAAGCATAACCTCAGATGTGAACTTTTTGATAAAACTGCGCAAGACAATAGCAGCTGATAGATAACAGATTTTTTTGTTAGAATTTAATGAAGAAATATATTTTTTTTTCACTTAAAACGTGTTTTCGGAGCTTGCTCGCCAATTAGGCATAGTAGTAAATAAGACATAAGAAAGATAAATTTGATTAAGAAAATATAGTTGTTATTGTTGTCATGACATACACCTTTAGACAGAACCTGCAAACAAGCGAGGTGTACAAGCTAGCGGACTTCGAATTTAAGGCATTTATAAGTAAGTCCTCTCTACCTTTGCCGCGAGGGGTAACCTCGCATTCCAAGGCGCCTTGTCATGGTCCGTGTGGCTTCCCCTGTCGGAGGTTCGAGTCCTCCCTCGGGCGTGGGCCCATAGCGTAGGTTAATTTAGAGTTAGATTAAGTAGTATGTAGGCTTAGGAACCGATAACCTCAGCAGTATGGTCCCATAAGCCCTTACCACAAATTTCCGAATTTCTGTCTACCTGTAACAGTCAATTTCCAGTAAAGAGTGGGATATACGTAACCACTAGGGTATAAAGTATCCTTTGGTGATAAAAGACCTCGTATAGCAGGCATCCTACGGTAGGAAGAAGTGTGCTTGTCTAATATTATGGAAGGTATTATTCTTTATTGAGAACAGATGTGAAAACTTAAGGAATTTCATATTTTGGAAGAAATTAATAATTCTGAAAATAAAATGAAAACTGAATGGAAAATAGTTAAAACGGAAAATGGGAATTGCATCTTGAACAGAGAAATTCGGTATAGTTGCCGTTCAGTCAAGTTTATCTTACTCTAACTTGAACCACAGAAATCACGAAAATAATTCTGAAAATTAAAATTTCTCACAAAGCTTGTAACATTTCAAGCAAAATAGCAAATTTATGTTCTACAAGTATATCAGTTGCACGC
Organism: Schistocerca americana; assembly: GCF_021461395.2. NCBI lineage: Eukaryota > Metazoa > Arthropoda > Insecta > Orthoptera > Acrididae > Schistocerca > Schistocerca americana. The sequence continues at coordinate 867,859,446 of NC_060119.1, read as the reverse complement.
AGACATACATGTAATGTAGCAGTTTTGTAAGCTTCGTTTACGGAGTTGCATTGTAAGGCGACTATTGAAGTAGGTTGTTACGACGCACGTTAATAGCTGTCAGTTCTTTTCTTCTCAAAAAGTTTGGTGAATGTTTGAGTACATCTGAGAAAATGAGATTCTCATTCAGTCACAATGTGAATTCCAGATATCTCTCCCAACTGATCATGCTCTTTACCATTTTACCTGCTGTGTATTACGAATTTCTTTGGTTGATATGTAGTTTTCAATTCCGTTTTTAACTACTTTCCATACAGTTTTCATTTTATTTTCAGAATTATTCATTTCTTCCAGAACCCGCAATCCCTTTCGTGTTTGTAAATTTTCTCAATAAAAAATAATACCTTCCATAATATTAGAGCAGCTCTTTTCATCCTATCGCAGGATGCCTACTACATGATGCTGAAATATTACTTTTAAAGTTAATTGAAATCTGTGCATTCTAAGAAAGAACATGTATCTTGATATAAGTCCTTTAAAGTTTTCACCTTGAGGAGGAAAGATAAACTTGTAAATATTTATCAAGTCAGCATCAGTGTCTACTATGTGTGAACTTTCAAAGGAAGTTAAAATAATTAGATCGCAGGAAAAATAAGAAGAACGGTTCTTCTACTGCTCTTATGCTGGCTTGCTAGCTGTTCATTATGCGCTGATGTTTTCTGTGCGCTTCACTCTGTATGCTACACTACTTGAATAACTCCTGTTAATGTCTGATATACTGCCGTGTAAGTTATTTCAATTCTATCACCTATCAAAATCCCTCTCATGCAAATACTAACCATTAGGTTTTTTAGATTTTTATTTCAGGCTTCAAATAAGAGACGAACGACGCCAATCAAGTTCTCTCGTTGCTTTATTCTTCAAGTGAAACCAACGCGTCCCATAGATATTCCGCAGCAATCCGTCTTCAATAGCTTACGCAATATTTTCCGTAAGAATTGCAGTGAATACATCTGTTATCCACCGTCAATCGAGTTCGTCAACTAATTTGCTCACTGGTCTGATACAGAGAGAAGTTTTGAGGTATAAAATTACTAAATGAATGTTGTTTATCTCTTTCATGCTGCACTAAGAGGTACACTAAATACTATTCTGGACCTCAACTTCGTTGAGCATATCTTTTACGTAACAAAAATTAAAAAAGGAACGCCTCATCATCGTTCAGTCAAGTTTATGTTACACTACCTTGAACCATGGACTCACAAAAGTAATTCTTAAAAACAAAATTTCTCATGAATTCTGTAACATTTCAATCAAAATAAAAAACGCGTGCTCTCCAGATAAATGACCTGTATTCTCCCGTACAAGTAGCATATCGGTTTCATAACATTCCCCTACAGAATGACATTGTTAGGTCCCTATTGAAGGTCATTACGGCACATGTTAATAACTGTCGACCCACTTCACTACTAATTTTACTCTCAAAAGGTTTGTGAAATAGTTGAGCGTATCTGCGAAAGTGAGAGTCTCAGCCAATCACAATCTGAACTCCAGACATTCCTCCAAACTGACGATATCCACCATTTTACCTGCTGTGTATTAAAATACCTTAGTGAGAAAAATTCGCTTTCATGTATTCTTGGGCCTTGTGTAATGTATTTGAATGCGCAAATGAGACCATATTATGAACAAACTTATAAATTATGGCTTCCAGGTAAAATGAGTAAGTGCTCACATCATATTTCACTTCCAGCAAGGAAAATAGCAGTAGTAGTAGTATTAGTAGTAATAGCTTTATTCGTCTGTAGATCTCTTTTTACAAGGATATGGGACATGTCAAAGTATTTACAAGTTTATACCAATTGAAAATAAGCTAATTCGTATACACATGTATTTACAGACTTCTAGTTACAGACAATCATTAGATTTACTCCTGGAATACAATACGTTTTTTTACAGATAACTTATTAAATAATGTAATGCCACACTGTTCACTCATATATCACTATCATTCACTGCACACACTATTCACTTATTGTTTCATAACACTTCATTCACTACACACACACACGCACACACACACACACACACACACACACACACACACACACAAACACACACACACTCTGGTGACCTCTGGGCCATTTTCTGTACTGCAACTTCCCATTTGCTATCTTGAAAAACTAAGTCAGCATCGCTCCATAATGAGTGAGATGTTGAGCTCGAAAGTGGAAGAGGTGCTAGTATTGTGCTATGCATAGCTTGGGGGTAAGTATTTCTAAAAAGGAAAAAAGAAGGGAAAAAACAAAAAAGTGAAGATTTTATGTGGAATGTTAGATGTTTTATAATCATTATTATTATTATTCATTTGAATAACATTTTTTATCATACTTCTACTCTGTTTTAGCTAAGTAATCCTTCACTGCATAAAGTGTATTGCATAACAGGTACCTTTCAGTTGCCTTTTTAAATAAGTATTTTTGAAATTTATTTAATCTCTTTTGGGAACTTATTGTACAGTTTTATTCTTTGGCAAAAAATTCTGTTTTGAGTTTTATGTTTATTTTTTCTTGGTAAACGTAAGTTGAGTCTCTCTCTTGCTGCATGGTCATGGACAGAGCTGTTTGTGCAGTAATTACCAATTTTATTTTTGATGTGTGTAACTGACTGGTAAATGTATTCACATGGAGCAGTTAAAATCCCCAGTTTTTGAATAGATCTTTATAATGAGCCCAACTAGTATTTTTGATTGTTATTCTTATGGCTCTTTTCTGGAGTTTGAAAGCTGTGTTCATGTTTTGTGCATTTGTTACCCAAAGAAGAATGCCATAGCTAAGAATTGAGTATACATATAAATAATATGTAACTAAAAGACACTGCATGTTACACACTGGTTATAGGATTCTAAGGGCATAACAAGCTGATGACATTCTGTTTGCAAGTACCTTTGTGTGATCACACCACTTCAACTGAGAATCAATATTCATTCCCGGAAATTTTGCATTTGTTACACAGTCTATAGAGGTGCCACCTACATTTAATTTAACATTCTCATTTTTCCTCTTCAAAATGAAATTCATGGCAGTAGTTTTCTTTACGTTCAATCTCACTTTATTGCTTATTGACCAATCATAACCTTCCTTGAGAGTTTCATTTGCTTTCTCAGCAAGGAGTTCTCTGGTTTTCTCAGTGACTATAATATTGCTGTCATCAGCGAAGAGAATTTTTTCACTATGAGTAACGCTACTGGGAAAATCATTGATGTATATCAGCAATAGTATTGGTCCTAATATGCTACCTCGTGGAACCCGTATATTAATGTATTTTGGTTCTGTTAAGTATTTTACTAAACGTTTAGATCTGTTTGAAGTATGTTTTATCTCTACTCTTTGTACCCTATGTACTAGGTATGATTGAAACCAGTCATTAGCTACCCCTCTTATTCCTTCTAATTTATTTAATAGAATCTTGTGGTCAGCTATATCAAGGCCTTAGAAAAAATATGCCTGTGACACACTCATCTATATCAAGAGCATCAAGTACAACTTTTGTGAATTCTACTGTGGCTGACTTCGTATTTTTGTCACTTTGGAAACCAAACTGTGATTCCCTCAAAAGATTCCATTTATTCAGGTAATTCATTACTCTGTCTTTCATAATTGCTTCCATTATTTTTGAGAATGGTGACAGCAGGGAAATGGTCCAGTAATTTTCTATGTCTTCTGCATTGCCTTTCTTAAGCCAAGGTACATCTCTTGCCTCTTTTAAACTGCTCTGGAAATGTTCCTGAAGTGAAGGATTCATTTCTTATTTTTGTTAAGTGGCCTTGTATAATCCCTATGTCTTGTTGTATAGCTCACCAGGAGAAACAACACTCTTCACTAATGATGAAAGAGTCATAATCAAGCCGAATAGGAAGCAAGAGCAGAAATCGCCATCCCTAATCAAAGTGGAAGATAGGGGAAAAGTAATGTGCATTCCCTACATCTACATCTACATCTACATACATACTCCGCAATCCACCATACGATGCGTGGCGGAGGGTACCACAACTAGCATCTTCTCTCCCTGTTCCACCTCCAAACAGAACGAGGGAAAAATGACTGCCTATATGCCTCTGTACGAGCCCTAATCTCTCTTATCTTATCTTTGTGGTCTTTCCGCGAAATACACGTTGGTGGCAGTAAAATTGTACTGCAGTCAGCCTGATACGAAAAGTGAAGCCCCGAGAAGAAATGGCCGGATGTCAATTTAACTTAGCACGCGCGGAGACCACCGAGCTGCATTTCTCTCTGACACATAGGAATGGCCATTAGAGTGCGTTACTGTTGTTTGTGTTTGATATCGTTGCCAGACCTAGCGCGCAGCGTCAAATTTTGAGTGATCACTGTGAAGGACGGACAGCGTTACCAGTATCTGGTAGGGTTCGAAGGGGCCTCACTGTGGTGTCCATTTGGCCACCTGGTCGAATCGTGCAATATCCAGATTTATGGAGCACTCGGGTACGACGGTAGGCAATCTGCCGGCCGCTGTGGCCGAGCGGTTCTAGGCGCTTCAGTCCTTAACCACGCGGCTGCTTCGGTCGCAGGTTCGAATCCTGCCTCGGGCATGAATGTGTATGATGTCCTTAGGTTAGTTAGATTAAAGTAGTTCTACGTCTAGGGAACTGATGATCTCAGATGTTAAGTCCCATAGCGCTTAGAGCCATTTGGACCCTTTGTAGGCATACTCGTCATCAAGGTTCTGGTCGATCACTTCTTACCGCCACAAAGGAGTATCGCCGGACTGAGTACCAGGCACATCGCGACCACTTCACATCTGCGCCTGCCATCCGACTATTGGTAACGGCCTTCTTGCCACGTTCTGTGTCACCCTCCACCACGTGACGGGGACTAGCAACAGCTGAATTCGGGAATCTCCGTCCAGTGCCTAGGCTGCCATTAATACAATAGAAATGACTGTTTGGAGTGGTGAGTAATAGCGTCGCGTTCTCTTCAAGCAATGAATGGCTGATCTGTGCTATCTCGGATGAAAACCTTCGGTGAGTGTGTTGCAGCCCTGGTGAGTGATCCCATTGTTCGATGGTTTCGGAGAGGCACAGCGATATTCCTCCTTGCGTCCTGGAGTGAGAAGCCACTGAATATCGCTTCAGGTCATGTTTGGTAGAGAATGACGTAAATCTGAGGTCACGGCGGTGCCTAACGGGCACCTTGATTCCTCATGCGTTACCTCTCATTCAGCAGTATCGCGGTGCCTTTCTTCAACAGGATAATGGCCTTTCACAGGTGCCACGTGTCTCTATGAACTGTCTGCTTCACCTTTTCCAACCGAATCAGCGCATGCATTCAGGGTAAATGGGACGCAATGTCATACTGCAAGTGCTTTGTAAATTTGACTCGATTTTGTAGTCATTACCACATAGCCTCTCAACCCGTTAAGTGTCATTGCGTTCCTTCATCCCCTTCTGGGTGCTCTACATACTGCAGAGATTGTCAAACACAGGAGTCCAGCGGCATTTTCTCTGGGTATAATTCAGGTTTTACTGATTAAAGCGTGAAGAAAGCTGTTTAAAGTTGTATACAATTCACTATTCCACATGGAATGATTTCTTGGGTCAATTCCACCATTATTGACACAAAACATGCTAGAAGGATAACACCTGGTGCCCGTCCTCCAACCTCATGTAGTAACTGTTTAAATATTAAAAATTCTGATTAACTACTCATGGTTGCGATTCACAGTCTTATAATATTTCGTAAAAGACATCGTAGTTGCCGTTGACTGTATGAAATATTTATTATTACGATTGCAATTTTGGGCTTAGGGCCGTTTTCAAGTAACACTGCAAAAGTTACATTGTGTCAGAATATAAGACTATCTAACATGAGGCCGGCTGGAGTGGTGGAGCGGTTCTAGTCTGAAACCGCGCGACCACTACGGTGGCAGGTTCGAATCCTGCCTCGGGCATAGATGTGTGTGATGTCCTTAGGTTAGTTAGGTTCAAGTAGTTCTAAGTTCTAGGGGACTGATGATCTCAGATGTTAAGTCCCATCGTGCTCAGAGCCATTTGAACCAATTGAACCTATCTGACATGAGTACATGTTGTCGTCAAAAGGCAGCGTGTTGAATGCGAGAGCCCCACAAGATCCAATGAGTACGACGCTTATTACACAGTAATAGACATCAAAAGACTGCATTTTGAGGACGACATGTACTTATGTCAGATAGTCTTATTTTCTTGCAGTGTTACTTGAAAATGGCCCTAAGGCCGAAATTTCAGTCGTAATAATAAATATTTCATACAGTCAACGGCGACTATGATGTCTTTTAAGAAATTAAAAATTCTAACAACAGATTCACATTACGTTATCTGTTACGAATTTTGTTGTGAAGAACTCATTGAATTATGAAAATAACAACTGAATTCGTAAAAACAAAACTAGGAGCCAATATGCCCTCCACTATACACTAATTAATATGTCTCCTGCAGCGAAAGTAACAAGGTGTGTAGCCGCAAAAATATTTGACCGTCTGCTTCACGAATCAACGGAAATCAACGAAAACCGTTTAAGAACGAAATGAAATCATTTATGCCTGATAATGGCTTGTATTCCAAAGGCCCGTTATGATTATTCAAAACTATGAATGACCCTGTAATCCTTTCTTTGCGTCGTAGCTGAGACTCTGGCTGCAGCTGCAACTCTGCTCTGCTCTAAGATGACGCACGACCCGCTATTGATCACTCGGTTTTCCGTCCTCTGCGTTAAATCCAGTTTCCTTAATTGGCCACAAAAGGAATCGTGACGCAACAAATAAAACGGAGTTTATGTCCAGTAAAGTTCGAAACTGCGTGACGTAAGACAGTCTGATGGTTTGTTGGACATAGGAAACAACAAGTGAGAGGCAATCACGCTGGCAGTTAAAGAACATTTCTTACACTCCATTTATGTGCCGTAAATTGTCGAAAAACCATTCAGCTACAACTCAAGCTATGTCAAAGATTAGGCTGGAGAGATGAAGGAAGTGAACCGCATCACCCCTCCCCCTCACCCCAAAAAAACCTATACTCGCACACACCGCACACACACACACACACACACACACACACACACACACACATACAGAGAGAGAGAGAGAGAGAGAGAGAGAGAGAGAGAGAGAGAAAAGGAGAGGGGAAAGAGACGGAGAAAAAAAAGTCTCTAAGCACTATGGGACTTAACATCTGAGGTCATCAGCCCCTAGACTTAGAACTACTTAAACCTAACTAACCTAAGGACATCACACACATCCATGCCCGAGGCAGGATTCGAACCTGCGACCGCAGTAGCGCGTTCCGGACTGAAGCGCCTAGAACCACTCGGCCACAAGGGCCGGCAAGTGAGGGAGAGAACAGGGAAGGGTGAATGTGAAACGGGAGGGGTGAGTTAGGGAGGCGCGCTCGTAAGCTGCATGCAGACATACCGGGTGATTACAATTAAAATGCGGCTACTCACAGGTCCAGTGTGGGCTGTAATTATCATATGGCAGCGAACCCTGGTGGACAGTCTAATACGTTACCACGGAAGCCATTTATATTGAAAAAAACTAGTTCCAAATTCGGCTACGAGGTAATAATTACGAGCTTTGAATGCAAGAATGGTGTGTAGAAATGTTTCCATATGTAATGATTTAGAAAGACGACGTTAGCGGAATGAGTCAAACAGATGAGAAAGGCATTATTTTGATTTTAATATTAACCGCCACTTCCATAATTTGTTCAATATGAGCACCGGAGACGTCGACGAGATGCTATTACGGCGCAAGATTTGCAGCTGGGGGCCAAAATTTCAATTCTTTTTTTTTTCCTGCGCAATTCGGTTTTGCATTAACCCGTTAGTATATCTACCAATTTTCGCTCCTATACGGTAACTGCAGTCCGCATTGGACCTTCGTGAATAGCTAGGGTTTGAGTATAGCCCCCTGGTACATAACGTTGTTGGGAGAGGTTCAGGAATCCATTATCTGTGGTAGAAATACACAGGACTGAAGAAGATAATACCGAAAATGTGACACAAACTCCTGCTGTCAGTGAAACACAACCCAATTAGGCCATCCCGTTAGTACACGTCTTTCGTCTCCTACTAAGTGACTTTTATGTCACACAGTAACAGAAGTGTACACGTATGCCATACAGTATGTGTATCGTCACGTAGTTTCTCACCTTAGAAGGGTAATGGCGCACAATCGGAAACAAGCATGTTCTGAACTGCGCAGCAAAAGTAATTCAAATAAACAGTTCGGTCGGCCGGGGAAAAATACACCAGTGATTAGCGTTTCTGATAGTGGTGTATGAAAGTTGTGCCAGAAGCGGATACTGCAGTGAAAGGATCAAATGGAGAAACACAATCTCATGCGAAAGGTAAGTGTGGCATAGGTATCAGTGTTTCAAGAGAGAACACGACGAGGCAACCACTTCCATAAATGCCGCGTACATAGCGATAACATTAGAGCAACTTCTTATGCCAGGAGCCAAAGTGTTCCGAACAGTCACCACGCAAATGGCGTTTATGAAGTGGAACCAATTTATGCTTACGCCACGAGACTTTGAAATGGTTGGCTTCATCCGCCTATAAAAATGTCAGCCGCACACAGGGAGGTGATATCTGAAACTATTTTCCTCTACCGCAAAACAGTGCACAGGCAGACATCATTTCGCCGGTCGCGGGATAATAGTACGCGCCGTACACATTCGGCCAGTTGCAGCTGTCGACAGCAACAGTTCCTCTTCCAGGTCACCAATTGCGGTTCACCAGTTTCAGGCTGCAGTTATCGCCAGCCGACGCACATCATCCGTTTGCGCCGTTATAGGCAGGAGCTGTTATCGAGTGATTGTCGAGCAGTAAACACCGGGTATCTACGTGATACTCAAATCACAGCCAGGATTGTAAACGGTGAAATATAGTAGTCGAGACTGAACTTCTACATATTAGGTAGTTCTCTTTCACTGTATTGGTTTATATTAGCATGTTAACTCTAGCTACAGAGCCCAGATTATGCATCACTAAAAGTTAAGTGTTTTGTATAAATTCTTATAATAAGTGTTTATTACTTGTTTCATTTTTTTGTTGCCTATATAACTTTTTTTTATATTGACGCCGTGTGAGCTCATCTGTTGCTAGCGTGCAAGCGTTGTACAGCGTCCAGACTTCTGTAGTAGGGGGCTTCTTTTCCTGGTACATTGGATGTTGGCCATCAGATTTGTTTTGATGAATACAACAATAAGCAACCAATGCCCACAAAAAAGAGTGGATGTCCAGTTTCAACGAGAAACACCAAATGAGCACGATCTTCCCTGTAACTGTGAAATAATATTGTTCCATCACTACTGACACTATATAAATTACAGACAGGGGCGATTTTATTATCTCCAGCCCTTACGCAAATGAAATAAATGTCAGTCAGTAGGTATAAGGTACTAGTAACTCATCGTCCCTCAGATGCTGCAAAAGTAAACACGCCCCAAATATTACGTATCTGGGAAACACATGTAAACACACCACATCAGCCACCGCTTCACGTTAGCTCGATATTATACTATAATAGTTCTTTGTGAAAGTTGATATGTCAAACATTTATGTCAAAGAAATTTGACAGTGTGATAGGGAACATTGTCAAATCTCGTCTTTCGTCAAAGAAGTATGATCAGATCCAAAGCCTTTCCATAGATTTTATCATAAAAGCCGTTCGTCTTCTGCTCACTGTAATGTGAAATGTAACCACTTGGAGCGCTGGCGTCGCTACAGGTATTTGACGTCTCTGTTGTGTGTTTGTAAACATAGTTTCAAAGTTTAGTTAGTATATTCCTTCGATTCTTTTTAATAATCTTGCTTCGTTTGGAGGGGGGGGGGGGGGAGGGGGAGGTTAGCAAGAGACACAAAGCATATCATCAATCGTGTGCTGATGTGCAGGTGGGATATGTTGCAGGCGACTTCATATCCACAATCACAGCTACAATCATCCATCTCTACACCTGGAAACATCAAGACAGCTTTGCAGCAAGTCGGAGTAGAGGAGGTGGTCACATTCTAAAATAAAAAAATTCTTAGTTTTCCACTCTACTTTGTCTATTTTTGAACTCTGGATACCACAAGCTAAAAGTGCTTCATTTGTTCCGTACTTTTTGTTAATTTTATAATGGTTGGAACATTAATTCTATTAATGAAATTATTCAAAAATAAAAGTACTTCTGAAATCTGTGGTAAGTTCTACGGGACCAAACTGCTGAGGTCATCGATCCTTAGGCTTAAACACTACTTAATCTAACATAAACTAACTTACACTAAAGACAACACACACTCCCATCCCCAGGAGAGTACTCGAACCTCCGACGGGGGTAGCAAGTTGAACTTTAAAAAAAATTTAATGACTGTGAAATACCCCTTTTTAGCACCACGTCAAACATCTTTGTCAGGAAAATTTGGCGAATATTTGATCATATTTCTTTGTTTCTCCCGGCAGTTCTGTCACTCATGAGTAGGTAGCATTGGTGTTGTCTCCTCAAAAATTTACACAAGTAGTAGTGTTGAGGTGGAAAAAAGAAGAAAAAACATAAATTTTATCACCATTTTTCGTGTCGGGAAATGATATCCGCATGTACTTCGTTGAAATGCACGAAGATAGTTATTACAGATGTCCAAACTGTACTTACTTGGAAAAAAGAAAACTACGTAAAGAAGTGTATCTTTACGAGTGATTCAATCTATTGCCGTCTGCTGCTGTGAAGACTGCCAGGGTGCTGTTCAAAAATCGTTATTGCTAGTGCATTTTACTTGTAAATGACGTAAATATATTCAATCTTTATATCTTTCTGGCGTCCTGATACTTCTGGAGTAATAAAGGTCAAATTCTTCATTTTTATGGCTATAGGCTCGATAGCTGCTGCACAAAATATTTATTAATTCTTGTAGTGTGCACGCAACTTTAATTAAAACTTAATAGTTGTCAGAGGAGGAATCCTAGCTTCTGTTTCTTGCTTGCAGTGAAGACTTGATACTGCATGGATCTTTTACAAGAATTTACAGCTTTTGGTACTAAAGCTATAAATAAAAAAATGAAAAAAAGAAGAAGGTCACAAAAGGATCATGCTTTCTAAACATAACTCGAAAATAACAAAAAATTTAAAAAAGAGAAATTGTTCAAATATTTCGTGAAATGATTTTTCTAAAATTAAGAAATAAAACAGATTAGAGAAAATTTTGAAGCACTTTCGAATTATCCTCGAAATCATGCACAGCAAATGAAGTTGAGATTGAGAATGCGCGTTGCCTTTCCTGTTATTTGAAGGATTCTACGTCGAAAAACTTTTGAGTGAGAGAAATTGGTGGAACTTTTCTAGACCTTCGTGCGTAGATGATAGAAATATGTCAAGGCGAGACAACAGCAGACTGCACGGTCTACATACTACAGCATACAAGAAAACCTCCGCTGCAGTTTGAAATTCAAAGCTGCTAAGTTAAACATTGAACTTTAAATTCTCAGTCGGCGTCCCATTTGCTGTAGACGATATTGACCATGATTCGAGGTGCTCGTCAAATGTTTCTCAAATCTGTTTCGTTTCTTACTTGCAAACAAATCATCTGTCAAAACATCTGTCAGTTTTTATTTCGTCATGTTTTTGTTTCCAAATTTTGTACAGGAAGTATAAACTTTATAACATCTCATTTGCTTTCCTAACGTCTTCTATTCTCTTAATGTTCTGAATTTAGTATCTGATTTGAATGTAACCATTTTGACAGTTAAATAACAGACCAATGTAACATTTTGTGCAAAAAGACCAATGTAATATTTTGTACGCAAAATATCTAGGCCTTGAAGAGACTTTCACACTTCATTTATGAAGCTAACAAATGGCTCTGAGCACTATGCGACTTAACTTCTGATGTCATCAGTCGCCTAGAACTTAGAACTAATTAAACCTAACTAACCTAAGGACATCACACACATCCATGCCCGAGGCAGGATTCGGATCTGCGACCGTAGCGGTCGCTCGGTTCCAGAGTGCAGCGCCTAGAACCGCACGGCCACTCCAGCCGGCTATGAAGCTAACAGCAGATGATAGTGATACATTGTAATTTTTCCTGAAGTCACTAATTAAGTTTTCACAAATTACGCTGTTCACTTTCTAGCAATGAAATATGGTTCTGGAAAGGTAGACCTCATGCTGGTCAATTACATACCCCATTTGTTAATATCAAGCTCTTCGTTTGGCTATTAAAATTCGGACAAATGTCCATTGTACAATTTTCGCTCGAATTACTAATTAAATCTTCTTAATTACAGTAATATTTTCAAACAATTAAATACTTGTTGGTGAAACTAGGTTTCACGCTGGTCAATTTGCTACTCCGTTTGTCTGTTTCCCACATTTCATTTAAGAGCAAAAATTCGGATGATTATTTTTCCTCAAATCACTTATTAAATTTTCTTTATTACCCCGATCGCTTTCAAGCAAACAAACCATTTTGTTTTGCAAAACTAATTCTGTTATTCATCAATTTAATACCACATCTGTCCATTTTCCACTCTTGGTTTGGCTATGAAAATTCGGACAAAAACCGATTATGTAATTTAGAGGGAGCCTCGATTTACTTCGCTCAAATATTTGACCAAAAATTGGGCAAGAAAAGTAATGTCAAGGGTATTATTCGTATGAAACTCTGAAAGCTAGCAACAAGTTCCTCCTTAAGCGAGAAACAGAATGCCTCCACTGACATGTTTTTAAATGAACAAGGTGAGAGGTATATGGTGGAAAAAAAAACTGAAATGAAAAAATAAATAAATAAACTCGTTTTGGTTGTTGCATACAGAGTTATTGCGCCGAATACAGTATTTTTATCAATGAGTGTACACTATGCTCTACCATTGTATGGATTTATAAAAGCAGCGAGAACGACAAAGAACAACACAGCAAGTTAGACATTGAAGTCTGTTAGCAGGGCAATATTTTTCGGACGAACAGTTGACACTGACCACGGGCAACGGCAAAGCAGAAGAGAGCGAGACAGTTTCCTCGCACACACCTTACCCCTCTCAGGCATTCTTCTGAGCTACCTACTGCAGTTCCATCTACTTGGTTTGCAGCCTCTGCTACCGGCAGCACTCCGGTGTCTGCAGGGTAGCCTACGAGGCAGGCGGGGGCACTGGGGCACAGTGCTCTCGGCAGAGCAGGGCAGGGCAGGCCACTCGACCTGGCTGCCGGGTCGACCGCAACCGGGGAGCGACCTTGGCACCGATAACCGCCTTTGTGGCAGCCGGCCTTCAGCGCCGATACTGGATAGCGGCCGCTCTCAGAGAACAGAGAGGCTGGCCAATGAGGGCCAAGTTGCGCGGGGCAAAACCCTACAGCGTAGCAGACAATTTTGAGTAACATGTATGTGCCTGTATGCTGGGTGTCTCTCCTTAAAGTCGCCAGGAGCACTTTCTCTAGTATTCTTTAGTGTAGTTTCAATTCACTGTCAAGATTAAATCAGTCAAACAAATACTTTTCAACAAACACTCGCAGTGACCGCACGAAACATCGCTTTGTTTTACGTCACAGACAATTTTTTTTAAAGTGGAATTTTATGTGCGAATTCGATAGATGTATTCACCATTAGTCTATAAATATATTCAGTTTAACAACCGGTGTTGACATGGGCATAGAATCGTATCGTTTCTCTACAGTGATGATTAACGGACGGGTAATGAATGCTATCGACGGGGATCTCAGGTTTATTCCACATTTCCAGACTTTCACACTCATTATGACACTTTTCCTCACAAGCGGCTTCCAATCGAATTGAATGGCTGTGTAGCATCCTCTCAGCTTTATTCCTTGATAACCTATCCGAAAAGTCTCAGTTGACGGAAAGCCATCGAATGAAACAGAAGTGACATCTTACGTTCTTGAAAGAAGTTCTATAGGCGCTCTGCTGTTCCTAATTTATATAAACGATTTAGGACACAGTTTGAGTAGCCATATTATTCTGTATGCAGCTCAAGCTGTTGTTAACCGCATAGCAAAATCACCAGAAGGGAAAAACCAACAGCAAAGTGATTTAGACAAGATATGTGTTTTGTGCGAAAACTGGCAATGGACTCTAAACAGTAAAGGGTATGAAGTTATCCACATAAGTACCAAAACGAACCCGCTAAATTTCGATTTTCCCATAATTAAAACACAAAAACACAAATTTAAAGATTACAGATTCAAATATATATATGGGATTACATCACTAACAACTCAAATAGGAAACATCGTGTATAAAATTCTGTGAGGAAGGTTACCCCGACTGCGTTTCATTGGGAGAACACCTAGAAGACGCAGTAAATCTAGTAGATAGGCAGCCTCTTTAGTAGCTTATACTTAACTTGACAGCCCTTCTCTGGCGTATTGTTCAAATGGTTCAAATGGCTCTGAACACTATTGGACTTAACTTCTGAGGTCATCAGTCCCCTTGACCTTAGAACTGCTTAAACCTAACTAACCTAAGGACATCACACACATCCATGCCGGAGGCAGGATTCGAACCTGCGATCGTAGAGGCTGCGCGGTTCCAGACTGGAGCGCCTAGAACCGCTCGGCCACACAGGCCGGCGGCGTATTGTTACCCGGTATTAGATCCTTGCCAGACAGGACCGACGGAGGATGCCGAAAAAGCTCAAAGAAGGATATTTAGTTTCTATAATCGCAAAATAGGAAAGAGAATGTCATAGATAGTGTAAGTTGTTGCGTCAATTGTTAAACAAAGGCTTCGTCGTTGCAGCGAGATCTTTTCACGAAAGTAAAGTCACCAGCTTTATTCTCCGAACGTCTAAACACATTGTTGAATGACACCTACACAAGGACAAAAGACCATCGCAGTAAATTTAGAGAAATAATAGCTCAGGTATTCGTTTCTTCAGTGAGATATTCGAGAGTGCAACCGTCGAAAAACATTCTAAAGGTGCTTCTGTGAACCCTTAATTGAACACTTAAATGTTAACTGTAGGGTGATCACGTAGATGTAGATGTGGAAGTAGTATAGACATACATGTAGATCTCAGTGGCAGACCGTCCAAGAGTCGAGAATGCTGTCTTGACTATTTTATGCGCGTTTAACTTGGTTAACCCTGGTATAGAGGAGACAGGACAGATGACAATCCACAAACATTTCTCTACCCGGAAACAGTAAATAAAGGAACGGTATACTTCAAAGTATTTTCCTGTTTTTGCGGAATGCTCATGTTTCGAAAATTAACAAATTATACATCACTTCAACGATGTACTGACGATGAATAGAGTCACTTAATAAGAACCTTCGGCTAATATAGTTCCTGTGTTTCGAGCTATAAAGGAACGCAGAAAATTCCAAGCGTTACTTCAAACCATGCACTGTACTACGAGCGATCAGCAGAAATTATTTTTAAAAGTAAAACTTGAAATGTATCTGCATGAATGAAGTACGGGTCAAACATGAATGATATTTTGTACCCTACGATTCAGATGTTTTTGAAAGGTATATTCATCACTTTAAAGAAATTGTGAGAAATGGCATTATCGTCATAGGAAGGACAAAAATCTTGACTGGCAGAACAATTTCAGAACATATATTTATAAGATGTTTCACAGAAATAACCGATTTCAGATGACTGACCGGTTGTTTACATGAAACAGCATTTAAAAAGTAAATGCATTATTTATAAAAAGACGGAGTTGGTTAGTAATGCAACTTCATTTACATATGAAGGAACTCTCAGGTGATCAACCCACGCGATTTCTATTTTTTGTTTGATGTGATTACAGCACACTGGTCCAATGGAAGCCCTGCAGAGCTCGTTTGGTTCTGTAGAATCAGTATAACAACCACTAGCAATTAGGGTACTAAGTATAACACGTACAAACCCGTATATGGGAGCACTATCGTGGCTGCAGGGTGTGGTTCTAGGAGGCTCATCGTTTGATACTGTCTCCTCTCGACAAAAACAACTTGTTGTCATTATTTTCACGTGCCACCTACGCCTAGTACTCCACTAAGCAAAAAAGGCGTTGTTTAATATATATATATATATATATATATATATATATATATATATATATTATATATATATATACAAGCAAATATTTCTTTAGGGACTGGGGTGAAGGGCTGGCGAGTAATGACCCCCATATTCCTCACCCCGCCCTCTTTTGGATCCGTGCCAATGGAGGACCCTGAGGGCACGCTCAACTTGTGGAATATTCTGTATGCATCCAGCAGTAGTCCGCCACAGGCTACGCTTCATTGGATACACCGATTCTCGCCCGGTCACCGAAGTAACTCGCCTGGTTAGTACTTGGACGGGTGACAGCCTGGGAAAAGCGGGTGCCGTTGCCTCATGCACAGGTCGCCGAAGTGGTGTCAGGCTGAAAGATATTCACCAGGCCGTTGAGCCGTACGACATTATTATTATTCCATTGTTTTTAACATTTCCCCGAAGGGACGTCCCACAAGGAACATTAGAACAACCATTAGCAGAAGGACACGAGGCTTTGGATGCAGCGTTACTGACTCGGAAGTGATCTCATGCCATTGTCTAAGACCAAAAATCCTCGTGTACCAGCATCTTCACCAACTTGGTTATTAATATACCGTTGGAAATCACATCCACCACTAGATGACGATAGTTATGTCCCACCAGTGAAAGACCATGATGTGTCGTGCACAGAATTGCTTCTTTCAGGAAACACAATAACGCACTTTTCTATAGGGCTAAAAGAGATCACAAATGGGTGTAGCAGCACCATCAAGACACTAAATAGTTCTGTAGCTCTCTGGTTCAACAGATGTTTACGGAACTAGCGGAAATGTAAAATGTCACATCATGAAACACCACTGTAATATTTATCAGACTTCGATAACATTACGTACATCAGTCCCGGGTGGGATGAAATGTTAGTCATTTAATACTCATCATCAACATCAGCACGGGTACTCTTACATTCGTTGTGATGCGGGAAAGAACAAGGTGCAAACCTCATACTGAGGAATTTATTTCCATGAGTGAAACACATGATTTACCGGTTCATAAATATTGCTGGCTGGTGGATGGTTGGAAGATAGGAGGGCACGTTTTCCCATCGCATCCCATACGTGTTCCATAGACGTAAATCTGCTTAAACAGGCAAGCCAGTCTAGGATTTGTACATGCCCCAAGGCGTTTGTGGTGCGAATTACTGCGTGAGTTGTTGCATTATCCCGCTGAAATATAACACTTCGTACCCCAGCATGAAGAATGTGACAAAAGGGCTTACCATTCTTGCCGCATACTGGAGAGTATTTAACAGTTACCAAATCAGTCCTGTTATCATGCCTAAAAGCTCCCACAATTATGGTTACAGGAGTTGGAGAGGTACAGGCATTGAGAATCGCTGCTTCCAGTACGTTCTATTGGGCGTTTACGGACATGTTATCATTGATTTGTACGCTACACCGTGTCAAGGTGTCAGCGCTAAACAATTCATGGCAAATCTTGTTCTAAACTAGTGAGCCGTGTACGGCTCATGTTCAGGCCATTTATTGTTTGCCATCTTCAATTACAGTACTGCCACCTCGTTCTCTTATTCCATTTATTGGCGTCACTAACTTCCTACCTTACTTCCCGTGAGCGGAAGCAGCAGCGCGTATCGATAAGTGCACTGTCGTACCATCTCTAGAGCGACCGATAGTATTTCCGGATCGTCGTGTGTCTGACAGTCAGTTGGAGACGGACCAGCAATGCAGTCGGGACGCAGCAGCAGTGAAGTCAGGGATGGAGCGCCGGTGAGGCGCCGACAGCCAGTGCTCACCGACCGCTGGCGACACACATGAACTGTCCAACGGAGGGAGATTGGAGCGGGACGACCGTTGGTTGGTCGTTCGGTTGGTCGTCTCATCGGCCGACGTATATTAGGTCCTTTCACCGTTTCCGGGCTGGGCAGTTGGCCAGTTGGCGTGGAGCAGCGAGGAAATCTCCACGGCGCATAATTTGGATGGGCCCACTGGCGGCCTCTATGTGGTGTCGGAGTGTGTGGTGCTGTTCCCATTGCTACGAGGTTCGTGGCTCACCAATCCTGGACATGGAAGCTGAGTTTTGACGTTTTAACGTTCCGGTTACCTGCACTGGCCGTTGACGTAAATTCAGGCAGTTTATTTTCCTCATCGTGTTATCACTGTCCAGCACGGTGTGTAGTTTGACAGCTCAATGTATAATTGGTTGTGGGCGCCAATACCTTCTACGTTGTTCCATTGAACTCCCTGTTGTGCGCTGGTTGGGTGAAGCCGAGGTTATCTTGTCGGTGGGTCCGTTGACTGTCTGTCGGTTGGGCTGTCGTTGGATCGTCAATGGTTGGGCCGACCTCCTGTCTCACCTAAGCGAGTGTTAGTGTTTGAATTCCAGGCTGACCCCCAGAACTTCTGAGTGCCCTTGTGTGTACTGCCGTTTCTTGTTTGTTCTTCTTGTTTGTACTGGTATGGCTTCTACCCGATTTTTAGGTTAAGGTTGTTTTGCCCTTAAGGTATCAGATGGTTTGGGCCTTCAACCTAATTTAAGAACTGTTTTAGCTAATGTTATTGAGTCTTAAGTGTTGGGGCATCAGCCGACTTTGAATTTAAGTTGTTTTGTCCTTAAAGTGTTAGATTCTTGGGGCCCTTCAGCCGATTTTGAAGCAAAGTTGTTCTGCTCTTAATGTGTTAGATGGTTTGGGCTTTCAGCCTAATTTAAGAACTGTTTTATGTAAAGCCTTTGGCATATGTAAAATTAATATTATTGAGTCTTAAGTGTTAGGCCTACAGCTGATTTTGAATTTAAGTTGTTTGCTCTTAAAGTGTCAGATTCTGTGGGCCTTCAGCCTAATTGAGGAACTGTTTTAAGATAAGGTTTTGCCTCTTAAATTTCTGATTCTGGTTCAGCTTTAAGTTCTTGGCTTTCAGCCGTTTTTAAATTAAAGTGGTCTTGCACTTAAGGCATGAGATTGCACAGTGCATTCAGCCCTAAATAAGTTCCAAAACTAAAGCTGTGTGTTTTTTTTTTTTTTTCGTTGGCTCTTGTAATGTTTGATTAAATAAAAGGGCATATGTTCGAGTATAACTGACAGCCGCTTATTTTGGCGCCTTTCCACGATTTAAACTACCTGTCCTGTCCTGCGGGTTTAGCAGAGTGTCTCAACCAGCTTTCAGGATACTGTTCCCGATTGTCGGTGCCTCTCTTCCTGTTTCCTCTGCAGGAATTTTAGCTGTCGTCATCCGTCTATTTATAGGAGGCAGTCCAACAATCGCACAATTGACAAGAACCAAGGCTCTGCAGTTTGTCGTCAGGAGACCCCCACGTCCCCCGTGCCAACGCTTCTACCTTTCTCAGGGTGTGAAATGTGTCCACAAGCTGCACATGCACGTTCTCCTGGGATGTTGTGTTGTAATCTTCACCTGAGAGGTTGCTATAGCTGCCACAAACACACATCACTCTTCATCTTTAGGAAATGTGTTTTTTCTGGTATTAAATACTGTCTAAGACAAAAAACAGAAGCACCACAAAGGAATTATCTGAATGGGACTGAAATCGGTAGATGTGATGTACTCGTACATATAAAGAGAAGAAAATGATTACGGTTGAATGGTTTAGTCAAGAGAAGGTACTTCATAAATTAGACAACTCAATAACCCGTTGGTCCACCTCTGTCCCTTATGCAAGCAGTTATTCACCTCTATATTGATTGATAGAGTTGTTTGAAGTCCTTCTGAGGGATATCGTGCAAAATTCTCTCCAATTGGCGCACAGATCGTCAAAACCCCAAGCTGGTTGGAGGGGCCTGCCCATAGTGCTCCTTACGTTCTCAACTGGGGAGAGATCCAGAGCAGTTGCTGGCCAAGGTAGGGTTTTTCAAACACAAAGACAAGCAGTAGAAACTCTTGCGGCGCGGGCGGGCGTTATCTTGCTGAAATGTATGCGCAGGACGGCTTGCCATGAAGAGCAACAGAATGGGTGTACAACATCGTCGAAGCATCGCTGTACCGTAAGGGTGAAGCAAATGGAAACCAACGGGGTCCTGCTATGAAATGAAATAGCATCTCAGACCATTACACCTCGTTGGAGGGACATATGGTGGCCGACAGTTAGGTTGATATCTCACCACCGTCCGGGGCCGGACTAATGTCAAGACGTTTCTACTCCAGTATATGACATTACAGTACTGATGTGTAAACAGGCTTGTTGGTGTACAGAGGTCAACGATTATCGGTGTAAAGGACGGCTTGAGCTCAGACTCCTCTCTGTGAGCCGTGTGTGTGTAATTACATAATAGTATCAAATTTTGTCAGTTTATCCCACAGACATGGAATGAATGGAGTATGAATTCCATGCCATTCAGTCAAGGCGTTCATCGTACAACACTTTTCAACTGCATCACTGTGTATGGAATTGCAATAGTACTTTGCTTGTGAATCTACGACATTGCAGCTGCTGGAAGTATTGCAGGCATTTTGGCGAGTACCATCTTATTTTCTATATCTGGCACCTTCCAGCTGATTATTTCTCTTATCATTTAGTACGCATGTGTGATGGAAACTGCAAGAACTCTGCGTGTTAGCTAGTGGTCAAAAAATGTGTTTCGGCTGTGCTGTTACAAGCCATATCCTCACACATTCATCTCAAGAAAAAAAATTTGTAACAGGATCTGTTGTCGCAGCGAGTAATCCATAACGGAGAACATCAGCGACGGTGTACCGCGGATGATGTAGAGCGGCCGCGAGGCGCAGCAAGTGGCCGTTTGTCAGGGCGGCCTAGGCCGGGCACGTGCGCATGCGCAGACCGGGCCAGGCCGGCTGTCGCTGACGTGTGGGCTGCCATCCGTCACGTGCGGCGGGCTGCCGGTGCGCAGGGGACGGGCTGTCGCGTCGGTCCACGTCTGAGGTGAGAATCCCAACTTAACCCTTCCAGTAACGCTGGTAAGTATATGTACAACAGAAAGGATCAGTCTAGATCGCAATTACTATTTGTCGGTTTTGGTAACTGGTTTCAGTTACTATTTTCAGACGACCAACTCTGAAATTAATGAAGCTGGCCATAATACAGCTAATCACCATACAAACGGACATAAAGAGCACTGTGAGCCGTGCTGCGGCTCGCGTTGGTGCTGTTTGTAGGTTTCCGCCCTCTGTTGGAGGCCTGACGGCATCGTTTAGTTGGCGTGGTTGCGGTCGTTTGTCTTCTTCTCGTGTTGACTGGCGCCACTCGGTTTCGCAAGCGTTGCCTGTCCACTAGTGGCAGCAGCGGCGGTTATCGATGTGTAGTAACTGTTGCCCTATCTTTGGGGTCGTGAGAGTGGGCCAGTTGGGTTGGGGACTCAGGAGGAGCCAGGTCCGCGCAGTGCCAGAACACGCCGGGTCCGCTGGTGGCACGCATGGACTACCGGATGGAAGGACTGTGGTCACGAGGGCGCACGACTTCGTCGTAAACCGGATCCAGCAAGCTTTAAGATGAGTGCATATCTCGCCATTCTTCAGTGACTTGGTTTCGTGTTGCTGGTCGTAGTGCCGCCGAGGCGAAGAGTGGCGAGTTGAGTGCTTGGGGAAGGCGGATTTGATTAGCTTTGTTCGACTTCTTATTACTATTTACTGCGTTCAATTTGTTACAGTTTGTTAAGTTCAACCAGCGGTAGTTTTCCTTGCCTGGTGACCGCTAACGCCCCAGTTACCTGCCCTGGGTGTTGGTGTATGTAAAGGCAGTGTACGTTTTCTCGCCTTGCCGCTGCTGTCCGGTAAGGCGTGTAGCTTTGACAGCTTTCTTGATTGTAGGCCTGGGTTGGTGTTTCTTCTACTCTGGTGGCAGTCATTCCTTTCTCGTTCTGGGCGCTTTAAACACAGTATTTTGGGAACGTAGTGCAGTCTGCCGGTTCCGGCTTTGGCGTATTGTTCCATCGTTGCATTTGGTTTATCGGACGTCAGGAAGCTGCAGCAAGATTGTCGTTAGTCATCCATTAGACTGCCACTAGTCTGAGTTACCATCTTGTGAAGTGGATGCAACTCTTGGCTGCCTATCTCATCGCTCGCGAGAGTTTGTTGTTCGACCATCTCAGAGGTCGATTCCTGGAGCACCGTCTGTGGCCCCTTGCTTCTCGTAAGACATGCGTGTTCTAAAAGGAGGTCTGGTGGCCAGTAGTTCAGTGTAACGCTCCTTCAGTCCACGCCTTCTGCGGGTATAATCTGCCTAAGTACCCTTTAAGGGTCTTATGTACTGGTCCTTGTATTTTATTATTGTATTATTTATTACATTACCTTGTAATACCTACATTAAAGGTTGTATTTGTCTAGTTAATAGTTCTGACCGCCTTCTGGAATAAATCTAGCAGTGTAGTGTTCAGTGGATATTGAGAGTTGTGTTACAAAGTTTACCATAATCTTATCTCATCCGTTTGGTGACCAGTTGCTTGTTGTTTTAATTAACCTTTGCTATTCTTTTTGCTGTTTTACAGCAGGTTTCTGAATTTTTTATATTATTGCAGTTCCTGGCCTTTAGCTGTGATTGCGGTCATTTGCCTAAAAATTCTAATTCGGTAGTTATATTTACGCAGTATGGCTTTAAAGCCTAAATTACTGCCATTCCTGGCGTATGATGCCTTCTGCTGCGTTTGTGGCAACTTGCCTTTAATATTTCAATACTTGTACATCGTAAGTTGCAGCGAGCTTCAAACAATTCTTAATTTATTGCCATTCCTGGCATGTAAGGCCATCTGCCCAGGTCACAGTGGCTTGCTTTTAAAACATTATCTGCTGTATCTGTATTTAATGATGATTTTCTAAATTGTAACTCACTGAAAACGCTATTATTTGCACAGTTGTTTGTTCCTTCATTAACAACGTATGGTATTTTTAATTGTTGAGTCTGGAATTACTGGTTTAAAAGAAATTGTGTGTAACTGTAAGGCAACGAACAGTAACTGATAACGGCTCCGTCCGAATCGTAACCGAATCCTGCCGTCCCTTGACTACCAGGTTTCACATAGCTACAAGATAAAATATGTATACATCCTTGATGACTTGCGGTCCCGGTACATTAAGCTGCTGTACGTAGCGAACGGTATCAGTCAAAACAACTGCTTACTCACTTTTAGATGTTAGGCGTTATAAGAACAAAGCTTTGCTCCCGTTCCACATGTTATCGGTACAGTACACCAATGAGGGAAAAAAATAAAAAATAGCTCGTGTACAATAGAAAGTTACACATATTGTATCTGCAAACACAGTACAAAACAACGATTATAGACAGTGCAGTCACATTAATGTGATCACTGCCTTTGTTCGACGTCAACATGCAGTAACCACTAGTAGGCGCCAGGTGGCAGCAGTAGCAATGGAGGGTATATAAAGCGTATCGGGGGGAACCAGTAAACAGTGCAGTCATTCTGGCAATGCGGAAACGGAGCGATTTATCTGACGTCCAAAGAGCATGATAATTGGCTTTGGGGCCAAGGGCGGTAGGATTTACGAAACAGCTAAGTTTGTAAATTGTTTCTGTACTGATGTGGCTACAGTATACCGTGCATGGCGCCATCCAAAACAAGTGCCGAGGCAATGACCGCCCAGATGAATCAAAGGGATACCAACAGTGTCTCCTGAATGACCGTTCAGCGAACGTTGCTGTGTGTGAGTTTCCGCAGCAGGAGCCCAGTTCACGCACCCTTGCTGACAGCTGTTTATGGGCAATGAAGGGTGGTATTTGCACACCAGTGCCGCAACTGCACGTCCACTGAGTGGCGACAGGTGGCTTTTTCAGAAGATACACGTTTTATGCTCGATGAGATAGATGGCCGTAGGAGTGTACTGCTTTAAACGTCTGAAAGCGAACAAGGAAGGAGTGTTACGTCGTAGGGAATATGTTTTTGACAATGGCCTTTACCAGCAGGACAATGCAACGTGTCACACAGCCCACAGTGTACGTGCGTCGTTCGAAGAACACCAGGACGAGTCTACCGTACTCCACCGGCCACCAAACTTCCTCCATTGAAACCCAATAGACAACCTGTGGAACCACCTGCTGAGGTACACAACCGAGAGATCAACAGCCACTGGCGACGGCTCTGGATTCAGCGCGGCTACACACACCTCTCAGAACCTGATTGGTTCAAATGGCTCTGAGCACTGTGGGACTTAACATCTGCGGTCATCAGTCCCTAGACTTAGAACTACTTAAACCTAACCTAAGGACAGCACACACATCCATGCCCGAGGAAGGATTCGAACCGGCGACCGTAGCAGCAGAGCAGTTCCAGACTGAAGCGCCTAGAACCGCTCTGCCACAGCGGCCGGCACCATTCAAAAGGAAGAACCACCAAACAACTTTATTATCCAGCTACATCTTATGTTTTAGTAGATTAGGTTATTCACAAAGTACTGTATACACGAGCTATTAACCCCTGAGGATGTATAATATACAGCTGAAAAGTTTAATGTAACTGCAGTGGTGTCCAAAACTAAAGAAACACGGAAATTTGGCAAGGTTGAATTTATTTTGAAAAAAAAAGCGGTATAAATAGGTCATAGTAAAGTAGAAACAATGTAAAGAATACAGAACATAAACAATTGCAACATGCATAATAATAGACAAAAAATTTTCTACGTTTTTCCAATTAACGGATTTGCACACACATACTTGTAAATGTGCTCAGTTGTTGTTGTGGTCTTCAGTCCTGAGACTGGTTTGATGCAGCTCTCGATGCTACTCTATCCTGTGCCAGCTCCTTCATCTCCCAGTACGTACTGCAGCGTACATCCTTCTGAATATGCCTAGTGTATTCATCTCTTGGTCTCCCTCTACGATTTTTACCCTCCGCGCTGCCCTCTGGTACTAAATTGCTGATCCCTTGATGCCTCAGAACATGTCCTACCAACCGCTTCCTTCTTCTAGTCAAGTTGTGTGATAAATTTCTCTTCTCTCCAATTCTATTCAATACCTCCTAATTAGTTATGTGATCTACCCATGTAATCTTCAGCATTCTTCTGTAGCACGACATTTCGAAAGCTTCTATTCTCTTCTTGTCTAAACTATTTATCGTCCACGTTTCACTTTCATACATGGCTGCACTCCATACAAATACTTTCAGAAACGACTTCCTGACATTTAAATCTGTACTCGATGTTAACAAATTTCTCTTCTTCAGGAACGCTCTCCTTGCCATTGCCAGTCTACATTTTACATCCCCTCTACTTCGACCATCATCAGTTATTTTGCTCCCCAAATAGCAAAACTCCTTTACCACTTTAAGAGTCTCATTTCCTAATCTAATTAGCTCAGCATCACCCGAGTTAACTCGATTACATTCAATTATCCTCGTTTTGCTTTTGTTCATGTTCATCTTATATCCTCCTTTCAAGACACTGTCTATTGCGTTCAATTGCTCTTCCAAGTCCTTTGCTGTCTCTGACAGAATTACAATGTCATCGGCGAACCTTAAAGTTTTTATTTCTTCTCCATGGATTTTAATACCTACTCCGAGTTTTTCTTTTGTTTCCTTAACTGCTTGCTCAATATTCAGATTGAATAATATCGGGGATAGGCCACAAAGCTGTATCACTCCCTTCCCAACCACTGCTTCCATTTCTTGTCCCTCGACTGTTATAACTGCTCAGTATAGGGCAGGAATACAAACGACGACGGGGCATACTGTGAATGATGTCATGAATGTCATGTCGAGGCAATAACGCCCGTCCCTCCAGCAGAGCCGCTCACAGGGCTTGGAGAGTGATTGGTTGAAGCTGACGTGATGCAAGCCGTCTCCCCGTGCATGCCGGACCTGCTCTACTGGATTCAAAACGTGGGTGCAATATCATCCAAGAGCACATCGCCACCCACGCTCTATGAGGTCGAGTGTTATCGTGCACCAGTACGAAATCTGGACCCACAGCACCTAGCAACAACCGCACATGAAGTCCAAGGTCTCGTCACGATACCCGACAGCAGTTAATCCTTGATCAAGGATTGTGTTAACCACACGAACACTTCTTCACAAAATTGTGCAGGTGATTCGACAACATTTAACTGCTGTCATGTATCGTGACGAGACCTTGGACTTCAATGTGCTGTTGTTGTTAGGTGCTGTGCGTCCAGATTTCGTACTGATGGACGATAACACTCGACCTCATAGAGCGTGGGTGCCGATGTGATCTTGGAAGATAAATCACCCATGCTTTGAATCCAGCAGAGCCGGTCCTCCTCGGTAACGGTCTCTTTCCACAGTGTCTGGGACTTGAAATCGAGTTCCACGTTCCCTTGAGATGTGAATCCGTCGACAATCGCTCTACAGACCAAATCGGGAAAAGAACATTGGCCCACTGTTCACCATCCAGGTGAAATGCTGACGATTTCACTCTTAGAGTTCCCTCCTGTAAAGACGCGTCAAAGGTAGACAAACAGCAAGTCTCTGACAGTAAAGACCACTTGCCGAAGCCTTGTGTACATCGTTTGCGTCTATACAACACGTCCAGTGTATGCTACGGGGTCAGATCCCAGGTGCCGTGCAGTACTAAACAGGTACCGTCCTGACCTTACAGCGAAATAGCGGTCCTCTCTTTGTGATGTCACAAATGATCGGCCCTGGCTTGGGATTTGGGACACAGCTTCGGTCTCTCTAATCTGTCGCCACATTCAAGAAACTACAGAACGATTCACATTAAGCCAGGGGACGCCGGCCCTTCACTGCAGATAATCTGGTAGGCGTCTTCTCCATGCCATAATGCACTGTCTGTGACAGTGTACACAGTAAATGTGAATGAGGAACTACCCGGAAAACACTAACCCATTTGATAGGTGTCTTGACGTCACTGTTGGAGTGGTTGTCCACTGACCGGCATGCCAGCATCCGTGAAAAACAGATGTCCATCTGTTGACAGTTTCTATGATTTCATCGTGAATTAGACACAAAATGGGGAAATAGCAGTTTGTTACTTTATCTTGGACACCGGTGTAGACTTTTGCTTATACGAATCATCTGTGCAATGCACGTATATCTGCAATCTGCATAACGTTCAGATTTACATGAATATTTTGAAATGCAAACAAAAGATGATACGCTACTGACTGCAAATTATATTTGTCAACATTTAAGTGTACACAACGACGGCTGTCGCAGGCTTATGAAGACTTGAAATTTGTGGTGAGTGACGAAAACGGAAATAAATCTCGGGTAAAATCGTTTACATCTGGTCGAGGTCTGTTCTAGTTTATCTGTAGTATTTTAGAAACAAAACTGACAAAAGTTGGAATCGATAAGGGAAGGTACATAAAATTCACTAAAATGATTTGACAGTCCTCTACCAGTGGAGGTATTAAGAGCTCAAAACATAGCCATTAATGAAACATTAATGTAAGGTGCTACAAAATAGTTGAAACCACTACTTATACACAAGGACTTCAGTTACACAGAAAAAAAACCTCCAGCTCCATTATCCACAACACTCAAAGATAATGCTCAACAGAAAACTACAAAATAATTTTGTTGACTTGCTTCCAGCTGAGACAGGCTATGTATGCATTATACGACAACGGCCGATACAGGATCAGGTGGGTATCCTCGTACACATTGGTAGAAAACTCAAACCCATTAACAAATTTCTGAATACTGATTCACGTGAGGCGTCATAAAGGCTAAAATGGCTCTGAGCACTATGGGAGTTAACTTCTAAGGGTCATCAGTCCCCTAGAACTTAGAACTACTTAAACCTAGCTAACCTAAGGACATCACACACATCCATGCCCGAGGCAGGATTCGAACATGCGATCGTAGCGGTCGTGCCGTTCCAGACTGTAGCGCCTAGAACCGCTCGGCCACCCCGGCCGGCGCGTCATAAAGGCGAGTAAATTTACTATGTTTGAAGGAAACAAATGAAGCAGAACGACTAGTCGTCTGTTAAAGCATTTTCTATATACAAGAGTGTCGGGCTCTATATACAAGAGTATCGTGTGATCTCACCGATTAAAATAAAATGCAGTTCCGTTTAGATCTGTGTCCCTCATGTTGAGATATTCCACTACGAGCACTAAAACAAAAATCGACCCTTTCAGTTATCCGCCTACCAAAATTGATTGATCGCCATTTCAAAGAGCTCCTCAAGACATTGGTGTCCTCCCGCCGCGTGTCAGCTGAAAGGCAGACACCCACGACGTGCCATCGATCAACTCATTCGCACATCTTTAGAAAAGGTAAAGGCAGCAGAGTGTCAGTTCGGACATTATGGTTGATAATGGAAGCAAAAGTGAAGAAAAATGTATGCTATGTAACGAGGGGAAATAGCAGTCGAGTTTCAAATAACATATCACCCAGAAAGGCAGACAACCAGAGGTACAAGTGATAATGGTCAAAAAACGTCACCTACACACGAGAGAACACAAGAAATAGTCAAGACAATAATAGGCCTAAAAGACTAGGTACAGGGATGGCTGGTTTTTATGTACATTTGGAAGGTTATATCTTACTCAAAGTGGGAAATTCACGGGGAAACAGATGAACGTGATGTGGCTTCCTTTTCTTAATAATACACATTATGCTTCTCTCCTCTTATTTCTTCGTCTTCCCGCCCCCCCCCCCCCCTCTCTCTCTCTCTCTCTCTCTCTGTCTCTCTCTCTCTGTCTCTCTCTCTCTGTCTCTCTCTCTCTGTCTCTCCCTCTCCCTCTCTCTCTCTCTCTCTCTCTCTATCTCTCTCTCTCTCTCTCTCTCTCTCTCTCTCTCTCACACACACACACACACACACACACACATGTACACGAAAGTGACATTATGGCTGGTGACCCTGCTTTTGAAAGTATTGGAAGACAGCGGCTGTGGTTGAGGGAGATGTGCTGGAAAGTTGCAGTGTAGTGGCCAAACCAGATAGGTAAACGAACGCTGGGCAAGTTGGTCCGTGTTCCTACAGCTAGGCGTACGGTGGTGGGGAGCCCTAGACAGACAGTGATGGTCACATTTCTTGAAAAATCCCAGTGTAGGAGGACAGCGTGCTTGTACAAGGATAGCTTATGCCCAGGAACTATTAAAAAAAAAGTAAATCACTTCCAGACATGCTGTTAGAAATGTAAAGACAGCGTTAAACTCGCGGTAATCGGATGAGATCACTAAAATTACTATCATATGTATTACGTCAATATTAACAAAACTATCAGCATTTATATCTAATATTGTTTACAAAATTAATAACAAAAGTTACAGGCTCGCCAAACGTGTACGACACGCAGTTGGATAGATCTTGAAGCCAGCTATAGATCGACCATGTTTACAATCTCGCTGAAATCGCTACGCGCAAACTGCTAGTCTTACAGAAAAATTGAACAGGAGCCTTATGTAATAGATTTGATGTAGTTAAATTTTGTAATCAGAAACGTTCTCGCCACAGGCCGTAGTTATCGAATTGCTGAAGAAAAACGTAGAAACTTGGACTTCAAATGCAACCCCACTCCCACACTCATCCCCCGCAGGTCATTATTTCTAGTATGTTGCTCATGGTGCCCCATCCTCCCACTGTAAAAAATTTGCGACAGCATGAATTATTTCCTACATTCATATTTCATACATTCCACCAATTTGGTCTTCAGTGACTGGCTTTACTAGGCAACTGGCTTAGTTGAACATTTACACATTATAAAATGGACATTTGCGTTAATTTTACCTAAAAATCTTTTGAATTTGAACAGCGTAAAATAAACAATTACACAGTTGTGTTCGTCAGGCCTTCTGACTCTACTGTGCTTGTAAGGATTAAGTTTGGACTGAATTTTCAACGTGATTCGTTTTAGCGCAAAGTTTACAAAAGTAGTTTTTCTTTCATTACACTCGAGGGCACTTTTAAATTAATAATGTTAACGAAATATCCTTCTATGCTGGTGGCGTAGAAGCCCAATCAATACAGGCCAAATGAGGTTGAATACCGCGAATAGTTCGTGTAGATGGAAATTTTTGTTCAGTGGTAGGAGGGAGTGTTACGAACAATGTACTAGAAATCAGATCATGTAAAATCACAACACAAATTAATCATAATTGTATGTCATATACGTTTAAGATGTATACATGGTAAAATATATGTAACTTTAAAACTAGTCGTCAAGTTGAAATTGCCACTTTGCATTAGGCAGTGCGTCATATGACCTAGCTCTTTAATACACCAACAGAGAAAAGTTTATGGTCTTTTCAGCTTCAAAGCTTGATTGGTAAGGTTTGTTTTGGTAAGATTATGCGGCCAGAGCCTCGTGGCTGAAGTATTGGAACTTAGAATTATTTTGATGTATTTCAGTTCAGGACTTGGAAAATAATGTTCTGAGACTTAAGGCTTACACTAGTGGGCACTGACACTTAGCTGGACTATCAGAGAGTACATATTTCTGGATTGATGTATTTATGAATATCAATAGACTTGTATGTACAGGCTGAACTTTGACATTTTGTTGCTATTAAAGTGAACTGATGCACGGCTGCATGCTCTAGTTTGTGATTGTCTTTGCTTACGAACACTCTGCTGGCATTGTAGAGGCAAATAATTTTTATTTTGATTATTCTATTGTGTTAGGATCTACTTATCTGAGATGACCACTAGCAATAGATTTCTGTTTTATTTCAATAAACAATTGGTAAATATCAGTCGTTTGATAGTGAGCCATACTACTGTTCTACAGAACCTCCTTCGGAATGTTTTTCTCCCTTATTATTCACAATTACCACAATTATTTAGTAATTGATCTGTACATTCACTAATGTGTTTACGCGAGATTTTTGACAGCTTAAAGCAACACTACACAACGGAGCCCCTCTTGCACTGATAAGCTCTATTCAGTTTTTAAGCTCGTATTCTCGCCTTCTGGTTGTTAGGTAACAAGGTTGATGGCGATTGATTTCTCAACGTTAGTTCGTTGCCCATGACACAGTTACACACACACACACACACACACACACACACCACTACCTCTACCACTATCACCACCATCACATCACCACAACAACAACCGACAACAACAACTTAAATGGAATCGTTGTTGTATATAGTCCATGTTTCTACACCACTTGAAAATTGATACCAAGATGAAGCGTTTGGAGTTCAACAGTCACAGACTCCATGTTACAGAGGTTGAAGAGACAGTGGCGAATAAAAATAGACAGAACTTATCGATTGACTTACCTTTGACACTTGCTCACACAGAGCACAAAAGCTGATGAACACGTATGTTTCCTTAGCTACAGATTTTCTTCTTGCAGTTTGAGCCCTTACATTTCTCCATACAAAAAACTGTAAAAGATCAGTTTTGTTGTCATTTACGACTTACAACTGATTTACATTTATAATTGGTTCACTATATACTGAAGTATATAGCTGAATATATCGTGGTTCTGCACGACGTGCCCGTGAGCGTTTGTAAGCAAATTTTCACCCGGACGAAAACCATAATATGATCAGTGAAATCAGAGAAACAGGGAGCCTCTTTCCTATAACTCTGACAGTTACGAATTTTGGGAAAGTTAGCTATACGATACCATACAAAACAGGCAATTGAAATACTTATCTCGTAGTACTTGTTTAATGTTTTTCGTAAGATAACAAGGAAGAAACTGTGTTGTTCTGTGCTCATAGGACACTTTTCTGAAGCTACGACAACATATATGTAGTGTCGTAGATCTACACCTTTCCTGAACTTTCAAATACGTCGTTTCGTCGGGTAATGTTTTCCGCAACACAAGGGAACAGCCGGCCAAGACTGGTCTCCTTGAATAAAACGTATTTCCTCTTCGCAGCTATGAACATTTGTGGTCATTCGAAGCTGCGTGCCACCTCAGGACAGATTTAAACCATAAGTCTGAAAATGAAGGGTTCTCGGATAGTGCTTGTTATTAGCACACTTCAAGAGAAATTCAGGGACTCGCTTCGAGCCCTGGTTCCGTATGCAGTTTTAATTGGCCGCAGCTTTGGAAACCACACGAAACAGGCTCTTCAGGGCTATTAGCGTTGGTACAATACTCCAAAACGAGATTTAGGATTGTTGACTGTCAGATGTCATTAAAGTTACGTTACTCTGTTGACAAAATGTTTATGAAGTGTCATCTACGCGCTCTTGGGAATCAGCTTAGAACGTCCACTTTTGCAGCAGGGATTACTACCTCTAACAGTCGTGTAGTGTACAAAAAATTTTCCAATGTGTGTGAAATGTTATTGAACTTAACTGCTAAGGTCACACTACTTAACCTAAATTATCCTAAGGACAAACACACACACCCATGCCTGAGGGAGGACTCGAAACTCCGCCGGGATCAGCCGCACAGTCCATGACTGCAGCGCTTAAGACCGCTCGGCTAATCCCGCGCGGCGTGTAGTGTTGAAGGCTCATAGTTTTGAAGATGGCTGTACTTAGTCTGTGGTGCATGGAGGCACTTTTCAAGCACAATTTGTCACTCACCCTCATTGGTTGGTACATGACTATTCCATCCTTTGATATTTCTGCAAATTATGAAGTGTTTATAAAGTTTGTATTCGAATGTAAAGTCAACAGTGGTGAGTGTTGAAAAAGAACAGGATTTCTCCAACGCAACTATTTATTAACTCTCAAGTCGATTCTGGTCGTGACTGATATATCACTGTAATACATGCGTTGGTATTCACTTCGGTGCAGTTCGGGTAACTGCCAGTCCATTTGTAATAAAATCCGAATACTTGCCAATTGCCATGGCGCGGTTAATCTTGTTCGACCCACAGAAAATGTCCACTCACCTTTCGGTGATATCTTCTTCTGCAGTCCGGTCCACACGTTTGACGTGTTACAAAATGAATAATATTCTTCCTGTAGAGATAACTGTAGCGGAAACTAGCAGCAATATACGCCTCTACACGTTCCATCATATGTTTTCTTGTATCATGTTAACACAGCTTTAAAACCATGGATAGATTGTGAGTGGAAACTTCAGTATACTCTTACTCGTTTGCTACAAATCATCGCCAAGCCCATGCTAATCTTCAGTTTCGACACTCACACGCAATCACAGTCACTCGTAACAGCCAGCTTTTGGTATCTAACCAGACATTTACCGAAAACATTACAAAAGGAATTGCCCGTGACAGAAGGCTCTCTCAAGTACCACACAACTCGATCCCTTTGAATGTTCAGTTCTCGGTCTCGACTTGTACAGTGTGCCAAGGGAATTTCTGTTAATTCAGAACTCTCAGTTTACACTTAGAATTCGTGTTCGTCTGTGATACGCATTCGTCTTCACTTCTCGGAGCTCCAACGTCAAGTTTAACTCATTATGCCGCAAAATTATCACATCTATTCAGAGCTCCTTGCACCCGCGTTCAAACATGATCAGCGCTGAGTTCCGAACTGAAAGTAGACTTCACAAAGCAATTCTTTAGCCACCAAAATACCAGCGTACATACTGTGCTCTAATTAGGTGATACCCATCATGGCCAATACGAACCAGTATTAAACACGCACCATCATGCGTCTTTTGCATTCAACCAATCACAAAACAATTTATTAATAGAACAAATTTGTAAAATATACAATATCAAAATAACTCCCTCCTTCAGTAACTTAACTATCGTAAAATTTTTCTAGTTTCCCAGTAGCATAATAAACTGTCTAGTTAACAAATTTCTGCTGAGATAATGGTCCACTCTCTCTGTATTCCGAACAAATTTATAAGTAGACTGAACCCACATCTAGTAACTGACAATCTAATTTAAGAGCAATAATGCTCTCCTCACAAAAAACACTACATTGAGACAGCTGGTGAAAGCACAGCTATGCAACGGCTTTCTTCCATTACAAAAAGTTCTCACACTAGCATATTCTCAGATAACAGGCGCAACAAAATTGATTTATTATGTTACTTTCCATGCACATCTTCATTCACACTAATAAGTAAACATGTTTAATCCTAAATAATTAATGAAAGTCGTAATATTCACAAAATAAAAAATTTTGTTTTGAAAATGCTTATTTAGACGCTTCATGAAATTCGGCTCTAAGATGCTCATACATTTTGGCCACAACCGGAACTACTTGCAGCTAGTTACTACCGGATCAGAGCACACATACGCCATGCGAGAACCATGACTCACTGTATCTATCTGCTCGCTACCGAATGAGTCACTAGGCGCTACACCTCACAACCAGGTTTCCTTGCTTAGTCGTCTTCATACACACTGCTTTCCACAAATTAGGAAGTCATCACAGGAAGAAATCCTAAATGTAAGGAAAGAGCCACGAGTGATAAATGCGTTATTAGCACAGCCACCTTCAAACAATCGGCGTTGAAATTCAGTTGCAGTATATATACAGTGCATGCATATGTATATTTCAGACGATGTGGTAAGTGACAGCAACCACAATTTTCTCAATTCTTAAATTACGATTCCTCTACGTATGTAGACAATGGACAAATTGTTTTACAAAGATTCCGTGAGCAGCAGTCTAATGGAAAACTCTTACTCACCAGAGGCAGCTGCGTCTGCGAAGCCGGTTATCCCAGCAGCGCCTCACTCGCCACCTGCAACACGACACATTGCACTGCTTAATGAAGAGTCCGAGCACCACGGGAAACCTTCACACGTACTCAGCACACAGCAGCAGTTCTTCTGTTTGAGATTACTAGGAAACAGTAAGGAAGAGATAACATATTTTTTTATATTGTTGCAAGACTGCCATCTGTTTGAATGCAAAGTAACAGGTTGCGCGTGGGTGTGCTTGAAATACATTCAATAGTTCGCGGTTAACACAGATTACACTTAACAGTCCATCACACTAACATACGTTGTACAGAATGTATCTATGCTGTACACAGGTGCTGTTCCCGTAGCAAGCAAGGTCTGAGCATCGTGTCCCATACTGAATTTCATACAGGAGGATTCAGCTACTCCTACCTACGAGTTTTATGTAAAACGCAACACATTCAGATACCATGCACAAGATTCTCAGACTCGCTACAGAAAATGTGAACGGAAAGTTTGTGTAGGAACCTTAATATAGTAAATTTAATACTGGATTAGGTTTCCGCTAGAGGCCGTTGTTTTCGAGTTGTTGTTGTTGTGGTCTTCAGTGCTGAGACTGGTTTGATGCAGCTCTCCATGCTACTCTATCCTGTGCAAGCTTCTTCATCTCCCAGAACCTACTGCAACCTCCGTCCTTCTGAATTTGCTTAGTTTATTCATCTCTTAGTCTCCCTCTATAATTTTTACCCTACACGTTGCCCTCCAATACTAACTTGATGATACCCCCATGCCTCGGAACATGTACTACCAACCGATCCCTTCTTCTAGTCAAGTTGTGCCACACATTTCTCTTCTCCCCAATTCTGTTCAATACCTCCTCATTACTTATGTGATCTACCCATCTAATCTTCAGCATTCTTCTGTAGCACCACATTTCGATAGCTTCTATTCTCTTCTTGCCCAGACTATTTATCGTCCATGTTTCACTTCCATACATGGCTACACTCCATACAAATACTTTCAGAAACGACTTCCTGACACTTAAATCTATACTCGATGTTAACAAATTTCTCTTCTCCAGAAACTTTTTCCTTGCCATTGCCAGTCTACATTTTATATCCTCTCTACTTCGACCACCATCAGTTATTTTGCTCCCCAAATAGCAAAACTCATCTACTACTTTAAGTGTCGCATTTCCTAATCTAATTCCCACAGCATCACCTGATTTAATTCGACTGTACTCCATTATCCTCGTTTTGCTTTTGTTGATTTTGATGTTTTCGAGTTATTAAAGAAAAACGTCCAAAAGTGACCTTGAAAAGCGTATTTTTTTTTAATAGCTCCAAAATCGAGATCTTCAGCGAAAGCATAACACAATATAAAATTTAACTACATCAAATTTCCTACAGAAAGGTTGTGTTCTTGTTTTCTGCCAGCTCTCATGGAAGAACTGTCTGCCATTCCTCCACAGAGATTCATTCACCTCACCGAAAGTGCCCGTAGCAAACTTCAAGTCGTCATAAAGGCGAAGGCAGTCGTTCTTCGCGCGAACCATACGAAACTGGAAAAGGAAAGGGAGGTAATGACAGTGGCACGTAAAGTGTCCTCCGCCACACGCCGTTGGGTGGCTTGCGCTTGCGGAGTATAAATGTAGATGTAGAACTGGGGTTAGGATGAATAAAACTGACGGACTTGGTGAAATATAGTTGAAGTCAGTTGTATTCTATTCTGTGAAAACTTGAAGCGTAGACTTATCGTGTTTCTCTTAAACGAAAGACTTTTGCCTTTATTACTGCATTTTTTTATGAAATTATCGACCGCAGTTACTGGAAATCAGTTGGATGCAGTGAGCGAATTCTTAACGGCGGACATTTTCCTGTCCAGCGGTGGGTTCTTGGAACCTTCCTGAAAGAGTTACAGACCAGTTTACTGGTCCTACAGATGTAATGAGGGGCTACTTTAAGCCACTCTCACAAAGAGACGCTGGCTGCCCGGGTTTGGTACCGATTTCATATTGCAATAGTGCAGAGGATTAGTCCAGCTCCAAGTTTCAGAGTATATCTGCGGAGCAAGACGGCGTGTGATTATCTCGCGCACCGCAGAACGCCGACGTCAGACTGTGTGGGTACTGGTTCGGTCACAAAAGGGACTTATCGCGACGCTACTGAAGCTGCGAGATCGAACAAAGCTTGATTTCGTAGCATTGTCCCTGTATCCTGCACCAGTGGCTGTCTGCCTTGCTCTATGGTCTCATTACAAAATCACACATGTACTTGCGCTCAGCAGTTTCGCCACTGCGACCCTTATAAGTCATCAGAACAGTCTTGAACAATACAATGATGAGACGTATTCTGGCATCTTTGAAATTTATGATTTTTATATTAACTAAAGAAACAAATTATGTCGTAGCAGAGAAATGATTTGCCGTCGCTTCAAAATTCGAGGGTCTATGCCAAGAGGCAATAATTCCTGAATTGATTCCCATACAGATTCATTAATACACTGACGGAAAAAAATGCAACACCAAAAGGTAATTAATGTTGAGTAATGAAATTTTGACAGCTCAATTGTCCAGATAACACTCTGAAGTGACTAACATTCAAACATCAAAGGTTAATGTAAGCGCGATATAAGGTAACGCAAATGTGAAATGCTGGCGCATTAATAACCAGTGTAACCGCCAGAATATTGAATGAAAACATGCAAACGTGCATGCATTGTGTTGTACAGGTGGTGGATGTCAGTTTGTGGGATGAAATTCTAAAGCTTTGTGACTTGGCCAGTCAATACAGGACGGATAATGGTAGTTGTGGATGCCGCTGGAGTAGTCGTCTTATGATGTCCCATATGTACTCTGTTGGAGACAGATCTGGTGATCGAGCTGCCAAGGCAATAAGTCGACACTTCCTAGAGCATATTGGGATACAGCAGCGGGATGTGGACAAGTGTTATCTTGCTGGAAAACACCCCCTTAAATGCTGTTCATGAATGGCAGCACAACAGGTCGAATCACCAGATTGACGAACAAATTTGTAGTCAGAGTGCCTGGGATAACCATGAGAATGCTCCTACTGTCATACGAAACCGCACCCCACACTATAGATCCAGATCTGGGTCCCGTATGTCTAGCACGCAGGCACATTGCTTGCACGCCCTCAACTGGCCTCCTTCTAGTCGACAAACGACCATCATTGGTGCCGAGGAGGAACCAGATTTCGTTAGAAACCACAACACGCCTCCAACCTGTCCTCCATTGAGTTCACGCTTGACAGCATTGAAGTCCGAAAAGGTGGTAGTTAGTGGTCAGGGGAATGCACGATACAGGGTGTCTGACTGGGAGCTGTCCTTGAAGTAATCGATTTGCAACAATTCGTTGTGCCACTCTAGTGCCAGTTGTTGCTCAAATTGCTGCCGCAGATGCAGTAGAAAGCCGGCCGTTGTGGCCGAGCGGTTCTAGGCGCTTCAGTCCGGAACCGCGCTGCTGCTACGGTCACAGGTTCGAATCCTGCCTCGAGCATGGATGTGTGTGATGTCCTTAGGTTAGTTAGGTTTAAGTAGTTCTAAGTCTAGGGGACTGATGACCTCAGATGTTAAGTCTCATAGTGCTTGGAGCCATTACGGAGCAGATTCATTGTGATGCACCGAACACGGTGGTCTTCTTCCTCGGGAATGTCACGTGGCCGTCCGGAGCCCGGTCTTCTTGCGACCGCACTTTCCCATGACCACCGTTGCCAGCAGTTATTCATAGTGGCTATATTCCTGTCAAGCCTTCTGCAATATTGGAGAAGAAACTTCCAGCTTCTAGTATCCCTATTACACAACATTGTTCAAACTCAGTAAGGCGTTGACAATATCTTTGTCACCTAGAAGGTATTCTTGACTAACATCAACACACCGCGTTCAAAGTTGGTAATTGCCAATAAATATGTTGCTATATGGTGCAGCACGGCACACGCCGCTAAGGGCTGAGAGAGATAACAGTCACTGGAGGTGAGGCTTGCTGTCCCATATAATTTTTCATTTTCCGTTCTACTGTCTAATGACATTCGAGACAATCTTATATGCTATTTAAAGTATTTTTCAAGAATCAGGCAGCTATTATCTTCTATTACTAAGAGACGGCGCGACGTTTTTCATGTCCACGTCGTGACAACTTCGACACGTGTGCCTCTCAGTCTGATGCCATCTCCAGTGACTGCTATATCTCACATCCCTCAGTGGCGTGTGCCACTCTACTCCGTGTAGCTACGGTTTTACTGGCAGTTACTAGCTTTATGTCAGTTTCAATGTTTTTAATTTTACTTGGTTTAAATATTAACTCCTCAATGAAGTATTTTATGTGACGAGAGCATTATTGGTCTTAAATTCGTTCGCTAGCTACTATGCGTCAGTACAATCTTTTTATAAATCTGTTCGCAATAAAACTAGGTTATTCTTTACTTTTCTCTATGTTAATATCTACTTATAATCTCTTGAGGTAATCGTGAATTTTCTGTTTAAGACACCCACAGTCGGTGTCGAAATCTGGTAAAAGTTAAATTTTCTTGCAACCTGTTGGCTGTTTTATCCCTATCATATTCTTGTCAGTTGCTGTTTCACAGCCATGTTTAAAATTGTAAGTTTGGTAGTATTTGCGAGTGTTTACCATCGGAATGCAATTGATAGTGATGTCAACTGCGCTTCAAACTGTTCATACGATTAAACAGAATGTTATTTCATTTAAAGTACAGAATTTGAACAACTGTGCTATAAGACATTCACATGTTGTTGAAAATGTGCACGTCTAGCGAATAAGTGAATTTTCAGTTAGGAATACGAACTATCTATCGTAATAAATAACACATTTGCGAAGATCAAGGCGCTTCTTTTGTTCTGCCCACAGTATGGTTCTCAGCCATCGAAATCCAAGTCTCTAATTAATTTAAGGCGAGTATGAAGTGAAATGACCATATGGAATTATTGGCCAAAAGATCCCATCTGGGTTGGTTCCACGGCATAGTGCAAGTCATTTTATTTGACGCCACTTCGGAGAGTTGCGCGTCGATTATGATTAGGGCATCACAACCCGAGCGGAGAAAATATCCGACGCAGCTGGGAATCGAACGCGGGCCACCGTACATTGCAGTCAGCCGGTCTGATCTCTCGGGTACGGAAACTGACTAATTCGAGTTTAAAAATGACTCTTTCAAACGAGCGGCGGTTGATTCCTTTAGTCCCATCTCCATCCAACTCATAGTTCGTCTCTAATGACCTCGACGTCGACGGGACATTACGCTGTAGCCTTAATTCGTTCAAGAGGAAATGAGTTTTAGAACTGGAACTATGCACGTAAGTGATACATTTTATGAACGCAGGAAGTAACATGTGCAGGTACAGAGCGTTTTGACGGTAAGAGAGAGGGCTTCTTAACGCAGCATCGCCGTGTTACTTTCCCTCCTGTACCTATATTGGGGATGAATACTGGACTCGTGCTTTTCGCTGTCATCACACTTACCGACTTATCCTGATCCGCCTCGCATATCCCAGACTCTGCCTTCATACCTCTCGGAGGATAGATTTCACAGATAATGGTTTACCCATAATCTATTTATAATATAATATAACAAGTAACACGAGGCACTTTTGTAGTATTCTGCAATATTTATTATTTAACTAACCGATTTTAAGCTGTTACTCCATGATTAGCTACAAATACACATATGTATGGCTGTGAATTTAGCGAGAACAAAGATATTCAAAATGGTTCAAATGGCTCTGAGCACTATGAGACTTAACTACTGTGGTCATCAGTCCCATAGAACTTAGAACTACTTAAACCTAACTAACCTAAGGACATCACACACATCCATGCCCGAGGCAGGATTCGAATCTGCGACCGTAGCAGTCGCGCGGTTCCGGACTGCGCGCCTAGAACCGCTAGACCACCGCGGCCGGCTAACAAAGATATTAAGCTAGACACATCAAAAGCACCGCTCAGTTCTCTGTCAAGGATGACAGTTATTTACTTTCGATATAAAACTAGAGTCAGATGAATTCTTTCGAGGAGAAAGTGAAGTAAAATTATTTAGCTTCGCTAAAATGAACGACACACTGAGTTAATGAGCTGCATGACAAAGTATCACAATAGTTCAGAGAGCGAAAACAAATTGAGTAACATACAGCAAGCGTTTGTAAAATCTTTCAAGGACGTAACTCAGCAAGATAATATTGTCTTAAACAACTATAATATTACTAGTGAGACACATGGCGAGACTAACTAAGTGACAGAATTGTAATTAGACAAAGTAATATTATATGGAAAACGATAAGACAATAACTGAAATGAGGTAGAAGACGGGGAATAAATATAGGAGGATTAGTTTACATTGTCTAGTAGCTTCAGTTGTAGATGGTGAAGGAACTATGTTTAATCGTTCAGTACCAAGTTGCGGTAAATAGTCACATGCTTTTTAATTTCCATTATTTGAAGACGGTTCATCTTCTTCCCTTTGTGGATGCTGAATAGGACTAGGCCGATTTTAACTGTGATCTTCATGAAGCAGGTGGACTGCTAACTTCTATGGTGATCCTTCAAGAAAGCCAGAATGGCCTGTATAGAACTCGTCACAACTACAGGTGATTTTCTGTATCCTACTCTTTTAGGAAGCTGATGTGCTCTCCTTACCACTGGGAAAAATGGGTCCAACAATACTGTACACATAAAATGCTGTTTTAAACTTCCTAGGTTTAACCTTCCAAGCAACATTCTGAGAAACAGTTTCCAAAATATGGAACTGTGCACCATTTACTGAGGTGTAAGTTGGAGGGCCAAATATAAGGTAAAGAAAACTGGATTTCCTTCTTATGCTTATGGAGTCCACCAGGGCAAGTATTTAACCATTGCTTGATGCTATTTGTTTACTTTCAACGATTACAATGGCCTCACGTACCAGTTTATCAACACTATGATTCTCACTCGTAATGTTAGAACGTTTAAGATAACATTATCTTGTTCAATCACGCCCATGAAACATAACACAAAAATTTACTGTGTTTTACTCAGTTTACGTTTCTTCTCGGAACTCTTCTAATTTCTCATGCAATCCATTAACTCATTTGTCATATATTTTACCCAAAATAAATAATTTGCTTCACATTTTTATTGTGAT
Source organism: Schistocerca americana (assembly GCF_021461395.2). Lineage (NCBI taxonomy): Eukaryota > Metazoa > Arthropoda > Insecta > Orthoptera > Acrididae > Schistocerca > Schistocerca americana. The sequence continues at coordinate 867,817,856 of NC_060119.1, read as the reverse complement.
AAGTCTTTCCACTTAATCTGATATCGAATGTTAACAACTGTCATCTTTGTGAGGCAACTAAAAGACTCTTTGGTTGTATCTAGTTCAAAATCTTTGTTCACAGACATACATATATAACATTGTACCTGATGACGGCGAAATACTAAAAAATCAATTACATAATAAAAATAGTAGAATATTATACCAGTGTCGCGAATTGTTCATGTACAATATCTAGAATATTCTGTCAAGATGCAACTGTCAGTTAATGCATAATATATTCGTTGTTTTCAAAATGAATTTGTCAGGAAGTTGCAACACAGCGTACATTCTGCTGTGGAGTGGTAGGGGTTTATTTTGAATTCCAGTTCAAACCAAAAATTAAATATGTCAGTTTTCTAAATTAGACACCAGGCCTTCAAGTGCCAGCTTGAAATGTACCATCCAGCCCTTCTTCTTGTTTACTGTTTGTCAAATGGTTCAAATGGCTCTGAGCACTATGGGACTTAACATCTGTGGTCATCAGTCCCGTAGAACTTAGAACTACTTAAACCTAACTAACCTAAGGACATCACACACATCCATGCCCGAGGCAGGATTCGAACCTGCGACCGTAGCTGTCGCGCGGTTCCGGACTGAGCGCCTAGAACCGCTAGACCACTGCGGCCGGCTACTGTTTGTCGTTTGTGATGACGGCTAAGTGAATTTGGGGATTTAACGTCCTGAAGTCGACGAAGCGATCAGAGACGAAACACATTCTGGTGACACGTAGACAGAGGGGAAAAGCGGCAGTGTCTTTTTCAGAGTAACAATTCCGCCAATTACCACAAGCGTGATAAACGTCTACTACACCACACTGGGCGCCAGTTCTATGTAGTGAACTTTAAGGAAACTTTGAGAAACTATTTATAGCATGATGTCTGTTAATTTATGCAGTTTGGGGAGTATTTTAAATTAATTAAGATTAATACATTTATGGCCACAGGAAGAATGTAATTGGAGTATGTGGTATTTTTTTTCATTTTCACAATTTCTTATGTGTAAACGTATTTAATAAACAGACAATGAGCCAAAATAACAATATCTGTCAGAATTATTTAATGGGACCTGTAATGTCATACGATCATTTCATTTCATCGGTGTTGTATGGATGTGAATGAGATCTGTGACTGTGTTACTAATTTTGTAAGCAGCATGCTTGCAGTTTCACTCATATAATTTTAATAGCAATGTTTAGTTTGTCACGACATATTTCACCAGCATTCTGCCACCATTAGCTACTCGTTCTCACCACACGTAAGTAATAGATTATTTTTTTGATCATACGCCAGATAAAATACAAAATGTCACAGGCACACAAGAACAACAAAAATACCTCACATACCCCGTCAGTCCAAAAGGTTTCGAAAGTGGCGTAATTAAACTTCAGGTGTCTACATAACTTCGCTCCGTTTGATCAAAATACATAGAACGTTCATACAACCATGTGAATTGCCAGAAAAAAAATCCATCTTTGAGTTGTTGTTCAACTCGCACGTCACACTGCGGCTTCAATGTCAATTGTGTCGTCAAGGCGTTGACCCTTCACATGAATTTCTGCAGTTTGTCGTTTTGTGGTCGATGTATACTGAGAACGCCAAGTCCTGTCACCCATGAGGATTTTATCGTAACATAATTGTTCGTGTTTGCATTTCAATCAAGTTGCGGCAGAGGTTCAAGCGTAGTTGCTTTTAATTTTTTGTTTTCTTCAAAACGTTCTGGAGACTGTCTTGAACAATTGATTTAGAGATGTTGTTCCATTGCATTTACGCACTACGGCCACGCTGCACGCTCCCATCTGACTGCCGTCGTGTACAAATGTTGTTTAAATTTATTCAGTCAAGCTGCCGCTATTGTTACAGCGCTAACGTCGCTGATACGCAAAGAACAAAATCAGTCTCCGACTTTTTTGGGCGGACGGTGTATGAAAGGTATAGAAATTTAAATTAACGCACAATTGATGAAAGCAGCGTGTTGCTAAAAGCCTCGTGCTCATCGTGACTGAGGTGTGTCTTTTTTAAAATTAACACCTCTCCAGACTAAAAATGGAACAAAAAGATGTATATTCCCGATTGTTAGTTAATTAGTTACTTAGATCACTTGAAAGATTCTTTTAAGAGAATGATGTGGAACGAGTCAGGATTTGTACACACGATTAGTGTTCACATTAATGAACACTTTACTTTTTAATTCTAATTATGCAACTGTAGTTAAAAACGATGTTTATTTCACAGGATACTAGTCTTTACATAGAACTGCATCCGTGGACTAAAAGGTGTTGTCCAGGGGCAAGGATAGGTTAGATTTAAAACTTGCTTTGCTACCTGCCACATTTTCATCTTATTGGGAAAATGAGAAAAAATTTTGTTGCTGCATACTGAGATCGTTGCTGAGCCACTGACGGCTTTAAAAATGGGTGGTAAAGGTCATTTCTCCCTGTGGTGTGGTAGGTATGGACAGCGCTGTCATTCTCAAGTTATAATAGATTACTTATGACAAACGAATATGTGTGATGTGATGGCGCAGTTAAAATGCCTAGTTCCTTGAAGAGGTACCTACACTAAGCACGTGGGTAAATACTACATATTATCCTTACTGCTCGCTTTTGTGCAATCAGTGTTTTCTATCCAAATCGGAGTTACCCCAGGAAGTTACTCGATAAAACATTATTGTGTGGAAATTGCAAAATATGTCGTCAGGTTCATTCGTTTGTTTGCAAGACTGGCAATTATACGAAGGGAAACTGCAGCTGAAATTAATTGTTCAAGAAGATTAGTAATACACTCCCTCTGGTTCAAGTTTTCATCAATATCTACACCCTACTGACTACTTTTCATGTCCTACATCAATTGTTGGTATGACAACTTGTTGTACAGAACTGCATATGGTGTTTTTCTTTTAAAAATATTGGGAGTCCATTTTCAGAGAACCACTTATTAATTCTTTGACAAACGTCTTAACAATTTCTTCTATTGTTTTCTGTCTAAGGAACTCATTATAACGCTAGTATCTTCTGCAAAAAGTACCAGTTCAGTTTGTTGAATGTTCAATGGAAGGGCATTCGCATATATAAGGAATAACAGTGGAACCAAAACTGAGCCCTGTGGGACTCCATTTGTGATTTCTTCCCAATCACTAAAATTATCTACTCTTTCAACTTTATTGATATTAGTCAGCACAACATTTTATGTTCTGTTTGTAAAGTATTATCTGAACAAGTAGTGTAAAAACCATCAATTCTAATGTTGGTCTGTCTTCCTGAAGACGTAATACAGTACATGGCAGTTAAGCGTCTCACAGTAGGTGTGTATCTCTGCATCCTCTACACACTCCCCTGCCATTCTGCAGGTTGATCCTAGCTATATCTTTACATTTCACTGACCACTTTCAATTCTTTCCACGAATCGGATTACTTCGTACCGCTTTTGTTGTTCTAGAATGATACTACCTTTTGACGTAAGAATGGACACACACAAATTACAAAAAAGTTCTTCCTGCATCATTCACGTATATATTCCAGAAGGTGCAGTAAAATACATGGCTTAAACTATACCGTACAAACGTTAGCAGTTCTATTTCCTAATGCATTGGCGCGCTGAGCGACGGCAAATTGACTATATGCCTGTCAATTGTCCTTTGCAAGATAGATATTGGTGACATCAAAATGGTCACACAGTCCTTTCTGAATTCACGTTCTCTTAATTTACTTAACAGGATTTTGCAAGAACTGTATCTCGTCATTCCTCCTAGGACACTCATTAAAGTTCCCCAACTATTTCGTGTGAGCTATGCCGATCGATTACGAAAATAGTAGTGTGACCCCGAATTTGTTTGATGTCTGTGTTCATCCCTACTTGATAAAGACTCAAAACACTGGTACAACAAGATTGCTCTCACTAACGTCTTGCATGCTGTTATCTTTACAGATGCACCGCCCTTTTCCAAATACTTTCCAACCATTTTGTTGTATTTACTTTCCGTGTTACTGATTTTGCGTGATCGTTGCTTTCTACATCGCTTGTTGATATTATCCCTAGTACTGAAAATTTCCAGAATATTGTTTCCATTGCTGATAGATTTCTCAGAATCTGCAAGCTCCAAGTCCTGCTGTTTGGTAAATGCCTCTCTACGTTGCCTTATTGTTCTGATATGGCGAGGAAACGTAAGAGTAATCCCTACTGCAGGCGCAATGGCGCTTTGGGAGGCTCACTTTGGGAGACACTGTCATTCCTGTCTCCAGACCTGCCACTAGAGCGATTTAAGAAAACCAAGAAAACCTACAACTGGATTCTTCACTCCTCCCATTGCGAGTGCAGTGTCTTGACAACTCAGAAACACCATGCTTAGCGTTTATTTTTCAAAAACGCGAAGACCTCCTGTTTTTACTCCGAACAACTGAGAGCCATCGTGCTTAGCTTTTATTTTTCAGAAATGTGAAGAAAATGGCTCTTAGCACTATGGGATTTAACTTCTGAGGTCGACAGTCCCCTAGAACTTAGAACTACTTAAACTTAATTAACCTAAAGACATCCCACACATTCATGCCCGTGGCTGGATTCGAACCTGCGACCGTAGCGGTCGCGCGGTTCCAGACTGTAGCGCCTAGAACCGCTCGGCCATCCCAAATGTGAAGACCTCCTACTTTTACTCCGAACAATTAAAATTAGTGAATTTGTTTTGAAAGGTTTCTGCATTCCACAAACACGTTTTCTTTTCCAACCGTACGTGTTTCAATGATGTTTCTGCAGCATCAGTGGCTTCCCTTTATTTTTCAGTCGAATAAGTAAAATTTTACATGCTCATATATAAAGTTTTGGGATTATGGCCATTACGTTCAATCAGATATGCACTGTGGTCACAACAGTCAAAAAAGCTTGTAAGGGTGTTGCAGGGGAGGTTGTGATGGGAAATAACTGTTAAAGAAAAAATCGATACGTTGCGCCGTTTTCGTATTATTTAGCTTTGAATTTAGCCAATCAGGTCATTGGATATGCAAACTGAAGAACTTGTACGCGCTAAAATACAGTAATACACAGACATATGCAGGTCTGTGAATTATCACTTGTTCAAATGCACACTACCATTTAAAATACGCCTTTTTCGGAAGTCATAAATTTAAGGTGGATGAGCAAAAGTTTATCGGTTTGGTGAAACAGACGAAGAACAAGTTTGGCAACACTGTTCCTGGAAAGAGGCTTGAATTTGCGGGTGCGATGTCCTGATTGGCTAAATTCAGTGTTAAATAACTCTGTTAGAGTTTTCTTAACATTTATTTCCCATCACAACCTTCCCTGCAAGACCCTTACAAGCTTTCCAGACTGTTTCTGACGACCCTGAGCCATCCGGGGTAGCCGAGCGGTTCTAGGCGCTGCAGTCTGGAGCCGCACGACCTCTACGGTCGCAGGTTCGAATCCTGCCTAGGGAATGGCTTTGTGTGATGTCCTTAGGTTAGTTAGGTTTAAGTAGTTCTAAGTTCTAGGGGACTAATGACCTTAGAAGTTAAGTCCAATAGTGCTCCAAGCCATTTGAACCATTTGACCGCCCCGCATATCTTAACAGTACGTACTGTCGTTTTCGTCGCATTCATCGCAGTATGGGTTCAGTTTGTCGTCTGCTACATAATGATTTCTCTACAGGATGCACCTTCACATGTAATGAAAAAATTAAACGCAAAATGAAATTACTGCTGTTTGGATTTGCGTTTGTTAACGTTACTTATCTTTCTAGTATTATTTATTCATTAAGTTTTTCTGTCAACATTGTTATATTATGTTTATTAGTGGTTTAGTCGATAGTTACCTATGAAAATGTGCCTGCTAGTTGGTTGTAAGGACTGTCATTTTCGGTGTGCTTTAATGAAAAGAAGCCTATCTCCATGTGCTTGGGTCAGAATCTGACGTCGCATTTGTTTCCTTGCAAAATTGTGGTCATCCTGTTTCTTAAAGATTTTGCTTCTTCTACACTGACATTTGCGTATTTAAGTTCTTGCAAGTTATCCTCGAAGACTTCAGTAAGTATATGTCGCGAAGTTAAGTGCACGTACGCCCTTGTCAGGCGTTTATTGTGCCGTCACACAGAGGAGGATTTACGGGCTGTAGAGGGCGGCTACGGCCACGGCGGTATCAGCGAGACGTGTCGCGGGCTGCCGAGTCTGCAGGGGGCCGATGCGATGTGATTAATGGACGGCTCGCCGCGGTCGTAAAGCGCTCGCCTATTTATAACAGCCACAACAGGTGGCGCGGGCCGACGGCCTTTTGTTACACAGGCGCACCGGCCGCCGCTGATGGACTGCGTACGACGCCTCGCGGTACAGCTCTGCCGCGCGTCGCCGTTTACGTGTTCGACATTGAAGGGTACTGGGAAAGATGGAAATGCAAGAAGTTCCAACATACTGATGGAGGACAGGACCAACAAATTTCGCTATTAAATCTCCGTTCTCCTGCGGTATCCTCACAGCTGCGACAAAGGTAATTACGTTGTGGTGATTGTGTTCGGATCATGGCCTTAGACGTAAATTTAATTATACACTTCCTCCCAATGTTCATGTGAATACCCAAATATTCATTATTCCTCAGCAGTAATCAATACATAGATACAAAATGAGCATGCAATGTTAATTTTTTCCTGTCGAACGCAGTTTGTTGTGGTTACCCTTGGTGAGTGGTACATGCCAAATGTTGTCCACGAAATCGACAGATTTCCAAGATTCTGTGGTGCTGTGGGGAAGCTGCAGTGTTGGTGGCCATACACATTTTGTCGTTGTCCATGGTCGCCTTACCGCCAGCCAGTACATCGAAAAGACTCTGTTGGTTCAAATGGTTCAAATGGCTTTGAGCACTATGGGACTTAACATCTGAGGTCATCAGTCCCCTAGAACTTAAAACTTAAAACTACTTAAGCCTAACTAACCTAAGGACATCACAAACATCCATGCCCGAGGCAGGACTCGAACCTGCAACAGTAGCGGTAGCGCGGTTCCAGACTGAAGCGCCTAGAACCACTCGGCCACAACGGCCGGCAGGCCCTGCTGGACCAATTGGTGGCTGACACATACGGTGGTGTCCTGATTTTCTTCTAATGCTAGGTCCTGTGTGGCTGTTGTCAGGAGGGACGTCTTGCGAAACCTGGACAATGAAGTCGTGGTACGGCCGGCGATCGGTCCCGACTTAAACATCATCGTACAGACGAGATCGTTGTCGTTCTGTTTAACCACAGAGTATCCAGGAACTCTTCTGGGCTCTCATTTAAGAATGGGAGCGGGTACCACAGGATGACCTCCGTAGACTTGGCAGTGATAAACGCTGACGGAGGGCACACACATTATTGAACCTCTCAAAGTGCAATCAAGAGCACCCAGGGTGACGTCATGGTTGATTGTTTCCAGGTTGTTTTGGAAACCTGTCGGATATTTCAGGTCTTTTTATATGTACGATCGAGGATGTAATGATGTTTCGCAGCGCAGTTAATTTGTGGAAGATAAAGGTATATTTTGATAACATACCCAGTCCTCTATTATTGCTCAGTGGAGTATGGCTAATGCCCAAAGTTATGTTCGCCAAACTCTTTTGAGCAGTGTATATCAGCTGTCGTCCTATCGTCCTCCTTCCAAGGATGGGTGGAGTGAAATACAATGGAAAATGTCTTACGCAATGAACACCTTCACTGGAGGCCGTCACTCTGGAGAACTGACACTCACATGCCTGTGGTACAAGCTGATAACAATTTCTAAGAAATGCAAGCATAATGAGATATTTTCACTCTGCAGCGGACTGTGCGCTGATATGAAACTTCCTGGCAGATTAAAATTGCGGCCGGCCGGTGTGGCCGTGCGGTTCTAGGCGCTTCAGTCTGGAACCGCGTGACCGCTCCGGTCGTAGGTTCGAATCCTGGCTCGGGCATGGATGTGTGTGATGATGTCCTTAGGTTAGTTAGGTTTAAGTAGTTCTAAGTTCTACGGGACTGATGACCACCGATGTTAAGTCCCATAGTGCTCAGAGCCATTTTTAAAATTGTGTGCCGGAGCGAGACTCAAACTTGGGACCTTTGCCTTTCGCGGGCAAGTGCTCTACCATCTGAGTTACCCAAGCACGACTCACGCCCCCTCCTCACAGTTTTACTTCCACCAGTACGTCGTCTCCTACTTTCCAAACTTCACAGAAGCTCTCCTGCGAACCATGCAGAACTAGCACTCCTGAAAGAAAGGATATTGCGGAGACATGGCTTAGCCGCAGCCTAGGGGATGTTTCCAGAATGAGATTTTCACTCTGCAGCGGAATGTGCGCTGATATGAAACTTCCTTGCAGATTAAAACTGTTTGCCGGACCGAGACTCGAACTCGGGACCTTTACCTTCCGCGGGCAAGTGCTCTAGCAACTGAGGTACCCAAGCACGACTCACGCCTCGTCCTCACAGCTTTACTTCTGCCAGTACCTCGTCTCCTACCTTCCAAAGTCTGTAACATTCTTTATCTCCGAATAACTACTGCAACTTACACTCTTCTTAATGTGCTTGCGCATTCATCTCGTGGTCTCCCTGTACGATTATTACCCCCACTCGCCCCCTCAACCCCCTCCACCCCATACTTCTCTCTAATACTAAACTGGTGGTCCCTTGATGTCTCAGAATGTATCCTATCAAACGATTCTTTCTTCCAGTCAGATTGCGCCACAAATCCAGTTCTTTTCTGCATTTAGTCGTCATTTACGTGATCTACCCATCAACCTTCTTCTGCAGCACCCCGTTTCAAAAGCTTCTATTCTTTTCTTGTCCAAACTGTTTATCACCCATATTTCATACAAGTACGCGTAAAAAAAACTTCTTGACATTTAAATCTATATTCGTTGTTAACAAATTTATATTCTTCATAAATGCTTTTCTTACCATTGCTAGTCTACATTTTATGTGCTATCTAGTTCGGCAATTATCAGTTATTTCACAGCCCAAATAGAAAAACTCAACTACTACTTTAAGTATACAAATAGCAATTCCCCCATCATCATCTAACTTAGTCCGACTTTATTCAGTATCCTTATTTTCCTTTTGTTGGTGTTAATCTAATATCCACCTTTCAAGACGCTGTCCGTTCTGTTCAACTGCTCTTCCATGTCCTTTGCTGTCTCTGCCAGAATTACAATTTCATCGATACACATCAGAGTTTTTATTTCTTCTCTCCAGATCTTTTATTGGTCTTCTTTACTGCTCGTTCAGTGTACAGATCGGCTACAACCTTGCCTCAACCAATGCTTTCATTTCATACCCCTCGACTCTTATAACTGCTGTCTGGTTTCCATAAAATCGGCAAATAGACTTTCGCTTCCTGTATTTTACCCCTGCTACCTTCAGAATGTCAAAGAGAGTTTTCCTTAACCTACGATCTAAGCTAATTCGTACGGTCAGTATTGCTCCGACTGCACCTACAGTTCTTCGGAATCCAAACTGATCGGCCTCGATCTCGGATTCTATCAGTTTCTTCGTTCTGCTGTAATGAATACCTGTTAATATTTTTCAACCATGGGTTTTTACACGAATGGCTCAATAATATTCACACTAGTTAGCACCTGATATCTTTGGCATTGGAATTATTCGAATCATGCTAACCTTCACAAAACCAAAAAGCATAGTACGCTACAACTACAGCAACAAATTGCAACTCATACAAATATCTGGGAGTAACAATTTGTAGGGATATGAAATGGAATGAACACAAGGTCAGTCACAGGCGGCTCATTGCTGATATTCCCGTGAAATGCCATGGGCCTGTAAAGGAGATCACTTACAAAAAACTTGTACGACCCATACTAGGATACTGTTCATGTATTGGTCAAATTTGGGGTAGTGAACGTTCACAAAAAAAGGGCAGCACGAATGGTCACACCTTTGTCTGACCCGTGGGACAACGTCCCGCAGATGCTGAGAAAGTGAACTGGCAGACGCTTGAAGATAGTCCTAAACAATCCCAAGAAATTCTACCTACAAAATCCCAAGAAAAAGAACTGAGTGAAGAATCTGGGAATATACTATCCGTATTACTAAGCGACTACCTCGGAGCCCAGGTTGTAAGTTGCCTATCTAATGGCTTACAGGTGCAGCAAAAATTTGACTTTAGATATTTCGCGTAATTATTGACGCAGTTCATGAATATAAAATGTTGTCATAACTACACGTTAGCGGGTATAATCTTATGTGAAACGTTTATCACAGTTAGACAAGTATTACAGTTAGAAACTGTGTATATGTATTGAGCAGTGTAATTGACGGCACACAAATACCCGGATTTTATTGATACTATATTTGACAATGAGAGAACTGAGCGACTTCCAACAGACTTTACACATACACAGTGTGTGCATTTCGGTTAGGACAGCTTGAGTGAAATTCCAGACTGCAGAGCTATCTTGTGGCGAGTTGCGGCGTTACGTTCCTTGAAGTTTGAACAACAGCTATGTAGAACGTCAACTTGCTGCATCGCTGCAGCAGGCATGCTGGCTGCAAATGTAACAGTGTGCTTCTGACACACATCGGAAAATGGCGGTTGAGCAATGAGCTAATACCAGGTTTTGTTGTAAGCTAGCAACATGACTCAGTGAACTGGTCGAATTCGACACAAATAGCAGCCCACAAAGCGAAGATCCTGCGCGCGTGTTCGGCCAGCAAACTATCACAGTCATAGGACATCACTCTCATAGGATATCCAAGACAACTGTACTGCAATATTAAATGCAACTCAATGCAAAACTTTTGAAACAGTTTCAGGTGTGTACTGATTCAGGACGACACTTTTTTTTTTTTTTGAATAAACACAGTGGTTTTGTGAACATTATATGCCTGACTTATTTTTCATAGTCACAGCCCTAGTGGAACTGGGACACATTGTATTATTTCAATCCTTTACGAAACATTTTCTCTCTGATTTTCTCGATACAAAGATGAAAGAAAAAAAGCGTATGTCTATTACTACATTTTTAAAGTTCATGCGGTAAAACTTCAGCATGACGTTTTATTTTAGTGGTTGTTTACTACTAGCTGTATTCGTGACACGCTTAAGATTGTATCTACTGAAAGTATCTGTGTAACTGTAGCACTGTACGACACACAATTCATGTAATTTGACGTTACAAACTTTAAGGTGCGTGGAAAAGTTGCTTTTACTTCAAATGTAGTGCAAATTACCAACACCATATTCATTCAGTGTTACATAATGGGAGCACTTAGAGACTTCCAAAAATAATTTCAAACCTTTCGTAATATGTTCTCGCTTCGTGCTTAACGTGAAGTATTTAACAGATCAACTAATTCGTTCTACGTGGGGCTCCATTCTTGCGAGTGTGAGGGGGGCAACCACTTGGAACAATAGAAAGTGGGTCGATTAGGAAACAGTGTGGAGAAATAAATAAATGGACGAAGACAAGAAAAACAAATTAGAAGGATGTGTAAAGGATGGACCCTACAAAAAATTTGTAAAAGTGAACGACAGCAAGGGGAAGGACTACCTGCACGACCATCCAATAGATGGGACAGCAGTTGGTCCAGTATATTCACGGAACTAGGCAGACGAACAGAGGAAACCGTACGCAGGCGAAGAAGAATTCATTTGCAAAGTAATCAGACGTTTGAAACGGTTTCACACACAGGAGTTAGATTCTTTAAAGAATCTGATTTTCCGTTTTACTTATCTCTCCCGTTGTGACTGCGAAGCAAAGATTAGACTAATTACAGCACACACAGAAGTGCTTAATCAATAATTCTTCCCGTGCTCCATTCGTGAACGGAAGGAGAAGAAGCCATAATAAGTGGTACAGTGGGAAGTACTCTCTGCTATGCAATTAACAGTGGTGTGGATGTAGAAGTAGACTACCGAGCGCCAGCTTTAGAGGAGTCACGGCTCCAAGAAGTAGACTACCACCAAAGCGTATGAGGATCAACATCTCCTAAAGCCGTCGGCACACGGACTGTGCATCCGAACGTTGAGCGTCGAGCGTGCCGAGTTTCTGACGTCACAGCATGGAATAGCACGCTCGGGAGTCTTTCCGAAAGTGCAGAGCGATGTCTGGCCTGTCAGATATTCTGAGCGTGCGTCTGAGCGTTGACCAATGAGATGGCACAACGCCACCTACGTCACAAGCACGCCGTTTCCCTTCAGTACAGAGCTGTGAGGCGCCATATTGGCATTCATTTCAAGCCTATATGCATATATGCCGTACCGAGCACTAGAAAATTGAGAATCACTGCAAAACCCCTTTGTTAACTGTGTGATTCGTTCCAATAAAATAATGAGAAACATCATATTCGTGGCAAAAGAATTATTGTCACTTGCGTATAATGAGAGTAGACTATTTGAAGGCAGCGACACACTGAAGATTCACACAAAACGCATTGTTCTTGGCATAATTTGTTATAATTAAATTTCATTTAGTAACATTTCTACGATTAAAGATTTTAGCAAGTGGTAACATATTATTATTCGATTCAAAACTCACGATGATGGCTTAGCGTAGTGACTAGCGTCACTGCCCTAAAATGAGTTTTTTTGTTGGGGCGGTGGTTCGCGTCCTGACACAACCAATTTTTTTCCCCTAACATTCGCGTTTTTATTAGGTTCTGATACTTTATTATTAGTTTAATGTAAGTATATAATATTTGATGTTATGTAAATACAAATTCACCTTTTTTTGAGGGGTCACTTTGTTCGATTGGCTTAATCTAAAGGACAGCTTGCGCTACTTGTATAAAGATATTTTGCTCCTTCTTTTATGATTCGTAATTCACATGTTGCAAAGATTCTGCTACTGGGTAGGAACAGTGATCAAGTAAGACTGCCCTTGGGGTTTTACTTTAATCTTATGCGGAGAAGTATTCCAAATTTGTACCGCACTGTTTGTAATGGAACTTTCATAAGCCTGTGTCCTTATTGATTGGACATGGTACTTTCCTTTTCGTGGACGATGAAAGAAATGTGCGTTTTAATAGAGCTAACACGGGAATTTTACACGCGCCCGTTGAATAAACAGTGTGATTTACGAACTAGAAACATCCCTCAACTGTCGCTGGAGTGCGTTGCGATCGCGTATACCACGTTGGGGCCCACGTACCGTATGCCCAAGTCGAATCATTCCTGAGCGTTCAGCAGCACGTTGAACTTGGCACGCTCAACGTTAACGTTCGACAGCACGGTCCGTGTGCCGACGGCTTAAGGCCGGGGCAGGCGAGCCGTGCGCCCGCCGCAGTCACGGAGGACCGAGCCCGGCAGGACACGGCAATCAATTTTGGGGCCGGCGGGCCGCCTTGTCGCAATTATCGCTGCCGCCGTCGGACAATCCGGACCGCCCCCGCCCACCCCCGGGCTCTGATCCGCCCCCACCTCCACCGCCGCCGCCGGCTAAGCCCGCCATCAGCAGGAAAGGACCTCTACCGGTAATTGCCTCGTAATCCCTCGGGACAGCTCGTCAGGGGTATCCGTCCGCCCACCGCCCCTGCCGCTTCCGGGCCTTTCTGCAGCTGCCTGCCACGGCGATACTTTCAAAAGACTCCACCTAACGACCGGCTGCAACTCTTCTCCCTCACTGCCACTGAGACTTCGCTCCGTAGCCCTATTACTTTTCCACGTGCCGTAGCAATCAGAGGAATACGACTCCTAGCAGTCTGAAGGGGCAACTGTTTCAAATGTGCTGACATTCTGTCTTCCTCCAGTGCTACTGTTTTAGCAATCTGAGAACACCCGAGAAGACTATTCTTTTCCTGTCTGTCCATTATTAAATTCGGTTAGACTACTGTGTTGACATATTACATTAACTGTCTCATCGAAAGTACACCGACGACTATATGTTATGCGAAATTGAAAAGCTAGATGTCATGACAAGCGGTCCTGCCAGAATCAAAGGTGGCGGGAAGTATTGTTTTGTCAATAGAGAACAAGTAATGGCACCAACGGTCGGTCAGAACAGCTTATTGACTTCGGGCGTGACCTCGCGTTGGATGTCAACTAACAAATCCATCAGGGACATTTAAACTGTCTAAAATTGCCCCTCTCTTTGAAACTGTTCGCAGCAGAGTATCAGCGACCATGAAGGTAAAGAGTGGACACACTGAAACCTCCCCCTAGAAAAATTTTATAAATGACAGTGCTGGTGCCGGCCGGAGTGGCCCAGCGGTTCTAGGCGCTACAGTCTGGAATCGAGCGACCGCTACGGTCGCAGGTTCGAATCCCGCCTCGGGCATGGATGTGTGTGATGTCCTTAGGTTAGTTAGGATTAAGTGGTTGTAAGTTCTAGGGGACTGATGACCTCAGAAGTTAAGTCCCATAGTGCTCAGAGCCATTTGATTTGACAGTGCTGATAAACCCCTTACGTTGTTTGATTTTCAAACAGCTGAGCAGAACTGAACGTACTCAGACATTTCTGTCTTTATTTATTCTGATCATCACTAAACTGACACACAACATTTTTAGCGCAGCGCAATCTAACTTTCTATAATCCCTACAAAAGAATGGCCCTGACTAACAATAACCTATACCTGTGATGATTCACTTACCTCACAAAAATCTTCGTTACTCGAACTACTGCAATCCAGCGAGCGCCAATACTGCCAGCTAAATAAAAGATTCTAACTACTGAAGTCACTAACTACTGATAGGCATAGCTACCCAATGAAAGATTTTGATACAGAACAAACAATGTATTTACCTTAATAGTGTTCAAAAGTCATAATATATATATATATATATATATATATATATATATATATATATATATATATATATATCGGTTCATGACATCCAGTCTTACAAATTTACTCTCTCTCATGGACACACGTCCAGATCATCCCCTCTCAAAACTCCGCCATCTCTCTCCCCACATCCACCACTGCTGGCGGCTCACCTCCAACTGCGCAACGCAACGCGCTATTCACATCCAACTGCCCAACACTACAATAGCGCCGGCCGCGGTGGTCTCGCGGTTAAGGCGCTCAGACCGGAACCGCGCAACTGCTACGGTCGCAGGTTCGAATCCTGCCTCGGGCATGGATGTGTGTGATGTCCTTAGGTTAGTTAGGTTTAAGTAGTTCTAAGTTCTAGGGGACTGATGACCACAGAAGTTAAGTCCCATAGTGCTCAGAGCCATTTGAACCATTTTGAACTACAATAGCGAATATTACAACAGACTGCACACAGCACAGCTAGTGATTTTCATACAGAGGGCTACGTGGCGTTACCAATATAAAACCCTAAACAGCCTACTTACAACACTTCACATTAATGTCCATTAACTGGTGTTCGGTTGCTTCTGATCAGATAGTGTAAATAAAAGTACTATCTCATGCAGGGATACTGCACGAAATACAAGTTTTCATAACTGGTAAATGACTTGGAACTCCACTGCTCCTCCCAAATATAAGGTTATTATCATGAACAACGAGCCGTTCGGTCTGATAATGCAGAGTGTGTACGTAGACCCAGGAGTGAAAGAATGGTTAGTCGTTTGGCGTGGCGTCTGTCATAATCACAGCAAGGACGCGCAATCCTGTCTGATCCCCTGCGTGCCGGCTGGTAACATACAACTGTGGCTCCTGCGGTGTTGGAACTTACGGACGCTCTCGTTCGACATGACCGACGGATCACAGTCGAGGACCTCGCTGCACAACTGGACGTCTCTGTTGATAGTGCTGACACACTCGTCCACCAGTTGGGCTACTCAAAGACTTGGGGCCCCTGGGTTCCTCGCCGCCTAACGGGGGACGAAAAGCAGTAACTGTGCGGAATTGCTGGCGCGCTATGAGGCTGATGATGGGGAAGTTCTTGATACAGCAAGACGCTGGCCCCAACGCCGGACAGGAGAGTGGTACCATGCGGGCACACAGGCCCTCCTCGTAAGGTGGCGCAATGCCGTCACACTGAACGGAGATTACGTTGAAAAATAGGATTTTGTAGCCAAAAGAATGGGAATAATAAAATATACTGGAATCGCATAATCTTTTAAAATGGATGAAGTCCTTCCTTTGTGTGGCTCAGATGAGTTACAGAGAGTTTTGCCTTTACCAAACACTATTTCGCGAAGGCATTGTAATGTTATTTTATGACGAAGGGTGCTTTTTTCCAGTGGTTTTATGGGATCTGTAATTGCTAGCAGATACAAATGTGGATATGAACCCAGTTTTGGCCTAGTTTATCAAAACGCGAAAAACCTACGGCCAATTTTTCCAGTTGTTGAAAGAAGCAGCAAATGTTCATCTTTCTTAATTGCATATCGTATTCGTACTATTGTTTAAAGTATATTTCTTGGATGTTGCATTTAACATTACATACGACGATCAGATCATCTATGTCTTGATTTCCCCACAATTTAATTTGCTTCCCACACAAACCAACCAACCAGGCAACACAACTCAGCAACCTGAAGATGTTCAAAGAACTGAAACCGTTCGTAACACAAAAAAATATAAAAATAGAGCTAAGGTGGTTTTCGTTAATCGCTGTGGGCTCAGTATGATCAAAGTTATTTCAAGAACTCCTAATTATTTCATTTTTGCTTTTTTTCGTTACTTTATTGCAGATTTTGTTACTTCGCTTCTACTTATACTAACGGTCCCAAAATCAGTTGGATTTTGTAAAAGTAAGCTTTATTCAATGATGCATAAGTAACGTTAGCTGTAAAATGTTGTTCATGAGTGTTGTAGGCACTTCTGCGCAATATTTCACTTTTAACATATTTTGAACTTAAAAAACGTGAGAGAGATAACGAAGTAATCTGCAACATCTCTGCGAACGTTTGTGAACAGTGAATTAGTGACGTTTGAAAACAGTGCTCTCGGGGAATGTACATAGCAAGGATGTACAAGAACTCAGGTACTGGGACATAGTTGGTTGCGCAGGGGTAATGCCCCTGAGATATATACCAGACCAGCTACCTGATGATTGTGCAAAACCTCCGAAACACGAATATAAAGGAAGACTTGAAATTTAGTGACTATTTACTCCGTGCTTTTAATTTATACTTTAAAAAGACAATCACAGGAACAGATTACTAAACATGTGTGTGATGTGTGTAAAAGTTTAGCGTTTTCTTCTCACAAGTTCTACCATGAATGTTTGTATGTTGGTACACTCGTCTAGTAGACAGTACAGAATCAGGGATGTAGTTAAAACGTTTTTGCTGCTGGTCTCGATTACGAACCATAGTAAAACCTCTACTGTAAATGTAATTTACACCAACATAAGTGGTTTGTTGAAATGCTTGAAAAAGTTATTTGAAAACAGGAAGTGCAACATAATTTAGACATTTCTTCGAAGAAGATTGTTGTAGGCTCCGAGTGGAATTTGTGATTGTAATATTGTTTATGAATGCAGCTCAACACCTATTCTCCTTAAATAGTTCGATGTATTAACAACTATTTCTTTTAGTCACATAACATTTATACTCATGCAACTCGTTGTTAGAACATATCTCGAATGTGTTTAAAAGACATTAAAATACAAAGAGATAGGTGGATTGATATAAAAGAATGTTTTGCGTTTTAAGTTCTTTATACACTTGCTTCAATAATTTGAATTCATAAGAATTAATTTTGTAATGGATTCAGTTATTTAAAACTTGTTCAGCTTATACCGTGGCCATAAAAATAAAAAAAGAATTGTTAGCTGGTATTTGTGACCACACTATTTGTTATATACACATATCAGCGTTATCTGCACAAAAATTTACTTAAAAATTAGATTTATAGTCAACTAAACATCTGTACGAAAATGACAAAGAGAATTGATCAAAACCGCTTCGCAATGACAAATGAAGAGATGAATATCCTGTGAAACAAACTCCCATACCTCTAGAAACATTACAGTTTTAGGCTACCTGGACAGATATTTTTCTCACTGCTTTAATTCTGTAGCACTGGAGCCTATTGCGAGAGCTATTCAGGAGGTAAGGAAAGATTGGTTGTGAAATGGACACCACTGTGAAAATTCTGTGATGCTTCACACAGAAGTATTGGACAGTGTCTCTAGTATGTCAGCAGGCAGCATGTCGCTGTTCTCAGTTCTGAGAGCACAGTGAGCCCTTATAGATACCGAGACAGTAGTGCTTCCCGCCAAGTGTGGGTGGCTGCCGGGAGATTTCGCCTGATTTCATGCAACCCCACATAATGTAACTGTCTTGCAATTCCTTCCTTCTCGGCTGCACTCTGCAGGGGCCATGAGGATGCTCCTGCAGGTTTTTCGATGGGAAGTGTTTCATCACTCATCATACAGCCCGAACTTCGGCCCCTCTGATTTTCATCTCTGCTCAGATGAACTGCTGCATATGAGGACAACATTCTGGCACAGACAAGGAGCTGCACTCCATTGCCTTTTATAAAAGCTGTCGAGTACAATCTAAGGATCTCTTAGAGAGCCGTTCCCTAGTCAGTGTATGAAAGAATGGGACAAAACTGAAATGAATGATTAAAAACACTTTACCAGTAATCAAGATAAAATGACGATTTTCTACGACCCTGCGAAGCTGCTTTTTGGTGTTAATATTGTGAGTATCTGCAAGTTCCGTGGCGTTAGTGGACTGCAGTGAATACCAGAGGAACTGCAACGAGCGCTGGCTGGAATATAATTTTCCGCGAACCAGACCCGTCTACCTGTTGCTAGCTGGCCAGGCCTCCCGTCCAGGCGGTAATGAAGAGGGCGGCAGCGCCCTCCGCGAACACGCGCCTCTGTACTGCTGCGGTAATTAATCACAGCAGAAAAGCCTTGTGGCTGCGGTATTCGCTAATGAATGGAGGCGCCAGTTTATTGGCCAGTATGTTCGTTGTGAGGCAACCCTAGATGCAGAGGGGTGATTGGATCAGCAAGGTGTAGACACTCGAAAACGCACACACACACATACACACACACACACACACACACACACACACACACACACACAACTTCAGAAACGTATACAACAGAGTATAAAAGAGGAAAAAGAGACAGAGTGGAAGGGGTTGGGGGATAACGAAATAATGGAGACACGATTATCAACACACCGTTCACTTAACTGTAGCTTTGAGCTGTTGTGGTTTCCACACGTGTTGTCTACTATTCTGCGTGCAGCACAGTGCCTCGTTATATCAAGGTTATTGGGAAAGGCGGCTTTTCAGGGTATTATCTCTGAGGAAAATTGTTTCAGATGGATGGAATTTACAAACGAGAATGATAACATTTATCTGAATGTTGACCAAATCGTACTGTACGACTAGGGGCATAGTCAACAGGAAAGACTACTTAACCACACCAAGTAGGATCCTACTGCACGATTTATATGGTGAAGTGAGATTCAAGTCTTATTTGCGGGCTCACGTTGTGATCCCGTGTTGACCTGTTCTAGCTCGGGACTGACCTCAGTCTGTTAGTACCCTAATTTGCTGAAGGCAAAACAGTACTGTCATTGGCGAGATGGACGGCCACATGAAGTAGTGCATGTCGGAACCAGCGAGGGACGTATTTTGAGCAGTATTGTGGTCAAAAATCTATGCGCCAAGTGAAAAGCTGAATCAGATAAAAGTTTCAGACAGATGTTGGTACCTTAGTGTGAGAGCAAATGTCATGCAAAACGACAGTGAATAGAAAGCACATTCCTGACTGATGAATATTAGGGAGAAAGCAGTGTCACAATCTGCGTATAAGTGGTAGAAGTGACGGGAGAGGAAAGGGTGTTCTCTGATTGACTGAAACATTGGCTACTCACCTGGACACAGCTGCGGGAGAGTTTGGTTGTCTCAGTGGATGAGCTCCAGTGTAGTTCTTTTTTACAGTGTGGTTTTAAGCGGGCGTTACGTGACGGGTCGAATACGAGTGTATCGTTTACGGTTTACTTAGCCTTACTGTACTTAATGTGCTCCCTTTCAGATGTGAAATTAGTTTGTGTGGTGATAAGTATAGGATTCAAGGGGCTTCAACCCACATTTTCAGAGAACACAATGCGTCATTGGCGCTTTAATTACAACATATTTATGTTTTCCTTGGTAAGACCAATTTTAGGCTATACTACACGCTCACATCTTATGAGACCAATACTGCGCCAGTAACGTATTAGTTCCAAGACTGTTTTAGTCTTCTTTTTTTTTGGGGGGGGGAAGGAGGCTAGGAGAAGCATCCTTTAGTAATTTTATTTCTTGTTGCAGTCTCTTCATCTCATCCTGGGGTTGGTCAAAAGACAATGGCATCCTCATCTTGGAGTATAAGAGAAGTGTGAGATTACCTGAGAAGTTTCGTGAAAGACAATTTTATTTTCCACTTCAGGTGTATTATGGTAACAATCAATTTATTTCACATTGTCGGTTGATTTTAACGTTTACCTAGTGTAGGTGTATACAATATTTGTCTGTCATTACTTTGTCATGATGAATTCGAAGGAGAGGAACGCCTCATAGTCGTCCACGATTTAAATGAAACTATTCTCCTAATGACTGGTATGACAGCAGTTGCGTATTTAAATAGCAGACGTACATACGCCCACACGTGGTGAACGTGAAAAAAGCTCTTGAAAATGGCACATCGCTGAACTCAAATGATCGTGCGAAATAAGTGACCATGAACATAATACAGACAAGCTGGAAATCTGAAGGGGGTCTAATTGCGCATTCCATATACTTAAAGAAAACTATAAGTCCGGTATACATGAGAATATTTAATATTTCCCATAAACAACAAAAACCAGTGTGGACTGTATAAGTTACTTATGTCCTAAAGCAACATTTGAATATGAAATAACACCTTCAAGGAAAATAGGAAGTGTTGTTTGGAGCGCAAGGAAAACCAGCACGACAGAACGAAAGATGTCACTTGGAATGAGTTCGGCCGAAAACGATGTAACCTAACGTGACAAAAGAAATTGCTTTGATCATTTTGTTCTATTGAAATGTTAGTTGAGCATGTACGAGGTGAGACTGCATCTACTCGGCAATGAACAAGCAATTACCTATCTGTCGCTCATTGATGTGTTACAGGGAGAATGCTGTTCCTTTTGGTGTAGCTGTTCTTCAAGAACTGTTCCTCAAAAAATTCCCTGGCACTGACCAGTCAGCAGCCACGCCAACACACAACGGCCGTATGGCGAGACGAGGCGAACGGCCGCAGTCCTTCGATCACAGAGCTGTTAATTGTCGCGACCGACTGGTGCCACATAGCTATGTAGACAACAAACAGCTCCACTCGTGGATGATAAAAATTTTATTGGCCACTCACTAAACTTGATGTGGAAGAGGACAGAAACTTTTCCTTTCTTTCGCCTCACTGGCGGCCAAGTTACTGCACGAGTCTGATTACAGTTACTCCCTGACATTAAGAAGCGGTTGTGAACGAAACATATCGATCCCAGCCGCGGTGTGGTACGTGTCGTAACTGGACACGGATGTTATTCCACGCACTTAAATCACGTGAGTTTGAGACAGACACATACATGCGGGGAAGAAGGTTCCCTTGAACACATTGTCTTCCTCTGTGGGAAATACGCACTTAGACTACACAAAAACAGAAATACGAATACTGAAGCGCCAAAGAAACTGGTATAGGCATGCGTATTCAAAAACAGAGACATGTAAACAGGAAGAATACGACGCTGCGGTCGGCAACGCCTGTGTAAGACAACAAGTGTCTGGCGCAGTTGTTAGATCGGTCACTGCTGCTACAATGGCAGTCTATCAAGATTTAACTGAACTTGAACGTAGTATTAAAGTCGGCGCATGACCGATGGGACACAGCATCTCCGAAATAGCGATGAAGTGGGGATTTTACCGTACGACCATTTCAAGAGTTTGCCGTGAATATCAGTAATCCACTAAAACATCAAATCTCACACATCACTGCGCCCGGTGAAAGATCCTGCAAGAATGGGACCAACGACGACTGAAGAGAAACGTGCAACGCGACAGACATACAACCTTTCCGCAAGTTGCTGCAGATTTCAATGCTGGGCCATCAACAAGGTCAGCGTGCGAATGATTCAACGAAACATCATCGATAAGGGCTTTCGGAGTCAAAGGCCAACTCGTGTGCCCTTGATGACTGCACGACACAAATCTTTAGTTGGAATTTGAATTACTGCACGATTCACAAATGCACAAGATTTATTTAGTGTTAATATCTCGCAAAACCAGTAATACTATGTCTTCACGTGAGACATGTCACAGAGAGGGCGTATCAAGCCCCGTCACACCGAGGTCTGCTGAACAAGTGCATGTAAACAGCGACCTCAGTCTATGTGATCGCCGTAAGCTTATTGACACCAGTGCTTACTAATTTAAGTTATATATTACAGGTATGTTCCTAACAACTGTTATGTTCATATTCAGATGTAATTGTGATTTTCTGTTTTATACTCTCTGATCGTAATGTGAAAAAAAATTTTTAACTTCTAGCACTGAAGATGGTCACTAAGTGACCGAAAACCGATCGATAATAAACAAAAATATACGACCAATGCTGTCTCTCCTTCCAAATATACCCATTATCTGGTCGTAGTACACAGGACACTATGGAGTCGCCAATCAACAAATCTTTAGCCTCGCTGGGGCCCATCAACACTGATATTGGGCTGTTGATAAGTGGAAACATGTTGCCTGGTCGGAAGATTCTCGTTTCAAATTGTATCGAGCAGTAGGTCGTGACTGAATATGGAGACAACCTCATTAATCCACGGACCCTGCATGCCAGCAGGGGATTGTTCAAGCTCATGGAGGCTCTGTAATGGTGTGGGGCGTGTGCAGCTGGAGTGATACGGAGCCCCTGATAAGTCTAGATACGAATCTAACGATGACACCTACTTAAGCATCCTGTCTGATCACCTGCATCTGTTCATGTCCACTGTGCATTCAGACGGACTTGGCCAGTTCCAGCAGGGCAATGCGACATACCACATGGACAGCCCTGCGGGATTCATGGTGTCAGTTCCCTCCAGCACTACTTCAGACATTAGTCGACTCCATGCCACGTCGTGTTGTGGCACTTCTACGTGCTCGCGGGGGTCATACACGATATTAGGCAGGCGTACCAGTTTCTTTGCCTCTTCCATGTATATGCACAGCAATGAGAGACCAAGAGGAATGGGCACAGGTAAATGCATTAACACACAGTATTTCAAAAACAATAAACGATGAGTACCAGCCGGCCGCTGTGGCTGAGCGGTTCTAGGTGCTTCAGTCCGGAACCGTAAGACCGTTACGGTCGCATGTTCGAATCCTGTCTCGGTCATGGATGTGTGTGATGTCCTTAGGTTAGTTAGGTTTAAGTAGTTCTAAGTTCTGTGGGACTGATGACCTCAGATGTTAAGTCCGATAGTGCTCAGAGTACTAGCGGACACGACACAACAGACATGTGTGTAGGCAATGTAACGACAATCTCCAGAGGGTGGACAGCGATATTCAGTGATAGCGACTACAGCGACACTGAAGAAGATGAGGAGTAGCAAGATGAGATGTAACAATAAATGAAACAACTACAATTATGAATCAGTCTGGAGTTATGTATCAGACAAAACGAGCCAAAAAGCGCTGACAAATTGTACATATGAGTCAAATAATTGTTACGAATACTAGAAAAAGTGTTGTGCAAGATGCTGGCAGTCTAGCCAAGAAACCAACTAGTGTTTTACGTGGATGAACACCTAAATTGATGCAAAGGAACTGGCCATATAGCCAAGAAAGTGAACAGTGTTCTACATGGACGAATACCTAATGTCATTTAAAAGGTTTAGCAATATCATCTCTCTACTACTAACTATATACTATTTTTTGTGCCTGGTGGTCAACAGCTCGAAGAAACGATTCAGAGGTATTCACCGCCACTTGCAATGGGGAGGGCACTAACAAATTTCTCCTCTATCCTATCATCTTTCGACTTTCTTCTTAAACAACAAAGTACCTTAGACTAATTTTTAAAGTATTTATTCAGTGTTAAATACTGCAGATAAAAACAAAACAAAAAAGCTACAAAAAGAAGACAAACGAAGACTGTAAAGTGTATAATATGTTTCAAAATGTCAGAAACGGATCTCTAAATTTGCATTAAATAAAGAAAAGAAAAGAATGAATAAATAAAATTGGACGAAGCAAGCTACGTATTATTCGTAGGAGAGGCTAAGTGAAACTGAGACGGGAAGTAGAAAAAGATTCTGGTGCGAAACTCCAGATGAGGCAAAATGGGCGCCGACATTGTGAGACATCACTCCTTGCAGCCTTTCCCGAGAGGCGCAGAATCCGAGCCTCTGGGAGAAAGTTGTTCGGCTGCTGAAGCGGCGTCCACTCTACGGTGGCGGGTGTTAGAGTTGGTGCTTCATTCCATACATTCCACTAGCCACCTCTCTTTAAAACATGAGTGGATGACAGATTAATGATTATTCTGATTTCTGTCTCAGAAGTTTCAGGAAAATTGGGTCATTCATTCACGACAGAAACACTCATGAGATTCATAAATTGAGCATGACAGAAACGCTTTGGTCCATTTCTGTCTCTTAGCAACTGATAAAGTCGTTTGATGTCTTTACGCAACTTAGAGAGTTGTTGGGTGTTTTCCAGCGGGATATCCTACCACATTCTGTCCAACTGCTACGTTACATCACCAAAATCTCGGGCTGGTTGGAGCGTCCTGCCCATACTGCTCCAAATGTTGTCAACTGGGGAGGCATCCGGCGTCCTTGCTTGTCAGGGTAGGATTCGGAAAGCAAGAAAACGAGCATTAGAAACTCTCCACGTGTGCGGGCGAGAATTATGTTGCCGAAATGTAAGCCAAGGATGACTTGCCACGAAAGACAACAAAACAGGGCGCAGAATATCGTCGACGGACTGCTGTGCTGTAGAGGTGGGGCGGGCGACAACCTAAGGTACCGTATACTACTGTAAAAGAAATGGGTTGCTAGACCATTCATCCTGGTTGTCAGGTGAAATAATGGTATCCCATCACTGCCCAGACGACTCCAGACACGACTATGCTGATCTTTGCGGCTGAGCTCGAGGGGGGCCTCGCCACTGTAGGCAGTTCTACTCCAGTTTGTTGCAATCATAAGTCCCCTGACTGGTTTGATGTGGCCCTCTACGAATTACATTCCTCTGCCAATTTTTTCATCTCAGTAGCACTTACAACCTACGTCCTCTATTATCTGCTGCGTGTATTCCAGTCTCTGTTCTCTGTCTTCCTCTACAGCTTTTACCCTCTACAGTTGCCTCTACTACCACGGAGGTCTCAGCAGGTGTCCTACTATCCTGTCCCTTCTTCTTGTCAGCGTTTTCCATACATTTCTCTCCTCGCCGATTCTGCGGAGAACCATTACATTTCTTACTTTATCAGTCCACGTAATTTTTGACATTCTTCTGTACCACCACATATTAAATGCTTCCATTCTGTTGTGTTCCGGTTTACTGACAGTCAATATTTCATTAACATGCAATTCTGTGATTCAAACGTATATTCTCAGACTTTTTTCCTTAAATTAAGGCCAATGTTTGATACTAATAGAATTCTCTTGGCCAGGAGTGCCCTATTTCCCAGTACTAGTCTGGTTTTTGGCTTCATTTATTTTGCTGACTAGGTGGCGGAATTCCTTAACTTCGCCTGCTTTCTGATCCACAATTCTGATGTTAAGTTTCTCGCTTCTATCATTTCTGCTACTTATCATTACTTCCGTCTTTATTTCTATTCATTCTTAATCCATATTCTTTCCTCATTAGATTGTTCGTTCCATTCAACACATTCCGTAATTCTTCTCCGCTTTCACTAAGGATAGCAACATCATCAGCGAACCTTATCATTGATATCCATTTGATCTTTCCTGTGAATCACTGATAAGCAAACAGTATTCTTAGTAGGAACATTTATAGTTTTTTTCTCTAATTTTTTTTAATGTTAATAGCCAAGTTCTTTTTCTTGCAGTTCCATGGTGATTAGTGTTAAGTAGCAGCGCGTGATTACTGCTTCTGTTTTCAGTGTATATAGTTTTTGTTTGTTCATTGTTTTTTGTGTTTCTTTGATGTGGTGTCAGTACCACACCACACTTTTTCGGGTTTGCGTGCGGTTTCTGTACCACAACTAATTGTGCATTTAATTACAGCGTAGGAATGGCGTTGTTGAAATTTTATGTCTATGTATAAAAATGTAGAGAGTAGATTATTTTATCGCGCATTTTAGATAAATTTGTGTTTCATGAATGATCACGAGAAGTAAGGCACGACTATTAGCGAGGGAAGTTAAAACAAAAAGAGGATACATAATGGATAAGGGGCAGGTTACCGACGGCGATAGGTTCACAGATGAGATGGGCACAATTTTAGCAGGACGGGACGACAGACTCATTGATGATGAAGGTGATTTGGACGCGATCTTAGAGCAACGTCGCGGCCGTGATTATGATAGTGAGGTAGAGGATGAAACAGAGACAGGCACACAGGTCGAGACGGTAGCAGAAGTTTATAGTCAAACGAACGAGAGCAGACAGAGGCCAGCTCGGTTACGTCAAAGCTCTAGCGCCCAGGTGTCCAGAGTTGCATCGCCCATGCGTGACGAGGATCAAAAAGATGACATTAACCCAGTACTGAGTTTTCCTACGATCAATGAAAGAAGAAGCTGACGAACAGCGCAAGAAGGACACTCAGGCAATAATTTCGCATAATGGGGAAATCCTCCCCCCATGAACCATGGACCTTGCCGTTGATGGGGAGGCTTGCGTGCCTCAGCGATACAGATGGCCCTACCGTAGGTGCAACCACAACGGAGGGGTATCTGTTGAGACGCCAGACAAACGTGTGGTTCCTGAAGAGGGGCAGCAGCCTTTTCAGTAGTTGCAAGGGCAACAGTCTGGATGATTGACTGATCTGGCCTTGTAACAATAACCAAAACGGCCTTGCTGTGTTGGTACTGCGAACGGCTGAAAGCAAGGGGAAACTACGACCGTAATTTTTCCCGAGGGCATGCAGCTTTACTGTATGATTAAATGATGATGGCGTCCTCTTGGATAAAATATTCCGGAGGTAAAATAGTCCCCCATTCGGATCTCCGGGCGGGGTCTACTCAAGAGGATGTCGTTATCAGGAGAAAGGAAACTGGCGTTCTACGGATCGGAGCGTGGAATGTCAGATCCCTTAATCGGGCAGGTAGGTTCGAAAATTTAAAAAGGGAAATGGATGGGTTAAAGTTAGATATAGTGGGAATTAGTGAAGTTCGGTGGCAGGAGGAACAAGACTTCAGGTCAGGTGACTACAGGGTTATAGACACAAAATCAAATAGGGGTAATGCAGGAGTAGGTTTAATAATGAATAGGAAAATAGGAATGCGAGTAAGCTACTACAAACAGCATAGTGAACGCATTATTGTGGCCAAGATAGATACGAAGCCCACACCTACTACAGTAGTACAAGTTTATATGCCAACTAGCTCTGCAGATGACGAAGAAATTGAAGAAATGTATGATGAAGTAAAAGAAATTATTCAGATAGTGAAGGGTGACGAAAATTTAATAGTCATGGGTGACTGGAATTCGGTAGTGGTAAAAGGGAGAGAAGGAAACGTAGTAGGTGAATATGGTTCAAAAATGGTTCAAATGGCTCTGAGCACTATGGGACTTAACATCTGAGGTCATCAGTCCCCTAGGACTTAGAACTACTTAAACCTAACTAACCTAAGGACGTCACACACATCCATGCCCGAGGCAGGATTCGAACCTGCGACCGTAGCGGTCGCGCGGTGCCAGACTGAAGCGCCTAGAACCGCTCGGCCACAACGACCGGGAGGTGAATATGGATTGGGGCTAAGAAATGAAAGAGGAAGCCGCCTTGTAGAATTTTGCACAGAGCATAACTTAATCATAGCTAATACTTGGTTCAAGAATCATAAAGAAGGCTGTATACATGGAAGAAGCCTGGAGATACTGACAGGTTTCAGATAGATTATATAATGGTAAGACAGAGATTTAGGAACCAGGTTTGAAATTGTAAGACATTTCCAGGGGCAGATGTGGACTCTGACCACAATCTATTGGTTATGAACTGTAGATTAAAACTGAAGAAAATGCAAAAAGGTGGGAATTTAAGGAGATGGGACCTGCATAAACTACAAGAACCAGAGGTTGTACAGAGTTTCAGGGAGAGCATAAGGGAACAATTGACAGAAATGGGGGAAAGAAATACGGTAGAAGAAGAATGGGTAGCTTTGAGGGATGAAGTAGTGAAGGCAGCAGAGGATCAAGTATAGGTAAAAAGACGAGGGCCAGTAGAAATCCTTGGGTAACAGAAGAAATATTGAATTTAATTGATGAAAGGAGAAAATATAAAAATGCAGTAAATGAAGCAGGCAAAGAGGAATACAAACGTCTCAAAAATGAGATCGACAGGAAGTGCAAAATGGCTAAGCAGGGATGGCTAGAGGACAAATGTAAGGATGTAGAGGCTTACCTCGCTAGGGGTAAGATAGATACTGCCTACATGAAAATTAAAGAGACCTTTGGAGATAAGAGAACCACTTGTATGATCAAGAGCTCAGATGGAAACCCAGTTCTAAGCAAAGAAGGGAAAGCAGAAAGGTGGAAGGAGTATATAGAGGGTCTATACAAGGGCGATGTACTTGAGGACAATATTATGGAAATGGAAGAGGATGTAGATGAAGATGAAATGGGAGATACGATACTGCGTGAAGAGTTTGACATAGCACTGAAAGACCTGAGTTGAAACAAGGCCCCCGGAGTAGACAACATTCCATTGGAACTACTGACGGCCTTGGGAGAGCCAGTCCTGACAAAACTCTACCATCTGATGAGCAAGATGTATGAAACAGGCGAAATACCCTCAGACTTCAAGAAAAATAAAATAATTCCAATCCCAAAGAAAGCGGGTGATGCCAGATGTGAAAATTACCGAACTATCAGTTCAATAAGTCACAGCTGCAAAATACTAACGCGAATTCTTTACAGACGAATGGAAAAACTAGTAGAAGCCGACCTCGGGGAAGATCAGTTTGGATTCCGTAGAAATGTTGGAACACGTGAGGCAATACTGACCCAACGAGGCCGGCCGAAGTGGCCGTGCGGTTAAAGGCGCTGCAGTCTGGAACCGCAAGACCGCTACGGTCGCAGGTTCGAATCCTGCCTCGGGCATGGATGTTTGTGATGTCCTTAGGTTAGTTAGGTTTAACTAGTTCTCAGTTCTAGGGGACTAATGACCTCAGCAGTTGAGTCCCATAGTGCTCAGAGCCATTTGAACCATTTATTATTATTTGACCCAACGACTTATCTTAGAAGCTAGATTAAGGAAGGGCAAACCAACGTTTCTAGCATTTGTAAACTTAGAGAAAGCTTTTGACAATGTTGACTGGAATACTCTCTTTCAAATTCTGAAGGTGGCAGAGTTAAAACACATGGAGCGAAAGGCTGTTTACAATTTCTACAGAAACCAGATGGCAGTTATAAGAGTCGAGGGGCGTGAAAGGGAAGCAGTGGTTGGGAAGGGAGTGAGACAGGGTTGTAGCCTCTCCCCGATGTTATTCAATCTGTATATTGAGCAAGCAGTAAAGGAAACAAAAGAAAAATTCGGAGTAGGTATTAAAATCCATGGAGAAGAAATATAAACTTTGAGGTTCGCCGATGACATTGTAATTCTGTCAGAGACAGCAAAGGACTTGGAAGAGCAGTTGAACGGAATGGATAGTGTCTTGAAAGGAGGATATAAGATGAACATCAACAAAAGCAAAACGAGGATAATGGAATGTAGCGAATTAAGTCAGGTGACGCTGAGGGAATTAGATTAGGAAATGAGACACTTAAAGTAGTAAAGGAGTTTTGCTATTTGGGGAGCAAAATAACTGATGATGGTCGAAGTATAGAGGATATAAAATGTAGACTGGCAATGGCAAGGAAAGCCTTTCTGAAGAAGAGAAATTTGTTAATATCGAATATAGATTTAAGTGTCAGGAAGTCATTTCTGAAAGTATTTGTATGGAGTGTAGCCATGTATGGAAGTGAAACATGGACGATAAATGGTTTGGACAAGAAGAGAATAGAAGATTTCGAAATGTGGTGCTACAGAAGAATGCTGAAGATTAGATGGGTAGATCACATAACTGATGAGGAAGTATTGAATAGGATTGGGGAGAAGAGAAGTTTGTGGCACAACTTGACCAGAAGAAGGGATCGGTTGGTAGGACATGTTCTGAGGCATCAAGGGATCACCAATTTAGTGTTGGAGGGCAGCGTGGAGGGTAAAAATCGTAGAGGGAGACTAAGAGATGAATACACTAAGCAGAAGCTTGCACAGGATAGAGTAGCATGGAGAGCTGCATCAAACCAGTCTCAGGACTGAAGACCACAACAACAACAACAACAACAACAACAATATCATAGGGAAAATTCGTGGGGAATTACTAACAATAAAGAAAGAATATGGAGAAGCAAAACAAATGTCAATAGTAGCACAAAAAGTAGCAGGCCTAGCCAAAACGTCAGCAACAGGGGCAATGAAAATCGCAAAAGCAACTTCTCAACTCGCAGGCCACTTGCGACGTCCGACACAAGACCACTCAAAATCCCTAGCGGTCTTAAAAACTGAAGGTAAAGTTGCGGTTACGAACATCACGAAACGAATGAAAGAAGTAGAGAGTCGGATAGCAAAACAAGAGCGAAACGGGCACACGAGCACTGCACGTTCGGATAGCAATGATGGAGTACACAGAATTGTTTCTCCAAGGAAAAGCCCGCCGTGCTCTAGCCCAGTGACAGAGTGCGGAACTAACACTGCACACGCAGAAACACCTAGTAATAGCTCCAATAATTGTAGCCCACTTAGGAGAGTGAATTCTGAGTGCCACTGCCACTGTGATACAGAGGTAGCACATCACAGTTATCAGCAAGGTAGATCAGGACACTCAGCAGACGTGCAAGTATCGGAAACGAGTGACAACACCAGTGCGAGGATCGGACAGCATTTTGATCAGAACCACTTCCTGCCCATACTAAAATTCCATAAGTTCAAAGATAATGGAGGGTCGATGCATCCGAGGAGCTGGGTGATTCGTGTGTGGACACATCGAAGGCCAAGCCGCGGAAAAGTTGCGGGGTGTGGCAGCGACGTGTCGGACTTATCAGGAATTTGTTGGTGCATTCCTGCGGTCCTACTGGTAAAAGGAAACCCAAGACAGGGTTAAAGAGGAAATAATATTTTGTCCTGAACTGGAAGTGTCCGGGCAGAGGATCGCAACCAAATTTTTTGATGATTTACTCAAGAAGAATCAGTTTTTAGATAGTCCACATAGCAACGGAGAAATCATTAAATTTTGATTTTCCAAATTGCCAGTTAGGTATCAACAGACACTTGTCGGGAAGTGAGGATCTGACATAGAAGCATTCAAGAGTCTATTGCGCGAACTCGAAGTAGTCTTTGATAAACAAGACGCAAAGAACAGGAAGAAGGGGCAAAGTAACAAATACCACGGGCCAGCAAGGGAAGACGACAACAGATCGCATAATCGCACTGGTCAGTTAGGAAACCAGGTTTACCGAAATCAAGGTTACGCTATTCAAGGTTATGGAAACCAGGGACCCGGAAACCAGAACGTCAGGGAACAGGGTCAAGCTAGACAAGGAATCTGGGACAGGAGGAATAACGAACGGCAAAGCGTCCGTAATTGGAGAGAGCGAAACCAAGGACAACAGGAGGACCAGGAGATTGAAATTAGACCAGCAAATCCTAATGCACGTCAGAGGAGGGGGAGTCTGACAAGGGATTGGCGCTAGTCCATAGGACTCCACCATATCTCTCACACAAAGAAGTTCGTGGAATAATAGTAGTTTAAGTGGTGTAGATAGTAGAATAGGCAAATATATGAACCTTTCTTCGGGGAAGAATAATCGTTGCATTAATAGATTAAGATTGTTAAAGTATTAACACGCTGCGTTACCTCGCATAAGAACTTACTACTACTAACTTCTTGTATTGTTTATGTTCGCGACTTCCAATGTCGATGGAGTAGGAGACACTACCTTTCCATGAGCAATGTTTCTGTCCTTTCCTATCTGGTGTCCATGTTGAGGGGTAATGATGAGTGAGGAGATGTCGCACAAATGGGCGCATACAAGAACGTGCTCTTAGAAGCGTTCTGAGAAGTCGTGATACGCTCCATAGCGGCCACAACCAGTTCGTGAGACGTTCATACCAATGCTTGCAGGTACGCGTCAGCGCACTGCAAGATTGTGGTATATTGCGTGATTTCGAGGATGAATATGGGCAGTATAGTTTTTTGCAGAGCTGCGCCAGCATCGTTGTCTTGCAAGTCGGGGTGAACCTGTGAGCGTTTGACTCCAATGGTGCCCTAGACGGTAGAAATGCGGGCATAAAGCCTACCATGCCAATGTGCTGGGTGGGGATTTAGCCTGCTGCTCGTGACTGTCACAGATGAATAACCAAGGAATTGTACTTGGAGATTCGTGACATAAAGTGTACCTGGCGTGTGGTGGGTGACGGAACCAGTCCTGGTTTGGTCGTATTACATTGCCTCTGGAAAGGTGCACTTTGATCGCGAAAACCGCATCACATAGAAAAAGAAGTTGCAAGTATAAATTTATTGTTTTGTATAGCCATGGCTAACCCAGTCTCTGGAGTTTCAGTGAGGCGTAGTGAGAACTCGGAGGCCGTGTCGTACGGCGCGCACATCACTGTCATCGTCAATAGCGGCGAGCAGCGAGACATCTCAGCGTAACAGGAATTATGTAAGAGTACTGCAAAAAAAAAAAAAAAAAAAAAAAATGGAGAGTACCATATACTAGGATAAGTTAAACTTTAGGATTTAACAATAACTAGATCCTTAATATTGTGGGGGCTTTCTACCACAAGTGTTTGGCGCGCACCTATTGGGATGCTATTTTTCAGGTCACCAAACCACAGACCCGAGATGGACGACGGGCGAGCGAAAGTAGAATAGTTGCATGTTCTTTATAGCTCAGTAAAACTTCAACCTGCATAATAACATGATTTGTTCAAAAGACAGAATGTAGATCGTTGGAAAATGGTACTTAATTCTTGAGAATGTCTACTGTCGATCTACACTCCTGGAAATGGAAAAAAGAACACATTGACACCGGTGTGTCAGACCCACCATACTTGCTCCGGACACTGCGAGAGGGCTGTACAAGCAATGATCACACGCACGTCACAGCGGACACACCAGGAACCGCGGTGTTGGCCGTCGAATGGCGCTAGCTGCGCAGCATTTGTGCACCGCCGCCGTCAGTGTCAGCCAGTTTGCCGTGGCATACGGAGCTCCATCGCAGTCTTTAACACTGGTAGCATGCCGCGACAGCGTGGACGTGAACCGTATGTGCAGTTGACGGACTTTGGGTGAGGGCGTATAGTGGGCATGCGGGAGGCCGGGTGGACGTACCGCCGAATTGCTCAACACGTGGGGCGTGAGGTCTCCACAGTACATCGATGTTGTCGCCAGTGGCCGGCGGAAGGTGCACGTGCCCGTCGACCTGGGACCGGACCGCAGCGACGCACGGATGCACGCCAATACCGTAGGATCCTACGCAGTGCCGTAGGGGACCGCACCGCCACTTCCCAGCAAATTAGGGACACTGTTGCTCCTGGGGTATCGGCGAGGACCATTCGCAACCGTCTCCATGAAGCTGGGCTACGGTCCCGCACACCGTTAGGCCGTCTTCCGCTCACGCCCCAACATCGTGCAGCCCGCCTCCAGTGGTGTCGCGACAGGCGTGAATGGAGGGACGAATGGAGACGTGTCGTCTTCAGCGATGAGAGTCGCTTCTGCCTTGGTGCCAATGATGGTCGTATGCGTGTTTGGCGCCGTGCAGGTGAGCGCCACAATCAGGACTGCATACGACCGAGGCACACAGGGCCAACACCCGGCATCATGGTGTGGGGAGCGATCTCCTACACTGGCCGTACACCACTGGTGATCGTCGAGGAGACACTGAATAGTGCACGGTACATCCAAACCGTCATCGAACCCATCGTTCTACCATTCCTAGACCGGCAAGGGAACTTGCTGTTCCAACAGGACAATGCACGTCCGCATGTATCCCGTGCCACCCAACGTGCTCTAGAAGGTGTAAGTCAACTACCCTGGCCAGCAAGATCTCCGGATCTGTCCCCCATTGAGAATGTTTGGGACTGGATGAAGCGTCGTCTCACGCGGTCTGCACGTCCAGCACGAACGCTGGTCCAACTGAGGCGCCAGGTGGAAATGGCATGGCAAGCCGTTCCACAGGACTACATCCAGCATCTCTACGATCGTCTCCATGGGAGAATAGCAGCCTGCATTGCTGCGAAAGGTGGATATACACTGTACTAGTGCCGACATTGTGCATGCTCTGTTGCCTGTGTCTATGTGCCTGTGGTTCTGTCAGTGTGATCATGTGATGTATCTGACCCCAGGAATGTGTCAATAAAGTTTCCCCTTCCTGGGACAATGAATTCACGGTGTTCTTATTTCAATTTCCAGGAGTGTATATAAGTAATAGTAATATTAGTGCGGGCCCGCACATTTAATTGTTCATCCAATATAGCGCCACACACCACGTACAGTAGTGAGATCGGTCTCTACACAAATATCAAGATAGATTGTTTCCATGTCTAGATTAGATATACCAAGATTTTGTTATAATGATAGCCATTGGTTGATAACTATAAAATTAAAATAAGAGTGTCTGAAATGACGGACAATCAATGTATCGTTATGTAAATTTATTATATCATAAAAGGTCATAGGAAAAAGTTAGGCATAAGATTTTTGTCAGAACTGTGCAGATGACGAGAATCGGGGCAATGCTGAGGCCAGCCGGAGCTAAAAACAAGAGGTCATCTGCTATTTGCAAGAAGGGGAGCGTCACCGCGCCACCTGACGAGAAGGACGCGGCAGCGTCCGGTCCTACAAGCTGACAGTCACCTGGCCGTATACCTGAGGGATTAGGCGGCGGACAGCCCTCGCCGGGCCACAAGCGAAAGTGAGGCTGGCCGTTGACACTGACACGCGACCAGGACGCAACAGCCAGCTAGCTCTCTGGATGCGGCAGCTGTTTGGAGGGATTCCCTGCGGCAGACCACGTTGTCGTGAGTACACGAAGAAGATCACATAAGGAGTCAAAACCTGCACCTCATGCACCTCAGGACAGAAAGGGACGCTATATAATCACCTGTTTGAGATTTTACAACTCACTAGCATTGGCCGATCTGCATACACAAAGCAGTATCGTGCCAGAAACTCTAACAAATGAATTGTCTCATTTCTAACTTCTCCTCTCACTTAGAGAGCAGTTGTAGCAATCGTCGCTCCCAGTTTGATCCTGTCTGGATGACCTCACACACTTGTGGAGTCACTCCACATGCCATCATCCCTCGTCGAACTTCAATATTGGGAAACGTAAAGTACTGTCCATGGAGAGAAGAGATCTGGACTAGTGATGCATCCCAACTAGTAGACCTCAGAGACAATTAATCGACGTGAGGAGAGCCTATCACTATGTCTTCCTCCCGCACTGCCGTGATCATATGCGTGGGTCTTGCTGCAATCTCAAGAGTGTACTGCAGATGCTACAGTACACCCTATTGCTGTTGCAACAACGTAGCAACAACACCTGACGTTTAGCCCTATGTAATGTCAGTACTGTGGCCCCATCCCAAAAGCCCCCCTCCGATGCTCAAGGCATGGAACCACGTGCATCAATGCATATGACTCAACATACCAACCCCCTCAGAGAAATTAACGAATTTGTGAAGTGCTTCGAATATTTCTAACAATGTGATTTAGTACCTCATTCTCAGCACAGTCGTGAACATTGTGCAATGTGCAAGCACAACTTGACACCCCATGAACCTTGTTATTTTTTCTTAAATTTCTTTCTCTAGTGTTGTTTTTGTAATGTATGTTATACCTTGTATGTGTTTGTGTTTTACACTGTAATTCTTATGTAAGTGATAGAGTAGGGCGTACAAATTACAAATTACTGTATTGTTCTCCACACCATGTTGTTTTTTTGGTATTCTGTATTTATTGTTGTGTGTATGCAAACAGTGTGCCTCAAGTCCCCGTAATCTGAAGCAGATACCACCACTGTGATTGTGAATGGACCTTCAGTTCAGGGAACATTTTGTAAAGGTTATTCTTGCTGCAGGGAGACAGAATGAATCGAGGGTTGTAATTAGATTCTGAAAGCTCACAAAGAGATCGTTAACTTAAATAGTATCACGTGTGAGTGAGTTCAGGTTAGTTTAATGATTCAAATTGTTGTAACATCTTGGGCATTTAATTGTGGAGCACTCCAACTCTGATTGTAAAGAATAAACTGCTCCATATTTGACTCACATGCCCGGGCCATATTTAGAGCGTGAATGGCTGTGGGAATCGGTGTTTGGATGGGGCTCCCTGGGTATGGATGTGTGATGTGAGTGTTAGAGTTCCACATTAAGAAGGTGAAGTTGGCTACATCATACATAATCCTTCCTCTATGAGCTGCATTTTTCAGTTGCAGTGATTTTTTTTTATAGAGTGCGGCATGTGGAGTCAGTTTGCAAGATTGTTCTTGGGCGATTGACTCACTACCTTGCTCCTAAGTGAGCCAACCGCTAGCCAATTACAATCTAAAATGGCATAGGGGCTATGAGAGGTGGCAGAAGCCCCCTCTCATATTTCTATCTTACTCTGAGTTATTCGATTTTCCTCTCCAATTGCATGCGGTGAAAAGTTGCTATTCCTTCACACGCGGACTTCCCACGCAGCGTCTCTCGTCATCTGGGTGGTCCGGTGACAGGCGAGTTCTGCTGAGCTTGAAAGGGTTAAGCTGACGGGTGTGAAGGAGTTGAGTGGATGCTTTTCAGAAGCCAACATTGTCATAAGAGCGGGAGCGACACGCCCGGATACGCTGGAAGGGGCGGCGGGGCTAGAGATTCCGTTACTTCACAGAAACTTAGTGAAAACCGTTTCTGGCGGGCTACCAGAGAGGCGTGGGAATGACTTGTGTTCCCAGGCAGTCTTTGCAGGCAAATTGCCGTGTTTTCTGCAAAATCGTAATTGTGATTGGCTTGCTCAGGGCATAGCTCCGTGACGTAGCAAAATCGGCGCAGAAATTGGCGCCAAGAATCTCCATTGGTGGAATGGTAGTGCTTCGGCAATAGAGTGAAATTTTCCGCCGGTTTTCGAGCTGCTGATTGGAACGTTTAATCACGGCCACTGCCGTGGAGGCGGGAATGTACTGTGTTCGGCTTGTACGGGTGCTCTTGACAGAGTCGGCTCTCGCCTTTTGGTCAGAGTAGGTTACAAGACTGAGCTCTCGCTGCTCTGGACAGCCTGGCTTCCATTGGCTGTCTAATATACTTTTATATAGTTGTAAATGTTTGACGAAGTTGTTGAAGTTTCGACTTCAACGTAACTTTCCGAGTACAGTTGGCAAATGAGCGTTTTGCGTACAAGCGGCCTATGTTGTCTGTCTTGATCAGTTTTGGCTAACGTTGACTGTATCAGAGTTATTGTGTGACTTCGCTTGTTAAAATCAATCACTGTACCTTCAGTGATTGTGTGGCGGGCCTTCTTCGTCTCCCTCAGAGGCGCATTTGTATTGATAGGAAGTCTTTAGTCTGGAACAACCAGACCAGGATAATTTGTTTCGGGCTATACTCGCGACATTATCATCACCACGGTGGGACGTCGAAGCAACCAGCCATCGCTTCCGGTACGCCAGATCGTGTCCTTGCAGTTAAGAAGACAGCTTGGTAATGTATGTCCGCAGCATCGGCAGATTAGGGAATTTGCTCAGTGATAATCAGAGCTCAGCAGAGCGCGCCTGTTCGACTTTTTCTAACTTTGTTCTGTCTTGGGTGTTCATTGTCTGAGTTCTCACTACTGTAGCAGCAATTAATGTTGGGTTGGCTGTGTGTTTCTCTTAAGATTTGAGTTGCAAGGAATTGGCTCCACATACCACTTTGTCATAAATGTCACAATCTAGTTTAGGGACAATTTCACCTTCACAGCATTTATTTGAGTATCTAATTTTAGCCGATTTGATGTTTTGTAAATGTTTCATGTGTTTGTTTATTATTTTGAGTTTAGTCATAATAAATCATATTGTTATTTTGGACAGAACTGTCATTCTGTTAATCAGTAGAGCAACCCTTTCATTTCTCACTACGTTAATGAAACTTTCCTTTATCAAAGTAAATTATTGCAGGCGCCAAACTCTTTTCTACTCCATTTGCAGGGCCGATTAGAGTCAGTCCGCGTTTCTTTTTAATCCATGTGCAACAGCAAAAGTCGGAGTTAGAATAGGGGGGAGGGGCTTAGAGCATCATTTATATATGGAGATTCTAGAAGAATTTAGTGTTAAATACACTGCTAGCCCCGGCACCTCGCACTTTCACCCTGAGTTTAATCCCACTCTTAGAACTTTCTTTTATTTCTTTAATGGCTTTGATGTATAGATCGAACAACAGGAGCGAAAGGCTACACCATTTTTCCGTTATGTCCAGTTAAAGAGCGCAGTTGAACTTCTTAGCTCGGTAAGCAGCTTCCTTTTCTTCTTCTCTTCCGGAAATCTCTTCATGAATTTGCTGTGTTTGTCCTTGCATTCCTCTGTCCACATTTTTCTAGGTCTTTTTTTTTCCTTTTCTAATGTGTGATTGGTAACAAGGATTCGAAACGATTTGCGTTCGCTGGTGGTGTCTTCTCGTAAGTCCTGGACAACCGATCCACGAAGTTTTTGATTTGGGCAACGGACACGCAGCCTGAGCGCGTCCGATGTCGCGGCCAGCACGTCGACACCCGCAAGACACCCAATTGAACGTGTTCCCGCTAGGGATGGGAAAAATCGACTGTTTAAAACCGATACCGGTATTTTAGTTTTGAATGAACGGTATTTTTCGGTACTGATTTGGTCTCCGTTCTAATCCATATTTTTATATTTTACTGGTAGCCACTAGGAAAACTGATACATCATTTTTTAAAAAATAGTTTTGTGGTAAGTTCTATGGTTCCTGAAAGATTCGTATCGTCTTTTAATAATACTGTTTCTGATGAACGAAGTCAACTTACAGATCGACTTACAGAACAAGCATTTATGGACAGATTCAATGCGTTAAGTAATTACCGAAAGTTTAATTTTAATTTGTAATGCAAATTGTTTCTGGTAAACGTTATATTTTGCCTACTATCTAACTTCTTCATCTAAATTTTTTGAACGAGTATTTTTCATTTCGGCAGTAGGAAATCAGATATATTCAAATTCTCCTTAAAAATAATGATATATTCGAACTGAGACACAGGTTCTTCTTTGAAAATAATTAAAGAGAAAGGATGCTACAAAGTTTACACAAAAGCTTATCTTTTGTCTGTTAATCGCACGAAATAACAAAAGAGAAATGAGTTTTGGCAACAGCAATAAATTAAAAGCATAATAATTCATTCATACTTTGCGTTGAAAATAGAAAATTGCGTTATCTGCTGCCTATGTCTACATAACGCGCCTTTATCTGCTTGTAGCCCTTCAAAACACAGAACTTAACACGAAAAGTAGAGTTGTCCTACTCCAATTTTCACCCTTTGTCACTGACTATTCGTGCAGTTTTTTGAGCAGAGACTTACATAATTAGAATCAGCAGCGGAATACCGGTGAATTTTTTTGTCGTGTTGAATCCCTTACCACTTTTCGGTAAAATGAGTAAACGGTGGATGTATTAAGTTTTGTTTTATTTAGCCATTTTTCTTTGATATTTTCAGTCCATGTATCTTCAACGTGAGGTATAAAAGCGTAAGGAAACCTTAAAATATTTCAGTTTTTGTTCTATGTCTACGTCTATTGTTAAAATAATACAAATAAAAAATCGAGAATGGGTTATTTCAGAAACCGGTTATTTCATGCCGTTTTAACACTTAGTTTAAACTGAAAATGGAAAAAAAACTGGTATAACCGAAAACCGGTTTTTCAGCGATAACTGCCATCCCTATTTCCAGCTTGCCGAGGCGTGGACAGGAGATCGTGTGTGGAGCAGCCCATGGAGGAGGGAACCGTCCGCTGCAGAACAACGCCCGCTACACCTATGCGAAGCTAATACCAGCGGCAGACCCCCAGTCAAAAGACTAAACAGGGCGAACGTGTTTTGAATTCGTAAAATTGTGATAGTGCAATGACAGTGTGTCGACCGCACTGAAATCATTACACCGTGCACCTACCAGTAGTTGGGCGGGTATGTGCGTGGTTACTGCCTGTTGAAGTTCTGCTTCATGTATAATTGTTGCGGCCACCGTTAAGGTGTAGTTTCCAGCGGCGCTTGGCCATATTCGTAAATTCGAAAGGCTCAAGAGGAACAGCTTCCTCTCTGTGATGCGACGCAGTCTCCTGCTCTGGAAAGTGATCAA
The DNA here is from genome assembly GCF_021461395.2 of Schistocerca americana. Classification (NCBI taxonomy): domain Eukaryota; kingdom Metazoa; phylum Arthropoda; class Insecta; order Orthoptera; family Acrididae; genus Schistocerca; species Schistocerca americana. The sequence goes on along the minus strand of NC_060119.1, from coordinate 867,777,496 downwards.
TGTATTTTATTGTAGTTTCTGTGTTTAATCTCATGAGCATCAGGTTAATTTAGGTTACATGGAGCACCAACCAAGGAAAAAATTTGCCCCTATTACAATTGTCTATAAATCATGTAACACGTATTTATTTTAAGGGATTTATATTTCCAATGTCCATTCAGTTTGAAATTGTTGAGTGACATTATAACTAAACGCTTGATATTTTGAACGTATAGGATGTCCAAATTGCATAAGTTGGTGTACTAATTTCTCTGATAGAAGGTATAAGAAGCAGCAGTGTTCAAAACATAGGCGATGAAAGTCTGTATTAACTAGAAACATAGCGCCTGTACTTGAATATACAGAGTGTCCATTATTTATGTTCACTCTCTGATATAATAACTGAATAACACATTTTTGTCCCTGACGAAAAGTTTCAAAATGTAGGTTACGGTACTCGTATACCGAAAATTTCAAGAAACGCTCTTCATTTGGAGAGAATGCTGTTATTTGCAGGTGACATTACCCCCTGTACATAAAATGGTTAATTTTGTATGACTCCTGCACAGATGGTGATCACATCCAAAAGAGCTTGGATGTGTAAATAAACAAATGGAGGTAGTACATAAAGGTAATACAGAAGTAGCCATAAATTTACTTGAAGAAACAGCAGTTTTCTGAATGAGTTACTGTATGCCGAGCTTGCTAATTGAAATTTAGTCACAGTTCGAATTATAGTCACAGGTTGTACGAATCCAGGGCAAAATTTGCCTTTGAGTACAAAATTTGTACTTTTTATTACCAATTTTTAAAATTTTAACCGTATAAATGTATAGTATAGTACTTTATAAGATGAAAGCTAAATGGGAAAACGCCCATAAACATAGGACGATCGTTTTGATTTTTTAACAAATGAAAAATGTATAGGCAATTTTTTCTCATGCTTGTTGTTTCTAGGATAAATAATAAACTTTAGGGGTTATTTAAGTTGTGTCATTATCTGTAAATTTTCGTAGGGGTCAAGATTACCTCTATGGTGTTAATAATTTCTTCTACTAATAGTCCTGGCTCGTTAGCGAGCAGAATTCATGGCCATTCACAAATTTTGGAGGGGTCTGTTATTTAAAACCCACTATGTTGCGTTATTTGAAAGGAGGAGTTTGTAAATCTTATAATCTTAAAACAAATGTGTCATTTTCTTAACCGTTTGTTAACTTCTTGGGTCGAAATGTGGTCTTACATTTTGTCGTTAATTTTTAAAATAACTTGTATATATGGATCAGCTTGATTGTTTACAACTGAAGCATTTGTACTTCGCTATTTTATTGATAAAATTGTTATCTCGTTGGAATTTTATGCTACATCAAGAGATAAAATAAATTATGTTGCCATTATAAATTACCACCAATGTTTGAAGGAGCTCCTAGAGGCGTAGATTCTGAGGCATATAGTGCTTCAGGGAAGACAACTGACCTGTAATGCCAAAGTTTCACATCATGGGATATCACTCATTCATTAGAGTGACCTTATGTTATTCTGGCCAGTCCTGTAGCTTGATCGCTTTTCGTAAGTTGGCTCTACTGACTGGTCGAGATAGTAAAATAATTTCTACCAGACATTTAAGAGGAGATATATACGAAATTGTTCCATTATGCCTTTGAAGTGGGGATCTTCTGATATTTTTATATCAATTTTCCATCAAATGAGTCTTTTCATGTCTCTTTTCGATGCGTTTGATGCTATCTCATGTAACTTCTCCAGGGCGTACCTGGTTTCCTCACTAGTCGCAGTTAAGACAATTTAATTTAATTTAGTCGTGCGGCTACGGCCCTCGGCGGGCAGACCGTTTGCCGGGTGACACTCTTTCAATTTGACGCCATTTCGGTGACCTGCAGTCGATGAAGATGATAGGATGATAATGAGGACAGTACAACCCCCAATCCCTGGGTGGAGAAAATTCACAGACCCAGCCGGAAATCGAACACGCGCCCAGAAGATTGACAATCCGTCACACTGACCATTCAGCTACTGGAGGCGGACGCAGTTGAGATAGATAACAAGAAAAAGCTAGGCACTTCACTTGGATTCTCTGTCCGTAGTCCTGATGTTTATACCGTAGATTTCTTTTCATTACCTGATGACTCTGACACAACGTTAAACAGAAGCGATGAGAGGCCACCTCCTTGTCGGACTCCTGTACGTACTTCAAAAGGATCAGTTATTTTCGAAGAAACTTCACATGAGTTGTTGTGTCTGTGAGAGTATAGTAGATTAGTTCTCTAGTCTTCCTGTCTACCCCGAGCTCTTCTGAACTGAATGGTTCTGTCTTTTATGAGAGTAATAAATTTGTAAAACTGTTTGTCTGTTTGAACACGGTTCTCCAAAACTAGTAGACGAATTTTCAAGGGATTTTTAGAGGTGACTTAAGTTTAACTTCAGGCAGCATACAGGCTTTATTTCATCTAAATATGATCACGAAAAAATATATTGTGATTAAAAATTTTTTCTAAAACCCTCGTATCTGTTTCTCTGTATGAACATGCTAATATCCAAAACAGACGAATTTTCATTGGATTTTCGCAGGTAACTTGACAATAGTTTCAGGCACCATGGGCTCCATTTCATCAATATCTGATCGCAGAAAAGCAGATATCGTAATTGAAAGTTGTATACACACTAATATTATAAATGCGAAACTACCTCCGTTGTAACAAATTTGTTTGTGTGGCCATCGTTCACAGCAAACATATAAATACTTGTTTTGTAAATAAAACTGCCTTTTCCTGCTAATAAATAAAGTAATTATCAGCAGGAAAAGGCAGTTTTATTTACGAAACAAGTATAGCTCTGCTATGTTTTCACGTATAACCTGCTGAAACGATTTAAATGAAACTTTGTATGGTGATAGCTTGAACCCTGAGAAATAATAAAGTGTGCTATAGAAATGAGAGTTAGTTAGCTGGAAATGAGAGTAGCACTAGATAATTATTGATTTGAGGAATATTACTCTAATCAGAGAAAAAATATTTAATGTTTGAAAAAGCTATTTACTCTTCGGCTTTTAATATTTACCATGTTTGAGAAACTGTTTCTATTGGTTGATGTGTGCTACATCATGCGATTCAAAGTGATGCATACACTGCTGACACAATCTTCATTGTGTTTAATCCATACTTCCTCACTATTGGTTACGTAATGTGTACGCTGTGTAATGTACTGGTACTTCAATAACATGATGCATAGATGAGCTCTCCTACTCGAGCTCTTGTATACGCACTGCTCAGCAGTGACAATGAGCACGCCGACACATCTTGCATCGGGACAGTATGGGACTGGAGAGAGTGGGGCGCACGTCACCAGCTGTGCTAACTGATACGGGCAGACATGTGAGGGCAGCTGACGTTATTGTATATACACAGCTGTGGCTAACGATTAGTTCAAAATAATAAATTTGCTGTTATATGCGTAAAATTGATTCCAATATTCATGTAAAAGACGTAGCCTTGTCAGTGTGGATGAATCTTTTTGAAGCACCTTGTATTGTGATAAGTATGTTGCTATGTGAGACCCCGAGTCGATAGGACAGGCGATGAAACCACTTGCAGTACGGGTCGCAGAAGTCTAAATTTGGTGGCAGCTCGTATTTGTGGTTAACTGAAGCCAGGAGGGATGTTAGCAGTGGCGGCCTGCGGGCTGACCGGCAAACAGAGCAGCGGCCGGCGAGAACAAAGCACAGGGCCGGTCGATCCGGTTATTGTGCACTGCTAAATGGAAGAGGCGTTTTATTGGCAGGCACGGGGAGCCTTCGTTAGCGCTGAAAACTAATTCCATTACACGGTGTCGGCGGCCCTCCATAGCGCGCCGGAGCGCTGTATAAATGAACACTTTGGGACCGCTTGCACTGCCCGGGATGATAAACTTCCCATGTGAGTCCATCGCTAATAACGCGCGTGTTCAGGGGGGCGTCCACGTATCGCGTGGCTGCAGGCGGTACTGCAGCGTTTTTCCTACGTCGAGTCTTTTATTAACAACTAAATCTGCGCCTGCTTTAGCAGACAGCTTAAACGAGAAAAAAATAATGACTTTTAATCAAACACCACATGTCTAAGGGATCTTAGTCAGCCCTTTGTATTATGTAACGTCTTGAAGTGTTTAAACGCCACAAATTCTTTATTGGTATATTTTATCGACGGTCGACTACTAAAATTCGTTTTTAATCCAGCCTATAACATATCACTATGTAACAAAGTAATTACGTTACCTAGTAATGTATACATGTGTCCTCTTCTATCCGTCTTTCTACTTACATTTGATAATAATAGCAATAACTAAAGGTTTTACCTAAATTTAAAGAGAAGAAAACTATTATCTTTCTACTCCAATTAAAGTAAAAGGGAGCACTTGAAATGACACTAGCAGACAGCCGGCTGAACGTCACATATGGAAGGCGGTGAGTTTCTTCGAGCGGGAAGGCGATAGTGAAGCAGTCGGATTCCGCCTCGGTACCTACGCGGTCAGCGCGCTGGATTGTTACCCGAATGGTCCCAGGTCCGGTTCCCTACCAGATCGGCGATTTTCTCCGTCGGGGGCTGGATGTTGAGTCTTTACGTTGTTGTCATCATAACTGACATTCCACTACTGAGATGGCTGTGTGGCCACGGCTCAAAAGCCAGTAAACTAAAAAATACAGGAAAGGTCATAAGTTACATGGACATGGCATTTACGAGGGGACACAGAATACGTCTCGATTGTTCTAGAAGGATCTTTGCATAGGTAGACCTATCCGTTACTTTAAAAACGCGCGAACGGCCAAGCCGAAGGGGAATCGTCCTACGAGTCAGCTATGCAGCAGATCGAGAAATTGCACAAAGATACACACTGATCAGCCAGAACACTATGACCATCGACCTGCTACCGATATAAATCTGTTCAATCGATAGCAGCGTTACCTAGCGCCAGACACACACGCTGTGCATATAGTAACAATGAGCGTACTGTCAGTGGCTGTCCGCTAGTAGATTCTAGAAAGAGAGCGATGTATCTGAAATTGATCGAGAGCAGATTGTGATTGAGCCGTGCCGGCTCGTATCGATTGATCGATCGGGTCGGCATGGTGTGATCTTTGGGCTCGGGCGTTTGACGTGGCTTTTGGCCGCGACGGACATAAGGCTAGAAAGGGGAGAGCCGGAGAGCCGCGCGGCGTGAGAGTCGGAGGCGAGCGTGAGAATCGGAGGCGAGCGTGAGAATCGGAGGCGAGCGTGAGAATCGGAGGCGAGCGTGGTTGAGCAGGCTGGGGCACGACGCAGAGGTTGTGGTGTGTTTGACACGTTTGCGAGACCGAACCTGCCTTGTAGTGTGGGAACTGGACTTGGCCACATTACCCGAATCGAGTCGTGCATCCCTGATTTGGTGAGAATTGCTTGTCATGTTTTTGGTGCACATATTATACTGGTCCTTGCTTCCCAAGTATCGGCACCATGACTGGAAACTGTTGTCTTGCCAACCAAAAGGTCTCCTCTATTTAGTGCTGTTTAAGTAAACACGTGTTATTGTGTTTGGTTAAAGGTTTATCTGGATTTTGTGATGTGATACAGTTCGAGTAAGTGAGGTGTATTAATTGGTACTATTGCAGTTCGGAGTGACGGACGGCATAAGCCAGTATAGTCAAACTTTAATATTTTTTCTGGTACAGTGGGCCGTGTGGACGTTGTTATAGTTGCTTCAAAGAACAGGCTTAACATTGAATCTGTACGTTTTGTGTTATCTAATTGCATTACTTCTTCACTCGTAAACTGTGAAGTGGTAGCCTTACTTGACTGTTTAAGTTTACCAGTATCCTGTTGAGGGGTAATTTAAATGAGCTCCCCAGTTTCAGTGAGCATTTGTTAACCTACTAGTGTAGTTTAATTTTCTAAGCTGGCTTAGTGTTATGCTATTCGCCCTCGTCCTTTAAGGTTACGCCAAGGGCATTATTTATTGGTTCACCCCTTACTATTTAATTTCAATGTTCGTGAAAAAGGCTGTTATTTTATACATCGTAGTTATTTTACGTTTGAGGAATTAATGTTTGCCATTTTCTCCTCCCCCCCACCCCCCCCCCCCCCCACCTTTTTTCTGAAATTGAATAGTAGCACGGGCTCTAAGACCTTTTTTCCAGTGTGTTATAGTGTACTGTGTGCGGCACACTGTCCAGCTCGCCCGCTTGCTGTGGGTTCTGGGTGTAGCCGCCTCTCGTCTGGGTCCAATGGACCCCCCTTCTGCTACTTGAATTAGCCCGTGCCTATGTGACGTCACCTATTTTGAAAATGTGTCACGAAGGGGTGTATCTGTTGTTGTTTTCTTTTGTGTTAAAATTTTTTTTGTGGTATCCATTATTGGTTAAACTTTATCTCATTATTGTAGTCTCCTTTTCGGAGCTTTACTGTGTATAGAACTAAAAAAACTTGCAAGTCACTTAACGCTTGGTTAAACATTAATGTTGTCGTTTGAATAGGGCGGTTGCCCGTGCTTGTAAGGATTTTTGAATTTTAAAGATAAAATTTTATTTGGCCAAAGAAAAGTTAATAAAAGTGTTGTTGTTTTAAACTGTGAATGTTGCTTATGTGGCCCTCCCGCTCAACAGCAATTGGCTGATTATGGTGGACTGACCACCACAGTGATGGCCCAGAGGTTCCACACGAGCATTTCGACGAGTGTACAACTTGCTGGGTGTCCGAGGAGTGCTGTGGTGAGGGTCTTCAACACGTGGCGAAACCGAGGTAAAACCACATCCAAACGTCGTGGGGTTGCGTGGCCACCCTCCATTTCAGATGTCGGACGTCGTAGGCTGGGCAGACTGGTAAAACAGGATGGATGTTTTCACTTAAAGTGTTACAAGCCAATTGGCAGGTCATAACATTGTTTAACGGAACAATAATCACCTTTCTCACATTACAATATTGTCAGGGCTGTACAGTCTTCGTGTTAAAAGCAGCGACCTTGTACAGTCGTTAATTACTGAGGTATACTGTAGTACAATAGAACTGTGTAAGCTTCCTCTGGATTACTACGGTATATTGATAATTTTCACTTATGGACCGTCTGGACCTCTGGATTATACAATGAATTATTAAGCAAGTCTTCATCATTAGGAACATTCAGCTATATACAAAAAACTAGTTAAATACATTGGGACTGAAATATGATTTGGCCAGATTTTCCAATGATATGCTTTTCCTCTGATTAAATTCTACAGTACTTACTAGAGTAGAAATAATATTAAAATAAATCGTGTGGTACAGGAAAATATTGAGGGTTTCAAATGGCTCTGAGCACAACGGGACTTAACATCTCAGGTCATAAGTCCCCTAGAACTTAGAACTACTTAAACCTAACTAACCTGAGGACATCACACACATCCATGCCCGAGGCAGGATTCGAATCTGCGACCGTAGTAGTCACGCGGTTCCGGACTGAAGCGCCTAGAACCGCTCGGCCACGGCCGGCCATTGAGGGTTTATTCTGAAGAAAAGACAGTACAGAAGGTAATGTGGAATTGAGAAAATCTGAATCTGATGGATCCAATGTGATTTACCACGGTTAGCATAGTCGATCCTGAGAGTACATGTGAAGTAATACACTAAACGAAACGGCAAGATACGTTAGCGTCCTCCACAAAGGGACTAATATTTAGGAGTAACATCCTTCGATTGCCATGGTTTAAGATTTTTATAGTATCCTTAAATCACCTAATGAGGTGGTGAATTCGAGAAAGTTAATGTAATTCTTTTCCCGTCTCCTAATACCTTTCCACGACCTGATCGAAGTGATGTAGTAAATGGCTTTTATGTCGACGAGGAACTAGGATCTTATCTTTCTTCTTTTATTCACATTCATTATATGCATGTAACCAACTCTAGACCACGTAAAGCAATTGTTCAAGATTTGTTCTTCCGTTTGCTGTTGTTTTAACCTTTCTTTCCAGTATTTTTTCATTCTTTCATACTGTTTTTACCCTTCCTCGGAGAAGATTAGTCTGCATTAGTTTTATATTTTCGTTAACACTTGAATGTGTTCAAAATTAGTTTCGAATTTATCAATTTTTGCAATCTCCATCCGATATTTTCTGTTGGTTTTACTCATTTATTTTTTAATTTCTGTTATCGTTGAAAAACTGATATGTTTTATATTTCCACCTGTGTAATCGCTTATCGTGCAACTCCCCCATATAGATTCTGACACTTTTGACATACAGGGTGTTCATAGATTCCCGTTATAAGCTTCTAGGGCTTGTAGAGGGAAGTGCATAATATTCTGATCAGGAAGCCGCGTCCAGAAACGACTGTTTCAGTTCAGATGTTTAACTCATCCACTTCTGCTTGAGGAATTGAATTAGGCGTGACGCAGTACATTTGTTAGTTATCAATTCGAAAGGAAACATAACGAAATATCCATTTATCACTTAAGTACATTTGGTTGTATTAATACTTCAACATTACGTTCTGTACGTACAGTATACTGGGTTCCTTTATGTTTTGGAATAATGTAAACACGTAATGTTTAAGCGTTAATACAAAAGGTATGCTTAAGCGATAAATGAATATTTCGTTATGTCTCTTTTCTAATTGTTACTTAATAACTCTACTGCATCATGCCTAATTCATTTCCCTAAGCAAAAGTAGATGAGGTAAACATCTAAATGAAACCGTCGTAGAACGGAAATTCTACGTCTCCGGACATGGGTTCCTATTGAAAATATTTTGTACTCCACTCTACAAGTCCTAGAAGTATGTAACACCCTGTATTTCTACAATATGTTTTCATGATACGCACCGTGTAACTGTGATTGCCCCTTTGTATTTCACTAGCAATGTCTTTAAGTTTTAATATGTTACCAGAGACGTTGCGTATGAAATGTTTTTATACCTAAAATATAAATAGCATGATGGTGTAACGAAGAGTGGGGTCTGCCTAACAGAAGAATTATCCGTCGTGAAAAGCATTTCTTCTACATTTTAGAATCCGTGTTTACTACACAATTATTTCTTGTTTTGTTTTTGTGGTCCGTAATACCTCCTCCCAAAATATGGAAAGCTCAGAGTTTGGGGTGTAGGAGCGCTCAGAACGATTTTCGTGTGTAACTTTCGACGCAATCTTACCTTAAAATATCGTTTTTCCATCATCGCTGAAATTTTGTAACATCATCAGGGAACCATCCTGTCTAAGGGGCAGTCAAATAAAAACGAGACAGATGGGTAAAAGTAAGTAAACTGTTTATTATTTCAAAAATAATCGCCATAACTATTAATACGTTTATCCTAATGTGAAGCAAGACAATGCCTTCATGGAAAAAAGTTTGCGGGTTCCCACGGAAGCAGTACCCAGACGTGCAGCTCTTTGTCCGAAGAAATCGATAGCAACGAATGTCTTCATTCACGGCTTTAAAAATACAGATATAGCATCGGGAGAGAGCGAGACTGTTCGGAGAATGTGTAAGGGATGTAGCCAAGATCGTTTCGACTGTGCTGCAGAAGTTCCGCTGGGAAACCCTTATCATCCTCATACAGTCCAGACTCTCCCAATGCGATTTCCACAGTTTTGGAACACCGAAGGAAGATATTCGTGATTTTCAAAATAATAAACACTTTTTTCTGTCTGTTTCGTTTCTATTTGACTAGACCTTGTACAGAAAGGTCACAGAAGTCAATGGATACCTCCTAATAACGAGATGGGCCTCCTTTTCCTAGGTGTAGCGCAGCAACTCGTGGTGACATGGACTCAGCAAGTCGTTGGAAGCCCCCTGCAGAGATACTGAGCCATGCTGCCTCTATGGCCGTCCATAGTTGTAAAAGTATTGCCAGTGCACGACTTGGTGTACCAATTGACCTAACGATTATGTCCCATAAATGTTCGAAGGGATTCATGTCAGGCGAACTGTGTCGTCAAATCTTTCGCTCGAATTATCCAGAATTTCTTCAAATCTATGGTGAACAACTGTGGCCCGGCGACATGGCGCATTGTGATCCATAAAAATTTTCGTTGTTTGAGGACATGAAATCCAAACATGGCTGTAGATGGTCTCCCGGTAGCCCAACATAATCATTTACAATCAACGAGCGGTTCAGTTCGAGCAGAGGACCCAGGACATTCCATATAAACACAGACCACACAATTATGGTACCAATACAAGCTTGCCAGGTACCTTTTTGAAAACTTCGGTCCATGGCTTCGTGGGGTCTGCGGCACACTCAAACCCTACCACTAGCTCTTACCAACTGAGATCGGGACTCATTTGACTAGGACAAGGTTTTCCAGTCGTCCAGGGTCCAACCGATATGGTCACGAGCCCAGGAGATGTGCTGCAGGCGATGTCGTGCTGTTAGCAAAGGCACTGGCGTTGGTCGTCTGCTGCCAGGAGCCATTAAAATTTCATTGCACTGTCCTAACGGATAAGTTCGTCGTACGTCCGACATTCATTTCGACCGCTATTTCACATAGCGTTGCTTGTCTGTTACCACCGAACACTCTACTCAAACGCCAATGCTCTCGGTCGTTAAGAAAAGCCGTGGTGAGTGGTAATGCCTTGAATTTGGTGTTCTCGGCAATTTTGGCAATGCGGATCTTGGAATATTGAATTCTGTAACGATTTCCGAAATTGAGCGTCCCACGCGTCTGGCTCCAACAACCTTTTCGCGCTTAAAGTCTTGATTCCGAAGTGGGGGCATAATCACGTCGAAAACCTTTTCACATGAATCACCTGAGTACAAATGAGAGCTCCGGTAAAGCACTGCCCTTTTATACCTTGTGTAGGCGACACTGCCGCCATCTGTATATGTGCATATCGCTATCCCATAAGCTTCCTCACTTTTGACAATATAGCAGAAGTCTTATTCACGACTCGCGTAATGAAACGGCTATGATATGGGGAGTTAGAAAATTTCGCTACATAAAACTTTGCAGAGATTATTTGGCAACTGTGGAATGCCTTGTTGAAGTATATGCCTGAGCTTTTTTTAGTAGTTTAGACAGATACAGTTAAGGCCGAACATAAATCGAAAGACATATCTAAAATTACACAGTTTTTCTTCCATTTATCAAGGCGATAGCACACTATGACGACAAGTACTGAAAAAGTATCAAGGTGTAAACACTCTCAGACCAGTCGAGAGACTCGAAAGGTGTCTTAAAGCTGCCGAAAACACTTTTTTTTCACTTTATCGTCTACAGCTGTATTTGCGCATGAAACGGAGTCTACACAGTGGCATTTTAAAGTAATGGAGGAACAACTCTACAGTAATATATTTAAGGAAATGTTGCCTAGAAAACGTTAAATTCCTACCAATCGAAGGTGTTTAGTCTGACGGAGAAAGGTGGAACTGAAGTTTTGAAACACAAAAATGTTTCAGAAGCGTCGCAGTGTTACAAAGTGTCACCAGGGAAGAACAAGAATCCAACAACAATTCAACCCAAAATCGTTTTATTGTGGTAGTGAAAAAATGTAAATTAAGTTATTATTATCTGCACTTATTACCTGCACGTTTGACATAGTTCAGCTCTCGTTGGATAACCTTGAGTACAGAGCGAAACGCCGAGGAATGTGTGGAGGACGCCTTCTCAGCGTGAGTCATTCTTCTTGTGGGTAACCATAGTTTTCTCATTGGCGTAGTCATTCATTTGCCCATTGGCTTTAGAGGCGTATTCGTGCAATAATCTTTATTAGCGCGTCCTTTTCATCACATTGGCGCTTTTAAAGGCGTCTTATGAAAGATCTTAATTTCTGAGTCCGCTCTCGCTGCCTCTTTTGAGACGCCTTGTCCGTGCGTCAGCGATTTCAATATATCCGCCCCGCTCCCCCCCCCCCCCCTCCCCCATGCTCACCATCCACCGTCCCCCTTAGGAGCCCCCTCCTACCCCGAATCCTCGACGTATCTTACGCATGCTCCGCGTGCCAAGGCGACGCGTAGCTTACAATCCCAAATTACCTCCTTTGTTCACATATTCTGTAGATGAACGTTTTTACATTTCTGTCTATTTGTAATGGGTGTTATCTTACCTCGTTATCTAACCTAAATGTCTGAAGGTTAATACGCTTCACATTGCACATTACACGTTAATTATCTTTTTATATGGTTACTTGTATTAGTTCTCAGATTACCATAAGAAAGGCAAAATAAGGAATTAACTCTGTAACTTCCTACGTAAGTAGCCACACGAGAGCGTACAAATTCCCATTTTCCTGAATGATGATTAAATGATGAGAACAACACAAACACCCAGTCCCCGTGCGGGAATCGAACCCGAGATGGCGTGATCCAGAGGCAGCAACGCTAACCAATAAACCACGAGCTGCGGACTCGGTAGGCGTGTTTCCAGGTATGAAAATGATGTCCATTCAAATCTCGCACCAGTCGCGTAAGAGTGGCGCTGGTAGTGCCGCTGTGAGGAAATAAGTCAGGATTGCTTTAAATACACGCTATAACGGCTGTGAGCGTTAGTTACCTTCGAGATTGGACGTAGTGAGTTGACATTAGTCAAGAATGATTTTAAGGCAGAAAAGATGCCATTGTCAACCCTTCACTGTAATAGGGCTACTAGAAGCTGGATGTTCCACTGGGATATTCCAAAAGACTTGGCAGGAATGTACGCACTATACTTTATTGCTGCCACCGGTGGTCACGAGAATGTATGGCCGCAAGAAGACTGAGTCCCGGACGGCCAAGTGGGACCACCGAGACGGAAGACCATCGTGTTCGGCACACGGTTCTATCGTATCGTACTGCATTTGCAGCAGCTATTTGACCAGCGATAGGCGCCACAGTGACACAACGATCTTTCACAAATCGGTTACTTCAAGGACAGCTCCGACCCAAACGTCCTACAGAGTGAATTCAACTGATCCCAAACCACTACCATTTGGGACTTCAGTGGCGTCAAGCAAGAGCACGTTGGAGGGTACGTTGGAGGTCCGTTGTATTTTCTGATGAAAGTCTGTTCTGGCTCGGTGGCGGTGATGGCCCTGAGTTGGTTAGAAGGAGGCCACTTGATGATCTTCAACAAAGGTGTCTGCGTGCTAGACACACTAGACCTACACCTGGAGTTATGGTCACTCGTGGCTATCCCACGCATCGTGAGTGCAAATTGTACGTCAGTCTCGTGATCCAACCTGTTGTGCTGCCATTCATGATCATCATTACAGGGGGTGTATTCATGAACATCACTCCAGGGCGTGTTTGCAAGGGGATAACACTCGCTCTTATACCGCTGTTGCAATCCTGCGTGCTGTATAGATTATCGACATGTTACTTTGGGCTGCTCGATCATCAGATCTGTCTCGAATCGAGCACATATGTGACATCATCGGAGGACAACTCCAGCGTCATCCACAAACGGCGTTAACCGTCCTTGTATTGACAGAGATCTCGTGCAACAGGCACGGATATCCATCCCACAAGCTGACATCCGGCACCTGTACAACGCAATACATGCACGTTTGTACACTTGCATTCAACATTCTTGTGGTTAAACCGCTTGTTAATGTAAAAGAATTCAATTGCAACAGCATATTTCCTGCTTTCATTAATGTTTGATCTTGCAATGTTAATCACTTAAATATGTTACCTAGACAAACGTATTCCAGAAATTTCATTACCTACATTAATTACTCATATTTTTTGGTGTTATCATTTTTTCCGTTAGTGTGTAATATTACTTCTTTTTATCACGCTATACCATATCATCGCATAACGGTTCCAGAAAAAATGGGTTATTTCAGGCCTCAGACTTCTGACTGGTTTGATGCTGCATGTTTCTCCCGTGGCAAATTTTTCATCTCATTATGAAACCACTAGGCAACTGACTTCTTGCAATCTTTTTTATATTAATGGTATGTGAAATTCAAAACTGAAATCACTCAGAGCTGTTCAATGGTACTCTCAAAAGTTCTCCAAAAAACCGATTGTGAAGCGTGTGTAATTATCTTCTTCAGACTCACATTTTCGAAGGACCGTGTGGCTCTCTGTTAGAATGCTTGCCTGCCCTGCGAAATGCCCCGGTTCAATTGGTGGCCAATATGAATTTTAAAACAAAGACACATGTTGTCCATGCGTTTGCGTGAAGTGTAAGAGTCACAAAGATGAAAAAAATCAATATGGAATGTTCCCTTTCAAATTAAACCATTTTGTTGAAAACCTTTAACAAAAGATTGGTAAATAAGTACTTATAATTGCAATGAAAACTGGATTCTTGTGCGCGATATACAATTAGAAATAAGAACACGGGCCTTTTCATAGAAAATGACAGTTAAATGTGTGATAATTAGCATAATTTTTATGAATTTTATAATAAGATTGGCTTAGCAATCGGTGCTTCACTCGCGTTGACTGTATGGTCCGCACAATTTCATTTCTGTTTTCCTTTAATTGAATTTTTATGTTGTTCACTAATTGCAATATCTTCTGAACATTGCATGCTAATGAAGGGCATAGAACGACGCTGTTTTCCGAATGTACTTCCGACCAAAAAGAGATTCTGGCAGCTAGAGTCGGAGGTCTTTATTAATCTAACCTTTTGAATTCTTGTTGTGATATCTCCATAGAAACTGTCAACCTCTTACACATATTTCTTTCAAAGTCAAGTACCAATTTTCAAATCAGTAGCTTTAAAAATGGTCTGTAAATACTTTAATAATGATTTACAAAAAAATGCTTCCTCCCATAATTTCATTCCCTTAGGAGCTGAGTTTCCAAAAAGGCTGAAGCATGTATTTTTTCATTCCTGACCGACGTCACATACCAGTTTTCGTACTTATAGCTTCAAAATTTCATTCATAGCGCATTTTTCGAAAACCCTGTTGTCCTCTACTTCACCACCTTATGAGAATAATTTCTAACAATCCGTTATTAAACATTGTCCGGAATATAAGATCAACATCGTTTCCAAATGTCACGTTTCTCTCCTCAGCAGTTTGGGCTGGGCGATGATGAGTCAATAAATAAGTCAGACCCTATTTCACCCCCTTAGGGGTTGAATTTCCAAAAATGCACAAACGAGTATGCTTTAGCTTCTAACTGAGAAGTCTAATACTAATTTTCATGGGCGTAGCTTTAAAACTGCTGTAGAATTTCTTTAATAATGCTTTAATTTCAAGAAAAACTTTTACCAACTATTTCACCCCAATAGCGGTTAAATTTCCAAAATTCTGAAACACGTGTTTCCTTATTTCTGATCTAGAAACCAAATACCAGTTTTCGTAGTTCTAGCTTCAAAAGTGGATTAATAGTGACATTTTCCGAAAAACATTTCATCCGCTATTTCATCCCTTATGGACGGAATACCGAGAAATCCCTTCTTAAACGACGCCTACAGCTTAGGATCAACGTTCTCTGAAAATTTCGTGTCCATCCTTAGCGGTTTTCGTTGAGCGATGATGAGTCAGTGAGTGCGTGAGTGAGTCGGGACATTGCCTTTTGCATATAGAACTGGTGTAGATGTTAGAACTGAACGCATATTCATTTTATACTTCACGAAAATGCACGTGGAACACAAAGTTTTGCTTAAAAATTTCCATTGCCTGAGAATCAATCCTGGTCTGCCCATACAGCAGGAGAGCTTTCTACCCCTTAGCTATAGGGTGCTTTGAAAAGTTCATATTGAAGTAGGGAATATATATATGTACAGGTACAATCACACTATTTGTTCTCGTAGTTAGTGTTTCCCACGTATTGCTTTCCTAGCTATTTCAATGGAGAACTTCATTTCTTATCTTACCAGTCCACCTCAAATTCAACATCCTACTATAGCGCCACATCTCAAACGCTTCGCTGATCTTCGATCCCGGTGCTCCCCCAGCCCATGATTCACTCTCTATATAACGCTCCGCTCGATATATACGTCTTCATTACTCTTATTCCATTAATATATTTTCGTTCCTGCTCTGTTTCTAGTAACTATACCTAGTCTCACAGGAAGAAATCATGACTTCAGGATTTCCCGCCAACATTTCAAGATTATTCCCAACTGTCCTTTTACTTCAACTTAGTTACCACTTCTTCTGGGCCGAGATAAATTGTCCTCTTTACCGGACGTCATGTCTATTCAAATAAGGTACAAAATTACATAAATCATAGCGAAAGGGTCCCCATTACATCACATTTAATTCCGAATTTTATTCGTCTTCGACTTATGAAAACAAAAGATCCCGGTTGTGCACAATGATATGTTACACTCGATGGTAAACTGAGATAATGCCAAACATAGTAAGTGATTTGCTTTAGATCTATTACACTGAAGCGCCAGAGAAACTGGTATACGCAGCCGTATTCAAATACAGAGATATGTAAACAGGCAGAATACGGCGTTGCGGTGGGCAACGCCTATAGAAGACAAGTCTCTAGCACAGTTGTTAAATCGGTTACTGCTGCTACAATGGCAGTTTCTCAAGATTTAAGTGAGTTTGAATGTGGTGTTACAGCCGGTGCACGAGCGATGGAATACAGCATCTCCGAGGCAGCAATGAAGTGGGGATCTTCCCGTACGAATATTTCACGAGTAAACTATGAATATTAGGAATCGGGTAAAACATCAAGTCACCGACGTTGCTACGGCCGGAAAAAGATCCTGCAAGAACGGGACCATCGACGACTGAAGAGACTCTTTCAACGTGAGATAAGTGCAACCCTCCCGCAAATTGCTGCAGATACCAGTGCTGGGCCATCAACAAGTGTCAGCGTGCGAACCATTCAATGAACCATCATCGATATGGGCTTTCGGAACGGAAGGTTCATTCGTGTAGCCTTGATGACTGCACTACGCAAAGCTTGATGCCTCGGCTGGGCCCGTCAACACCGACATTGGACTGTTGATGACTGGGAACATGTCGCCTGGTCGGACAAGTCTCGTTTCAAATGACATCGAGCGGATGGACCTGTATGGGTATGGAGACCAGCTCATGCATCCATGGACCCTGCATTTCAGCAGGGGACTGTTCAAGCTGGTGGAGGCTCTGTAACGGCGTGAGGCATGTGCAGTTGGAGTGATATGGGACCCCTGATACGTCTGGATATGACTGACAGGTGACACGTACGTAAGCATCCCGTCTGAGCACTTGCATCCATTCATGTCCATTGCGCATTTAAATGCACTTAGACAATTCCAGCAGGATAGTGAGACACCTCATACGCCCAGAATTGCTACCTAGTGGCTCTAGGGATACTCTTCAGAGTTTAAACACCTCCGCTGGCCACCAAACTCCCCAGACATGAACATTATTCAGCACATCTGGCGTGCCTTCCAACGTGCTGTTCAGAAGAGATCTCCACCCCTCTCGTACACTTAATTCTTTATGGACAGCCCTGCAGGATTCATGGTGCCAATTCCCGCCGAATTTGTCGAGTTCAAGCCACGTCATGTTGTGGCACTTTCGCGTCCTCGCGGGGGCCTACACGATATTGGCAGGTGTACTTGTTTCTTTGCCTCTTCAGTGTGTTCCCTATCAGGCCTGGTAACAAAGCTAAACTGGGACCACATTCATGCATTTTCGTGGCCGTCTTACGAATCACAGACAATTGCAGTTCTATTCATTTACGCAACTGCCGATGATGTGTACGTGTACGAATTTACATTGATAGCCGGCCATGTCTTCTGGGTGATGATAATGAGTTCCCATACTCTGAGGAGCGTAGTCAACGATGCGGGAGACCTTCACCGCCGACTAGGCAGTCATCTAGAGGCAGGAAAAATCCCTGACCCCGCCGGGGATCGAACCCGGGACCCCGTGCGCGGGAAGCGAGAACGCTACCTCAAGACCACGAGCTGCGGACATGTCTTCTGGGTGCTACACATTTATTTTCAGACAGTGTACTTTAGTACGAGCTTGCGGGAAAGATGGGGAGCTAGCGCCGGATATAACTCGTGCGGTACATTGTTGACAGTTTGTCTGGTTTACCGTCCAGCCTAAATGAGGTATTGGCAAGTGCTGTGTTGGTACCCAATCTCAGCTCAAGGAATCAGGATTGAGAAACAGTAAAAATACTATAACACACATGAGAAAAGTTACGCGATTCGCAGACTGATCGCACAAACGACAGACGACGCCGGGTTCCCGGGTTCGATTCCCGGCGGGGTCAGGGATTTTCTCTGCCTCGTGATGACTGGGTGTTGTGTGATATCCTTAGGTTAGTTAGGTTTAAGTAGTTCTAAATTCTAGAGGACTGATGACCATAGACGTTCAGTCCCATAGTGCTCAGAGCCATTTGAACAGACGACTCGGTAAAAGGAACATCATCCCACCACAAGGTTCAGTAAAATAAATACGCCAAATTACGACATTCTCCAGGAAATACAGACACCATGTATCTCATTTCATTCACGATTGTATCGCAAAGTGATTGTTCATTCATGTGATCAGAATCATCCAAAAAAATAGATTACAGTAGCTGCGTCAGTATAGTTGTCGACGGCATCAGTTTCATGAAGGTTTCAAGAACCATCTGCTTTCATTATGCGGTAATCAAACGAAAACTAGACTGATGGAGAAAAGTACTTAAACGGTTCATTATTTCAAAAGTAATCGCCATAATTGTTAATACATTTCTCCCACTGTGTGGGAAGACGGTCAATGCCTTCTTGAAAAAAAGAGTTTGCGGTTACCTACAGAGCCACAGATGTACCTAGACATGCACCCTTCGAAGAAAATCGATGGTGCTGAATATCGTTATTCAGGACTCCAAAAATAAGGATAACGCATGGAGTGTGCCGAGAGTATACGAATGATGTGTAAGGGCTTCCCAGCGAAACTTCTTCAGCGTAGATGAAGCAAACTTGGCAATATCTGGGAGGGCATTATCCTGCAATAGGATACGCCGTCCGTCCACATTCGCTGGCGTTTGTACTTGAGGACGCGCTTCGATTTTCGCAAAATGTCCAGCACCGCTGTGCGTTAATTGTGGTGTCGTATTCAGGAAGTCGATGACCAGCGGAGCCTTATAGTCGGACATGATTAGTTTCCAGGAGCTAGAGTGAATGGCTTTGGATGATTCCGTTGGGGGTGAATCCATGTGCTTACATTGTTGGCTATGGCCGGCAGGTGTGACCGAGCGGTTCTAGGCGCTTCAGTCTGGAACCGCGCGACCGCTATGGTCGCAGGTTCGAATCCTGCCTCGGGCATGGATGTGTGTGATGTCCTTAGGTTAGTTAGGTTTAAGTAGCTCTAAGTTCTAGGGGACTGATGACCTCAAATGTAATGTCCCATAGTGCTCAGAGAGATTTGATCCATTTTGTTGGCTATGACGGTTGCTCTGCGGCTTGCAACGATGACACCATGTTTCATGCGGAGAATCCACTGAACACAGATTTTTCCGAACTTCACTCGGTCTGTCATGATGGCATGAACTGCACCGCAACTGATGCCCAATACGAGTCGAATGTCTTTCACTATCCGCCGTCGATCATTTCTGAAGGCAATGACGAAACGAGTAATGGCGCGATGACCAAGTGCTATCTTTCAATGACACCCGACCTCTTCGAAATCGTTATTCCATGCGAACACGCGCACGTGACATACTCTGTTATCCATACGCAGCAGACACTCAGGATAATTTCACTTTCTGACTCTTCTTCTGGAGTTAAAAATCCCAGTACGCCTCTCTGTTCCTCTTGCCCGGCTTCCATAGTGAAGTCGGATGCACACAAGTCTCGCTGACGTCACATCGGATTCCTCTAAAAGTCAAATGACACAGTGATGAACGTTCAGGCTGCTACTTCTTATTCCCAATAGAGTGCACCTCTATACATACACGTACCTGCGTTAGGCCGGTATTACACTATCAAATTTCTTTGTCAAAGATGTGATGAAATATTCGTCAAATATATTTGACAAAGATCTTTGACGTGGCACTAAAAAGGGGGTATTACACCGTCATGACACGTTTCGTCAAAGTTCAAGATGGCTGACAACAACTTTTTATTAACCGCAGCAGTTGCATGTGCCACAATTGCACTGTGTGCACATGCGGATGAGAGGCGGGGGGAAAAAAGGAAACGTACCTGGGTGAAGCCGTGGGTTTCACGACGACACGATAAAAGCATTCAACAAAACCTGTTACGTGAGCTTATAATGGAGGACGTCAAGTCGTACATCAATTACTTAAGAATGGATGAGCATACATTTCAGTATGTGCTCAGTGAAGTGTTTCCTCATATCACAAAGCACAATACTCACTTAAGAACTGCTCTATCTGCAGAAGACAGGGTCACTGTAGCACTCCGATTCAAAAGTGGTTAAAATAGCTCTGAGCACTGTGGGATTTAACATCTGAGGTGATCAGTCGCCTAGAACTTAGAACTACTTAAACCTGACTAACCTAAGGACATCACACACATCCATGCTCGAGGCAGGATTCGAACCTGCGACCGTAGCGGTGGTGCGGTTCCAGTCTGACGCTCCTAGAACCGCTCGGCCACAACGGCTGGCACACTCCGATTCCTTGCTACAGGAGAGAGTTAGGTTAGGTTAGGTTAGGATGGGTCTCCAATCTTCTTAATCTAGTTTTGAATTCACGGTGCCTCACGTTGTAAAGCGCCTCATCGACTTCATACATCTCTATTAACTTCATAATTGTCGGTACACTCCAATTGTATTTACCGGCAATGTTTATAAAAACACTGCAGACGACAGAACGCTGAAGAGATACTAGCGCTCTACGTGGTAACATATCACGTTGCAGTGAACAGAAGACAAACGACTTCTTCAATCAAATCTACAGCGAGGCCCTAGATTGGATCAAATTTATTTGACGACAGACGAGATTTGGCAAAGTTCCCTATTACACCATCAAAATTCTTTGACAAAGATATTTGACAAGGAAATTTGATTGTGTATTCCGGCCTTACCAACGTCCGTACCATGCTCATTATTCAATGAGGTGACAAAAATCACGGAATATCAGCTAACATCGTGTCAAACCTTTTTCCCGGCGTCGTGCAGCATCTCGACGTGGTACGGACTCAACAAACTGCTGTAAGACCTCTGCAGAAATACTGAGCCATAATGCCCTATAGCTGTCCATAACTGCGTAAGTGTTGCCGGTCCAGGATGTTATGTACCAACTGACCTCCCGAGTATGTCTCTAACTGTTCGATGTGATTCGTGTTTGACGTCTGGATTGCCAAATCTGTCGCTCAAGTTGTCCGGAATTTTCCTCAAATCAGTCGCGAACAACTGTGGCCCGGTGACATGACATCGCTGAGGACTCAGTCCATTCCATTTAAACAGAGCCCACACCATTATGGAGCCACACCCAGCTTGCACAGCGCCTTGTTGATAAGTTGGGTCCTTAGCTTCATGGATTATGTGTCACACTCGAACCCTACCATCATGGATTATGCGTCACACTCGAACCCTACCATCATGGATTATGCGTCACACTTGAACCCTACCATCAGTTCTTACTGACTGAAATCGGGACTCATCTGATAAGACGACCATTTTCCAGCCGAGTGGTGTCCAACCGATAAGTCACGAGTCCAGGAGAGGCATCGCAGGCGATGTGGTACTGCTAGAAGAGAGCCGGCCGCTGTGACCGAGTGGTTCTAGGCGCTTCATTCTGGAACCACGTGGTCACTACGGTCGCAGGTTCGAATCCTGCCTTGGGCATGGATGTTTGTGATGTCCTTAGTTAGGTTTAAGTAGTTCTAAGTTCTAGGGGACTGATGACCTCAGATGTTAAGTCCCATAGTGCTCACAGCCATTTTTTTTGCTAGAAAAGACAGTCGTGCCAGTAGTTTGCTGCCATAACTCATTAACACCAAAAATTTGCCACGTTGGCCTAATCTATAAGTTCGTCGTTGCTACTACGATTTTTACGGCTATTTCAAGCATTTTTACTTGTCTGCTAGCACTGACAACTCTACGCGAACGGCGCTGCTCTCAGTAGTGAAGTGAAGGATGTCGGCCACTGCGTTCTCCGTGGAGAGAGATAAGGCCTGTGTTCGGTACTCTCGGCACACTCCTGGCACTGTGGATCTCGGAATGTTGAATACCCTAATGATTTCTAAATGGGAATGTCCCATGAGTCTAGCTCCAATTACCATTCAGTGTTGATAGTCTATTAATTCCCGTCGTGCTGCCATAATCACGTCGGGAACATTTTCACGTGAGTCACCTGCGTATAAAAGACAGCTCCGCCGATGCACTGCCCTTTTAAACTTTGTGTACGCGGTACTACCGCCTTCTTTATATGTGCATATCGCTTTCTCAAGACATTCGTCACATCAGAGTGCAGTATATATCGTTCTCGTTTAACTGCTCCTTATAATTACTTCTTAACCAATGTGTAAGCTGCAGCCTAGACGCAATTGCTCCCTTGTCGCCCCTTCCACTTCTCAGTGCTGCTGTACTGGAAGTAAGGCGGGCCTTATCCCGCAGCAGTCCCGGCTGGTTCTGCTAAGCCGTGGAGCTGTGCCGCTTGCTCCGGAGACGGGATCTCTCAAGACGGACCTGCAGAATGTACGGCTGGCTATAGAAGCAGCGTGACGGCCTAGGGCGGCCTAAGAGGATTACCGCGGCCCACCCAGCTACCACGCCGGTCTCAATGGGGGCAGCCGGCGCCGCTGCTGAGCGCCGCCATCGGCGGAAACGTAGCGGAGCGGGGGACCACTGCCTCGCTGGCACAATGTGGCGTCCGAGGTTAGGGGTCGCTCTCTTCCACCGACTGCTGGGAATCTGCTGCCGATAGGTAGCGGCCACGTGCCTGGGAAGGTACCCGGGTTAATGGCGACACAATCCTTCTCTGCAGAGACAATCAAATAAATCTCCATACACAGATTCACATAGAGACAGGTTGAGTACCACGTGGTGTAAGTCGAAAAAAATGAGTCATGCACTAACACCGTCACTGCGCGATAGCGATGGAAATGTTACCGACGATGGTGCCACTAAAGCGGAGTTACTAAATACGGTTTTCCGTAATTCCTTCAAGAAAGAAGACGAAGCAAATATTACAGAATTCGAAACCAAAACAGCTGTTAGCATGAGTGTCATAAAATTAGATATCTTAGGTGTTGATAAACAACTCAAATCACTTAAGAAAGGCAAGTCTTCCGGTCCAGATGGTATACCTATCATGTTCCTTTCAGAGTATGCAGACACAATAGCGCCTTTCTTAGCAATCATGCAGGGTGAAAAGTATTTAAACCCACAAACTCTGGGAGGTTGTAGGGGACACCAAAACAAATATTTTTCCCTAGTGTGATTTTTTCCTATGAGGATTATTTAAACCGGTGGAGGCCGTATTACGATCTTCAGTTGTAGGCAGCTGCTGTCCACCAGTGTAGTACTGCATTGTCTCTGTTTACTAATGGAGCGATACACCTGGAATGAGTACACCACAACGGACGGGCTGCACAGCAGGTTTATCAACAACAATATCCTAATCGCCACAACCTGGAACCAGTTGATTATCCACCCAGAGCACAGTTTCCCCAATGGTACCTGGAACGGTGTGAAATGCATCCCACATTTCCATCCTCCGTGTTGTTTACCAATGAAGCAACGTTCTGGCGTGATGGAGTCTTCAACATGCATAATTCGCATGTTTCGAGAGAAGATAACCCACATGCCTGCTGTGTACCAACGTCTGCTTGAGACCGGGTCATTTAGCAGATTACCTGGACAGGGACGCCGTCGCACGGTAAGAACGCTGCAATTTGAGGAAGCTGTCTTGCAGCATGTGGAGCGGGATCCGTCAATCAGCACTCGTGCAATTGCACGTAACATGGGGACGAATCAGACGAATGTAAGAACATTCCTTCGAGAGCAATTGTTACGTCCATTTCACTTACAGCGTGTCCACAATCTGGAACCAGTTGATTATCCACCCAGAGCACAGTTTTCGCAGTGGTACCTGGAACAGTGTGAAATGCATCCCACATTTCCATCCTCCGTGTTGTTTACCAATGAAGCAACGTTCTGGCGTGATGGAGTCTTCAACATGCACAATTCGCATGTTTCGAGTGAAGATAACCCACATACCACAGTTACTAGCGCTCATCAAATGCGGTTCTTCGTTAATGTGTGGGTCGGTGTTGTTTAGGACTGTTTAATTGGGCCGTATCTGCTACCTAGCCCATTAAATGGCAGGCAGTATTACAATTTTCTCGCCAGAGCATTGGCAGAGTTCCTGGAAGACATCCCGCTCCCTACAAGGCAACGCATGTGGTTCCCACATGACGGGGCGCCGGCACATTTCAGTCGTCGAGTGCGTTGATGGAGGTCAATGGAGGCATTTTTGAAAATCTACTGTAATTGAAATTGGGCTGTGTTAACGTGTTGGCTCTTGGTCATAAAAAATGGAAAATTGCTTGTTGGTTTAATTAATTTGCCGCCAGAGAAATCTTCCTCTATCGGTTTAAATACTCCTCATACGAAAAAATGACCTTAGGGAAAAATATTTGTTTTGATGTCCTCTACAACCTCCCAGATTTTGTCGGTTTAAATACTTTTCACCATGTATACAACCGCTCACTTGAAGAAAGGTCTGTTCCTAAAGACTGGAAAGTAGCACGAGTCACACCAGTATTCAAGAAAGAAAATAAGAGAAACCCATTGAATTACAGACCCATATCACTGACCTCAATTTCCTGTAGGATTTTGGAGCATATACTGTACTCTAACACTATGAAGCACCTTGAAGAAAATGACTTATTGATACATAACCAACACGGATTCAGAAAATATAGTTCTTGTGCAACACAGCTAGCTCTTTATTCCCATGAAGTAAGGCGTGCTGTCGACAAGCGATCTGAGATCGATTCTATATTCCTAGATTTCCAGAAGGCGTTTGATACCGTTCGAGTGACTATTAATCAAATTGCGTGCACATGGAGTATCGTCTCAGTTGTGTGACTGGATTCGTGATTTCCTCTCAGAGAGGTCACTGTTCGTATTGATAGATGGTAAATCATCGAGTAGGAAAGAAGTGATATCTGGCGTTCCGCAAGGTAGTGTCATAGGCCCTCTGCTGTTCCTGATTTATATAAATGATCTAGGTGATAATATGAGCAGCCCCCTTACATTGTTTGCAGATGATGCTGTAATTTACCGTCTAGTAAAATCATCAGACGGTCAATTCCAATTACAAAATGATCTAGAGAGAATTTCTGTATGGTGTGAAAAGTGGCAATTAGCATTACACAAAGAAAAGTGCGAAGTCATCCACATGAGTACTAAAAGAAATCTGACAAATTTTCGGTGTACTATAAATCGCACAAACGTAAGGGCTGTCAATTCGACCAAATACCTAGGAATTACAATTACGAGCAACTTAAACTATAAAGACCACGTAGACAATATTGTGGGGAAGGCGGCACAAAGACTGCGCTTTGTTGGCAGAACACTTAGAAGATGTGACAAACCCACTAAAGAGACAGCTTACATTACACTTGTCCGTCCATGCTGGATTACTGCTGCGTGGTATGGGACCCTTATCATGTAGGATTGACGGAGGACATCGAAAAAGTGCAAAGAAGGCAGGTCGTTTCGTGTTATTGCACAATAGGGGTGAGAGTGTCACTGATATGATACAAGAGTTGCGGCAGCAGTCTCTGAAACAAAGGCGGTTTTCTTTGAGGTAAGATCTATTTACGAAATTTCAATCAGCAAACTTTCTCTTCCGAATGCGAAAATATTTTTTTGACACCCACCTACACTGTGTAGAGAACAAGGGATTATTTTTAGGAAATATGGTTCGAAATTGTGATTTAGTGTGTTTCAGTGCGCGATGCGCCAGCCTCACGGCAGACGGCGGACGAAGGCCGGCCAGCGCGTTATGCAGGTGATACAATTCTGCAACGAGCATCGGTATGTCTGTACGTGAGCGGCAGCCATCAACAGCCAGAATGTAGCATTAGCAGAATTACACACGCGCGGGCCGCATTTGCGCGGTTGCGTTACCCAACTCATCGAGAACATTCTAATAAACATGGCGCCGATTAACCAGCGGATTCAGCAGCGGTCTGCACTATTTAAGGGCATCAGAGGTGGGCGTCGGCATCGGTTCGACCGATTGGGCGTTCGGTCGCTGTTACTTCGTCGTTATCAGTGACGCTGTCCCCAAGCACCGGCCGGCGGAGGGCGTTTCCAGCTGCTGCACCGGCGACTCCCGGCGTTGTCACGAGCCGCAGCGTCTGCAGGAGGCGAGCTAGGCCGGGCCTCGCGCTGCTAACCTCCTACCGCTTGCGCAGCCACTGACCAAGCACAGCGTCGCGTTCCCCAGGCTGTGCACATCAGCACGTCTCAACCACGACATGAGCGGTGGGGCTGAGCTACCGGAAAATGTATTGGAAGAACCAACAATAAAGAGGAAGATTGCTAAAAACAGCCACCTTCTTCTACCCAGCCACGCTCTACAACCCCGACCGTGTCACCCGCTTCGGTCATCCTACTACACTACGGAGAAATGATCATCATAATAAAATTAGAGAAATCATTGCTTGAACGGAAAGATTTAGGTGTTCCTTTTTCCCCACCCGCCATTCAAGAGTGGAATGGCAGAAAGTAGTATTAAAATGGTTCGATGAACCTTCTGCCAGGCACAAGTGTGAATGGCAGAGTAACCATGTAGATGCCTCGGAGTGTAGCGGCAGTGGGGAGTCTGGTGCATCGCATGGTACACCCCAGGTGTTACATGCTTCACCCACTGTCCCTGCTGTCGAGACATCTTCGCGGGTACCAGGCACGGTTGGGCCACCCTCTCCCCAAGAGGAGTGGCAGGTTCAGCGGCGTTCGTGGCGCACGAGGTGGAGGGTCAATGTGGAGGCTGGCCGTGTGGCATCGCCTGCTCTGCCTGTGAGTGGACATGTGGCTGCTCCTTCAGCAAGGTCCGAGCAGGCTCACGGGGGAGGGGTTTATTAGCTATTGGGAGCTCCAACGTTGGGCGGGTGATGGAAACCCTTAGGGAAATAGCGGAAAGATCTGGGAAGACGGCCAGTGTTCACTCTGCCTGCTTGCCGGGGGGTCTCATCCGAGATGTGGAGTAGGCCCTGCCGGCGGCGATAGAGTGCACTGGGTGCACCCGACTGCAAATTGTTGCTCATGTCGGCACCATTGACTCCCGCCGTCTGCGTTCAGAGGTCATCCTCAGTTCGTACAGGCGGTTGGCGGAATTGGTGAAGGCGGAAAGCCTTGCTCACGGGGTGAAATCAGAGCTAACTATTTGTAGTATCGTTCCCAGAACCGATCGCGGTCCTCTGGTTTGGAGCCGAGTGGAAGGCTTAAACCAGAGGCTCAGACGATTCTGCGGAGATCTGGGGTGCAAATTTCTCGACCTCCGCTATCAGGTGGAGAAATGTAGGGTCCCCCTGAATAGGTCAGGCGTGCACTACACGCCGGAAGCGGCTACAAGGGTAGCGGAGTACGTGTGGAGTGCACATGGGGGTTTTTTAGGTTAGAGAACCCCCTCCCTAGGCCCGACAAGACGCCTCCTGAGACGCAGCAAGGTAGGAGTAGGCAAAATGCAACAGGGAATAACAATATTAATGTGCTAATAGTAAACTGCAGGAGCGTCTATAGAAAGGTCCCAGAACTGCTCTCATTAATAGACGGTCACAATGCCCATATACTACTAGGGACAGAAAGTTGGCTGAAACCAGACATAAACAGTAATGAAGTCCTAAAGTCAGAATGGAATGTATACCGCAGAGACAGGCTGGACAGTGAAGAGGGAGGCGTGTTTATAGCGATAAGAAGTGCAATAGTATCGAAGGAAATTGACGGAGATCCGAAATGTGAAATAATTTGGGTGAAGGTCACGGTTAAAGCAGGCTCAGACATGGTAATAGGATGTCTCCATAGGCCCCCTGGCTCAGCAGCTGTTGTTGCTGAGCACCTGAAGGATAGTTTGGAAAATATTTCGAGTTGATTTTCCCACCATGTTATAGCTCTGGGTGGAGATTTTAATTTGCCGGATATAGACTGGGAGACTCAAACGTTCATAACGGGTGGCAGGGACACAGAATCCAGCGAAATTTTTTTAGTGTTTTATCTGAAAACTACCTTGAGCAGTTAAACAGAGAACCGACTCGTGGCGTTAACATATTAGACCTTCTGGTGACAAACAGACCCGAACTATTTGAAACAGTTAACGCAGAACAGGGAATCAGCGATCATAAAGCGGTTACTGCATCGATGATTTCAGCCGTAAGTAGAAATATTAAGAAAGGTAGGAAGATTTTTCTGTTTAGCGAAAGTGACAAAAAGCAGATTACAGAGTACCTGACGTCTCAACACAAAAGTTTTGTCTCAAATACAGATAGTGTTGAGGATCGGTGGACAAAGTTCAAAACCATCGTACAATATGCATTAGATGAGTATGTGCCAAGCAAGATCGTAAGAGATGGGAAAGAGCCACCGTGGTACAACAACCGAGTTAGAAAACTGCTGCGGAAGCAAACGGAACTTCACAGCAAACATAAACATAGCCAAAGCCTTGCAGACAAACAAAAATTACGCTAAGCGAAATGTAGTGTGAGCAGGGCTATGCGAGAGGCGTTCAATGAATTCGAAAGTAAAGTTCTATGTACTGACTTGGCAGAAAATCCTAAGAAATTTTGGTCTTATGTCAAAGCGGTAGGTGGATCAAAACAAAATGTCCAGACACTCTGTGACCAAAATGGTACTGAAACAGAGGATGACAAACTAAAGGCCGAAATACTAAACGTCTTTTTCCAAAGC
The DNA here is from genome assembly GCF_021461395.2 of Schistocerca americana. Classification (NCBI taxonomy): domain Eukaryota; kingdom Metazoa; phylum Arthropoda; class Insecta; order Orthoptera; family Acrididae; genus Schistocerca; species Schistocerca americana. Next base: position 867,748,815 of record NC_060119.1, on the reverse strand, counting down.
TGTTTCACAGAGTAAGACTGCACTGTAGTTCCTTCTCTAGATTGTCGCACAGGTGACAAAATGGTAGATATCGAAATAGACGACAGAGGGATAGAGAAACATCGCTCAAAAGAGGAAAGGCCGCTGGACCTGATGGGATACCAGTTCGATTTTACACAGAGTACGCGAAGGAACTTGCCCCCCTTCTTGCAGCGGTGTACCGTAGATCTCTAGAAGAGCGTAGCGTTCCAAAGGATTGGTAAAGGGCACAGGTCATCCCAGTTTTCAAGAAGGGACGTCGAACAGATGTGCAGAACTATAGACCTATATCTCCAACGTCGATCAGTTGTAGAATTTTGGAACACGTATTATGTTCGAGTATAATGACTTTTCTGGAGACTAGAAATCTACTCTGTAGGAATCAGCATGGGTTTCGAAAAAGACTGTCATGTGAAACCCAGCTCGCGCTATTCGTCCACGAGACTGAGAGAGCCATAGACACTGGTTCACAGGTAGATGCCGTGTTTCTTGACTTCCGCAAGGCGTTCGATACTGTTCCTCACAGTCTTTTAATGAACAGAGTAAGAGCATGTGGACTATCAGACCAATTGTGTGATTGGATTGAAGAGTTCCTAGATAGCAGATCGCAGCATGTCATTCTCAATGGAGAGAAGTCTTCCGAAGTAAGAGTGATTTCAGGTGTGTCATAGGACCGTTCCTATTCACAGTATACATAAATGACCTTGTGGATGACATCGGAAGTTCACTGAGGCTTTTTGCAGATGATGTTGTGGTGTACCGAGAGGTTGTAACAATGGAAAATTGTAGTGAAATGCAGGAGGGTCTGCAGCGAATTGACGCATGGTTGAAGGAATGGCAATTGAATCTCAATGTTGACAAGTGTAATGTGCTGCGAATAAATAGAAAGATAGATCCCATATCAGTTAGCTACAAAATAGCAGGTCAGCAACTGGAAGCAGTTAATTCCATAAGTTATCTGCGAGTACGCATTAGGAGTGATTTAAAATGGCATGATCATATAAAGTTGATCGTCGGTAAAGCAGATGCCAGACTGAGATTCATTGGAAGAATCCTAACGAAATGCAATCCGAAAACAAAGGAAGTAGGTTACAGTACGCTTGTTCGCCCACTGCTTGAATACTGCTCAGCAGTGTGGGATCCGTACCAGATAGGGTTGATAGAAGAGATAGAGAAGATCCAACGGAGAGCAGCGCGCTTCGTTACAGGGTCATTTAGTAATCGCGAAAGCGTTACGGAGATGATAGATAAACTCCAGTGGAAGACTCTGCAGGAGAGACGCTCAGTAGCTCGGTACGGGCTTTTGTTAAAGTTTCGAGAACATACCTCCACCGAAGAGTCAAGCAGTATATTGCTCCCTCCTACGTAATCTCGCGAAGAGACCATGAGGATAAAATCAGAGAGATTAGAGCCCACACAGAAGCATACCGACAATCCTTCTTTCCACGAACAATACGAGACTGGAATAGAAGAGAGAACCGATAGAGGTACTCAAGGTACCCTCCGCCACACACTGTCAGGTGGCTTGTGGAGTATGGATGTAGATGTAGATGCAGATGCAGATGTACAGTACCACTTATCCCTTTCTCTGCTGTGAACGTGTATACATGTCCTGCTACACCGCTCCCCAGGTGTTGTGGACGTTTAGGCGCAAGCCGCTTGGGCTTTCCTCCAGTGCTATGGACGTCTGTAAGCGTTCGGAGCCGCCGACCACTCACTGCTGTGGATGCGTTACTTCCATATCTCAGTGAATAAAACAGTTGCGAGTTTTTATCATACAGCTTATAGGTCTCACTGCGTGCTATCGTTTGCAAAAAAAATTTCACCGTGATATCTTGAATCGTTGACGAGATATAGGGTTTTTTATGATCATGTTATCAACGATGCGCAAGGACTTGAATGAGCGCGTCGCGCGCGATTCTCCATCGGATATAAAAGTCAATAGCTCCAGAACGAAATGCGATATCGCCCTGTTCTCAGTTTTAATTACATTTTTGATATCTTATTTAGATTTAATGTACCGCAATGTATGAGCTAAAATCAGCCGTGCAAAATGTTTGCGCAGTGCGTTTTTACCTCTACAAAATCTTTAAAATTTCGGATAAAGTCTTACTTCATTTGATTTAGCACAGTAAGTGTAACAGTTGAAACGACGTGACAGTCAGTTTTTTCAAAAAATGGCTCTGAGCACTATGGGACTTAACAGCTATGGTCATCAGTCCCCTAGAACTTAGAACTACTTAAACCTAACTAACCTAAGGACATCACGCAACACCCAGTCATCACGAGGCAGAGAAAATCCCTGACCCCGCCGGGAATCGAACCCAGGAACCCGGGCGTCGGAAGCAAGAACGCTACCGCACGACCACGAGCTGCGGACAGTCAGTTATTTATTGACGAAAGAGATCAGACTGTCAGTTGTATAATAATCAATTTTTTTCACTAAATAGTTTTCGAAAAACTTGTATGATATGTGTTTGACATCGTTCGGAACGTCTTCTCTCAGCACAGGCACCAGCATTTGGCGATCAGTACAGTCACAATAAAAGCTGCCCTCGGCATGGAATGCAGAGAGATGGTCTGTAGCAGCAAAAGAGTTATCACCACTAGACACGTAAATCTTTGTATCCAACAAGTGGTGTGGGCGAAAGTTCAATAGCTCGCTCACAGGGTGCGCTGAGTGTTGTTACACTGAACGTAAGTGCTAAGCGCCTTCGCAGTCAAGTGCTATAGGTTCAATAGCTCATGGCGGCCGGGTCTGATATAACAGTGTGAAGACCTTGGTTATTTATGTGCTACATGTTTAGTTCTGTCATTCAGGAGTAAAATAACGTAGCCTGTGTTAAAGACTTTAAAATTATGAATGTGACTGCTGTAGATCCGCTGTCGAAAAGGTCACAAAATATGATTGACAATCAACATCACAGAATAAAAGGTTCTCGGATTTCCAGTGTGGCCAAGTGATTAAAATTACACAAGCAGTCCTTGGCCTGTGACAAGACCTTGTGTAGACGGCTCCACTCATGGGGCATATTATTAGCGTCTGACCCTGAGAAACAACGGCAACATTCATCAAATAAATAAAGTGATTCCAAGCAAGAATGGCAATACGACCACTGGCGTGGAGTAGGAAAAGAAACTTCCTTTCTTGTCGTTCAATGGCTGCCTGTCGGGTAAGCTGAGCCAGCTGCTGGAAAGACACAAGATCAGTCGATCTTAGGCCTCCGACAAAAATCCCTGACTTACTGAGATGAGTTAAAACGCAGCAAGTCTGGGGTCTACAAGATGCCTCGCGAGTGTGGTCACTCTTACGTCGGACAAAAGGCACGCTCTGCGGAACAGCGTAAGAAGGAGCATGACAGGTTTCATTGCCTACCTTACCCTGTGAAATCTGCTGTAGCTAAGCGTTCTTTAGAAAACGACTTGTGGGACTGTGTAATTAAAGAAACTATTGAAATATGAATCACCGATGACGCCTTAAATACACTCCTGGAAATGGAAAAAAGAACACATTGACACCGGTGTGTCAGACCCACCATACTTGCTCCGGACACTGCGAGAGGGCTGTACAAGCAATGATCATACGCACGGCACAGCGGACACACCAGGAACCGCGGTGTTGGCCGTCGAATGGCGCTAGCTGCGCAGCATTTGTGCACCGCCGCCGTCAGTGTCAGCCAGTTTGCCGTGGCATACGGAGCTCCATCGCAGTCTTTAACACTGGTAGCATGCCGCGACAGCGTGGACGTGAACCGTATGTGCAGTTGACGGACTTTGAGCGAGGGCGTATAGTGGGCATGCGGGAGGCCGGGTGGACGTACCGCCGAATTGCTCAACACGTGGGGCGTGAGGTCTCCACAGTACATCGATGTTGTTGCCAGTGGTCGGCGGAAGGTGCACGTGCCCGTCGACCTGGGACCGGACCGCAGCGACGCACGGATGCACGCCAAGACCGTAGGATCCTACACAGTGCCGTAGGGGACCGCACCGCCACTTCCCAGCAAATTAGGGACACTGTTGCTCCTGGGGTATCGGCGAGGACCATTCGCAACCGTCTCCATGAAGCTGGGCTACGGTCCCGCACACCGTTAGGCCGTCTTCCGCTCACGCCCCAACATCGTGCAGCCCGCCTCCAGTGGTGTCGCGACAGGCGTGAATGGAGGGACGAATGGAGACGTGTCGTCTTCAGCGATGAGAGTCGCTTCTGCCTTGGTGCCAATGATGGTCGTATGCGTGTTTGGCGCCGTGCAGGTGAGCGCCACAATCAGGACTGCATACGACCAAGGCACACAGGGCCAACACCCGGCATCATGGTGTGGGGAGCGATCTCCTACACTGGCCGTACACCACTGGTGATCGTCGAGGGGACACTGAATAGTGCACGGTACATCCAAACCGTCATCGAACCCATCGTTCTACCATTCCTAGACCGGCAAGGGAACTTGCTGTTCCAACAGGACAATGCACGTCCGCATGTATCCCGTGCCACCCAACGTGCTCTAGAAGGTGTAAGTCAACTACCCTGGCCAGCAAGATCTTCGGATCTGTCCCCCATTGAGCATGTTTGGGACTGGATGAAGCGTCGTCTCACGTGGTCTGCACGTCCAATACGAACGCTGGTCCAACTGAGGCGCCAGGTGGAAATGGCAAGGCAAGCCGTTCCACAGGACTACATCCAGCATCTCTACGATCGTCTCCATGGGAGAATAGCAGCCTGCATTGCTGCGACAGGTGGATATGCACTGTACTAGTGTCGACATTGTGCATGCCCTGTTGCCTGTGTCTATGTGCCTGTGGTTCTGTCAGTGTGATCATGTGATGTATCTGACCCCAGGAATGTGTCAATAAAGTTTCCCCTTCCTGGGACAATGAATTCACGGTGTTCTTATTTCAATTTCCAGGAGTGTAGATAGGGTGGCCCGCAGCTCAGTGCGGCGTGGGATCCAGCGGTCGCGCGGTTGAGGCGGACACATCTGACGGCGAGTCGTACGCCCATATATGGCGATGCCGCGGGCACCAGTGACTACACAGCCGGCAGTCCACTGGCAGCCATACCGCTTGATAATGACCAAGGAGTACTTGACAGAGAGCCGGTGTAATCTGCTGGAAAATAGAGAACTTTTTATTCAGTGCTACTGCCTCGAGACTCTGCGTTCTTACGTCAAGGTGATATCTCAAAACGGTTGCGAAAGAGTGGATAATCGTGCAAGTATCGTTCGGATAGACCTATACCACCTAAAATGTTTCGTAATGTCGACAGCACATGTCGCAAAGAGCGTTTAAAATGTTTCTGTAACGGATTTACACATTGTGATCCTAAGTTTAAATTTAAAAGTTATTTCTTTGCCATAATTTACTCAAAAATATATCACTATGCATTTACAGCGAGTTGAAAATTTTAAAATAGCTCTCCTGAAGAAGTTGACTTATGGACGTACACGATTTGGCCGCCAATCCGCACACATGAGGCGCAAAATCTAAACTACGAAAATTACACTGTCATAATTTTCACTGTGGGATACCTTAGAAGAATGAGTAGTTTCGGGTGATTAAATATGAAAGCACTAGAAGGTAAATTATGCAATCAGAAAAGGCCCAGCTAAAGAATCCTTCGACATCTTTCAGTTGAGGAAAGGAAATAAATATCCGATTAATGATGCAGGCAAAAGGGAATCTCGATGTCTAAAAACTGTGATTGACCGATGTGCAAAATGGTTAGACGACAAAAACGACGCTCAAGAATTATACGCAATTGGGGGAAATGTAAATACCACCTGTAGGAAAACTGAGGAGTCCTTCTTAAAACAGGGAAGCAACTGTATGAATATCAACAGTTCAAATGGCAAGCAAGTACTAAGTACACAAAGTGGAAGGAATAATAAAAGGGCTATACAAGGGTAGTAAATATTGCGGAAAGGGAAAAGCAACAAAATGAAGATAAGGTGGCTCATATGAGACTGCGAGAAGAATCTGACAAAGCGCTGAGAGACTTAGGTCGAAACAAAGCACCTGGCGTAGACGCCATTCCTCTAAATTACGGGGATCATTGACAGAATCAAACATGACAAAACTCCTGGTATGCAAGATACATCAGACAAGTGAAGCACCTTCTGCCTTCAAGAATAATCCAGTAATTGTAATTCCAAAGAAAATAAAGGCTGACGTGTGTTAATTAGTGCCAACCATAAGCTTAATAAATCATTGTTGCAAAATACTGACACGAATATTTGGAGAAGAAGGGAAAAACGGAAAATGGTACAAACTAACCTCAGGGAATATACCTTGCACCGGAATCTTATTATAGTTAGGCGAAAGGCAAGTAAGGGAGGCAATGATTGAGAAGGGAGTGAAACGGAGCTGCAACCTATCCCCGATATTGAAACCAAATGAGAAATTTGGGAAATTGATTAAGATTCAGAGAAAGAAATAAAAACATTGAGTATTTGCTTGACAAATTAAACGATCTTTTTGTTGCTGCAATATATTATTTATTTACTTTCCACACGTGGTTCACCTTTTCAATATTCGAGGGGCGTTGCCTGTCTAGTGGTGATAACGCTTTTGCTGCTACAGACCATCTCTCTGCATTCCATGCCGAGGGCAGCTTTTATTGTGACTGTACTGATCGCCAAATGCTGGTGCCTGTGGTGAGGGACGGCGTTCCGGCCGATGTCAGCACTTGTCATACAAGTTTTTCGAAAACTATTTAGTGAAAAAATTAGATTTTTGTACATCTTACAGTCTCATCTCTTTCCTCAATAAAGAACTGACTTTATTTTCGCTATGCGTCATACTTACTGTGCCGAATGAAATGAACTAACAAATTTCCCGAAACTTTATGGGTTTAGTAGAGGTAAAAACGCATTGCGTAAATTTTGTGTAGATAAGATGTCGAAAATTTATTTAAAATTTAGAACAGAACGATATCGAATTTCGTTCTGGAGCTATTGAGTTTTATATCCGATGGAGAATCGCGCGCGATGATCCCATTCACGTCCTTGCGCATCGCGGATCATGTGATCATAAAACGCCCCATATCTCGTCAACGATTCGAGATAACGCAACACGTTGTTTTTCTCCGCCAGTTTCAAAAAATGGCTCTGAGCGCTATGGGACTTAACAGCTATGGTCATCAGTCCCCTAGAACTTAGAACTACTTAAACCTAACTAACCTAAGGACATCACACAACACCCAGGCATCACGAGGCAGAGAAAATCCCTGACCCCGCCGGGAATCGAACCCGGGAACCCGGGCGTGAGAAGCGAGAACGCTGCCGCACGACCACGAGCTGCGGCCTCCGCCAGTTTCGGTTGAAATATTTTGAATTTGTTGTGAGACAACGTGGAATATTCCCGCTTCAGCCCCTACAGTTTCAGGAAGTTACGATGGTGGCGCTGTACGTAGCCTTCAAAAGAGCATCTGTCACGGAGGTGCGTGCCAAGCAGAACTGTCATTGAGTTTCTTTTGGCGGAAAAGCAGAGCATCGCAGATACTCACAGGCGCTTGCCCAGTGTCTACGGCAATGAACAAAAATATGTTGAGTCGTCGGGCGAGGGGTTTGTCTTCATCGCAGCAAGGTAGGGCATTGGACTGTTCTTCCTCATCCATTCTACAGCCCGGATCAAAAAAATGTTCAACTAGACTTACACACCATTTAAACTAACTTATGGTAAGAACGGACTCGGACCTCCGGCGTGAGGGGCCGCGCAATCTGTAACATGGTGCCTCTAACCGCACGACCACGCGGCGCGGCCAGCCCGGATCTCGGACCCCTGTTTGGCGCAGTGAAGAATGCAATCCGCGGGAAAGAGTACGTGGATGATGGCGGAGGCTATTGATGCAGCTAGACGTTGGATCTGAAGTCGACGAGTAAAATAGTACCATACGTGGATACAGTTCCTCCAATAAAGTGGTCTAAGGCCGTCGCATTAAACGGAGATTAAGTTGAGAAATAGAGTTTTGTAACCAAAAGAGCGGGAAATATTACCAAGTGCTTGAATCCGATATGGAACCAACCAACTTTCAGATAACTATATGTTACATTACTTATTGTACCATCCTCGTATAAATGACCTTCGAAAACGAGTAACTATGCATTGAAAATCACCACAATGGACTGGTTAGTACCTCGAGTAGAGGTTGTTATATGGAATATAGTCGCATTAAATCCGGCGATTCTGAGAGAATTAGTTTACAAAGTGAGGCAGTGAAAGTAGTAGACGAGCTTTGCTACTTGGGTACTGTGCGGTTGGCCCCGTCGGAGGTTCGAGTCCTCCCTTGGGCATGGGTGTGTGTGTTTGTCCTTAGAATAATTGAGAGTCCGCTGCTCGTGGTCGCGCGGTAGCGTTCTCGCTTCCCGCGCCCGGGTTCCCGGGTTCGATTCCCGGTGGGGTCAGGGATCTTCTCTGCCTCTTGACGACTGCGTTAGGTTTAAGTAGTTCTAAGTTCTAGGGGACTGATGACCATAGATGATACGTCCCATAGTGCTCAGAGCCATTTGGACCATTTTGATAATTTAAATTAAGTAGTGTGTAAGCTTAGGGACTTGTGACCTTAGCAGTTAAGTCCCATAAGATTTCACACACATTTGAACATTTTTTTTTAACTTGGGTATCAAAACAACTGACGGTGGGCGAAGTAGATATAAAATACAGATCTACTATAGCAAAAACAGCGTACGTGGGAAATAAAAATTTATTTATATCAAATATAGATTGAAGTGTTAGTGAGTCTTTTCCGAAGATTTTTTTTTATGCGTCTGGGTGTAGCTTTGTACCGAAGTGAAATATAGACAATAAACAGTTCAGAGAGGAAGATAATAAAAGTTTTTAGCTCGAGGTCCTATAGAAGACTTTTAAAGATTAGATAGGTAGATCGTATAATTAATAAAGAAGTACATGCTCAGATTGATGAGAAAAAAATTTCTGGTACAACTTCACTATAATTAGGGATCGAGAAATAGGACACATTTTGAGACAACAAGGTATCATTTGTTAAGGTTCAAATGGCTCTGAGCACTATGGGACTTAAATTATGAGGTCATCAGTCCCCTAGAACTTAGAACTACTTAAACCTAACTAACCTAAGGACATCACAAACATCCATGCCCGAGGCAGGATTCGAACCTGCGACCGTAGCTCATTTGTTAAGTAATGGAGGTAAGAGTGAAGGGTAAAAACTGTAGAAGAAAACCAAGCCTTGCATGTTACATGTAAGATCAAATGGATGTAAGAAGAAAAGGTTCGCACAGGATACATTATCGCGCAAAGCTGCATCAAATCAGTTTTCTGGAGGAAAACTATAACAACAACAGCATGTTTGACTAAAACAGATCACTCAGTGGTATTTGTCGAGTTGGTAAGTGCAGCCATTGCGCCGTTTCGATTCTTGATACAAACGACAGCGCGCGTCATCACTAGTGAAATTTCACACTCAAAACCCACTGGTCGTTGTTTTGTTGTCTGTACGTGCATAAGATAGATTGAAGGTATTTGCTATAAATACTTGTAGGATATTTTCACTTTTGAAATCACAGAAGTGATAGTTATTTCTTGATGTGATTTATCGGACTCATTGACTCTTCATGACACCCCCACGTGACTGTCAGAAGACAGAAACCAATAACGGCAGTCAACCTAAACATTGATTATTAGTTGCACAGAAAACTTTTTATGCTTTCGGCACGCTTGTCACATCGGACAGAATAATTTTTATTGGCCCTTTGAAGCAAGCGAGGCTTTTTCTGTGTATGTGAAATGTGACTTTTTATTTATATACTGTACGACATTAATCAGAGGAGCAACAAGTCTCTCTAGGTAACTGACGTTTTAACTAATTCTGTTACAGTCTGAGGACTAGAACATAAAACAAAAACACCGACAGAAAAAAATCACAGCACCAAAAAATAATGAATGTGGAGTCATGAAATTACGGGAATTATTGTATCTACGTAACATATTTAAGTGATTAATATTACATGTTCAAAAGCAACGTCAGCTCGAGATAAACAATTGCAAATGTGAAATGCTGGTTCATTAATAACTGGCGTAACCGCAAGAATATGAACGTAAGTAAACGTGTTTGCATTGTGTTGTACAGGTGCCGGATGTCAGTTTGAGGGGTGGAGTTGCAAGCCTGTTGCGCTTGGTCGGTGAATAGAGGGACGGTTAATGCTCGTTGTGATCGAACATGACAAAGCGACGTGTCGACTCTCTGTAGAGCATGTTGGGTTGGAACAGTGGCACGCGGGTGAGCGTTATTCCTATTGGGAAACACCCCCAGGAGTGGTGTCCATGGATTGCAGCACAACAGATCGAATCAACAGATTGACATACAAGTTTGCAGTCAGAGAGCTCCCTGCCGCCGTTGGATAAGCAGCTGAGCAGCAAGTCGTATACTCCTAGCTCACTCGTTTGTTACATAGTTTAATTCTTAATTTCTTTGCGTGTTTTTGGTACTTGCATTGCTTAATTCATAAATTTCGGGCGTATTATAGTATTTGAGAGTTGTAGCATCGCGTTTTAGTACCTGAATAGTGTAATTCGCGTAGTCGTTTGTCTACTGTTTTTGTTTTGAACGGCCAGTGTCGGCTGGTCACAGTCAGTGTGCTCCCTGCCGCCGTTGGATAAGCAGCTGAGCAGCAAGTCGTATACTCCTAGCTCACTCATTTGTTACATAGTTTAATTCTTAATTTCTTTGCGTGTTTTTGGTACTTGCATTGTTTAATTCATAAATTTCGGGCGTATTATAGTATTTGAGAGTGTAGCATCGCGTTTTAGTACCTGAATAGTGTAATTTCGCTTAGTCTCCTTCCGCCGCCGAGCAGTGTCAGCAGTGCGCAAGTAGCAGCATTACTGCATTTACTAGGCAATCTTGTATTTTAATAACCGTTTAAATTTTGTCGATTTGTTTGCGCTCTCTGTAGATTAGTTCAGACGTTCTTTGTAAAACAGTTTTTAGCATGGATAGGGAGTGCAACTGCTGTGTTCGGATGCAGGCTGAGTTGGCATCCCTTCGCTCCCAGCTTCAGGCAGTGTTGGCTTCGGTCACACAGCTTGAGGCTGTTGCCAATGGGCATCACTGTGGGGGTCCGGATGGGGGTATGTCGGGGACGGCCAGCTCGTCCCACGCATCCCCTGATCGGACTACGACTGTGGTTGCCCGGGATACTGCCCGCATTGAGGCTGATCCCTCACCTGTGGTAGAGTGGGAGGTCGTTTCAAGGTGTGGCAGGGGGCGAAAGACATTCCGGAGGGCTGAACGGAAAGCCTCTCCAGTTTGTCTGACGAACCGGTTTCAGGCTCTGTCTCAGGCTGATACTGATCTTCGGCCTGACATGGCTGCTTGTCCTGTTCCAGAGGTTGCCCCTCAGTCTGCAAGATCCGGGCAGTTGCAGAGGGTGGGCTTACTGGTAGTTGGGAGCTCCAACGTCAGTCGCGTAATGGGGCCCCTTAGGGAAATGGCAGCAAGAGAGGGGAAGAAAACCAATGTGCACTCCGTGTGCATACCGGGGGGAGTCATTCCAGATGTGGAAAGGGTCCTTCCGGATGCCATGAAGGGTACAGGGTGCACCCATCTGCAGGTGGTCGCTCATGTCGGCACCAATGATGTGTGTCGCTATGGATCGGAGGAAATCCTCTCTGGCTTCCGGCGGCTATCTGATTAGGTGAAGACTGCCAGTCTCGCTAGCGGGATGAAAGCAGAGCTCACCATCTGCAGCATCGTCGACAGGACTGACTGCGGACCTTTGGTACAGAGCCGAGTGGAGGGTCTGAATCAGAGGCTGAGACGGTTCTGCGACCATGTGGGCTGCAGATTCCTCGACTTGCGCCATAGGGTGGTGGGGTTTCGGGTTCCGCTGGATAGGTCAGGAGTCCACTACACGCAACAAGCGGCTACACGGGTAGCAGGGGTTGTGTGGCGTGGGCTGGGCGGTTTTTTAGGTTAGATGGCCTTGGGCAAGTACAGAATGGGCAACAGCCTCAACGGGTGCGGGGCAAAGACAGGACATGCGGGGACCAAGCAGCAATCGGTATTGTAATTGTCAACTGTCGAAGCTGCGTTGGTAAAGTAACGGAACTTCAAGCGCTGATAGAAAGCACCGAAGCTGAAATCGTTATAGGTACAGAAAGCTGGCTTAAGCCAGAGATAAATTCTGCCGAAATTTTTACAAAGGTACAGACGGTGTTTAGAAAGGATAGATTGCATGCAACCGGTGGTGGAGTGTTCGTCGCTGTTAGTAGTAGTTTATCCTGTAGTGAAGTAGAAGTGGATAGTTCCTGTGAATTATTATGGGTGGAGGTTACACTAAACAACCGAACTAGGTTAATAATTGGCTCCTTTTACCGACCTCCCGACTCAGCAGCATTAGTGGCAGAGCAACTGAGAGAAAATTTGGAATACATTTCACATAAATTTTCTCAGCGTGTTATAGTCTTAGGTGGAGATTTCAATTTACCAGATATAGACTGGGACACTCAGATGTTTAGGACGGGTGGTAGGGACAGAGCATCGAGTGACATTATACTGAGTGCACTATCCGAAAATTACCTCGAGCAATTAAACAGAGAACCGACTCGTGGAGATAACATCTTGGACCTACTGATAACAAACAGACCCGAACTTTTCGACTCTGTATGTACAGAACAGGGAATCAGTGATCATAAGGCCGTTGCAGCATCCCTGAATATGGAAGTTAATAGGAATATAAAAAAAGGGAGGAAGGTTTATCTGTTTAGCAAGAGTAATAGAAGGCAGATTTCAGACTACCTAACAGATCAAAACGAAAATTTCTGTTCCGACACTGACAATGTTGAGTGTTTATGGAAAAAGTTCAAGGCAATCGTAAAATGCGTTTTAGACAGGTACGTGCCGAGTAAAACTGTGAGGGACGGGAAAAACCCACCGTGGTACAACAACAAAATTAGGAAACTACTGCGAAAGCAAAGAGAGCTCCACTCCAAGTTTAAACGCAGCCAAAACCTCTCAGACAAACAGAAGCTAAACGATGTCAAATTTAGCGTAAGGAGGGCTATGCGTGAAGCGTTCATTGAATTCGAAAGTAAAATTCTATGTACCGACTTGACAGAAAATCCTAGGAAGTTCTGGTCTTACGTTAAATCAGTAAGTGGCTCGAAACAGCATATGCAGACACTACGGGATGATGATGGCATTGAAACAGAGGATGACACGCGTAAAGCTGAAATACTAAACACCTTTTTCCAAAGCTGTTTCACAGAGGAAGACCGCACTGCAGTTCCTTCTCTAAATCCTCGCACAAACGAAAAAATGGCTGACATCGAAATAAGTGTCCAAGGAATAGAAAAGCAACTGGAATCACTCAATAGAGGAAAGTCCACTGGACCTGACGGGATTCCAATTCGATTCTACACAGAGTACGCGAAAGAACTTGCCCCCCTTCTAACAGCCGTGTACCGCAAGTCTCTAGAGGAACGGAGGGTTCCAAATGATTGGAAAAGAGCACAGATAGTCCCAGTCTTCAAGAAGGGTCGTCGAGCAGATGCGCAAAACTATAGACCTATATCTCTTACGTCGATCTCTTGTAGAATTTTAGAACATGTTTTTTGCTCGCGTATCATGTCATTTCTGGAAACCCAGAATCTACTATGTAGGAATCAACATGGATTCCGGAAACAGCGATCGTGTGAGACCCAACTCGCCTTATTTGTTCATGAGACCCAGAAAATATTAGATACAGGCTCCCAGGTAGATGCTATTTTTCTTGACTTCCGGAAGGCGTTCGATACAGTTCCGCACTGTCGCCTGATAAACAAACTAAGAGCCTACGGAATATCAGACCAGCTGTGTGGCTGGATTGAAGAGTTTTTAGCAAACAGAACACAGCATGTTGTTATCAATGGAGAGACGTCTACAGACGTTAAAGTAACCTCTGGCGTGCCACAGGGGAGTGTTATGGGACCATTGCTTTTCACAATATATATAAATGACTTAGTAGATAGTGTCGGAAGTTCCATGCGGCTTTTCGCGGATGATGCTGTAGTATACAGAGAAGTTGCAGCATTAGAAAATTGTAGCGAAATGCAGGAAGATCTGCAGCGGATAGGCACTTGGTGCAGGGAGTGGCAACTGACCCTTAACATAGACAAATGTAATGTATTGCGAATACATAGAAAGAAGGATCCTTTATTGTATGATTATATGATAGCGGAACAAACACTGGTAGCAGGTACGTCTGTAAAATATCTGGGAGTATGCGTGCGGAATGATTTGAAGTGGAATGATCATATAAAATTAATTGTTGGTAAGGCGGGTACCAGGTTGAGATTCATTGGGAGAGTGCTTAGAAAATGTAGTCCATCAACAAAGGAGGTGGCTTACAAAACACTCGTTCGACCTATACTTGAGTATTGCTCATCAGTGTGGGATCCGTACCAGGTCGGGTTGACGGAAAAGATAGAGAAGATCCAAAGAAGAGCGGCGCGTTTCGTTACCGGGTTATTTGGTAACCGTGATAGCGTTACGGAGATGTTTAATAAACTCAAGTGGCAGACTCTGCAAGAGAGGCGCTCTGCATCGCGGTGTAACTTGCTCGCCAGGTTTCGAGAGGGTGCGTTTCTGGATGAGGTATCGAATATATTGCTTCCCCCTACTTATACCTCCCGAGGAGATCACGAATGTAAAATTAGAGAGGTTGGAGCGCGCACGGAGGCTTTCAGACAGTCGTTCTTCCCGCGAACCATACGCGACTGGAACAGGAAAGGGAGGTAATGACAGTGGCACGTAAAGTGCCCTCCGCCACACACCGTTGGGTGGCTTGCGGAGTATCAATGTAGATGTAGATGTAGATGTAACCACGCGAGTGCTCCTGCTGTCATACGAAATTGCAACCCAGACCATAACACCAGATATAGGTCCAGTGTGTTTAGCAAGCAGACAGGTTGGTTCCAGTCCCTCAATTGGCCTAGTTCTAACCAACACACGGCCATCACTGGCACCGAAGCGGAGTCAACTGTCATCTGAAAACACAAACGACCTCCACCCTGCTCTCGAATGAGTTCTCGCTTGACACCACTGAAGTCGCAAATGACGGTGGTTTGGGGTCATTAGAATGCATGCTACAAGGAGTTTGGCTCAGAGCTGTCCAATTTGTGACAGATCGTTGTATCACTATGGTGACAACTGCTGCTTGAATTGCTACTGTAGACGCACCACAGCCATATGCCGAACACGACGGTCTTTCCTCTAGGCAGTGCCACGTATCCATCCGGAGCCAGGTCTTCTTGCGACCATGTATTCTCGTGACATCATGCAATCATGTACACTGTGGGTCATGATGGCAACTGAGGAGATGCCGGACCGAGTGGTAGCGGCTCCAGCTCACGGAAACTGACAACTTCCTGGAGAGCGGTGTGCCGGCCCTACGCCTCTCCAAACCGCATCCAGTGACCTCACTGACACGGTGGTCGCTAGGTACCTATGCCCCCCCCCCCCCCCCCCCCCAGGGCCTGCGAACGGAGTTTAAGGAAAAATATAGTCTCAAAGGATAGCAATGCTTTAGGCACACAAATTGAGTTTGAATAGATAATGATTGTATTACGTTGTTTTCGTGCTGGTTGTATGAGCAACAGCAACTAAGATTTTTATAATTTTACATTTCATGAATCACTTTTAATATCTGCTTAAGTCCTTTATACATGTGAATCTCAAGTCGAATTTTTGTGTATGTAGTGTGCATGAAATGCTCAATCCCTTAGTTTGTCAAAAGCGCTTGAAATCATTTCGTGAAAAACAATTTGTCCTCTAGTTTGACGGAATGAGGTCATGAAACCTCTCATGAAAAAAATTACCTTTACCTTACTACAAATAAAAAATATTCCGATAATCTACATACGACAGAAGGTTTACGTATGATGACGAAAAAAAGCTGCTGATATCTGTTTGAGATAATACTCCAGTGTTTCGCATTAAAGGAAGTCGGATACTTGAAGCGGTCTTATGTAATTTTGAAAGGGATGTGTTCTAGCACGTTAGAATTAACTTTCTATATGAGTCCATTCAGATTAGAAATCCGAAATGACCCTGACTCAAATATTTGTGCGGTCTTCAAATTTTATAATTAAAGACTGTGGCCTTGAAATTAGAGACGATTTTGACTCCAGTGTTTTCAGTCTGTGCTGAAAACTTTACACCTGGGGCTTAATATAAGGAAAGTTTCCCCATTTTTGCGACACGGAAAAACGCAAGAAAAACTCTGTAGCGCTATTGAGAGCCCACTACCATTGAGCTGTTCGACTTTCCTTGAGCTTGTCACGCCGTAAGACGATATCTAATAACTGTCGTGCACTGGTGTGGCACAACAAATTAATGATAATAAAAGATATCACACGAAATTAAGGATCGTAGCTCAATGCGCAGAATGAGAACACTTCCTTAAATATCTGACTACTCAGTTCTAGATGTAGCTAGCTGGGAATGTATTTGTTTCCAGTTTTCAGATATTCAAAATATTAAACATTTTAGGGTAAAATGGGGTGAGCGTTTCAAAACACCAGCTCTCTTATTTTCGTCACAACGTTTCAATTTCTATTACGGATTATTTCTGTCATCGATGAAGCACCAGTACGTAGGCAAGAAATACGGTCAGTAAGGTTCATCATGTACGTTGATTAACTATTACGCCAGCCAGTGGCACGACTTTGAAACGATGATTAGAACAGAGGGTGCGCTTCTAATCATGAAGGAAATATGTTGTCCTTGCAATTAGGAAAGTGGCTGGAGAGAAGCACGTATTCACGTCTGATTACCATAACGTATGCAGCCTTAAACTTGTATTGGCACGACATCTATTGTATGCTTCCAATTGCAATTCACCTCCCTCAAAACAGATTCAATTCTTGCTGCTCAAACTTGTTATTACCAGAAGATTTAACTCTCATAAGTATAAAAGAGAGTCTCGGAGAACGAGAGGCTTAAAGAACGGAAGGAAAAAAATGTACTGTTGGTATCTCCTATTTCTTCGATCTTAACTCAGTTCACGTTCGATGCGTTTGTGCAGTTCCTGTAAGTTTCAGTCCCAGGAGGAGAAAGAAATGTCCTGGACTCGGAAGTGTTTTCCCCTACCCCCAACCCTCTTACTCCCATCCAATCTCTGGTGCGGCATTTGTAGAGCTGAAGGAGCTAAAGTGAGTTTCAGAGGAGAGTGTACCTTTCCGTCTAAGTTCCCACGGCGCCGCGCCGGTGGGAATGGGAAGACATACGGGCGGGATCAACAGGTGGATGGCGAGGTCAAGCTGGCCGACTTGGCAGCTGCCTCGCAGCTGTCCCACACGGCGCGTCTGCAGGACATCCCAAAAAGTGTCTTTTTGTTCTGAAACTGGCTGTAATCAGCAACTGAACCGATACTGCACTGATGGCAAATAATGTCATTGAAAGTGGAAAGCTCGAATAGAAAGTGAACTCGAGATACTCCAAGAAAATTTCGAAGGTTGTTAAGGAATACTTTCTATTTCGGTATAAGGGACACTATGTCTCTAACGGCTCTTTGCAGACTAACAATTTAATTATGTTCCATTCGATTTGGTACCCCAGCTACCTACATATCTGCGCAGCAACCCCACGTACACTTCTATCACACTGTGTTCAGAATATCTTCTCGGTGTACACTTCAGTACGTAAGAAATTTACGACTGTTCCCTGACGGGTACCGTTTAAGATGCTGATCTCCATCATCACGGTAGAGTGTTAGACTGTCTCACACGCTCAAGATTCCAGGAGTTTTACGTAGGACTTCCTCGACAGCGACAATCCCAGTAACCTTGTGCATGTTAGTATTTTCCAGAGACTCTTTACCGGCCACTAGAGGAAGAAGTCTATAGATGCCGTGTCTGGCGACCGACGTGGCCATGGACTGGCAGTACTGCGACCATTGTTTTCCGAGCCGGCTGCAATTATTTTGCAGTTATCCACCGGAAATCACGTGTTATTTAATACTCAGACAGTACCTGAAATTCTTTCGAAATTTTATCTGTGTTCACTCTGCGGAAAGAATTGAACGAGGTTTCTACGTCTAAATATTACAGGAGGTGACTTTTATCTTTTTAATATTGTATCAAATCATAAACAGCAAATAGAGAAAGCACTTCAGGCGATAACAGATTTGCAAACTAGACACAGAAGAATATAAAAGCGTATTATGTTGTGTGAACCACATTTGGTTCCTTCTACATAATATACACCTTTCAAGGAAGAGTTCTCTCTTATTTTTCGTATTAAGTTTCCGTAGCAGGAATGGTTTTCTTTTTCCGTCACTCCATCACGGAACCTTGCGGAGAAATGATTGTAAAGTACATTGTACCCTAGGTGATGGAAACAGTTCAATCTGAAAATAAGCTTAGCGATAGAAATTGGTCACTGAATGAAACAAGTATCTCCGATCATGACACTGGCATCCGGAGAACTTTTCCCAAGGGCGGGAGGCTCTAAAATAGCCATTTTTCAAATAAATGAGCTGGTGAGATGATTCAAATGGCTCTAAGCACTATGGGACTTAATATCTGAGGCCATCAGTCCCCTAGAACTTAGAACTACTTAAACCTAACTAACCTAAGGACATCATACACATCCATGCCCGAGGCAAGATTCGAACCTGCCACCGTAGCAGCTGCGTGGGTCCGGACTGAAGCGCCTAGAACCACTAGGCCACAGCGGGCGGCGAGGTGGTCAATTTCGAGTCATGTCATGCTATAAGAACTAAATTTTATCGCTGACACAAAAAACTTTTTATATTCCATAGAATTAATGGTTGCCACACAACATATGAATAAAAACTCTGAACTCTCTATCTCTATATTCCACGGAAAGAGTGGCTGGGGGGGGGGGGGGGGCGAGGTGGTGGTGGTGGGGGGGGGGGGGGTGCCCCGCCTTGCATCCGCTTCGCTCAGCCATCCCTTACGGTAGCCGACGATAATAGACAGTTTTGATATCCACATGCTGTCAAACACTGGATCACTGTCGCCTCCAAGGTTACCATGGCACCCCTTATCTCTTCCTTTCGTTTTCTACTCGCAGTTGGAATGAACGAATAACAACTGGCTGTATGTTCCCCTTTCCAACCTGATTTATGTTACCTTGTCTTCAGGGTCGTTATGTGAGATGCACTTTGGTGATAGGATAGTCGTTCTGAGTCTATCGCTAAACTTCTTCAACAGTGTTCCGCCAAAGGAAGAGCTTCTTCCTTGCAGCAATTCCAATAACAGTTCAAAAAGAGTTTTCTACGAAAAAAAAACTACAACACCAAAAGATATTCAATGTTGTGTAATGAAATTTCTGCAATACATTGGTCTAGGTACCATATTTGTGATTAATGTCGCAAGAACATACAGTAAGTTGATGTAAGTACGAGATAAGCAATTGCAAATGGTTCAAATGGTTCAAGTGGCTCTGAGCACTACGGGACTTAACAGCTGTGGTCATCAGTCCCCTAGGACTTAGAACTACTTAAACTCAACTAACCTAAGGACATCACACACATACATGCCTGAGGCAGGATTCGAACTTGCGACCGTAGCAGTCGCGCGGTTCCGGACTGAAGCGCCTAGAACCGCTAGCAGAGCAGTACAAATACTATCAATCAGCTATTTAACACTGACATATGTAAAGTTACACAACACACGATGGTCTTCCTTCTCGGCAGTGCCCCATGGCTTTCCAGAGCCCAGTCTTTTTGCGGCCGTGACCAACACTGCCAGCAATCATATAGGGTGGCTACATTTCCGTCGTCTTTTTGCGTGTCGCAGAAGGAACGTCCAGCGTCTCGTAGCCCTATTAGACGACCATGTTGAATCTCAGTGAGGTATTGGTAAAGGTGTCTTTGTCGCGTTTAAGGCGTTATGGCTGACATCAACTTACCACGACCGTCACAGCATGTATTCAAAGGAAACCTGATATGCATCCCTATAGTGGCACTACTAGCGCCACTGTTACGCGATTTGCTCGAAATTTGAATAGACATAATCTCAACCACTTAAAACAGCGCACTGATCAGTTTGGAACTCTGTAACATTAGAGCTTGCTGTTTTTTTCTTTTTTTCAGTCAAGCTCATCACTGTTCATAATTTGTCTGTAGATCTCTTTATGTTGGCAATGTGAAATGCGTGACCCCAAGTAAATGAGAATCACAGGTGACCATCGTCAGTAAGCTATCAAAAGAAACTCACATGACATAACAGCCAACAGCCTTTTACCAGCAAGGCCTCTAGTCTCTACATTACGTATGTTAAATTCTCTGTAAGTTTCATCTCCATAGCGATTACTTGTTTATTATTTATCAAGTTCACCTAAATAAAACAATGAAGTTATGAAACATGGGAACGTACTCAGCTGTTTGATGAACACACGTATGAAAGTGAATGCTGACTGAAGTTTTCTGCTTTTAAAGGAAACTACACAGGCTGCTACCATGATTAGTACCACTGTAATGCCATTTCTTTGAGACGCATATCACACAGTTCCAACAAAATGTGTTATCGTTTATATAGTTGGACAACTCGTATCACCACAAAATTGAACTTCTAATAAACTGAATTAATTGGTCAATCTACACGCTGCATGCGATGGAGTAGTTAAGAGAGTTTAAGGGAATTCAGATATTTACCAGCAGCTCACTGACAGGCTAGTGCAGATTTTCTGTAATGTTACTTAGTATCTTTAGGCACACACAAGGACACAGCGATTTTCTTCTCTCACTATTGTTTTTGAAACACATGGTGTGAAACGAGCAATGTGCTGCATTCAAAGAGATCGAGGTACTCGCTGTTTAGGCGAATACAGTGTTAGGTTTCGTCTGTTATTTACCATTCCCTTTTCACTTAAAGGCACATAGGATTAGCCCGTTGGTTTCATTGCCTTTATGATTTTCAAAAATTATGACTCTGCGCTGCCCTTAAAAGAACTGCACTTTTGATCCAATCAACGTGGCGTGGCTTCTTGCGGGCAACCACGCCACAATGATATCTTCATGTTGTTGTTGTGATCTTCAGTCCAGAGACTGGTTTAATGCAGCACTCCATGCTGCTCTATCCTGTACAAGACTCTCCATCTCCAAGTAACTAGGTACTGCAAACATCATCCTTCTGAATCTCCTTAGTGTATTCATCTCTTGGCCACCCTCTAAGATTTTTACCCTCCACGCTGCCCTCCAGTACTAAATTAGTGATCCCTTGATGCCTCAGAACATGTCCTACCAACAGAACCCTTCTTCTAGTCAAGTTGTGCCACAATTCCCTCTTCTCCAAAATTATATTCAGTAACTCCTAATTAGTTACGTGATCTACCCATCTAATCTTCAGCATTCTTCTAAAGCACCACATTTCGGAAGTTTCTTTACTCTCCTTGCCCAAACTATTTATCGTCCATGTTTCAGTTCCATACATGGGTGCATTCGAAACAACTACTTTCAGAAAAGACTTCCTGACTTTTTTCTCTTCTTCATAAACCCTTTTCTTGCCATACCAAGTATACATTTTATATCCTCTCTACTTCGACCACCATCAATTATTTTGCTGAAACTTTCTGGCAGATTAAAACTGTGTACCTAACCGAGACTCGAACTGGGGACATTTGCTTTCACGGGCAAGTGCTCTCCATCTGAGCTACCCAAGCACGATTCACACCCCGTCCGCACAGCTTTATTTCTGCCAGTATTTCGTCTCCTACCATCCAAACTTCACAGAAGCTCTCCTGCGAACCTTGCAGAGCTATCACTCCTTGAAGAAAGGATATTGCGTAGACATGGCTTAGCCAGAGCCTGGGGGATGTTTCCAGAATGAGATTTTCACTCTGCAGCGGAGTGTGCGCTGATATGAAACTTCCTGGCGGATTAAAACTGTGTGCCGGACCGAGACTCGAACTCGGGACCTTTGCCTTTCGCGGGCAAGTCCTCTACCATCTGAGCTACCCAAGCACGACTCACGCCCCGTCCTCACAGCTTTACTTCCAGGAGTGCTAGTTCTGCAACGTTTGCAGGAGAGCTTCTGTGAAGTTTGGAAGGTAGGAGACGAGATATTGGCAGAAGTAAAGCTGTGAGGACGGGGTGTGAGTCGTGCTTGGGTAGCTCAGATGGAAAGTCTGTTTTCGGCTGCGATGGGGCGAGGACGTCCGCTGCGCTCCGCCGTGCGCGACCGTGAGCGCTTGCTTGTGTTTACCTTCTCGCGGCGCGAGTTGTATTTGTTCAAAGTTCAGTGCGACTATGGCACTCACATAGCGCCACGATACGATCAAAATTACTTTCCAACCAGATCACGCGCGTCCTCGAGCCTATGAAATAGAACAGTTCATACGCGACGATCTATGTTTAGATCCGGCGACTGTCGTCGGAATACATTTTTCTATTACGGCGAGCGTGGTTTATGTTAAAATGATCAGTGCAGAGGTCTGCGCGACAGTGGCGTCTATATACTCGAACTCACTCAGATTCAAACACTCTGACGGGCATATCGGTGCAGTGACGGTGGATCATGCAGGCATGGGCCCAAGGACTGTAAGGGTTTTTCAGGCTCCCCTTCGTGGACCCAGAGGAAGTTGTCAAGGACGCTTCCGACCATATGGCAATGTCATCAGTCACGTTGCAGAAAAGTGGCAAACTTTCTCGACGTATAAGGTCTACAATGGTGTGCGCCAAATTAAACTCGAGCTCAAGAAACATGTGCCGTCCTATTTGAACATCGGTGGCTGTCGTGCAATCATCATGTACGACGGTCAACCGCGTACCTGTTCCGGATGTGGGCAGGAAGGCCATGTTCGGTCGAGTTGCTTACAACGTAGAATTGCGCAGATACCAGTGGGAGACTCCGTTTCCCCGACGGGGACGACAATCCTGCCCCTCACGTACGCTCAGACGACGATGCGCACCATGGATGAGGACGAAACGGGCGATCAGACACATCCATCGACGTCAGAAGTACCAAGGGAAAAAGGGGAAGGCCCCTCGATGCCAACCCATATGTCGCCCCCTCCACAGCAACAACAACAGCAGCAGTCCCACGGAATCCAGACGCAACATAACATTCAGAACGCGATGGACGTAGACGCGAACGTTGTCCCGACCGCGGCTTTCCTAGCTGAAGGTGAAACGATGCTGGATTGTCTCCCACATTCGGATACGGATGTCCACGTTCGAAAGCAACGTTCGCCTCGACGACGCAAGTGACGTCGGCGGACCCCTTCTGACGATTGCCTCCTACACACGGCCGGTCAAGAAGGTGACATCTCATCAGACGGCATGGATGGTGCGCCTGCTGAGGATCTAAGTGGTGTAGACGGTTCACTTGCCCATACTAGGAGTGCCCAGTTACTTCTTGCACCACAGATGCAGCAGGTCGCGTCGATGGATGGCGATCCGTCTACCTCTACCAAAGACGACGTACGTGAGAGAGATTTAGGTGCCGATCAGCTACACAGCATCGTGTTGCACCCACTGTGGTCGGACGATGTTGAGGAACTTCCTGAAGAGGGCACGGGTGACAGGGGAGGGGGTGGCATTGGGGATGCCACTCCTAGCGTGAAAGACTCATAATTTGTAACGGGTTTGGTGGGTCCGGCATCTCTTGCGGTTAGCTTTGATTGCCATGGCGTCTACCCTAGGTGAAGAGGCTAGGCAGCACACCTTTCGCCTTGCCACAATCAATATCAACGCGATAAGGGCACCACACAAACTGACAATGCTACAACGCATGCTCGATGCGGCGGACATCGACGTGGCCTTCTTACAGGAAGTATGTGTCGCTAGTTTCTACGGATATACCACCCACATCTCCCACGCCTCTTCTACCGATTGTGGTGTGGCTGTCCTGCTACGGGACGGTTTGGCGGCTACGGACGTACTGTACTTACCGAGTGCAAGAGCCATGGCAGTAACTGTGAACGGTGTACGACTCATCAATGTATATGCCCCTTCAGGATCAGGGAGACGGAGAGATCGGGCCCGCTTTTTTTCGGAAGATATTACGCGTCTATTTATGGGCCGCATAGACGATATGGTGATCGGAGGAGATTTTAACTGTACCTTATCCCCGTCTGATCAGCAGCCACATCACGTCCCGTGTGCGGAATTGGAAATGCTAGTGCGTGACCTCCACCTGATCGACACGTGGCGCCACATCCACGGCCCAGCTCCTGGTTACACCCCTTATACAAGTCATTCATCAAGTCGGTTAGACAGGATTTACGTCACAAGCACCCTTTCGACGGCGACGAGAGGAGCAGAGCTCTGGCCCACTGCATTCACCGACCACACAGCCTATATTTGCACCATTGCTCTCCAACCTGCACGTGTGTGGCGCAGTATGCCCCCCTGGAAACTGAACGTCGCCCATTTGGACGAGCCGGCATGTAAAGGTGCTATCGAAGAGTCGTGGAAAGCGTCCTTACAGCGTCGTGGTCGTTACCGATCGACTCTCAGTTGGATGGATTGAATGCGCGAAACCTGCTGTTAGGCGCACCTTCATGGCTTACGGCCGGGAAGCGGCGCCATGGAGGAGAAGCACAGAAAACTTTTATTACACTGTCCTACGGGAATGTCTTGATATGGAGCCCTCACCTGACAGGCAGATCATAGTCAATCGCGCGAAAGCGAAGCTCGTCTCCTTAGCACGCCATCATTTACGGGGCGCTGTTATACGGTCGCGTGCTCCAGACATGATACAATCAGAAAGGTCATCTATGCACCACGTGCTCCTAGAACGCAGGAGGCGCCGCAGGGCACTGGTAACCGACATGATTACGGACGACGGACGACACGTGGCAGAACAAGCAGATATAGCAGAAGCCTTCTATGGGCATCACGCTCAATTTTATTCAGCAGTGCTCCCTGATATGGCGATGGTAGACACCGTTTCAGCACATGTCCACGGTACAGTTCCACCAGACATGGTACCGACTTTACTGGGAGAAGTGACAGAAGAGGAAGTGCTCGACGCCATTGGTAGAGGTGCTCCCCATAAATCACCAGGAATCGATGGATTACCATTAGAGTTCTATCGAGAATTTAAACAACTGTTGGTACCGTGTTGGGTTGAAATTTCTCAGGAATTGATGTCCCCGGATATACCGTTGCCTGCAGCGTTCTTGGGAGGTCTGATTCTCCCCATCCATAAGTCGAAGGGACGGAATCATGTCCGCGATTATCGCCCCTTAACGTTATAGAACAGCTACTTCAAGATCTTTTCGAGGCTGCTATCAAAACGTATTCGCGGCACACTACTGCACGTCCTGTCCAGCGATCAGACGTCCTTGCGGGGACCCAACAACATCAGAACTGCGTTATCCCGTTACAGAGATCTCATCTCCCTTGCACAGGTGAGACGTTTGCCGGCAGCCCTGGCGTCTATCGTCTTTAGCCAGGCTTTTGACCGTGTGGGCCACACTTTCCTCACGGCCGTTCTACGGCGCATGGAATAATCCGACCCCTTTATCACAATGTTGACACGCCTTCTGCATGGGGCTACTTCTCGAGTTCTTGTTAATGGAAGACTGACGGCACCCATGCCGATCCGCATATCAGTACGACAGGGATGTCCATTATGAACATTGTTATTTGCATTGCCCTTAGAACCTTTGTTGTGTGGTCTCCGAGACAGGCTCACTGGGATACAGTTCGGCGGCTCCATCTATCGCTGCACCGCCTATGCGGATGATTTGATGATCGTCATACGTGGAGCTGACGATATGGCCGCGGCTTTGGACTGGATTGCAACCTACGGTACAGCTTCTGGTAGCCAAATCAACGTTGACAAGTCTGTCGCCTTGAGCATCGGGATTGGGCTACCGCAGGAACACATTGGCCCCTTACGCTTCAGTGATACTGTCCGCTGCTTGGGCTTAGATTTCATGAACGACATGCGACAAGCGACGACGTTCAATTATCGAAGCCTTCTTAACCAAATTAGGGCCGGAATTGCAAATCAGCGCTTGCGATCCCTCAACATCGTTCAGCGGGCGTATTATGCCAATGTATACCTTGCGTCCCGCATACCGCACGTCGCCCAAACGCTACCCGTTCCGAAATCCTTGGCTCGTAGCATTACGGCAGCGCTGGGATACTTCGTCACCGCTGGTATGTTACTGAAGATCAGATACGTCTCTCTTACCCTCCCCAAGGAAAAAGATGGTCTCGGCCTAGTTAACGTCAATGATAGGGCCATTGCCCTCTATTTTAGCTCACATTTATGTCTGCTGCGCCGTTGTCCTACGAGCCTCACGAGTCTGCTTCTGACGGCGCTACGACCTGCTTCACTAAGAGCGCCGGTGCCACAACAGGACATCCCAGCGACCCTCTTTTATATAGGACGTTTCTATTTAGAACAAAGTTATTGCAATGTAGCGCTCACGACACCACAAATGGCCACAACTCGACGCCTATATCATGACATGCTGCAACGCCGCCCCCTAAATGTGGTCGAACTAAAATATCCTGACGTACGGTGGCGCGTGGTGTGGAAGACTGTACACGATGCCATGCTTGATTCCGATGTTGTTTCCCAATGGTACGTAGTCGTTAATGGGAAGCTGGTGACGCAAGAACTTCTCTACAATATCCACATGGCAGAATCTCTCAATTGTGTGGGCTGTAATACAGTAGATTCTGACGAGCACCGCCTCAGCTGTGGAGATGCGGAACCGGTTTGGCACCTCGTGCGGCAGATGCTGGCTTATCTCTTGCAAGTTAGGCCAGAGCATATATCTGCATGCACGTTACTGTTTCCGGATGAGACATTTTACCCCAAGACTCGAACCAACTCCGTCACCTGGATACGTGGACATGCGGTCCATTACCTCTGTCGTGACGGACACAAGAATTTCCTTGACTTCTTGCTCTATTTGCAAGAAAGACATCATGCTATTTCCGGGCATACCAGATATCGACAATGCTTCGCAAACTACCTATGGAGTGCCTTTCACAGCCCGCCGTGTAGCTGGAATGTTCCAGGCAGTGGCAGATGAGGACAGAACGATCTGCAAACGATCATATATTGAACAATCTTTATCAGTGGGCGCAGTCGCTGGGAAGTCTAACTACGAAGTGGTTGCTTTCTTTTTATGTTATTTATGTTTACTATCTTCGATGGTCCCCCCCATGAACCATGGACCTTGCCGTTGGTGGGGAGGCTTGCGTGCCGCTGCGACACCGATAGCCGTACCGTAGATGCAACCACAACGGAGGGGTATCTGTTGAGAGGCAAGACAAACGTGTGGTTCCTGAAGAGGGCCAGCAGCCTTTTCAGTAGTTGCAAGGGCAACAGTCTGGATGATTGACTGATCTGGCCTTGTAACAATAACCAAAACGGCCTTGCTGTGCTGGTACTGCGAACAACTGAAAGCAAGAAGAAACTACAGCCGTAATTTTTCCTGAGGGCATGCAGCTTTACTGTATGATTCAATGATGATGGCGTCCTCTTGGGTAAAATATTCCGGAGGTAAAATAGTCCCCCATTCGGATCTCCGGGCGGGGACTACTCAAGAGGATGTCGTTATCAGGAGAAAGAAAACTGGAATCATGAAAGAAGGCTGTATACATGGAAGAAGCCTGGAGATACTGACAGGTTTCAGATAGATTATATAATGATAAGACAGAATTAGGAACCAGGTTTTAAATTGTAAGACATTTCCAAGGGCAGATGTGGACTCTGACCACAATCTATTGGTTATGAACTGTAGATTAAAACTGAAGAAACTGCAAAAAGGTGGGAATTTAAGGAGATGGGACCTGGATAAACTGACTAAACCAGAGGTTGTACAGAGTTTCAGGGAGAGCATAAGGGAACAATTGACAGGAATGGGGGGAAGAAATACAGTAGAAGAAGAATGGGTAGCTCTGAGGGTTGAAGTAGCGAAGGCAGTAGAGGATCAAGTAGGTAAAAAGACGAGCGCTAGTAGAAATCCTTGGGTAACAGAAGAAATATTGAATTTAATTGATGAAAGGAGAAAATATAAAATTGCAGTAAATGAAGCAGGAAAAAAGGAATACAAACGCCTCAAAAATGAGATCGACAGGAAGTGCAAAATGGCTAAGCAGGGATGGCTAGAGGACAAATGTAAGGATGTAGAGGCCTATCTCACTAGGGGTAAGATCGATACTGCCTACAGGAAAATTAAAGAGACCTTTGGAGATAAGAGAACCACTTGTATGAACATCAAGAGCTCAGATGGAAACCCAGTTCTAAGCAAAGAAGGGAAAGCAGACAGGTGGAAGGAGTATAAAGAGGGTCTATACAAGGGCGATGTACTTGAGGACAATATTATGGAAATGGAAGAGGATGTAGATGAAGATGAAATGGGAGATACGATACTGCGTGAAGAGTTTGACAGAGCAGTGAAAGACCTGAGTCGAAACAAGGCCCCCGGAGTAGACAACATTCAATTAGAACTACTGACGGCCTTGGGAGAGCCAGTCCTAACAAAACTCTACCATCTGGTGAGCAAGATGTATGAAACAGGCGAAATACCCTCAGACTTCAAGAAGAATATAATACTTCCAATCCCAAAGAAAGCCGGTGTTGACAGATGTGAAAATTACCGAACTATCAGTTTAATAAGTCACAGCTGCAAAATACTAACACGAATTCTTTACAGACGAATGGAAAAACTAGTAGAAGCCAACCTCGGGGAAGATCAGTTTGGATTCCGTAGAAACACTGGAACACGTGAGGCAATACTGACCTTACGACTTATCTTAGAAGAAAGATTAAGGAAAGGCAAACCTACGTATCTAGCATTTGTAGACTTAGAGAAAGCTTTTGACAATGTTGACTGGAAAACTCTCTTTCAAATTCTAAAGGTGGCAGGGGTAAAATACAGGGAGCGAAAGGCTATTTACAATTTGTACAGAAACCAGATGGCAGTTATAAGAGTCGAGGGACATGAAAGGGAAGCAGTGGTTAGGAAGGGAGTAAGACAGAGTTGTAGCCTCTCCCCGATGTTGTTCAATCTGTATATTGAGCAAGCAGTAAAGGAAACGAAAGAAAAGTTCGGAGTAGGTATTAAAATTCATGGAGAAGAAATAAAAACTTTGAGGTTCGCCGATGACATTGTAATTCTGTCAGAGACAGCAAAGGACTTGGAAGAGCTGTTGAATGGAATGGACAGTGTCTTGAAAGGAGGATATAAGATGAACATCAACAAAAGCAAAACGAGGATAATGGAATGTAGTCTAATGAAGTCGGGTGATGCTGAGGGAATTAGATTAGGAAATGAGACACTTAAAGTAGTAAAGGAGTTTTGCTATTTGGGGAGCAAAATAACTGATGATGGTCGAAGTAGAGAGGATATAAAATGTAGACTGGCAATGGCAAGGAAAGCGTTTCTGAAGAAGAGAAATTTGTTAACATCGAGTATAGATTTAAGTGTCAGGAAGTCATTTCTGAAAGTATTTGTATAGAGTGTAGCCATGTATGGAAGTGAAACATGGACGATGAATAATTTGGACAAGAAGAGACTCTGGCTCTGAGCACTATGGGACTCAACTGCTGAGGTCTTCAGTCCCCTAGAACTTAGAACTAGTTAAACCTAACTAACCTAAGGACATCACAAACATCCGTGCCCGAGGCAGGATTCGAACCTGCGACCGTAGCGGTCTTGCGGTTCCAGACTGCAGCGCCTTTAACCGCACGGCCACTTCGGCCGGCGACAAGAAGAGAATAGAAGCTTTCGAAATGTGGTGCTACAGAAGAATGCTGAAGATTAGATGGGTAGATCACATAACTAGTGATGAAGTATTGAATAGGATTGGGGAGAAGAGAAGTTTGTGGCACAACTTGACCAGAAGAAGGGATCGGTTGATAGGACATGTTCTAAGGCATCAAGGGATCACCAATTTAGTATTGGAGGGCAGCGTGGAGGGTAAAAATCGTAGAGGGAGACCAAAAGATGAATACACTAAGCAGATTCAGAATGATGTAGGTTGCAGTAGGTACTGGGAGATGAAAAAGCTTTCACAGGATAGAGTAGCATGGAGGGCTGCATCAAACCAGTCTCAGGACTGAAGACCACAACAATAACAACAACATCTTCGATGGTGCCTTCATTCTGTTTTAGTTTTCCAGGCTTGATTAACTATGACTGTTCGCACATTGATATCTACATATAAAAAAATAAAAAATAAAATAAAATAAAAATAAAAAAATATATAGAAAAAAAGGTGAGCAGGAGACCTGCGTTCGAATCCAAATAAATACACAAGAAGAAAATAAGAGCAAAATGAGCAATAAATAAAATAAAGTATTATACCCTTTCCTCTCTCCTTTTTATAAAATGTTCAGGGGCATACTTAATTTTTGTTCGTGGGCGGAACCTGAAGTGGTGGCGAACGGCCGTCCTAGTTAGCTTTAGGATGAAAGTGGCGGTGGCACTAGCTTTGTTTTTAGGCTAGATAGGTTTTTGGGGGTAGTATGGGTGATAGGGGCCCACGCCTGAAGTGGAGGAGGTAATTTTCTTTCTTTCTTTTTTTTTTTTTTAAAAAAAAAAAAAAGAAAGAGGTCAGTGGTTCAAGTCTGCCCTCGAGTTAAGAGATTAATTTCTTATTTTCGCAGAAAAAAAAATGGTAGAGCACTTGCCCGCGAAAGGCAAAGGTCCCGAGTTCGAGTCTCGGTCCGGCACACAGTTTTAATCTGCCAGGAAGTTTCATATCAGCGCACACTTCGCTGCAGAGTGAAAATCTAATTCTGAATTATTTTGCTTCCCAAACTTCAAAACTCATCTACTGCTTTAAGTGTCCTCTTTCCTAATATGATTCCATCACCTGATTTAACCCGACTACATTCCATTATCATCGTTTTACTTTTCTTGATGTTCATCGTATACCCTCCTTTCAAGACACTGTCCATTCCGTTCAATTGCTCTTCCAGGTCATTTCTCTCTCTGACAGACTTACAATGTCGTCGGCAGACCTCAAAGTTTTTATTTCTTCTCCATGGATATGAATTCCTACTACAATTTTTTTTTTTTTTTTTTTTTTTTTTTTACTGCTTGCTCAATATACAGATTGAATAACATCGGGGAAAGGCTACAACCCTGTCTCACTCGCTTCCCAACCACTGCTTCCCTTTCATGTCCCTCGACCCTTATAACTATCATATCGTTTCTCCACAAATTGTAAACAGCCTTTCACTCCATGTGTTTCAACTCTGCCACCTTCACAATTTGAAAGAGAGTGTTCCTGTCAACATTGTCAAAATTTTTCTCGAGGTCTACGAATGCTAGAAACGTAGGTTTGCCTTTTCTTAATCTATCTTCTCATGTAAGTCGTACGGTCAGTATTGCCTCGCGTGTTCCAACATTTCTATGGAATCCAAACTAATCTCCCCTGAGGTCGGCTTCTACCAGTGTTCCCATTCGTCTGTAAAGAATTTGTTTTAGTACACTGCAGCCGCGACTTATTAAACGGATAGCTGGGTTATTTTCATACATGTCAACACCTGCTTTCTTTGAGATTGGGATTATTACATTCTTCTTGTAGTCTGGGGGTATTTCGCCTGTTTCATTCATCTTGCTCACCAGATGGTGGAGTTTGTCACGGCTGGCTCTCCCAAGGCTATCAGTAGTTCTAATGGAATATTGTCTACTCCTGGGGCCTTGTTCCGACTTAGGTCTTTCAGTCCTCTGTCAAATTCTTCACGCAGTATCACATAACCCTTTTAATCGTCATCTACGTCCCCTTCTATTTCCGTAATATTGCCCTCAAGTACATCGCCCTTGCATAGACCCACTATATACTCCATCCACATTTATGCTTTCCCTTCTTTGCTTAGGACTAGTTTTCCATCTGAGCTCATCGTATCCATACAGGCGGTTCTCTTTTCTCCAAAGAACTCTTTAATTTTCCTGTAGACAGTATGTATTCTACCCCTAGTGATATATGGTTTACAACCTTATATTTGTCCTCTAGGCACCCCTGTTTAGCCATTTTGCACTTCCTGGTGATCTCATTTTTGAGACGTTTGTACTCTTTATCTCCTGCTTCGTTTACTGCATTTTTATATTTTCTCATTTCATCAATTAAATTCAATATCTTTTCTGTTACCCAAGGATTTGTACTAGCCCAGTCTTTTTACATACTTGATCCTCTGCTGACTTCACTGTTTTATCTCTCAAAGTTGCCACCAAATGTGGAACGTTAGCTCTAAAATTCATTTATTAATTTCAGCTTCTTGTTCTTGCGTATAACGTAATGTACTTTACGCTTTAAACGATTTTGTTTGTATTTATTGGTAGCAAACTCCTCAGTCCTTAAGTATCGTATATGCTAGATCCAGTTTGTATTCATTTATATACACATAAAACCTAGTCAATTAACGAAACTTTATGTGCCTGATTTTAGTGCATACTTTAAACTACGTGCTTCTTGTGCATCATGTGTAGTGATTACGGAAAGCTCCAAGTAGGTTTCAGCATGTGATTGAAGAAAGCTATTTATCGCAATGTCAACATGGCTTCGAGAAATAAAGGTAATGTCCCATTATTTTTACCAAATTTTGAACTAGAATGTGTTTAGAAATTGCTGTATGAGGTTAATGTAGCCTATGTTTTTGACTTAGTGATTATTTCCTTACATTTTTATCGATGTATCACAGGGTCTACATCCTACAACGATCTATTGTTTCAAATTTACAAGAGAGAATGCAAGATGAAAATGATAGTGAAGAAAAAGAGAAGGAACAATGTCACAGATGACTCAGTCATAGTGAGGAAACGCCCAGAACACCAAAGCCTGTGCCATCTCTAACAGCAAGGATGCTCCATGCCATGGATCGGCCTGACATGATGAATAAAAAACAGAAAAGATGTTTCCAATGCATATTGCCTAGATGTAAGGGTCTCACATGTGTGCAGTGCACCAAAAGCAAAATAGATAAGAGTTTCACGCAAACAAGGAATTGTTTCTGCTGTTCCATAAAAAATAGCAGAATTTTGAAGAACTGTGTGCTTGTATTCCCAGATATACACTGAAGCGCCAAAAAACCTGGTACAGGCATGCGTGTTCAAATACAGCGGCATGTAAACAGGCAGATTACGGCGCTGCTATCGGCAACGTCTATATACGACAACAAGTGGTCTGACGCAGTTGCTAGATGGGTACGGCTGCTACAGTGGCATGTTATCAAGATTTAGTGAGTTTGAAAGTGGTGCTACAGTCGGCGCCCTATCGATGGGATACAGTATCTCCGAAGAAGTGATGAAGTGGGGATTTTCCCATACGACTATTTCACGAGTCTACCATGAATATTAGGAAACGGGTAAAACCAATTCTCCGACATCGCTGCGGCCGGAAAGAAATTCCTGCAAACGACGACTGAAGAGAATCGTTCAACGTGACGGAATGGCTACCCTTCCACAAATTGCTGCAGATTTCAGTGTTGGGCCATCAACAAGTGTCAAAGTGCGAACCATTCATCGAAAAATCATCGATACGGGCTTCCGGAGCCGAAGGAACACTCGTGTACACTCGATGATGACTGCACGAGACAAAACTTTATGCCTCACCTGATCCCGCCCGTCAACACGGACAACGGACTGTTGACCGGAAAAAAAAGGTTCAAATGGCTCTGAGCACTAAGGCATTCATAATCAAAACGTCTTCGGTCCCGGATTCGATCCCCGCCACTGCTTAAATTTTGATAAGTAATCAGCATTGGCGGCCGAAGAGTTCCGGCATAAGAAGTCAGCCTCATTCTGCCAACGGCTTTGTCAAAGAGGGCGGAGGAGCGGATAGAGGTTCAGGGCACTCTCTTGTCCTAGGGGTGGGAAATTGCCCCTAAAGGCGGAAGAATCAGCAATGATCAACGACATGAGAATGCAGAAGGCAATGGAAACCACTGCATTAAAGACACGTAACGTGTATCCACAGGACATGTGGCCTGTAATTGAAGAAGTGTCATGATGATCTCTCCATTGGCAAAAGATTCCGGAATAGTCCCCCATTCGGATCTCCGGGAGGGGACTGCCAAGGGGGAGGTTAACATGAGAAAAAGATTGAATAATCAACGACAGGACAACGTTCTACGAGTTGGGGCGTGGAATGTCAGAAGCTTGAACGTGGTAGGGAAACTAGAAAATCTGAAAAGGGAAATGCAAAGGCTCAATCTAGATATAGTAGGGGTCAGTGAAGTGAAGTGGAAGGAAGACAAGGATTTCTGGTCAGATGAGTATCGGGTAATATCAACAGCAGCAGAAAATGGTATGACAGGTGTAGGATTCGCTATGAACAGGAAGGTAGGGCAGAGGGTGTGTTACTGTGAACAGTTCAGTGACCGGGTTGTTCTAATCAGAATCGACAGCAGACCAACACCGACAACGACAGTTCAGGTATACATGCCGACGTCGCAAGCTGAAGATGAACAGATAGAGAAAGTGTATGAGGATATTGAAAGGGTAATGCAGTATGTAAAGGGGGACGAAAATCTAATAGTCATGGGCGACTGGAATGCAATTGTAGGGGAAGGAGTAGAAGAAACGGTTACAGGAGAATATGGGCTTGGGACAAGGAATGAAAGAGGAGAAAGACTAATTGAGTTCTGTAACAAGTTTCAGCTAGTAATAGCGAATATCCTGTTCAAGACTCACAAGAGGAGCAGGTATACTTGGAAAAGGCCGGGAGATACGGGAAGATTTCAATTAGATTACATCATGGTCAGACAGAGATTCCGAAATCAGATACTGGATTGTAAGGCGTACCCAGGAGCAGATATAGACTCAGATCACAATATAGTAGTGATGAAGAGTAGGCTGAAGTTCAAGGCATTAGTCAGGAAGAATCAATACGCAAAGAAGTGGGATACGGAAGTACTAAGGAATGACGAGATACGTTTGAAGTTCTCTATCGCTATAGATACAGCAATAAGGAATAGCGCAGTAGGCAGTACAGTTGAAGAGGAATGGACATCTCTAAAAAATACCATCACAGAAGTTGGGAAGGAAAACGCAGGTACAAAGAAGGTAGATGCGAAGAAACCATGGGTAACAGAAGAAATACTTCAGTTGATTGATGAAAGGAGAAAGTACAAACATGTTCCGGGAAAATCAGGAATACAGAAATACAAGTAGCTGAGGAATGAAATAAACAGGAAGTGCAGGGAGGCTAAGACGAAATGGCTGCAGGAAAAATGTGAAGACATCGAAAAAGATATGATTGTCGGAAAGACAGACTCAGCATACAGGAAAGTCAAAACAACCTTTGGTGACATTAAAAGCAACGGTGGTAACATTAAGAGTGCAACGGGAATTCCACTGTTAAATGCAGAGGAGAGAGCAGATAGGTGGAAAGAATACATTGAAAGCCTCTATGAGGGTGAAGATTTGTCTGATGTGATAGAAGAAGAAACAGGAGTCGATTTAGAAGATATAGGGGATCCAGTATTAGAATTGGAATTTAAAAGAGCTTTGGAGGACTTACGGTCAAATAAGGCAGAAGGGATAGATAACATTCCATCAGAATTTCTAAAATCATTGGGGGAAGTGGCAACAAAACGACTATTCACGTTGGTGTGTAGAATATATGAGTCTGGCGATATACCATCTGACTTTCGGAAAAGCATCATCCACACAATTCCGAGGACGGCAAGAGCTGATAAGTGCGAGAATTATAGCACAATCAGCTTAACAGTTCATGCATCGAAGCTGCGTACAAGAATAATATACAGAAGAATGGAAAAGAAAATTGAGAATGCGCTAGGTGCGATCAGTTTGGCTTTAGGAAAAGTAAAGGGACGAGAGAGGCAATTCTGACGTTACGGCTAATAATGGAAGCAAGGCTAAAGAAAAATCAAGACACTTTCATAGGATTTGTCGACCTGGAAAAAGCGTTCGACAATATAAAATGGTGCAAGCTGTTCGAGATTCTGAAAAAAGTAGGGGTAAGCTATAGGGAGAGACGGGTCATATACAATATGTACAACAACCAAGAGGGAATAATAAGAGTGGACGATCAAGAACGAAGTGCTCGTATTAAGAAGGGTGTAAGACAAGGCTGTAGCCTTTCGCCCTTACTCTTCAATCTGTACATCGAGGAAGCAATGATGGAAATAAAAGAAAGTTTCAGGAGTGGAATTAAAATACAAGGTGGAAGGATATTAATGATACGATTCTATGATGACATTGCTATCCTGAGTGAAAGTAAAGAAGAATTAAATGATCCGCTGAACGGAATGAACAGTCTAATGAGTACACAGTATGGTTTGAGAGTAAATCGGAGAAAGACGAAGGTAATGAGAAGTAGTAGAAATGAGAACAGCGAGAAACTTAACATCAGGATTGATGGTCACGAAGTCAAAGAAGTTAAGGAATTCTGCTACCTAGGCAGTAAAATAACCAATGACGGACGGAGCAAGGAGGACATCAAAAGCAGACTCGCTATGGCAAAAAAGGAATTTCTGGCCAAGACAAGTTTACTAATATCAAATACTGGCCTTAATTTGAGGAAGAAATTTCTGAAGATGTACGTCTGGAGTACAGCATGGTATAGTAGTGAAACATGGACTGTGGGAAAATCGGAACAGAAGAGAATCGAAGCATTTGAGATGTGGTGCTATAGACGAATGTTGAAAATTAGGTGGACTGATAAGGTAAGGAATGAGGAGGTTCTACGCAGGATCGGAGAGGAAAGGAATATGTGGAAAACACTAATAAGGAGAAGGGACAGGATGATAGGACATCTGCTAAGACATGAGGGAATGACTTCCATGGTACTAGAGGGAGCTGTAGAGGTTAAAAACTGTAGAGGAAGACAGAGATTGGAATACGTCAAGCAAATAATTGAGGACGTAGGTTGCAAGTGCTACTCTGAGATGAGGAGGTTAGCACAGGAAAGGAATTCGTGGCGGGCCGCATCAAACCAGTCAGTAGACTGATGACAAAAAAAAAAAAAAAAACCTAAAGACATCACACACATCCATGCCCGAAGCAGGATTCGAACCTGCGACCGTATCGGTCGCGCGGTTCCAGACTGTAGCGCCTAGAACCGCTCGGCCACACCGGCCGGAGACTGGAAACATGTTGCCTGTTCGGACTAGTGTCGTTTCAAATTGTATCGAGCGGATGGACGTGTACGGGTATGGAGACAAACTCATGGACCGATGGACCCTGCATGCCAGCAGAGGAATTTTCAAGCTGGTGGAAGCTTTGCAGTGCTGTGGAACGCCTGCAGTTGGAGTGACATGAGACCCCTGATACGTCGAGATATCACTTTGACTGTCGACACGTACGTAAGCATCCTGTTTGATCACTTGCATTCATTCATGTTCATTGTGCATTCCGAAGAAGTTGGGCGATTCGAGCAGGACAATGCGGCTTGTCAAACGTTCAGAATTGCTACAGAGTTGCTCCAGGAACACTCTTCTAAGTTTAAACACCTCCGCTGGCCACCAATCTCCTTAGACATACATATTATTTAGCATATCTGGGATGCCTTGCAACGTGCTGTGTAGAAGAGATCCATCCCCTCGTACTCTTAAGGATTTATGTACAGCCCTGCAGGCCTATACGATATTAGGCAGGTGTATCAGTTCCTTTGACTCTTCAAAGTAATAAGAAAATAGCATTTTGCGGTTTTATTTTAATTACAATAAGAAAATAACGTTTTGTTTTACTTACACTTTATATACGAGGGTTGGAACTTTAATAGTGCCAACTATTTATTTACAGCTCGTACAAAATATATACGTGTTTCAAAGATTTACTGTAATTCAAAGTAGTCACCAGAATCGTGTATAACCAGTTACCACCGATGTGGAAGTCGTAGGATACTCTTAGCAGTGCCAGTTGCGTTGACAGTTCGAGCGCCGCGGTCTATTGCCCGATGAATTTGTAGCAGTTCTGAAGCGAATGCCATGATGTGTTTCCTTCAGTTGAGAAATTTGGTTGAACTAACGAGAGCTTAAGTCAGTGGAGTGCAGGAGGTGGTATAGCACTTAGTAGCCCCATCAGTCAAACAAATCAGTAACAATTTGCATTGTACGTGTTTGAGCATTGTCCCTCAAAATGATGCTCAGGTCCTACAAAAAGTGTTATCATTTCTGTCTCTATGCTGTTCATTTTTGGAACACAAACCAAGACCAGCTCAGAGACAGAAGTGATGACACTTCCTGCAGGACCTGACCATCATATTATAGCAGGACAATGGTCAAGCACATACACTGCAAGCTGTTACTGATTTGTTGGACAGATGGGGCTACTAAGTGCTATACCACCTACTGCACTTAAGCCCTCGTGAGTTCAACCCGATTTCTAAACTGAAGCAAACACTTCACGGCATTCGCTTCAAAACTGCTACAAACTCGTCGGACAATAGACCGCGCCGACCGAACTGTCAACACAACTGGCACTGCTAAGAGTATCCCACGACTTCCACATCACTGGCAGCGGGTTACACACAATGCTGGTGACTACGTTGAAGGTGAGTAAAACTTTGAAACACGTATCTATTTTGTACGAGCTGTAAATAAATAGTTGCCACTACTAAAGTTCCAAACCTCGTATATTTGTATATTACAGCAGTCAGCCTATAAATAAAATCCGCCATAGAAATCGCTGAATATATTTTACTACTAAGATAGAACACAGAATTAAAATTTTGGTGAATGAAAATGTTTTTTTTTTTTTTTAATTTAGTGTTTTAGCCTTATTCTGTCCTAAACAACGAATTGACTGCTAGTATAAACTGCACGTTCACATAATCTAAGCTCAGGAACGAGAAGGTTAAACAAGTGACTCTGCAAATGGATACAGCCTATCACACGGTACCACGACTCATTGACGTTTGGTGTTTTGGTCGGCTTTCAGCACGTGCAAGACTCCAGGTGTGGTGAACTGGGAGCTAGCTGGAACTCGTGGCACTCAGAATCCGCACATCAGCAGCTATTTACCAGCAAAAAGAAAATTAGGCACGCCAGTTTTCGGGATGAGGATATTGAGTGAGTGTGGAGTGGGAGATGAGATGTGGGGTGGTGAATTATGCACGGAGCCGCGCGGCGGCAGCGGGCGCGGCTGCTCCCGGGCGCGCGTCGCGTAGCCATGGCGACGCCCGCGTCACGCCCGGCCCGGCCGCCGCCCTGACCTGCCGTGGCCCGTGGCCTGCTATGCCGGCTGCCTACCTGCTCGCTGCTCGCTGCTCACAACACTTGCTGTACCCACCGAGCGGCATGACGCGTCTCCTCAGTGGAACTGATTTCATCAGCCACTACCACGCCGTTTGAATTCCTTGCGAACGTTGTCAACGTTGAGGCTTATATTGCAAGCTAACGCAGTTAAAAAAGAAAATAGAAAAAAAAGGAAAAAAAACAGAAAATATAACATTTACATTATTGTTTTGATGTCTAAGTTCTCACCGATTTCCCCTAAGGGTGATAGGACGTCAAACGAGCAGACTTGGAGCAGGAGAGGCATCACAGGACATTTTAATTTCCAGTGTCTAAAATTTTACAAATAAATTCATAAAACGTTGTCAGCAACACCAGGAAGGATTCAGGATTCACACTCATTGCAGTGGAAGTTCGAAAACATAGCAAAATAATTTTTTTTCCGTGCGAAATTTCATCATTTTTTTCACTTACTAATGCCAGCATTTGTTGCTATAGATACACTTTTCTCCATAAGTTAGCGAGATTCTTCGATGAATTTTGCACAGCATACATACCATACTCACAGGTGTATGAAACTCTAGAATTTATTTAATTTATTAAAAACGAATGAACTGTTATATTTTAAACTTCATGTTTAGAAAAAACACAAATTTTATAGTTAATTACCTCAATTTTTACCACAGTTTTTAATAGATTTGGAAAATTCTAGTGTTTCATACACCTTTAAGTATGGTTTGTATTCTGTGCAAAATTCATCGAAGAATCTCTCTTACTTATGACGAAAAGTGTACCTATAGCAACAAACACTGCCGTTAGTAAGTGAAAAAATGATCAGATTGCACACGCAAAAAAAATCATTTCGTTATGTTTTCGAACTTTCACTACTATGAGTGTGAATTCTGAATCTTTTCTGGTCATGCTGACAAAGTTTTATGAATTTATTTGTAAAACTATAGGCAGTGGAAATTAAAATGTCCTGTGGTGCCTTTCCTGCTCCACGTCGGCCCGTTTGACGTCCTACCCCACAAGTTTAACAAACACGACAGCTACACGTAACAGAGACTTTAGTTATCAATGATACATTCGTCTTCACTATTTGCAATAATCTGCCAACGCTGGGGTAGCTTTTCGATTCCGCGACTGTAGAAATCACTGGGTTTTTGGGTGAAGGACTCGTCTAGCCATGTTCAGAGGGCATTTTCACCCGGAAAGGAAGTTCCTTGAAGGCTGTTCGACTGTGATGGGAGGGGGAGGAGGAGGAGGAGGATATTGGTGTTTAACGTCCCGACGGCAGCGAGGTCATTAGAGACGGAGCACAAGCTCGGATTAGGGAAGGATGGGGAAGGAAGTCGGCCGTGCCCTTTCGAAGGAACCATCCCAGCATTTGCCTGGAGTGATCTAGGGAAATCACGGAAAGCCCAAATCAGGATGGCCGGACGCGGGATTGAACCGTCGTCCTTCCGGTGAGCGGAAAAGGTTAAAATCACAGGGCGCAAGATAAGGTGAATAAGGTTGGTGTGCAATGACTTCCCAACACAATTCCTGTGTACTGCTTTTCGTCAGTTTGGCAGAATGCGGGCGGGCACTCACTCAGTCTTCCTGCTCGTTATTCTTAGATTGCGTGTGCAAGAGGTCGCAGGTGTTGACAGTAAATCTTAACAATGATGACTATATCTCGGGGAAGCAATTCGTAGTACATCACAATGTCGATGTTCCACCAGGTGCACAACATTATCTTTTGTGGATGCGCGCAGTTCTTTGTACGGGGAGTTGCTGCTTTGTTTGGGCTCAGCCTTTCCCTTTTTTTCCTTATGTTAGCATAAAGATACCATTTCCTGTCACCAGTAAAAATGCTGGATAGGAATGATCGTTGTTGTTCAGAAACCAATTGATGACGAACAATGCAGAGATGGCTACCCCCTGATTTTTGTGATTTTGGCTGAGAGGTTTTGGCTTAGAGCATGCGGTACGCATTTACCCGATTTCTGAAGCTTCACCATTGCTTGTAAGTGTCGCACGATGGTGGAAAAATCATAATTCAACATATTTGCCAATCCGCGTGTACACTGACGCGAATCACTGTGGTCCAATGCGCTTAAAAGATCTTCATCAAAACGCGGAGGTCCTTCTGAACGTGAAGAGTCACTAGTGTCCACTATCCCTCCTTAAATCGAGAAAACCATTTTCTTGCCGTGCTGTGTCCAATGGCATTTTTCCCCACGCACGTCGAAAATATTTCTGGCTGCCAGCGCCACTGTCATTCCTCCCATGAAATCAAACATGAGAATATGTCGGTAAAGTTCAACATCTCCACTTGGCAATCCATTTTCTGGCGCCCACAGCTCCACTCACTACCTCTAAATGGCAAAATGACAACATGTAAACCTCAATAACAACAGTGAAGTACAAATGAAATACACCCATAGCAACAGGAATATCAACATGCCAAACAAAACATCTGCGAACTATGCAGAAGCAGAAGAAAGTAGAGTCAACGGCAAGTGTCCATATAGTCGTAAATACACTGGTGTGCAGTATTTAGGGAGGAAAGTAACTTTAGCATGATGTGTCTCCGTAAAGTATAAGTGGAAGTCAAATTAAAACGAGACAAGCGGAGAAAAAGTCAGAAAGTTGTTTATTATTCCAATTGTAATTTATCCCTCTGTGAGACGAGACGGTCAATGGTTTCATAGAAAAACGTGTGGGGATGCCTTGAAAATCATATTTGTACACAGACGTTCACAGCTTCGCCGGGAAGCCAACGACGGCTACGAATGTTTTTCTTCAGGGCTCCGGATTATGGAAA
Source organism: Schistocerca americana (assembly GCF_021461395.2). Taxonomy (NCBI): domain Eukaryota; kingdom Metazoa; phylum Arthropoda; class Insecta; order Orthoptera; family Acrididae; genus Schistocerca; species Schistocerca americana. The sequence continues at coordinate 867,706,889 of NC_060119.1, read as the reverse complement.
CCGCGTGGGGAGAGGTCGAGACCATATGGAGAATGTGTCAAGGGTTTCCAGTGAATCTTCTGCAGCGTACCAGAAACCACATGTCATCAATGTTGTTGCGACTTATAACAGAGCTCGATGATACTTGGTCCACACATAAACTGATACGACATAGGTAACTGAAAGAAATACACAATGAGATGAACGGAACTAACAGTTTTATTCAAGATCATAATTACACTGGAGTCACCGCGATTTATGGTGATATCCTTCCCATTACAAAAGACGGGACATGGTTATTAATAAGGTTTATGATCACTAAGGGCGGCATCGCATGGTCTGCCATGTGCTCCCATGCTGGCCAAAATATTGGTAAAGAGTTCTTGTCGTAGGGCGTTCCATTACTGCACCAGCACGATGGCAGAACTGCAGGATGGTTGTTGGCGCGGTACGTCTCCCCAAAACATCCCACATGCGCTCGATAGGATTTCTGTCGGGGGACCAAGCAGGCCAATTCATTCGCCGAATATAGTCCCGTTCTAAGAGTTCTTCCACATGCGCAGTTCGACGCCGTCGCGCATTATCATCCATGATGTTCAAGTCTGGGCCGAAGTACACCTAAAAAGACGCACATACGGAAGCAGTACAGTGTCACTGTAACTTTGAAAGGCGGGTGTATCGTGTTCAAAGATCTCGTCATAAGAGTCCAGAGTTACTACTCAAACAGAATGTGCTCTCATCGGAGAAGAGGGACCGCGTGTTCTTCTCTGATGATAGCAGATTCAGTCTGAGTAGTGTAGTAATTCTAGACGTAGCCTTATATGGTGCAATGTACCCAGGAACAATGTCGAATACGATCGTTTTGGTGGTTCATGTGTTATCGAGTGGGGATGCGTAACGTTGCATGGGGGTATTGACTTCAATGTTTTTTAAAGCGGAACACTCACCTGTCTTTTCAGCGGTGATTTCGGTCCAGAAGCATAGTCGAACATGACTGCTTTTGCGGCCCAGTTGACATGGTGTGGAGTGACATAGTTGCATTGGGATGCTAACGTCCAAATCACTGAACACGATACTCTAGCCGGTCAAAGTTATTTGACATTCTACCTCACTCGGTACAAACGGAACCCTTACAGGATCCTTTTGTTGTCCGTGTGTCTATTAGACACCCTTTTTTCTCAGGAACGGGTAGACGTGTCAAGTTGAAATTTATGTCACATACTAAGGTCTAAGGTCCCTTGGTCGCGTAAGGAATCTAACCTATGTCAGTGCAGTCAAAAGATACGGCTCACAGAATGAGATTTTTACTCTGCAGCGGAGTTTGCGCTGATATGAAACTTCCTGGCAGATTAAAACTGTGTGCCCGACCGAGACTCGAACTCGGGACCTTTGCCTTTCGCGGGCAAATGCTCTATTTTTTTTTTTTTTTTTTTTTTTTAATAACGGGCCTCCTTCCTCCCCTACAGCCCGTCCTTCCGCTCGCCATTTGTGCCTTCTTCGGTTAGCTTCTGTGCTATGTTTGTTCCAGAAGAGATAGTTGACCAACGAAGTAAATGTGTACAAGTGAACAAAATCCCTTCTTTTGGAGTTGTGGATAGAAAATAGGTCCGCTACATTCTTCCGTCATCGTGCGGGAGCGATTTTTGTAGGAGAGCCAGGCGTACTCAGCCCGCTGGCGTCTCAGGTTTGCGTCAGCAACCTATTAGTGCTGCTACACGAGGGCAAAGGGTAAACGAAATAGCCACCTTGTTGGCGCAAAAGGAATGAGAAACTTAATAGAGAATTTCATTAAAAAAAAAAGTAATCCTGAGATTGAACAAAATATCGTTTAATCGTTCTTCAGCTCTGTCGGTAGGACAAAGTTCGGTTCAAGAAATTTGCGTAATTTTCTTTGTATTTCTTTTGTCGTTCGAGCTTTTGAAGTTCTGTCATCAGGTACATCCAATAGTCTGTTGAATTCTTCGTCATAGCCGTTCTACATCTACATCTACATTTATACTCCGCAAGCCACCCAACGGTGTGTGGCGGAGGGCACTTTACGTGCCACTGTCATTACCTCCCTTTCCTGTTCCAGTCGCGTATGGTTCGCAGGAAGAACGACTGTCTGAAAGCCTCTGTGCGCGCTCTAATCTCTCTAATTTTACGTTCGTGATCTCCTCGGGAGGTATAAGTAGGGGGAAGCAATATATTCGATACCTCATCCAGAAACGCACCCTCTCGAAACCTGGCGAGCAATCTACACCGCGATGCAGAGCGCCTCTCTTGCAGAGTCTGCCACTTGAGTTTATTAAACATCTCCGTAACGCTATCACGGTTACCAAATAAACCTGTGACGAAACGCGCCGCTCTTCTTTGGATCTTCTCTATCTCCTCCGTCAAACCGATCTGGTACGGATCCCACACTGATGAGCAATACTCAAGTATAGGTCGAACGAGTGTTTTGTAAGCCACCTCCTTTGTTGATGGACTACATTTTCTAAGCTCTCTCCCAATGAATCTCAACCTGGTACCCGCCTTACCAACAATTAATTTTATATGATCATTCCACTTCAAATCGTTCCGCACGCATACTCCCAGATATTTTACAGAAGTAACTGCTACCACTGTTTGTTCCGCTATCATATAATCATACAATAAAGGATCCTTCTTTCTATGTATTCGCAATACATTACATTTGTCTATGTTAAGGGACAGTTGCCACTCCCTGCACCAAGTGCCTATCCGCTGCAGATCTTCCTGCATTTCGCTACAATTTTCTAATGCTGCAACTTCTCTATATACTACAGCATCATCCGCGAAAAGCCGCATGGAACTTGAGATGTAATGAACTGCCAGTCCTTTGAGCCAGTTGGCTGACCTTCTTTTAGTGTTAGGATATGGCACGTCATCTGGTGGAAGGACGTGTGTCGGTGTAATGGTGTTAGGTGACGTGCGGAGCACATGTGCTAGTTTTTGCCTGAAGAGATTCCACACGTCTTTCACATCGTCACAGACGAAACGATGTTCTTCGGTGTCGACGACATTGCAGCTGGGACAGTTTGGTGTGTGTGCCAGACGCATCGCGTGCAGTTTAGAGTTGGTGGGGATTTTTCTATTGACTGCGAGGTACCACGTCGATCGCACATTGGATGGTAGATGGGGGTCAGATATGTTTTCCCATATGTTTTTCCAGTTATAATGTCGAAACTTATTTTCTATTAGATTGCGCAATTTTCCTCCCAGGAAGGTGTTGTAAACCTCCTTAACCTGATATATGTCCTTCTTTGGTATTCTATGGCGTACATAGCTGTATTCCACAAGAAAGTGTTTATAGTGGTACAGCTCGTGGGAGATGTGATGCACATCGATTGGTGGATCTCTGCTGACTGGGGTGATTTCACGTAAGAGATGAGCCACTAAGGTCCGCGGTGATCGTTGCCACTGTTTATAAGTTTTGCTAACGTATAGCGCTTGCGCTTTAAGGTAGATGTCTGTTAGATGTAGCCCTCCATTGCGTGTCGATAGTGTCAAGGTATCATAGGAAACCTTAAATATCTGACCTCTGCTGACAAAATAACCAAGCGCTGCTTGCATTTGGTGTGCTATGGTTCGTGGCAGAGGAAGCACTTGAGCAACATAGTTTACTTTGGAGGTTATATAAGTATTGGCTAGTTGCACTTTTTGTATTGCATTTAAATTACGCAAGCTGTGTTGTTTTATGCTTGCTCGTAATGTGGCAAGTAATTTTCTGTAATTGAGAGCGGCTGTGCGGCGGATATCATTCGTATATTCTATTCCAAGGCATTTTAGTTTTTCCACAGTGTTGATACGTCCAGCGGCTCTGATCTCTATGCCCCTACCAAGATTCATAATACCAGATTTATTGCGGTTGAGTTTAGCTCCTGACGCCAGTTCGTAGGTCGCCACAACTTCAAGTACTGTTGCCACCTCGCTTTCGTCAGTCACAAGTATCCCTACATCGTCCGCGTAGGCATGACATATGATCTTCTGTCCGTGTATATGTAGTCCACGGAGTTGCCGAGTCAGGGATACTAAGAGAGGTTCAAGCGCAATCGCGAAAAGCGTCATGGACATGGGGCAACCTTGTCTTACCGAACTGTGAATATTGATCGGGTGACTGAGTTGTCTGTTGACACTGATTCTTGACGTGCTATTCGTCAGTATGTTTTTCACGGAGGCTATAATTTTCTGTGCGAGGTGCATGGATGTCATACACCGGAACAGGTGCGAATGATTAACTTTATCAAAAGCTTTTTCAAAGTCAAGCGACATCAGGGCACAGCGAATGTTGCAGGCTTCCGGTATCGCTATAATGTCTCTGTAGTCGCATAAGGTCTGAAATATCGTTCTATCCTTTCCCACACTTGTCTGGCAAGCTCCTGTCACTGTACGAATAATTGAATTAAACCTTTGCATCATGATCGGGCGAAGATTTTATAATCACTATCGAGAAGTGTTATGGGTCGAAGATTCTCCACGGTTTTGCCTCTTGGTGTTTTGGGGACTAAGACCACTGTACCTTCACAGAATTCCTTCGGAAGGTCAGTGTCGGCATTTAGTATTTCTTTGCAGACGAGTGTCAATTTAGCAATTATCTTTTCGCGAAAAGTTTGATAAAATTCAGCGGGTAGCCCATCTGGTCCAGGTGATTTATTCTTTGGACTCCTCGAGATGGCATCTTCGACGTCTTCATCCGTTATTCTTGCTGCGAGCACATCAGCTTCTTCTGGAGTGAGTCGCTCTGTCGTCCTAGCAGTGAGAGCTTGCTGCGCTGTTTCATCTGTCTGTGTATTGGCCAGCAACTCACTAAAGTGTCGATGGATCTCGTCTCGTATTGCAGCTTGATCTGTCAAGAGCCTCCCGTCTGAAGTTTTGAGTTCCGTCAGAATTTTCCGTTTTTGTCTTTTGTTCTCTTGGGGGATGTGGTACGTCGATGTTGTTTCTTCTCGTGTACCGTTCTGCAAACGCGTTCGTATTTTACAGCCTTCGAGATGGTGTCTCTGCAGGGTGAGCAATTTTGCTTTTATTCTGTTGACTTGCCCATAGTTTGTTATGAGTGTAGCATCCCGAACGCACAAGTCTCTCAGACAGCTGAAGTAAAAGTCTAATGTCCGCTTCCGCCAGGCGACTTTTTCACGGGAGTAAGTTTTCATTGTCTTTATTATCGCGGGCTTCGCGCAGTTTAGCCACCAATTCAGCGCCGTACCATACAAGTGGAACTTCCTTCCACATTCTGCCCAAGTGGTGTGGAAGGCGGCGTGACATCCAGGATACGAGAGATGAGCAACGTTTAGCTTCCACTGACCTCTCGCCCTGTAAGTTCCTTGTTTCTCTAAATTTATCGTACATATGTACGCGATATGAACAGAGAAAATAGTGGGCCATAGCTCGGACTGTAAAACGTGTCGCCTTAAATTGGACGTTGCGGAAATCCTGTCGATACGACTGGCACCATCTGAGCTACCGAAGCACGACTCACGCCCGGTACTCACAGCTTTACTTCTGCCAGTGCCTCGTCTTCTACCTTCCAAACTTTACAGAAGCGCTCCTGCGAACCTTGCAGAACTAGCACTCCTGAAAGAAAGGATATTGCGGAGACATGGCTTAGCCACAGCCTGGGGGATGTTTCCAGAATGAGATTTTCACTCTGCAGCGGAGTGAGCGCTGATATGAAACTTCCTGGCAGAAACTTCCCGAGTTCGAGTCTCGGTCAGGCACACAGTTTTAATCTGCCAGGAAGTTTCATATCAGCGCACACTCCGCTGCAGAGTGAAAATCTCATTCTGGAAACATCCCCCAGGCTGTGGCTAAGCCATGTCTCCGCAATATCCTTTCTTTCAGGAGTGCTAGTTCTGCAAGGTTCGCAGGAGAGCTTCTGTAAAGTTTGGGAGGTAGGAGACGAGGTACTGGCAGAAGTAAAGCTGTGAGTACCGGGCGTGAGTCGTGCTTCGGTAGCTCAGATGGTAGAGCACTTGCCCACGAAAGGCAAAGGTCCCGAGTTCGAGTCTCGGTCGGGCACACAGTTTTAATCTGCCAGGAAGTTTCAAAAGATACAGCTGTTTATGTCACATATATCGATATTTGAAAACTTATTCTTCAAAACCAAGGGTACTTTCCGTTCAACTACAAGCATGATATTTGGCAAGTAGCAATGTTTCACAGTACAAGTAAATGAAAAACTGTCTGAAAATTTTTAACTTGTAATTATTTCACTTGAAAAAAATATTTTTCGTCCTTTGCCATCCAACAGCTGTCGTCCTTTTAATAAACCTTTCTCCCACGAATGACCACTCGCATATCTGGCCTGTGTCGATATGGAAAACATGCAAAAATGACAGGATTCCCGATTCCTCGACCGGACAAACTATCTATATACAAAATTAAGTTTGTACGGAACCGTCGGTGAGCGAGTTCTACTCGCACATACGGATTTTTATGGACGACTATGCGCTGCTGCATCTGCCAGCTGCCCCGACTTATATCGCATCGAGGATGTTTGGGATGTGTAGCGGAGACGTACTGCATCACGGCCACATGCAGCAGCGGCCGTCCAGAAGTCGCCTATCTCGCTGTACGAGGAATGGAGTGCCCTACCTCAGGTACTTCTTACTAATCTTGTGACTGGAATGGGAGCACGTTGCTGCCGTCAGTGAAGATCACAGACCCTGTTAAAAACATTGCCTCGTCTTTTGTACTGTAACACGTAAAGTGCGATGACTTCACTATAATTATTGTCTTTGAATACAAGGAACCCGACAGGGTAGCCGGTCGCGCTAACGCGCTGCTTCCTGGACTCGGGTAGGCGCGCCGGCCCCGTATCGAATCCGCCCGGTGGATAAACGACGAGGCCCAGTGTGCTGGCAAGCCTGGATGTGGTTTTTAGGCGGTTTTCCACATCCCGCTGGGTGAATACCGGGCTGGTCCCCACGTTCCGCCTCAGTTACACGCGTCGCAGACATTTGAAACACGTCCGCATTATTGAACGATTTACACTCGACGCAGACAATTGGGGAACACTCATTCCGTCCTGGGGGGTACGGGATGGCGGCAGGAAGAGCATCCGGCCATCCCTAAAACTAACATTGCCAAATCCGTTGTAACCACGCCGACCCTGCGATCGCTGCGGGACTACGGCATATGAGAAAGAAAGAAAGAAAGAAAGAAATTGTCTTTGAATACAAGTGTCATTTGTGTGCGTCTCATTGCGTACTTCTTTCTGTTGCCTTCTATACTCTACTCCAGCAGTTCTGTCTATGTATGGTCCACGTTTCATCGAGCTGTGTTACTCTGCAGCGAAATATCATGAAAAATTACTTTTGTCCTAAAGCTTCTGCAGAACAATGTGTGATGTGTAACAACATTATTGTTCTTAATTACATTGTCGGTATGAAATAGGTGCACTACTGTTAAATATTTTGCCTATAGTACACAACTGTCTTTTTAATACTGTTTATTACCATGTAACTCTCATACAAACTGTCTTTCGCAACGGTTTTACTTTGTTAACGTTGATAAAAGATTCTGTGACATGCAGTGTCTATTTTTGGGTAATAATGCCACTGATTTGATCTTGAAATTGTCTCATGGCCTCCCCGCACCCAAAATGATGCTTTCCAGTGCATGCCATTAACGTACGTTTTACTAGTATATTGATACCGAAACCTGGTGAGTCTGTTTTTCCTATCATTATGTCACCGTAAATTACTAGTGTTCACATCCTTGGGGAAGTGTTAGATAAGAATTTCATCATTCTTTCAGTTTTCTTAGTTACTGGCAATGGGAATGAAAGCGTTTATGAAGAAGAGAAATTTGTTAACATCGAGTATAGATTTAAGTGTCAGGAAGTCGTTTCTGAAAGTATTTGTATGGAGTGTAGGCATGTATGAAAGTGAAACATGGACGATAAATAGTTTAGACAAGAAGAGAATAGATGCTTTCGAAATGTGGTGCTACAGAAGAATGCTGAAGATTAGATGGGTAGATCACATAAATAATGAGGAGGTGTTGAAGAGGATTGGGGAGAAGAGACGTTTGTGGCGCAACTTGACTAGAAGAAGGGATCGGTTGGTAGTACATGTTCCGAGGCATCAAGGTATCACCAGTTTAGTATTGGAGGGCAGCGTGGAGGGTAAAAATCGTAGAGGGACCCCAAGAGATGAATACACCAAGCACATTCAGAAGGATGTAGGTTGCAGTAGGTACTGGGAGATGAAGAAGCTTGCACAGGATAGAGTAGCATGGAGAGGTGCATCAACCCAGTCTCAGGACTGAAGACCACAACAATAACAGTTACTACACTTAGGTTACTAGTATATTGATACCGAAACCTGGTTAAGTCTGTTTTTCCTATCATTATGTCACCGTAAATTACTAGTGTTGACATCCTTGTGGAAGTGTTGGATAAGAATTTCATCATTTTATCAGTTTTCTTAGTTACTACACTGAAGCGCCGAAGACACTGGTATAGGGACACGTATTCAAATACAGAAATACGTAAAAAGGCAGAATACAACGCAGCGGTTGGCAACGCCTATGTAAGACAACAACTGTATGCCGCAGTTGTTAGATCGTTTACTGCTGCTACAATGGCAGGTTATCAAGATCTGAACGTGCTGTTATAGTCGTAGCACGACCGATGGGACACAACATCTCCGAGGTAGCGATGAAGTGGGGATTTTCCCGTATGACTATTTCACGACTGTACCGTGAATATCAGGAATCAGGAAAACCTTAAATCGCTGCTGCCGGAAAAAGATCCTGCAAGAACGGGACCAAGGAGGACCGAAAAGAATCTTTCTAAGTGACAGAAGTGCAACCCTTCTACAAATTGCTGCAGATTTCAGTGCTGGGACATCAACAAGTGTCAGCGTGCGAACCATTCGACGAAACATCATCGATATGGCCTTTCGGAGCGGAAGGTCCACTCGTGTGCACTCAATGACTGCACGAGACAAAACTTTAGGCCCCACCTGGGCGCATCAACACGGACATCGATCTGTTGATGACTGGAAATAAGTTTCCTGGTCAGACGAGTGTCGTTTCAAATTGTATCGAGCGGATGGACGTGTTCGGGTATAGAGACAACCTCATGAATCGATGGACCCTGTATGTCAGCAGGGGACTTTTCAAGCTGGTGGCTGCTCTGTAATGGTTTGGGGCGTGTGCAGTTGGAGTGATATGGGACTGCTGATACGTCTAGATACGACTCTGGCAGATGACACGTGCGTAAGCATCCTGTCTGATCTGCTGCCTCCATTCATGTCCATTGTGCACTCCGAAGCACATGGACAATTTCAGCACGAGAATGCGACACCCCACACGTGTAGAATTTCTACGGAGTGGCTCCAGGAACACTCGTCTGAGTTTAAATACTTCTGCTGGCCCCAACATTATTGAGCATATCTGGCATGGCCTGCAACGTGCTGTTCAGGAGAGATCTCCACCCCTCGTACTCTTACGGATTTATGGAGAGCCCTGCAGAATTCATGGCGCCAATTACCTCCAGCACTACTACAAAGGGTAGTCAAGTCCATGCCACGTCGTGTTGGGGCATTTCTGCGTGCTCGCGAGGGCCCTACACGATATTAGGCAGATGCGCCAGTTTCTTTGGCTCTTCAGTGTAATTATTATTAACCCTTTAGATTCTTGACACCAACTGTTAATCCACGGTGCTAGTACAGATTGAACCATCATTGTCAACCACATTAGACACTTTAAGCGAACTTTGAAATAAACACAATAATTTGCATACTTTTCACTGGAAATTCTCGCGAATTTCTTGCACCATTGCACCATCTACGTGCTTTTTACAATCATTAACTATTGTCATTTCTTTGACCTCACCCCGTTCCAATTGTTTCTTCTCTCCCTCTGTGTCCGTCGCCACCTTCCGACTCTCTTCGACAGCGAACCAACCTACAGTGGTGACGCAGTGGTTACTACAATGGACGCCCATTCGGGAGGACGACGCTTCAAACCCACGACCTACTATTCTGATTAAAGTTTTCCCTTGATTACACTAAATCCCTCCAGGCAAATAACAGGATGTTTCCTTTGAAAAGGGCACTACCAATTTCCCTCCCTCTGCATACGTAATCCGAGCTTGTGCTCCGTCTCTGATGACACCAAACTCCTGTCTTCCTTCCTTCCTTCTCAGAGGAGCTTTAGAACTGCAATGCTGGCGTTCTTTGTGCTGTGTCGTCACGTGTGTGTCGTATTGTTATTCTTATAACGAGAACACCACGTAAAGGTTCAACGTAGCAAAGCGCATGTCGACGTTGTACTCTGTTGGGTACAATATTTCTCTGAACGATTCCTTTTCTCACGTTTCTTTATTATAATCAAATAATTAAATGAAAGGGACATCGTGTTCAGGGGAAAATTCAGATCGTATTTTACACACTGAATTTTGTTTAAAAAAGTGTGGTACTGAAAGTGTTAGCATCTATGGTGCCCGAAGATATGTTAACTTTACACTGTTACTTGTGAATTTATAATACATACGCAGGAACTGGCGATGCTGCATTTTTTTTTCATTTATTTACTTTTCTGACGCGTTAGGGCCGAAAGAGAAATGAAAAGATAAAGAAGCGTAACTGGGAGAAGTACATGGCTTTTGCTTTACTGTTTAATACAGAGACAACTGTCTATAAATGTGTTTACGGAAAAACTATGATGGTGACAAAAGGATGCGCTTCAGCTCTTTTTTAAAGAAAGAATGCAAGAGGAGTTGAGCCCATTCGGCAAAACTAGTAGTGTAACTTGTTCCAGAGGCGGACAGCAACAACCCAGGAGGAGTTTTTTAATGTTTTTGTTTTGCTGACACAGCTGAAAATTTGTGATTATAACGAAAGATATTTCATCTACGACTGAGATGCCGGGGTCATGTTCACGCAGGGTCCGATAAATTAGACATCGTAGTATCGTAATTTGTCTAGCCGCAATGATTCAAACTGAGCGTGTGACATGCTCAAATGGACAGATATTCTAGATATAACGCACATAGGTACTCATGGTCAGTACTCACCGCCTCTAGCAGACTTTGCACTACTTGTGCCTTGAGGAATTACATTATAATAGTGAAGGTTCGACAGAGTGGACGATTACATAAGCGTACGTTTCACATCTTGTGGAAATATACTCCGAAATATCTGGAGAGCATAAATGCAAACGGATTTCTTCCTGCATTTCGCGACAGCATTTTTTTCCCATTTGAGATGCTCATCCAAAGGTATGTTATTCGGATACCGTCGAGAATAATGAAAGGTATTTTTTCGCTGTGACGTACTGAAGGTGACGGTGATGATGGTGCTGTAATTGGAAATGATCCACAGCAGGACACAAGACACATCAGGATGGCATCGGAACAACTACAACTATATTTATCTATTGGACATTATATCTTGTTGGATTCTCACACCTACACACGTAAACGCACACACACGCACACACAAATAAACACACACACACACACACATTTTCGACTGCGTCTATTTAATTAATATATAGTATGAAACAGCCATCACTGGTCTCAAAACAAAATAGTAATACATGTTCGCCACATGATTTAGCGAGGAATGCTCTCTTTGCTTGTACTATAGTTCAATTCTTTTATCTTGGCGGCTCGCGCATGCCCGCCCAGACGCGGGAGATTGCTGCGTTGCCAGTTGCACACGACGCACGCGCCAGTAGAAGCAGCGCCATAGTGTAGCACAGTTCGCAAGCTTACGTGTAGGGGGGAGCGCGCAGTTCATGAAGTAAAGCTACCACGGCCGCATTAGCCCTTTCGCTGCTACAAAGACGTGCTCCCTGCATTCCGCGCTGTGCGCGGTTTTGTCACTGCACTGCTCGCCTGTGCAGACACATCGTGTTCCTACTGCTTTGACGCACTTATCAATCGATTCCACAAAAACTATTTGGCCCAAAAATTAGATTTTTACACATCTTCTTGACTGATACCTTCCCCCCATAAATGACTTAATTTTGTTTCGATGTTCAACGCAGTTATTATGCAGCATTAAATATAGTAAACCATTGCACGAAATTTTGAAGAGTTTGCAGAGGTAAAAGTCCATAGAGTATACTTTCCGTATGGTCGATTTTAGTTGCCACAATGTTGAGAATGAAATGTGGACAAGATACCAAAATTTCATATAAAATTTACAGTATAACAATAGCTCATTTAAGTACCACATAGGTGTCGTATGTAATATTGAGAAATATTCCGTCTTTCGCGACTGTAACAAAAGTTTTATTTACACTGAGCACGTTTGGCTTTATTTTAAAGCACTTCAATCAATCAAAAGGAAGTAGACAAAATACATTAAACAAAACTGTGGACTTACTAAAACATTAAGACTTGAATATACAGTCTATCAGTGAAGTGCTCTGAGCTACGTCAAATATAATTTTTGTGTGTGGCACACACAAACATCATTTATTCGCTAAAACACTGATCTGCCAAAACAAACGTTGAATATTGTGTTACCGCAGCACAAAACTACGAAAGGTGATTTGGCAATGGAGGAGACAAAATACTGTCCACTGAAGATGCTTCAAAAGAGAGAAACGCGTCTCGTTCAAATAAGTCCTTTATTACAGTTGCAGAAGAGGAATATATTTCAGTACCATTGGTAAAACTGCGACTGTGGAACAAAAACGAGAAAGAGAACATGAGTACCATTGTGTATGCGCCATACCTTTCCTTGATTGAAGTGCTTTAAAATAAAGCCAAACGCGTCCGGTGTAAATAATACTTTTATTACAGTCGCGAAAGACGGAATATTTCTCAATATTACATACGACACCTATGTCGTACTTAAATTAAATGAGATATTGTTATACAGTAAATTTTATATGAAATTTAGGTATCTTCTCCACATTTCATTATCAACATTGTGGCAACTAAAATCGACCATACGGAAAGTATACGCTATGGACTTCTACCTCTGCAAACTCTTCAAAATTTCGTGCAATGGTTTACTATATTTAATGCTGCATAATAACTGCGTTGAACATCGAAACAAAATTAAGTCATTTATGGGGGGAAGGTACCAGTCAAGAAGACGTGTAAAAATCAAATTTTTGGGCCAAATAGTTTTTGTGAAATCGAATGATAAGTGTGTGAAAGCAGTGGGAACACCATGTGTCTGCACAGGCGATCAGTGCAGTGATGACAAAATAGCGCTCAGCGCGGAATGCGGGGAGCACGTGTCCGCAGCAGCGAAAGGGTTAATGATGAGACAAAGCACTAGAAATTTCAAAAAATTGCATTCAAACGGACATAATTGGTAAAGTAAGGCACTTCGATATTGTTTTTAAATAATGAAAATATGAAGCACCACACAAGGTTGGAACTCATAAGCTTTCACGTAGTAGCCTAACACCTTAACCGTTACGCTAACGCACAATGTCTGACCGAATAACGCCTTGAAGACTATAACACGTCACGCAGAAAACTGACAAACACTGTTCGTATGACTATGAATTACTCACGCTTCATCGAAGTACAATAGGAAATAAACAATTACTGCTTTTCTTTATTGCGAAAAAGCGGTTTGTGAGAGTGATACAAACACCTTTCCTTGCTATCGCCTGAATTAGGAGTCTTATTGCTTGTTTGGTTTAATTAATTAATAGAATATGAAGCAATTGGTATAAAGAATGCTTTTCCAAACTTTCTGTAAAAGAATGTCTGCTATCAAGACATTGCTTTTGTTCTATTACTTTATTTACGACTGAACGTTTCTAAAACTGAAGACACTCGTCCATGCTCTGCACTGCAGTCGAGATGTGGCAACGTCGTTCTCTATTCATTGGCTGACTGTGTTTTGTGACGTCAGATGGGCAGAACGAACCTAAACTCGGCCACCAACATAAATGACGCACACTTTAGTCTCATCTGCTTGTACTAGTCTGTTTCTCATCTCATTGTTTTCGTCTGTAATGTGTTACTTTGCTCCCAGGTGATAGAATTACTTCATCTTCTCTGCTATGTTTTTCTGAATTTTGATATTACATTAATCATTAAAATCTTTTCTGTTACGTGCCATTATTTTTGTCATCTTTTGCTTTACTTTGGCTCTGAGCACTGTGGGACTCAACATCTGAGGTCATCAGTCCCCTAGAACTTAGAACTATTTAAACCAAACTAAAGTAAGGACATCGCACACATCCACGCACTAGGCAGGATTCGAACCTGCGACCGTAGCAGTCACGCGGTTCTGGACTGAAGTGCCTAGAACCGCACGGCCGCCGCGGCCGGCATTGCTTTACTTTCAATTCATAGTAATAAAGACAACAAGAAGTGCAGGAAAGTTAAAGTAAAATGTCTCAGAACACACGTGAAGAATTCAAAAAGGAAATAGTAGTCGCAAGAACCGATGCGCCATACAGGAAATTCGAAATAACGCTCGTTGTAATTAGATTTAAAGGTGTCAGCATTAAGAGTGCCAAAGGAATTCCTCTGTCGTCCGCGGAGGAAAGAGCAGATGATTGGAAGGAGTAATGTGGAGGCCTCTAATGTCAGCAGACGTGATAGAAAAAGAAATGTACATCGATTAAAAGACGTGGGGGGATGTGTAGAGTCAGACATTGATACAGCGTTGGAACGTTGGAAAACTTGCGATCAAGCAAAACTGAAGTGATAGATAACATTCCTGCAACAATTCTAAAATCATTTGGAAGATGTGGTAAACAAACGATTCATCAAGTTATTGGTGTTGGGTCTATGATACGGGAGGCAAAGCAACGAACCTACGGAACAATATCACCCACTCAACCTGGAGCGTAGCAAGGACAGATATGCGTGATGGTATAGCAATAACAGCTTGAAGGCTCATGTATCCATGTTGTTGACAATAATAATACACAAACTAATGAAAAAGAAAATGAGGATTTGTAAGAAGACGATCGGTTTAAGTTTGGACAGGGTAAAGCCTCCAGAGAGCTAATTTTGACGCTCTTGATATGGAGGCAGGACTTAAGAACCATAAGGTTTTCTGAGATAGAGAAAACGTTCGATTAGGTGAAATTGTGTGCTGTATTCAAATTTCACAGAACAAAATGGGTACAAGGTGCAGGAAAATCTTTTTATTATACAATGTGTATAGGAGCCAAAGGAACCAAATAGAGACTTAATTGGGTTAATAAGGACCTAAGGTAAAGATAGAATCTACATAATCTTATTTCCCGCTGTTCCACGTGTATGTGAAAGAAGCAACGTTGGAAATAAATAAAAAATCTGAATTTTAATTACAATAGAAGGTGAAAACATGTTAATAAAATTCGTTGATGCCATTGCTGACTTCGGTCCTCGGTGAAAGTGAGGAAGTATTATAGAATGTACAGACTAATGAACACAGAATACTGACTGAGAGTAAACCGACGGAAAAATGGAAATAATATGCAATAGCAGAAATGAGATTAGAGATAAACATAACATCTAAATTGATGACCATGAAACAGATGAAAGCAAAATGAGGCATATCGGATGAATCGAAGAGACTATAAGAAATTAGTACGCACAGACAAAGACTACATTCCTTCTAAAGTACGTCTACTATTATCATAGAGAGACTGTGTGTCTAGCACACAGCATTACATGGAAGCGAATCATTGTGAGAAAATGGGAAAAGACTTGGACCGAGCTTGTGAGATGTGGTGTGACAGAGGAATGCTGAAAATTAAATAGACTGATCAGACAGGAAACGAAGTGATCCTCCGCAATAACGGCGAGCAGGGGGGGGGGGGGGGGCTGTGGAAAAAATTTACAAGAAGAAGGAACAAACTGACAGGACTCGAGTTGAAGCACCAAGGAATAAGTACCACGGTACTTGAGATAAATGTAAGGGGAGACAGAGATTTGAATACATCCCATTAATAATCAAATGCTCATACGTGTGTGAAGTCTTATGGGACCTAACTGCTAAGGTCATCAGTCCCTAAGCTTACACACTACTTGACCTAAATTATCCTAAGGACAAACACACACACCCATGCCCGAGGGAGGACTCGAACCTCCGCCGGGATCAGCCGGACAGTCCATGACTGCAGCGCCCTCGACCGCTCGGCTAATCCCGCGCGGCCATTAATAATCGAAATGATGTTGGCATAAGAGAGAAAGTCATGGAAGGCCACATCAAACCACTCGGAACACTGCTAAAAAAAAAAGACTTCAGCACGCTGACGGAGTTCCCTGTTATCCTTTATTGTGACTAATGTCTTTTACTGTTTAACCACGAGGAAAAATTCGATGCAAAGGTTCGAAAAGGTCCTACTCAGTTGGTAGTTGGTACAAGAAATACAAAATTCCAATAAGGAAGTAATCTGAAGAGATTGAAACACACAAGAAAATGGTGGACACTGAATCATGTGAGTTAAATGAATAATGGGGTATTGCTAGAGTAACTGCGTCGTTGACAGTCAGGTAACCATGGTAACCTTCGACTTGGCGGCGGTACTCCTCTCCGACCATTACTTTCTCATTTTAGTCCAACTCTACTGAGCCGTGGCGACTAGCACTAGTTATATCCCACTTGCGTCGCTGATATCGACACTCGTCTGGTCTTGTATCTCTGACTGTCCCGCCTTTGGTTTTCCAGCTTGGCGTGTGGCCGGGGGCTCTATCCGGTCGGCGTTCAACGAGGCAACATGTTTGAGGGCAGGCCCTCGTCTCGATCCGCTGTGCCTGGGCCTAGCCATCCTCGCCGTTTTGCAGCGCGCCGTGTGTACGGTGCTGATTAGTCGCCGCGTTTGCGTGCGAAATGGTGGCGGGTCCACCATCTCATACTCGACATCTTCTCATTGCGTAGCCTGAATCATTAAGTTACGTATGATTCATATTATGGTGTTAGCCTGTGAAGATTTGTGAAACTTGTGGTGGCATGTTGCATCTGCCGGAGATCAGTTAAGCATGATTCTGAATAAGAGAAAGCTATATTGAACTTCTGAAGTCTAAGTTTAATTATTTCGGCAAGTAGATGATGATGATGATGATGTTTTGTTTGTGGGGCGCTCAACTGCGCGGTTATCAGCGCCCGTACAAATTCCCAACCTTTTCTCAGTCCAAACTCGCCACTTTGATGAAATGATGAGGACAACACAAACACCCAGTCATCTCGAGGCAGGTGAAAAAAAGGGAGTAGAATTTTACTGCTTGTTTTAAAGGTTCCTTGCAGTGTTAATTTGATGTAGTATGTTAATTAGTGTGCTATTCGCCCAGTTTTGGTTTTAGACTTCTTTTAAAATGAAAGCCAGAACTTTTGTTAAGTCAGTGTAATTTTAATTGTTCTTTAATTCGGTAATTATCTAAGTTTGGTTTTCAGTTATGTTACAGATAATCACGTAGTTAGTAAGCCTTGTTTGGTACTGAAAAAGGTGAATCACGAGTTACATTTGTCTGCCACGTGAATTATTGGCTGTTACAGAAATGATCTGGTATTTTGGGCAGATGGGGTTTGTCGCCTTGGCGGGCAGGCTGAGATCGTTTATGTGTTCTGCGTGCAGCCTGATCATCTTTGATATTGTTCGGCGGTTACTTGCTACTTGTTTGTTCCGAGTACCACCGTGTATAAGCCGCGCTTCCACCCCTTAGTTAAGTATCCAGCCTGTCCGCCGGGATGGACGAGATCTTTTCCTAAGTTACTCAAGGTGAATCATTAGTGGTTTAAATTTTGGTTACGTAAGGAATGAACATATCAGTGTGCTTATGGTGGTGACTGTCTGTGATCCTTTTGCAATTAGATATAATTATTATTTTTAAAATACTGTTTGTTATATTAATTCATGATCCAATCACATAGTCTTCTGGTTAGTCAGTTGTATATTTTCTTAAGAGAACAAAGGTCCGAATTAAATTTTTATATTGTCATTCTGATTCTGTAATTCTGTAACAATGAAATTTGTTCTTTAGTTGAAATTAAAATTATGAAATTATGTACCAACCACAAGTTTGTCCACCAGCAGAGATCCCTAGTTTCCTATTTACTTTTAGTAGCTGTGGTTAAATTGCAATTTTGGTCTCTCTAGCTCGTAACTTGGGCATTAACACAGCTTAGCTACGCTCTGTTTACCTCATTTATTCGTTTATTGAGATCAATACGACTTTACAATGAAGTGAACAGTGCATGCACTATTAATTCCTTTCTGGATGACACAGTAAGAAATAAGAAACAATAGACAGTCTGTCGTGCCGATGACCTAGCTGTGTGCTACCCTCCTTCAAATCAGCCAATCAATTAACAGTCTGTCATATTGCTTCGAACACTAAAGTGATTCCTTTGTCGATTATTTCGTTACCGATCAATGAAAAGGTGCAACAAACAAAACAACAAAAGCAAAATATACCCTCCGCACATTCGTTGGAGAACTGGGTATAACGGGAGCTGTTCCATCTCGTATCTCTGAACAAGAAATAATCTTCTTTGTAGAATGGGGAAATGGATCTAATGCAACTGTTTCTGAACATAACCGAGTCCGAATTACCTCATGTTACCATTTCATACGTGAATCTCCACCCCCTTTTCATTTAGTGGCCTGACATCCACTGCCTACTTCTTCTTCTTTTCTCTCTTACATCCCCCCCCCCCCTCGGTCTTCTCTCTTCACTTGTCCTTCCTCATTTACTCACCTGTCTCATTACTGCGGCCCACGCCATGCGCCTCGGCTGCTACACTTCAGTTACGTCACTGACGGCTGACATTACCGAACACAAGAGTGGTGTGTTTGCGAGCTACGTCGTAACTCCCTCCCCCCCTCCCCCTCTCTCTCTCGTTCTCTGTGTGTGTGTGTGTTCTCTCTCTCTCTCTCTCTCTCTCTGTGTGTATGTGTGTGTGTGTGTGTGCAGCCGGGCCTACATAGCGGTTGGACGCGGCGCGTGGGAGCAAATACTGCCCGTGCTTTTGCTCACATCGACGAAACAACACCGCTAAAATATACACGCCAACACACTGCACGCTAGGATTCGATTATGGCAAGTTTCGCTATCGTTTCATACTAAGTGGTTCGCTGTACACTGTTGTGGCACGTTGATCTGTAACTGGAAGAATAGTAGTTACAATGCCAAATACTACAGAATTTACCAGGATCACTTCCGTCCAGGACTTCTACATCTTGTCAGCTTCGTGAAAATATTAGTAGTTTTCTACAGTAATCACGGAATCTGAAGAAATGAATAAAATTTTGTGTCATGGCCAGAACTTGAACCTCTTTGGTTACTAGACAGCACACCAATACACCAAATAGCTAACATAGTCCCACGGACTACACTAGTCCAATGACCTCCCAAAATATAAACTTCAGTTCACATCTTCAGCTTATTTTTCCCTTGTTAGATCTTCACTATTGCCGATTGCCGAAGCTCAAATATCTCGAGGAAAATTTATTATGTCAGGTCTATAGGTCATCTGTGCCTGACGTACAGGTAGGACGTCCCCATTGTGTCCAGTGCTGTGGTGTTATTCCAATAACAGAGAGCCTCTGCAGCAGTGACGATCTAAGAAGGGGAAAATAATCTGAAGATGTGAAGTGAGGTTTGTGCCAGGGAAGGCACTGGACTAGAGTAGTCCGTGCAGCACTGTTGGCTGCAGTGATGTGGTGCTGTAATGGCAGCATACTTACCCAGTAAGCAAAGAGACCCCGGTTCAAGCCCTGCCCGACGTACAAAATTTCTTCAGCTTCCATCATTATAATAGATAAAGATAAGCCTCGAATGTCTCGAGGAAAATTTAATTGTCAGATCTATATTAGTCTTTTGTAAATATCAATACAATTCCACCGACAAAATTTCGGAGATCATTCATGAATACGCATTCCGGTATCAGAGACGAGTGATGCCTGATGACTTGTTGCAGAATAAGAATCTTCCTATGATTCATTCAGTTTGCTAACCAACGTAACATCTTGTGTGAAAATACCTTCGCAATTGCGAGAAAGCTTGCAATATGCAATTAACAGCTTCCCTCGGGCATGGGTGTGTGTATTTGTCCTTAGGGTAATTTAGGTTAGGTAATGTGTAAGCTTAGGGACTGATGACCTTAGCAGTTAAGCCCCATAAGATTTCACACACATTTGAACATTTTTTTTTTTGCAATTATCAAAGCGTGAGACACAGGACACAGAGTAATGCAACCAACGTCATGAGAAACTTTCTGTTATGATATGGTAGCCATCGCTATGGGAATAGCTCAGGTTAGAGTTGTTGTGCCGCTCTTCCATTGCAGTCAGTGATTCCATATACAAGGTAGATATCGGACAACACTTAGCAGTAAACCTTTCGATTTTGTTGAATATGCCTGCAAAGGTACAGCTAACACAGCTAGAAAAAACAAAATCTAGGCAAAAACGGGCAGTACCGATTGAAAGCTTGACGGTGAAGATTAACGTGGGCACTGATATTGCCAGTAACAAGTACCCTGAGTGAACGGAGTAACTTTGTTTCCAAACAAGAAACACGGCGCATATAATCAACATTTGCCCTACTGTATGGATGTTTTCAGTAGAATACATGGGGGTTAGAAATGAAACGAAACGCAATAACTCTGTAAGGAACTTCAGGATACCACGGGACACTTACCCCAAAATGCATGCGAAGAATCTTTGAACAATGTCCGATGTTTTGTTGTAGGTGTGCTTCGACATCACCATCTGTTTTGATGCCTGAGGCTATACGGTAATTGTCAGTATCCTGATCGACCTTTCACTCGCAATTGTAAATTACTGACACCAAGCCAGAATCTGATTTCATCTCCAAGTACAACGAGCCCAACATCACCCTAGTTGCATGACGCAGGTTTACGAGGTCGACAACTCAGCTAAGAAAAGCGGTATGTCAAAAATAAGTTTTCAGTTCAGTTGACATTGCCATCTGACCTGCTAAAGATCCTGTCTTCATACAATGTGAATATGTGTAATATGTCGCTTGACAATAATGATTTCTAGGGTATCACAGGAAACAACGCAGTATCTAGGGTGTATCAAAAAGGATGGCGCAAACTTACACGGTTGAAAGTACACGATAATTGAAGCACAAATGTCAAGTAAACATGGGCTTTAAAACGCATACCTTAAGACCTATGCGATATTCTGGATTTTCAATAGTGTGAAACGAATCTCTTGCACTGCAAGCTCTTTGCTTTCCATATTTTTGGAGGTGGTAGTATCGACCAAAAGAAGAAAAATATGTCCTGTAAACATCTGCCCTAAAATGCATACTTTAAAAGTTATGAACACTTGTTCATTAGAAGAGTTGTGTTTCAAAGTATCGAAGATGAACAGCTGCTCATAGCTGTTAAAGTATGCATTTTAGAGTACATGTTTACTAGACAATTTTTTCTTGTTTTGGTCCATACTACCACTTCCCAAAATATGGAAAGCTTGCAGTAGAAGAGATTTCTTTCACAATATTGAAAGTCAAGAATATCTGATAGCTTTTAAGGTAAGCGTTTTAGAGCTCATGTTTACCTGACATTTGTGCTTTCAGCCATGAAAATTTATGCCATAATTTTTGAAACACCCTGTATACACTCAACGATGTGTCACCACTTGCAGACGGCACTCAGATCGCCGACGACTGACATGTTTCCAGAATGATATTTTCACTCTGCAGCGGAGTGTGCGCTGATATGAAACTTCCTGGCAGATTAAAACTGTGTGCCGGACCGAGACTCGAACTCGGGACCTGGTTCGCAGGAGAGCTTCTGTAAAGTTTGGAAGGTAGCAGACGAGGTACTGGCGGAAGTAAAGCTGTGAGGACGGGGCGTGAGTGGTGCTTGGGTAGCTCAGTTGGTAGAGCACTTGCCCGCGATAGGCGAGGGTCCCGAGTTCGAGTCTCGGTCCGGCACACAGTTTTAATCTGCCAGGAAGTGACTGACATGTTGCCAGACACCACGTCCTTGGGGCTCGATAGCTCCTCACTACGTAGCACTTCCACTCAGAATGCGGTGGCGATGTTCCGCAACCTCTAGTGTTACTAGGAACTACATCTCAGTCCACCTTACACCATCTGTTGCGATCCAACATTCTCGCTACTGTTCTGAAACTGACTTCTAAAATTGCAGAACAAACTTGAGGGGCCTGGAGGGGCAGCCTGACAACAAGTACATATGTATAACTAGTTCTACACTGAGGCGATGAAAGTCATGGGCTAGCAATATGCATGTACACAGATGGCGGCAGTATCGCTTACACTCGGTATATAATGGCAGTGCATTGGTGGAGCAGTCATTTGTACTCAGGTGATTCGTGTGAAAAGGTTTCCGATGTGCTTACGACCGAACGATGGAAATTAGCAGTCTTTGAACGCGGAATGATGGTTGAAGCTATGCTCATTGGACTTTCCATTTCAAAAATCGTTAGGGAATTCAGTATTCCGAGACCCATAGCATGAAGAGTTTCCCGAGAATACCACATTTCAAGCATTACCTTTCATACAATCAACGCAGTGGCCTTCGCTTAATGACCGAGAGCAGTGGCGTTCCGTAGAGTTGTCAGTGGTAACAGAGAAGCAACACTTTCTGAAATAACCGCAGAGATCAATGTGGGACGTACAACGAACGTGTCCGCTGCAACAGTGCGGCAAATTGTGTCGTTAGTGGGTTTCGGCTGCAGACGACCGACGCGAGTGCCTTTGTTAACAGCACTACACCGCCTACTCATAGACTCGGGACCATATGGGTTGGATCCTACACGACAGGAAAATCGTATCCTGGTCAAATAAGTCCAGGTTTCACCTCGTAATAGCTGATCGTAGGGTTCGAGTGTAGTGCAAACCCCACCAAATCATGGAACTAAGTTGTCGACAACGCACTGTGCAAGCTGGTGGTGGCTTCATAATGGTGTGGGCTGTGTTTACGTGGAATTGACTGAGTCCTCTGGTTCAACTAAACCGATCATTGATTATAAATGGTTATGTTCGGCTACTTGGAGACCATTTGCAGTCTTTTGTGAACCTTATGTTCCAAAACAAAGATGGAATTTTCATAGATGACAATGCAACGTATCACCAGACCACAGTTGTTCGAGGTTGGTTTAAAGATGATTTTGGACAGTTCGAGCGAATGAGTCGGCGACGCAGATTGCCCGATAGGAATCGCTACGAACATTTATGGGAAATAATCGAGAGGTCATTTCTTGCTCAAAATCCTGCACCGGCAGCACTTTCGCAATTATGCACGGGTACGGAAGCAAGTGGCACTATATTTCTGCAGGGGACTTCCAAAAACTTGTTGAATCCTTGCTACGTCGAGTTGCTACGCTACGCCTGGCAAACGGAGGTCTGACTCTATATTGGGAGGTATCCCATGACTTTTGTTACATCAGTGTAGTTACCCTACAGCACAATTATTTCAACTGTAACGCCTGGTGCATACCTGGGTGCGAGCGGCGAATGCAGGACAGTGCAGGGCAGTGCTGAATTTTATGGCGCGTAGCGCTGTAAAAGTAACTGCTACATTGTTTGCCATATGTATTCGGTATTGTCTAGACACGTAACCGATACTAAATATTCGTGACTCGTCACATTCATCCTGGCAGATGTGCTTTGAAATTCGTTGCGGACCTTCTCTGAATATGATTTTCGACACAAATCGCACATGGCTTCATTTTATGATTTTCCTCCGAAAGAAATTGCCTTGTCAGTTTCTTTTCCAATACGTGCTATTCGCGCAATGAGCAAATATAGTGTGTTGCCATGAATGCGAACTCATACGAGTAGTATGAGTTATAAAAGAGAAATTGAAAAATGGATGCTACCCGCGTTACATTACGACGATAAAATTGTTTCGCACACCCATTTATTAGCACGTAGCATCTCTATAGATGAGCTCGATAGTCGATCGTATACCCTGCCTTGTACCTTGCTGCTCGATCCAACACACAGGCAAGCGATAGTAAGAGTAGTATATCTTCTTTGTTATTTCTTTGCGCGTGGGGTTAGCGTTAGAGTCGAGAGTTCGGGTGTAGTAGTTGGAGGCGAAGAATTCAGACTTCAGTGCCCTGTTTGCAGTCTTCTTTTTGTGAAATCTAACCACGCAATGTGTCTGAAGTGTGTTGCAGTACGTAATTTTGCTATCATTTCTGACTGATTTTTTTATTCCAGAGCATTTGTAGGAGTATATTACGCATATTTTTCTTTATGATTGCGATTGTTGCGTATCAGGGACCTAGAAGTTTCTTGAGTCGTTTTGCATAAGGCGGTCACGTGGACCAGTTTCTCTGTTTGCTGTTCGTACATAAGCATTGGTATCCAATTTCATTTGTCTCTTTAAAATGGAAATTAGAGGAACACTTTCTTGCAGACATTTTACTAGAATAATTTGTAGATTTTTTTGTCAGGTGGTTCTCTGGAATTATGTTGTTGGATTTTTTTGCATATCACTTCAAGAAATATTTCACTTTGTGTACTATCTCAAATGTTTATGCAGAGATCTTAGTGGAAATATATTGTGGAGGTAGATTTCCTCATTGATTTTCTTTTGTGTGACGGTGGTTACCTAGTGGATAGATCATAAGTCTCTAGCCCTAGATGTCCCAGGCTCATTTACAGATAGGAGTGGGGATTCTTCCGCATTCCAGTTCTTCCAGAATGGCCGCATGTCCACTAAGTCCATTACCAAATTAGTACCAACAGTATCTCTCAGGAGCAAAAATCAGCCAAGTTAAAGGCTCTTCAGCCTCCCCTTACTGCAGCCACGGCGAAGAAAGGCTGCACTCTACTTAGCCAGGCCAGTAGCCTGGTCGCATACTGTGTAGCACAAAGGACACCCTCTCCTTTGTTATTGCTCTGTAAGAGACTGAACTTTCCTTACAGTGAATATTTTCTTAGTCAGCATATTCATATGTAATGAGCGTTTTCCTTTTCTGGTCGGTTCTCCTCCGAACGCGAAAATATTTTATTGACACCGACGTACATAGGGATGAACGATCACCACGATAAAATAAGGGAAATCAGAGCTCGTACAGAAAGATGTAGGTGATCATTCTTCCACGAGCTATACGAGATTGGAATAATAGAGAATTGTGAAGGTGGTTCGATGAGCTCTCTGCCGGGCACTTGAATGTGATTTGCAGAGTATCCATGTAGATGTAGATAGATGTAGATGTAGATTACCATTTGTACTTGCACAACTACTGATTAACTAAATAGTTCCACAACATTTATTTCAGCCACTTCAGTGATTTTTCTAGAATCGTGGTAACATCTCAGCAGGACCCGATTATTATTATCGTTATTATAATTATTACTATTGCAGTTCTCTCTATATTATAGTCTCCTGCAGCAGCAAAACAATGCCTATGTTTCTTGTGATTTTCAAATTCATTGAGGTAAGTCGGCGAGTACTGACCATGTGAAGAACAAATTCTTTGTGTGAATCATGCTCAGCACTCAGCTGAGGCCTCTGGAGTCAGTTAAAAGTGCAGCAATGCTTAAACTTCTCTTTGAGTTCGTGTAGTAACCTATGAAGGTAGTATTATTGAGGTGGGGCTTGTAATATACATATTCTCATTTGTGAATTGTTCGACATTACTATGGGTTTGTTGACTAATCGATGGGATATTATTCTCATAGTCAAGTGCTTTATACTTTCACAATTATTCATTTACCTTCGTTCTTAAATAGTGCAGACAGTATGAACACATGGCTTGTATGTGTTGTGTGTAAGGAAAAATCTATTTACCCTGAAGTATAATAAAGCAGTATACGTTTCCAAGGATTGACTTTTTAATAAGAAACGATCAGTCCAAATTAGAAATGTTGTGTAATAATACAGGAATAATACAGCTGTTCACCTTATATAACTTTAGATAAGCAACATAATCACAAAATAAATAAAAATACATCATGTGTATACGAGCTGGTAACATGTTAAGTTCAAGAGATTCCTGTCATCAACTGCTCACTAGCATCGGAATACTACTGGGTTATAAAGACAGAGCCCTATTTTGTGTGTCTTAATGTTGTTGGTATTCCAATTGATAGCACATGGATCAGTCATCAGAGCTCACTCTGAGTTGCCTATCTTATGTTATGTAAGATGAGTAAATGTACTATTCCCGTTCTACTTTATTAATTTCAGGGACAATATTAGTCTGAAGATGGTTTATGTATCACTGAGACAGGTTACCATACCACGAAAATAAACACCATTTGCCAACTGAATTGACTGTTTTTCTTTACATTATGACAGAAAATCGCTGGCATTCCAGTTACAGTTAAAAAATCATTGAGCTTTTAAACGGATTATTTTGGCAAGCTTCATTTGGCAACCCCACCAGGACAAATTCAGCTGCTAAATTGACACTTCACTTGTTTCACTTGGTGACTCTTGCCCAGACTGTTTACCAAATAATACATTACATTTTTATGCAGTTACTTTCATTTGGCAGCAACTATCAGGAATAATTCAGTTCATATGGTTATAGTGGCTAATTTAGAACTAATGTATCCATTCAGTTTAGATCACAATTTAATTTTACAGTTGAAATGAACACTGTAAGAAACGAAAGTCGATCCAACTAACTGATGTCGGTGGCATCTAGTTCTTACACAAGACACTCAATTCATTTATCTCTCGTGCACGGTGTTCGAATTCAGTGGATGCTTCCTCTCAGATTCACATCTGAGAGGAAGCGTAGGAGGAAGGAAATGGATACTTACTGCTGACAGCCAGCTGCTGACTGAGTCTGACGTGGACACAGATTATGTGAAAGAAAATAAAATGTATTTGGTGATCCGTATCACCTCAAACCTAAACTGGAGGAATGTGGAAATTGCAGAAGCATCATAAGCTACATTCTAGGCAGAATACATGCGAGTGTGTAAATATTTATGTAGCTCCAAGTTGGCCGAGGTAACGAATTGGGGTATTCTGGAAGTTACTTCTTTACCTACGGTGTCATCCAATGAAGAATAAAATGTTGCACTTCATCTCTTACAGAGAGTCCTGCTTCCGGACAAAAAGCTTGTATTTTGTTCACTAAACGTCAGTGCAGAAGTGTATTGAATGTCTTGCAGTACTTCTGGGCGTCCTCGTCTAAGGCTGTCAGGAGGACCCTTCATCATTGTGATACAGTGACACAGTAGTACACTTAACAGTTATGTTACGCTCTCTACTGTGCAAGCGAATCTCCTTGTAAGATTTTAGCGCTGCTGCGAGGCCACGCCACAGCACGGAAAGGTCAGTGCAGAGCAGAGCAGAGGAGAGGGTCCAGGTAATTATCTGGCCTCCCCGTGGGGGAGGGCCTTCTTCTTTATCTCGTCCGCTGGGCGCCGCTTAATCCTGCGTCTCATTACGGCGCTGCAAAGCTGCCAGTTAATTGCTTCTTAACTCCTCGCGAAAAATAAAAAAAAAACGCGCCGAAACAACCTCCAGCCACTGGTGTCCTCTCTGGCCAAAGAGTGACCCGCTTTTTGGTGCTTAAAGTGGATTGACCGCTATGAACGAAAGTATAGTGGTAATCAAGGAAAACTGAACGAGTACTAGGTCATTTCTTTAGCAGGTGCCTGCAAGTGAAGCTACGCGGATGGCATCTTGCGACTGCCGTATAGTGTTTACCACAGTGGAATCTACAGCAAACATATTTCTCATAAGCGTCACGTTGGCGGCCAGTGCTGGTGATCATGGCTATTTCGATGCATTCATATGCATACTGAACCGAAAATTATTCATTTTGTAAGAATATGTTTGTATCTTCCTGCCTGCTAGTACTCTCTACAACGTTAAGGACCGCACACATTGTGCATGTCATATGAGGTAAGAGTAAAGTAGGATGTGGTACAAAAAATTGGTTCAAATGGCTCTGAGCACTATGGGACTTAACATCTTAGGTCATCAGTCCCCTAGAACTTAGTACTACGTAAACCTAACTAACCTAAGGACATCACACACATCCATGCCCGAGGCAGGATTCGAACCTGCGATCGTAGCATTCCCGCGGTTCCGAACTGAAGCGCCTAGAACCGCACGGCCACCACGGCCGGCGATGTGGTACATGGTACAGCGCTTTTTCCTTGCTACTACTTCAATACATTTATATCTAACCATCTACACGTCCTCTTCTAGGGTTTGTGTCAGAGGGTACTTCTGCAAATGGGGTGTTGGATGAATGATTGTCAGTAAGCCTTCTTGGACTAATTACTCTGATTTTCTTGTCGCAATTTACGATCAGCCTGAACATTGCGACCACTGATCTACTGTCGATATAAACCCGTTCAGGCGGTAGCAGTGTCATCTGGCGAGTAATGAGTACTAGTCAGACACACACACGGTGCATGTAATATCAGCGACCGTGCCTCCGTGTGTAAAATGGGGAAGGAGCACCATCTATCTGACTGAGGGCAGGTTGTGATGGCGCAGAAGTTCGGCACGAGCTTTTCGGAAACTGCTCGACTAATCGGATGTTCGAAGAGAGCTGTGGTGAGTGTGTACAACACATCCCTGAACAAGATAAAAATCAGGTCGGGACGTCACGGTGTTGAGCGGCTACCCTTTATTACAGATGTCGGACGGCGTAGGCTGAGCAAGCTGTGGCGGGACTAACATCAGAGTTTAACGTTGGGCGGAGTACAAATGGTTCAAATGGCTCTGTGCACTATGGGACTTAACAGCTGTGGCCATCAGTCCCCTAGAACTTAGAACTACTTAAACCTAACTTACCTAAGGACATCACACACATCCATGCCCGAGGCAGGATTCGAACCTGCGACCGTAGCAGTCGCGCGGTTCCGGACTGCGCGCCTAGAACCGCGAGACCACCGCGGCCGGCGGCAGAGTACGTCTGTACACACAGTGCACCAAGCACTCCTAAAGATGGCCCTCCACAGCCGACGAATCATACATGTGCCATTGTTAACACCACGTCATGTGCAATTATGACTGAAATGGGCACATGACCATCGGCACTGGAGGTTGGCGCAGCGGCAGAGTTTCAATTCTAGATTCGATCATAAATCATTATCAATCGACATATGTACAAAAATATAACATCACATAAGTATACCTTTAATAATGTTGCATGTGGTACCGTATGTTTCTCATTTATCAACAGAAGAATTACGAAGCAGGAATCAGTAAACGATAGTAAGCAGGAAGTATAAGCCACCGAGCAGTCCTGGTGACTTCTGCGGCAGCACGTACTGTTAAAACGGAGGAGACTGTTGCGACTTCCCTTGACGTCACAGAGAGAGGCGCTCCGTCAGGGGTGCACAACGACAACACTGGAAACCTGGAGTGGGGTGGGGTGCGAGTCCCGGCTCAGTGCACATCATCACGGCGAATACCTCTGTATGCGGAGATTCCGATAAGCACTAACGTTGCCAAATTGCACTCCTCACTGTCGTCCAGACCTAGTACCGGGTGTGATCGTGAGCGGTGCAACGGAATAGCCGCACCTCTATGAAGTTCCAACATATCGAAGAAGGATAGGACGAGCAATATTAACATTTTATTCTCTTCCAATATCAGTCGCACTTGCAATACTAGTCGTTTGTTTGTTGTGATTAGTTTCGGACCATCATCCCTATTTTCAAATGGTTCAAA
This sequence comes from Schistocerca americana, assembly GCF_021461395.2. Taxonomy (NCBI): domain Eukaryota; kingdom Metazoa; phylum Arthropoda; class Insecta; order Orthoptera; family Acrididae; genus Schistocerca; species Schistocerca americana. The sequence continues at coordinate 867,677,376 of NC_060119.1, read as the reverse complement.
TGGCTCTGAGCACTATGGGACTTAACATCTGAGGTCATCAGTCCCCTAGACTCAGAACTACTTAAACCTAACTAACCTAAGGACATCACACACATCCATGCCCAAGGCAGGATTCGAATCTGCCACCGTATCAGCAGCGCGGTTCCGGACTAAAGCGCCTAGAACCACTCGGCCACAACGGCCGGCCATCTATTTTCAATCCATGACCTTAGATGCAAGTGTAATCATACAGTTCCCTGAGTTTCTGAGTAACCAAATATTTATTATTCTTCACTATTAACATCCGGTAACTCACATATATATTGGAGGAACTATATGTTAACACTTACGTCTAAGACCATGGTTTGAAAAATGGACAAGATTATCCGAAACTAGTCACCACAAAGAAATGTGACTTAGCACAACCGTGACGGATATTGAAAGAAAATAAAAATTTCAACCGCCTCTTCTTTGCGTAGACGGTAATTTGGACATCTGGCGTTACCCCCTTATTGGTATTTTAAACTCTGTGGCTATCCATTATTTTTGAGACCCCATGACGATATCTTTCAACAAGATAACGCAAGACTGCATGGTGCTCGTGGTGTAAAAATATGCCTCAATGGTGAGGGTGTGTGTGTGTGGTCTTCAGTCCAGAGACTGGTTTGATGGCGCTCTCCATGCTACTCTATTCTGCGCAAGCTTCTTCATCTCCCAGTAGCTACTGCAGCTTACATCCTTCTGAATCTGTTTACTGTATTTATCTCTTGGTCTCCCTCTACGACTTTTACCCTCAACGCTGCCCTCCAAAACTAAATTGGTGATCCCTTGATGCCTCAGAATATGTCCTACCAACCGGTAGGTGAGGGTATTCGCCTGAATATTCTGAAAATATCTAGTCATTTGCTGCCGAGAGATTCCACTCCACCAGTCGTCAGCCACTAAAACTGATGATCTATGGAATTTTGGCGAAGCAACATGAAATAATGAGTCCATGTCTGTCGTCTGAGCTCAGTTCGACTGGATGCCCAGCCAAGTTTGAGGCATTGTCGCTGCCAAAAGTGGTATCTCTATGTAACTAACTTCGCCCCACGTACATCCCAAAACATCTGAAAACTGAATCTTATTCCTACTAAATTATATTTGTACAATAAGCAGAATTTCGATATTTGCTATCTTTCCTGTTGTTGCAAGTCCGCAGCTCGTGGTCGTGCGGTAGCATTCTCTCTTCCCGCACCCGGGTTCCCGGGTCCGATTCCCGGCGGGGTCAGGGATTTTCTCTGCCTCGTGATGACTGAGTGTTGTGTGATGCCCTTAGGTTAGTTAGGTTTAGGTAGTTCTAAGTTCTAGGGGACTGATGACCATAGATGTTAAGTCCCATAGTGCTCAGAGCCATTTGAACCATTTTTTGTTGTTGTTGCAATTTTAAGGGCAGGAGCCGAATATTTTGCATCCAAGAGTTTTACAGTGAAGCATGAAATATTCCATACGTATTGTGTAATTATTAATTTTAAAGCGCAAACAAATGGAAAAGTGAAACTTCCTGGTAGGCAAACTGTGTACTGGATCGGGACCCAGACCTGTGACCTTTGCCATTCACAGGGAGGTGTTCAGTAACTGAGCTACCCGATCGCCACTCACGACCCGACCTCACAGCTTTACTTCCGCCATTACCACATCCGCTACCTTCCAGACTTCACAGAAGTTCTCCTGCGAAACATGGAGGGGTAGATTCCTGAAAGGAAGAAATTTGTGGAGACGTGACTGGGCCATAGCCTGAGGAGTGTGCGTTGACGTGAAACTTCCTGGAAGATTAAAACTGTGGGTTGGTCAGGGATTCGAATAGTGGACCTGGGCTTTCGCGGGCGGGAGTGTTAATCCTGCAAGTTTCGCACGAGAACTTCTGTGAAGTTTGGAAGGAAGGAGATGAGGTACTGGCAGAAGTGAAGCTGTGAGGGTGGGTAGCTGAGTTACTGAACACTTGTCTGTGAAAGGCAAAGGTCACAGGTCTGGTTTCCGATCCAGAACACAGTTTTAATCTTACAGAAAGTATCATACCAGCCTACTCTTCGCTGCAGAGTGAAAATTTCATTCTGTAAATAAAAAAGTAATAAAATATGTTGAATTTGTTGTCTTCTCTGGACTTCAACCCTAGCAATACCAACGCATTTGTCTTATCTCTCATTATCAGTAGGGGAAGGTTTACTTTATGCCCACCCTACAAAAATGCAAAAAGAAACAAAATTCGTTACTTGTTGTTGACTTACTTGTACAATGACGTCATGTTTTTTCAAGACGTTCTGTGATGTAAGTAGGGTCCAGATCCTGAAAATATCCTTTAATTCACTATTAGCAATGTAAACGCACTTTCGATAACTACGAATGTAGGATACATTAAGCCCACCGTAAAAACAAACAAACAATTAGAATCGTCAATTTCGTTAATTTTTGATGTCTTTTATCCACATCATACATTGTAAAGTGATGATAATTTGTAACTAAGGTCATGAGACTGGAAATATTGACCGAGACATTCATTGGGTAACGGAAATCTACTCTGGCTTCATTTTTTGCATTAAATTTAAATGAAAAATTTAAAACATTTATGAAATCTGGCAGAACAATTCATTAAAAGCAATACATATTTTTTCAAACTTTCAAATTTTTTCGGAAGTTGAGCTCACTCTTCCTCCATGGTATTGCCAGAGTTAAGACTCGAGTTGAAAGTTTCAATGCAGCATTCAGTTCGACAATCAGAAATAGCTTGAAACAAACCACGGGCTAGACGTATTTCGCAGTTAAATTAAGGGTCCACTCTATATGAATTTAGAATTATATGCTCTTAGCCATTTTTGTTACCATGTTTGTTTTATCTACTAAAACTTTTAGGAAAAATAAATTTGTGATTTTCCATAACACCAATAGTTTATATATTTTATTTTTATTTCAATATTTTAGGATTTCTTACTACCAAACTTATATTAATAAGCTTTCCAGTGCCACATTATTTCTCATAAACTTCACAGTGTGTTTATGGTATATGCAATAGCCTAGTTTCTCTCTCGAATTCTTGTGTCTCCTGAAGTACCATTTTATCAGAAAAATATCATCTGAATTCCCGGTGAAGAACTAGGAATATGTAAGTAAATGGGGCATCTTCAATCTATGTTGCTACGTTAAATATATCTTTTGCAGTTCCACGTCAACTGAAATCGCGTTCTCAGTTAGAGACAGTATAATTGCTGTATCTCCTTTTGTGGAGTTTCTGCTATTCAGGAAGAGATTTCTGTGTGATGGCCTCTGACCTTACAGCGTCGAGTGTTCGCGGAGCAGAAATGGGCTTTCATTGCAAGCAGGAAGAATATCTGCAGTAATAGCAAACGAGGTTATGCTGCTGTAGCGGTGAAGGATGAGGCTCGCAAAGCTCCAGAAAATTCTAATAGCGGACGTTAGAGCAAAATATCTTATTCATTGCACGGTCTGCGCGAACTTTGCTACGGTGATTGTTTCTCGTGGCTGCAATTTACTTTAACTGCCTGTGAGAATAAGAATTGTTTTATCAATAAAGATCAAGTACATCGTAGTGGTTACATAACGAACTAGCTCGTTCTAACAACACTCTTTTTCTTGTGCTCACCTGTTGTCTCTGTTAATCCTTACTGATGATTGCTTGCTTTTTTCTGCGGAATCAGATTACATTTAATAGAAAAAATGGCTCTGAGCTCTATGGAACTTAACATCTGAGGTCATCAGTCTCCTAGAACTTAGAACTACTTAAACCTAACTAAGGACATCACACACATCCATGCCCGAGGCAGGATTTGAACCTGCGACCGTAGCGGTCGCGCGGTTCCAGACTCAAGCTCCTAGAACCGCTCGGCTACATTTAATAGAATTCCGTCCATAACAGCACGTATAAGAAATAAATTATCATTGTATACGGATCGTGCTTCTTTCACTGTACTTAGATTTGCAAATGCTTTCATACTACCGGAAATATAAGGAGTATGGAAGGTGTTAAACATTAACGGTAAGAAAACAATTGTGAACTTGCATTTACTGCAGATATAAGCACATTAGGTCACGCAATCCTAACCGGCTCGGTCTCAAATGGCCATCTTCAAGTTGGGGCGGCATTTGGTGAAAGAAACATTTATTACTTCATAACCTGTTATGACTGTGTCATAGAAAGTGACTGTGTCTGAAATAATGGAAATTTCACTGATCTCCTTGACGGAATGTCGCTTTCTTTCCGAAAAAGCAATTTATTCATCGCATCCTTCGACGGCTTTCGTGAAGGCATATCAGGCCCAATTGTTTACGTATAGCTTAAATAGACGACAGCCGTTATGACAAGATAGCACGAACTTAAGTACTGAAATGGAGTGCAAGAACAGATTACAGCGTGGATTTCATAACGGCTGTAATCACCCAGTGCCTGTTCCTTCGGGAGTGCATGAATATCCAAAGGAACACTACATCGTCCTTCTGGAAAACACAGGCAATGTAATAGCGTGTAAGTGAATGTGTAAGAGAGAAACTGGGAGTCAGACATCATTCATTGTTAGTCCATTCTGTACTTTATGTATTTACAGAATATAAATTACATTTTATAAGAAATAACAATTAGTTGATCGAGTAACTTCTGCGCTTTATATGCCAAATCAAATACCTTTGATGCAAGTATAGTTTACACGCACCCAACCGTTAAAAATATTTGTAATTGTTTATTTTGTACTCAACAGATTATTCTTTGTCATGATCAACAGCAACAGTTTCCTTTTATTACTGATAAATGCACGAGTTTTTTACGAATAACAGAAACATGTTTGTATAAGTTCAACGACAATGTTGATATACTTTTGCTTTGAGGCTTTTTTTTATTTTACATTTTCTAGAGAAAATTGCGTTTCCTAGCGCTATATGTAATGTTCTCTTTATTGCATCTGGAACGTAACAAATCAAAAAGTTTCGAGTAAAACCTGCATTACACATTGACAATGTCGGTTTTGCTGTAAATACTGTATATATTTGCGTAACAGGAAAGAGGACAACTGTGTAGAACAAAAATGTTGTATGGGTCACACAGCTCTTTATACATCGTCACTCAGTTTTCCGGTTTCTCGGAGAATCTACTAAGACACTGATCGCATAGGTAAAGAAAGTGACCGTTACGAGGTAAAGCCCGATATGTATTTAACATACCTAACGTACAGGTAATGCGGGTACGACCTTAAATAACCAGATCTACTAGGAAAACTACCGTAGTCTGTGCTTATTTATGACACACAACGATAGGTTTACGGCTTTTACCCACAGTACATCACCCAGAGAGCGTGGACACTGGCTGCGACGGCGAATGTGACACCGCGCGAAGCCACAGACGCTCCGAGGCTTCGAGGTTTATGTTACTGTTAAAACAAGGAAGCCCATAGTTCCTCTGCAATCTACGTCTGCTCAGACTCTACTATATTTACCTGCAGAGTTGCCAGTGATAGCTGATTCTGTTCCCCACGCCAAAGGTTAGTCCGCATTACCCCCAGTTCTGAGTGTTTGAACACGGGATGGCTCGCAGGGAATCAATTCATAATCATCTGTAGAACAAACATACCTCGCGGAGTCTCCATGGCTGCCATCAAAAGTGCTTAGCTCTAATTTGTTTTGGTAACAACCGTATCGGCCGGCCGCGGTGGTCTAGTGGTTCTAGGCGCGCAGTCCGGAACCGCGGGACTGCTACGGTCGCAGGTTCGAATCCTGCCTCGGGCATGGATGTGTGTGATGTCCTTAGGTTAGTTCGGTTTAATTAGTTCTAAGTTCTAGGCGACTGATGACCTCAGAAGTTAAGTCGCATAGTGCTCAGAGCCAACCGTATCGAAGTGTGATCCATGCAGAAACACCATTCTCAAATATAACTTTCTTGCTGCAATTATTGTTAGTTTTCGAATAACATGCTATTCTGAAGATCAAAAATGTAGAAAATATCGAAATAAGATAGTACAAAATTTACTAACACAGAGCTGCAGAGCCAAAGATTCAAGTAGGGGAGAGTGTTGTACTTTGGTGCACAATTCGGACGTCCATCTCAATCCAGTCCTGTAATAAGAGTTTAAAGTATTTTAATTTTCCGTTTTTAAATGATGGCATTCACTTCCGTGTGCTCCAGTCTTTCTCTGAAACTACAAAAATTACTCGGGAAAATTAGCGTTTCTACAAATGTGAAAACGTGTTTGAAGGTACAGTATAGTCGTATGCCTAGGAACATTCTATAAAAATTTAAAAGTGTTGCAGTCGAGAAAAACCTTGTCAGCAATGTATTTAGTCGTCTATGTATTACATTATTGATGCACTACACGTCACTAATCATAAAGAGAAATAAAATTAAAGAGGTATACTATCAAAAACCAGTCTCAACTTAAATACATTTTGAAAAAGTACTTGTTGGAAACTGAAACCGATTTTGAAAACGTGTAAATTATCAAGACACAATCCATTTGCAAGTACCACATGTTCCATGTTAAAATACCTTTTCCTTTTTCAAGGTACAAGATGGTGCACAACCGCCGAAGTATGTCTTAAACATCCACATGTTATATAAATAGTTTACTCGCCATAAAAATGTGAGACATCAAGGGATCACCAATTTCTTATTGGAGGAACGTGTGGGGGTTAGGAATCGTAGAGGGATACCAAGAGATTAATACAGCAAGCCGATTGAAAAGGGTATAGGTAGCAGTAGGTAGCGGAGATAAAGAGGTTTTCACGGTAAAGAGTAGCGGGCAGTGCTGCAAACCAGTCTTACTGAAAAACACAGAAATAACAACCACAACAACAAAATTCTGTATACTATAATTATAACACTTTCCCCTACTTGTCGACCAGATGGGTAATAAATCACAATATTTTATAGCTTCTTTGCAATATCATATTTCGTTTAGATTAATAATAAATACTTCAGAATATTCATACTCGGAGGTAGCTAGTTAATTACGGTGCTCGAAAGAACTTTCGTCAGAAGTATTTGCCCAGTAACGAGGTAAGTTGGTGGTAGCAGGTGATGGCACACTACTTTTCACTACAATAGTGTAATTGCTGTCATCAAACGTCCTCATACTTACGCCAGTGACTGTAACACTATCGTTATTCCACGATTGCAATTTCGGCCTTAGGCCATTATCAAGTGCAGATTTTTGTGGATTTACGTCATGTCAACTTAAAATGAGATGACATATATGTCGTTTCATTACTATTAAATACATTCGTGACACTGTTACATATTGCGAGCACACATATCCATATGTCATAAAACAACATAGCCTTTAGAGACTCCCACAGACTATGTTGTTCTATGACATATAGATATGTGTGCTCGCAATATGTAACAGCGTCACGAATGTATTTAATAGTAATGACAACGACATATAAATGTGTCAGCTCATTTTAAGTTGACATGGCGTAAAGCCACAAAAATCTGCACTTGATAATGGCCTAAGGCCGAAATTGCAATCGTTGAATAACGATAGTGTTACAGTCACTGGTGTAAATATGATGTCTTTTATAAAAATCTTTACATATCCTCACTAAGTTTCCAGATGATTTACCGCTTCCAGATTCTGGAGGGGGGGGGGGGGGGGCTACTATAAGGCTGTTGGCATACACAAACAAAGCGATCGAAATCAGGTAACGCCCGATATGCATGCAGCACACATAATGTACAGGTAATGTGGTTACAATCTTGACAGACCAAAGCTGCCAGGAAAACTACATTAGTCTACACCTACTTAGTATAGCTACAGTAGCCTACGGTAGTATAACAATTGTATTCATACTTCATTAGGTCGCATCTCTTTAGCTGTTAAGCTTTGACAGACGAACAGAAAATTCGGACGCACTACAAATTAGAAGAAATTTAACATTGTTTTCGAAGCTTCTCAGTTTCCAACTGACCGGCCAGATGAATCAAGGGACTACCAACAATGTCTCCTCAACGACCGTTTAGCGAACGTTGTCTCGTATGGGCTTCCGCAATATGTGCCCTGTTCATGCACTGATGCTGACTGCTGTTCACCGGCGGCAAAGGCTGCAATTTGCACGCCAGTACCGCCATTGCACGTCCGCTGAGTGGCGAGAACTGGCTTATTCAGATGAATCATGTTTCATGCTCCAGCGGACAGATGGCCGTTGGTTTCTACTGCGTGAAACGTCTGAAACGAAGCACCCTGGAACAGTTACGGTCTGGGGAATGTTTTCGTCGCACTCCCTGGCATCATTCTGAAACGCACAATGGATCGACAAATGTATCCCCAGGAACCGTGTCCACCCCTACACTCAGTTCGTGTTTCCCCGGCGCAATGGCATCTACCAGCTGGTCATTTCAATGTGTCACACAGGTGGCAGTGTACGTGTGTGGTTCGAAGAGCAGCAGGATGAGATTACCGTGCTTCCCTGGTCATCAACCTAGCCGGTAAATATTGAGACCGCCTCGATCCAGCTGTTCGTCTCATGATTCCTCAATCGAGTAACGCATCGCAGTTGGCCACAAGACTGAAATCGGCATGGCTCCACATCGAGATCTTGGTACCTTCGAGAATCGCATTGCCTCTCTTCCTGCACGTGTCGCAGCGGACCGCACTGCGAAAGGTTTTTATAGGTGATCACATTAATGTAACTGGACGGTGTAATTGCAATAATAGTATTTAACAATAGCTTCAAGTTTGTTTATGCCACTGTTCACGAACACATTCTTAATTTTTTTTTCTAGTTTCAATCAACGACGATCATCTAAAGCTAGGCGTTGCTACGCCTGGTCCTGTTGAAAGAAGTACGCCGCTGCCTTTCTCTGACCTTTGAACTGACCTACCCAGCAGATTATTGCGAAACCTACAACTTTACGTGGACTTAATACCACGGTGCAACTCTACACTTTTCATATGAAACACACATTTCCAGAGTTGAAAGAAGTGATAAGCGGCATACGAAAATAGCAGGCCTGATTTCCAATTGGTGCCGAGGCTTTTAGACCCGCAGTCTGGAGCTTAATCACTGAATCAGCGAGCGATAGCAATGAAGAAATACAACAATGCAACAAATTTTTTAGCCAAGAAAGTCAGCGACGTAAAACATTAACCATGATGAATCTCGAAGTTAAGAAGCTGTACATAAATCGTATGGTTTGGCAGCATCAGCGTAATTCTTTTATATTAATCCTATTTTATCTTTTCTGACGTTGCTATTGTTGGCTGAAAATGTTGTTTATGCTTACCTATTAACACAGACAGATCTGAAGACAAAACTGCTGATCCAGACTAGTAATCAACACAGTAGCTTTAAGGTCGATGTGACACAAGCGGCTGTTTGCGGTGACTTTTCGATTAATCACCATCTAATTGGGGTCATTTTTCACCCAAGACATATCTTAGAAAAGAATACAGTACTGTTTCAGTACGTTACACAGTACAGTTCAGCCGTACCTGTTAAAGGAGATGTTCACCTGTTGTTCTCACAGCTGGTGGTAATGCAGCACACGTCACTTCAGCTAGGTACTAATTATTTCGAACACCCTGGATCATCTAGTCAAGCCATACACGACTGCACAATTAGCCGCTCCCTATCTCGAACCGTACCACTAGTTATAAATATACTCATCTGCTGTAGGAATTCTGCTTTAGTATATTAGTAGAATATTTCTCATTCGTATCACGCAGGGATCTGTGTTTTCCTTTCCAGCTGTACACATAAAAAGGTGGACTAAATTTGTCAATTTTCAATTACCTCCGTCTTAAACTGTACAAAATTTAACTACTTTCTTCACATGTAACATTCAAATTACGCAGCCTTCAGTATAAAATTAGAATTTTTAAACGTTTTATTTCTACTCGATTTCTCTGATAGAAAGTGAAATAATTTAGTTATTATACACCTAGAAAGTTTCACTATCAAACTAAAAAAATAACAGAGTTAATATATTTTCATCCTAGCACCCAGTTTAACGGATAGCACCTTTTTACTGAAGTTAGAACAAACAATAGTTTTAGATCTGTTTTCACTAAGAGCTTTTAAACTTCTCAGTATTTACCTTAAATACCGGTAACAATGAGTTATTAACCATTCGAGTAAGATTCTGAAGTTTATTTCTGCTACACAGGAAATTGATTGTAGTCCTTTTTTCTAAAGAAAAACGACGACATTATGTTTACTAGGCTGACTTATTTTAAAGATCTTACCAGTAGTCTGAGGAAAGACATGTAATATCTGAACAGAGGGGAGGAGGGTGGAAGGGAGGGGGGGAACGGGAGGAGAGAGGGGGGAGGGAGGCGCCAATGACACGTTGTTTATGTGCAAAAATGTTCTCGAACCAACCCCGGTGCTGGGGGACGAAAGGTTATTTACAGCTTGTGCAGAAACGAGACGGAAATTGTAAGACCATACTGCACTGTACAACTTGAGCTGAAACGAGATGGCAATTACAAGACAATACTGCAGTGTCTGGTTTCAGAAGTACAATGCAATGCATGTGCGAAGGAATATTACATTGTACCCCTGAAACAACACGGCCACCGCAATATTTTATTTATCCGCCGACACAAGGCGAGAGACTTTCTATTAAAATCTCTCCCCTCTACAGGAATACACTCCTGGAAATGGAAAAAAGAACACATTGACACCGGTGTGTCAGACCCACCATACTTGCTCCGGACACTGCGAGAGGGCTGTACAAGCAATGATCACACGCACGGCACAGCGGACACACCAGGAACCGCGGTGTTGGCCGTCGAATGGCGCTAGCTGCGCAGCATTTGTGCACCGCCGCCGTCAGTGTCAGCCAGTTTGCCGTGGCATACAGAGCTCCATCGCAGTCTTTAACACTGGTAGCATGCCGCGACAGCGTGGACGTGAACCGTATGTGCAGTTGACGGACTTTGAGCGAGGGCGTATAGTGGGCATGCGGGAGGCCGGGTGGACGTACCGCCGAATTGCTCAACACGTGGGGCGTGAGGTCTCCACAGTACATCGATGTTGTCGCCAGTGGTCGGCGGAAGGTGCACGTGCCCGTCGACCTGGGACCGGACCGCAGCGACGCATGGATGCACGCCAAGACGGTAGGATCCTACGCAGTGCCGTAGGGGACCGCACCGCCACTTCCCAGCAAATTAGGGACACTGTTGCTCCTGGGGTATCGGCGAGGACCATTCGCAACCGTCTCCATGAAGCTGGGCTACGGTCCCGCACACCGTTAGGCCGTCTTCCGCTCACGCCCCAACATCGTGCAGCCCGCCTCCAGTGGTGTCGCGACAGGCGTGAATGGAGGGACGAATGGAGACGTGTCGTCTTCAGCGATAAGAGTCGCTTCTGTCTTGGTGCCAATGATGGTCGAATGCGTGTTTGGCGCCGTGCAGGTGAGCGCCACAATCAGGACTGCATACGACCGAGGCACACAGGGCCAACACCCGGCATCATGGTGTGGGGAGCGATCTCCTACACTGGCCGTACACCACTGGTGATCGTCGAGGGGACACTGAATAGTGCATGGTACATCCAAACCGTCATCGAACCCATCGTTCTACCATTCCTAGACCGGCAAGGGAACTTGCTGTTCCAACAGGACAATGCACGTCCGCATGTATCCCGTGCCACCCAACGTGCTCTAGAAGGTGTAAGTCAGCTACCCTGGCCAGCAAGATCTCCGGATCTGTCCCCCATTGAGCATGTTTGTGACTGGATGAAGCGTCGTCTCACGCGGTCTGCACGTCCAGCACGAACGCTGGTCCAACTGAGGCGCCAGGTGGAAATGGCATGGCAAGCCGTTCCACAGGACTACATCCAGCATCTCTACGATCGTCTCCATGGGAGAATAGCAGCCTGCATTGCTGCGAAAGGTGGATATACACTGTACTAGTGCCGACATTGTGCATGCTCTGTTGCCTGTGTCTATGTGCCTGTGGTTCTGTCAGTGTGATCATGTGATGTATCTGACCCCAGGAATGTGTCAATAAAGTTTCCCCTTCCTGGGACAATGAATTCACGGTGTTCTTATTTCAATTTCCAGGAGTGTATATATAATGAATGTGCGAATGTACGAGTACAGGTTGTAGACATTTGGAAGTTTGTGGCTGGCCTTGACTAGTGCTCGGATGGCCTAATGGTAAGGCAACAGTTCGCGATGAGGAGGAAATTCGGATTTAAGTCCAGTTGAGGCCAAATTTTCTTTGTCATCATTTTATTATACAGCTGATGGTTGTCCATATTCGCAACTGTGAAAACTTTTGATGCAGTTATAAGAGTCGTGGGCCATGATAGGGAAGCAGTGGTTGAGAAGAAACAGGGTTGCAGCCTGTAGCCGACGTTACGTAATCTATACATTGAGCGAGCAGTAAAGCAAAGCAAACGAAAATATTTGGAAAGTATTAAAGCTTACTGAGGCAGAAATAAAACCTCTGAGGTTTGCCGATGACAGCGTAATTCTCTCAGAGACAACAGAGGACTTAGACGATTATTTGAACGGAATTGACAGTAGTGCCTTCAAAGGAGAATATAAGATTAATATCGACAAAAGCAAAACAAGGATAATGGAATGTAATCGAATTAAATCAGGTGACGCTGAGGGAATTAGATTAGGAAATGAGGTAATAAAGTAGTAGGTGGGTTTTGCTATTTCAGCAGTAAAATAATTGATGAGGACCGAAGAAGAGGGGATATGAAATGTAGAAATTGAGAGAAAAGAAGAGAAGTTTGTTATAATGCAATACAGATTTAAGTTTTAGGAAGTGCTTTTTGAAGCTATTTGTCTGCAGTGCTGTCTTGTATGGGATCGGTTCTAGGCGCTTCAATCTGGAACCGCGCTGCTGCTACGGTCGCACGTTCGAATCCTGCCTCGGGCATGGACGTGTGTAATGTCCTTAGGTTAAATAGGTTTAAGTAGATCTAAGTCGAGGGGCTGATGACTTCAGATGTTAAGTCCCATAGTGCTTAGAGCCATCTGAACCATTTGAACAGCGTAACTAAAAGATGGGATCGGTTGACAGGACATATTCTGAGACATCAAGGGGTCATCAATTTAGTGCTGGAGTGAAGCGTGGGGACAACAAATTGTAGAGGGAGACCGAGAGATGAGTACGACAAAAAGGTTCAGATGGATGTAGATTGCAGTAGTTATTCAGAGATGACGGGATAGAGTAGCACGGAGAGCTGCAAAAAAGCAGCGTTCAGGCTGAAGACCACAATAGGTTAGTTAAACTGTGCACATAAAGAAGGGTTTAGGGTATCATTATTCTCTTTTAACACAAATTTAATACTGCTTCAGGATTATATTATCATTTCTAAGAGTAACGTCATGTTACCTTGTCTTATATGTACCCGCATTTTTATTTATATGTCTGGTATTAATCTATAATGGAAATAACCGTGTATATTTAACATCATTTGTACTTGTTTGTACAATATATATTGCTAATGTCAAGGTAAATTGCATCTTAGTGAAAATGAACGAAATGTAGCTACTTTTAATGAATTCATCCTTTATATAATATATTTATTTTGTAGAATAACTCACATTGTCTAACATTGTTTGATTTATGTATGGTGTGTTATATAGGGCCTGAAGATGGCGTTGACGCAACGTCGAAACTAGTAGCCAAAGAAATATAAAATCTAAAGTACAGCTGGAGGAGTTTCTTTTCTATCATCATCCACCATAAATATGGATGTATGAACAATAACAAGATTCTGAGGTGATAAAACTCAGGGATAGCGATATACACATACACAGATGGCGGTAATACACATGGTACAAACGGGAAAAACTTTGGCGGAGCTGTCACTTGTACTCATCTGCAATGTGAAAAGATTCCCGATGTGATTACGGCTGCACGACGGGAATTAACAGACTTTGGACGCGAAATGGTAGTTGGAGCTAGACACTTGGGACATTCCATTTCGGGAATCGTTCGGGAATTCAATGTTCCGCGATCCACAGTGTTCCAGCATAACGACAAGCGCCGGCACGGAGATTAAGAACACGAGTGCAGAGACGGCTGTGAGACGACGTCAGCCAATAGTATGTTGACTAGGACCGCACTATGACAGGAGTGGCCTCTATCAGAAGAGAATATAAGCGCCGCTCCTGCCAACCTCGGCCGGACAGTAGAATACGCGCACTAGCAGACCCGAACTAGCAGACCAGGACTAGAAACTAGGCACTAAATAAGAAGAGTCTCACTAGTAAAGCCGTGACTTGCAATCCATATGAACTTGCTTGAATTACATGCATGGACATTGAATATAGCGAAGGACATTGATTATTTGTATGTTGCCATTTGCTAGCGGCCCAATTTAAGTACTGTCGATCTACTTTATTGTAATACAAACCATTAGTATTATTTGCTTGTACGTTGTCTAGTTATCCAAGAAAACAGCTTCCTAGGCACCCTATAAGGTATGAGGGGCAGAACGTCACACACGGCGTCAAGAATGTGCAGAGAATACCAAATATAGGGAAGAACAAGGCTGTGGCCGACAACCTTCACTTAACGATTGAGAGCATCGGTGTTTCAGTAGAACTGCCAGTGCTAACAGAAATCAGTGTGGGACATACCAGGAACGTATCCATTACCACAGAGCGTCGAAATTTGGGGTTAAACGGCTATGGCAACATACACCTGAAGCGAATGCCTTTGCTAAAAGCACGACATCGCTTGTAGCGCCTCACGTGGGCTCGTGAGCTTATCGGTTGGACACCAAACGAATGCAAAACCATGGTCAGGTCAGACGAGTCCCGATTTCAGTTGGTAAGAGCTGATGGTAGGGTTTCCAGGCTGGCGCAGTCCCCACGAAGCCACGGACCCAAGTTATCTGATACGTGGGGAGGCGCTGGCGCCAGTCGCTTTCTCCGTTCGATTCACCCGGATCGATTGTTTCCCTCTGGCGTTGCTTATCTTTGCCTCGTTGGCCGGTGGTGGTTCTGGTGGGCTGTCGGGCAGACTGGGTTTTGGCTTCGGAACGGCCGGTACCTGTCGCTGTTCAGAGAGTGAAACTTGTGTTTGCGTGGAGTTAACTGGATTTGACCGGTGTATGTGGCTCGGTGTGTGGAAGCGGGCCTGTTATTGCAAGTTCTTGAGGCGTGACTGGGCCATGGTCTTCTACACAGGACGCTGAGCAGTGTGTTATTCATTTTGGCTAGTGGAGTTGAACTGTGTACCACGCAGCTGTCTATTGAAGAAGTAGACATTCAAGCTCCTAGTTTTTCACTCGGGCCTACCCGTGTTATCACTAGCTTCTACCTTTTATTATGAGTGCCAATATTGTATTGGAACTGCGACGTACTGGTGTAATAATATTATGCTTTGTCTTATCGTTGCCGTTTTAAAACTAGTCTGTTTGTGCTAGGGCAATTTTACATATTTTGAAATTTGAGGTCTACAGTTAATTCTTTAACCATTTTTAATTTGTCTTTGTCTTGATGTGATCTATGTTTGCAGATTTTTATCTGACTTTATTCTGGGGCTGTTAACACTGTTTCTTTTGGCTGTGGCTGTGTGTTTGTGCTTTTCTGTTGCAGCACTGCACCAGGCACCTAGTCCATGTATAAATCGATGTCCGGAGTACGACACCTTGGCCGACCAGTACCAGAGGGAACGGGAGGTTCTTTTGGCCGCGGGGAAAATGGCAACCGATACGGCGGCCACTGAGTTCTTCGGGTTGCAGTGAGTCGGGATCTTGCATTAAGTTAAGTTTCCTCTGCATTGGGACACGCAGCCATCTGTTCCGTTTGCTATACTGCTTATACATTTACCTTCAAAACCATAAAGGAAGGAGATTAGTGTTCTGAATTATACCTTACGTGTACCTGTTAAAGAGAAATACTTGATGGGTAGCGGAAATTGTAAATTATGCCAGTTGTCCTATTGCGCTTGCCCAGGTGACCTATTTAAAAGAAACGTATTTCACCTTTGTGATTCAAGTGCCCTTTGTTAAATGAAACTAATTTTACCTTTTATTATTGAAGTGCTTATAGTTAGTATAGAAGTTAGAAGAAGTTCTTGTTTGCAAGTGATTCGATCAGAAAGGTATTGTGTAATGTATGTTTCTGACTTGTGTATCCTGTTCAAAACAAACTTATTTCACCTTTATTATTCAAGTGCCATTGTTAAATGAAACTGACTTTACCTTTTATTATTGAAGTGCTTACATTTAGTATGTGAGTTATAAGAAGTTCTTGTTTGCACCTAATTCAATTAGAAAGGTATTTGTACTATCTGCCATCGGGATCCCCTGAATGGCAGGCAGCACGCATAGCAGCCACGCTATGAGGGAAACAAACCAACAGCCAAATAGGCGAAGACATCTGGTAAACACGCTGAAGATTCTAGTCGATTAATAGGAACCTTTCCTTGCAGAGGTCGCCGCGACATATTCCGGCCACGGAGTCCTAAGCCGGGTTTCTGTTGGCTCCAGCTCACTATATAGGCCCGGGCGGTGAAGGCAGACCAGTCTTCGTCCGCTGCTAATGGCAACCGCTATAGCAGAGTCTCCGAGAAGATATCACAGAAGCCGCAGTACTGCACCGCCGATCGAAGTACCAGCCGACCGAGAGGAACCACATCACCGGCTAGATCGACGGACGTATACATCTATTGTACAGCCAACTATTGTATTGTAGAAGAAGTTACGTTCAATAAACTGTTGGAGAATACAACAGTATTGTGTAATGTATTTTTCTGACTTGTGAATAAGACACTTGCAGAAAATGTTTGGTAAATACTGTTCCCTTTGGTTTAAACAGTTGATCAGTAATAAATTAATTGTATCTTGCAAGTCCTCTGTACTTGTTATTATTTCAGTTGCACGTAAACTCCACGTTGCATTAACAACAAATTACTGTGCAAGCAAGTGATGGGTCCATAATGGTGTGCGCAGTGTTTACGTGGAATGGATTGGATCTTCTGGCCCAACTGAATCGATCATTGACTGAAAATGGTTACGTTCTGCTACCTGGAGACAGTCTTTTCACGATTGGTTCGAAGAACACTCTAGTCAATTCAAGCGAATGATCTGGCCACCCAGATCGCCCGACACGATTTCCTTCGATTATTTATGGGAAAGAACAGTTCGTGTGCAAACTCCTGCGATTATAGACGGCTGTAGAGGCAGCATGGTCAGTATTTCTGCAGGGGACTTTCGAAGACTTGTTGAGTCCATGCCACGTCCAGTTGCTGTCCCTGGCCGAGCAAAAGGAGGTGCGACGCGGTATTAGGAGATGTCGCATGACGTTTGTCACCTCAGTGTGTAAGGATAAAGCTCACGCTGGCCGCATTATTAGGGCAGCGTCGCGCAGCCAGACGGAAAATCCGCGGCGCCACCTTCGCAGGTGATGTGCAAATTGACACCTTTGTGGCGCGAGCTTATATTCGGCGCGCGTGGAGAGCGGCGTTTTCCGCGGCGTTTACAGCGCCGAATGACGCCGTATTCAGCGGCCGCGAACTGCCTTTGTGCGCGCTGTATCTGGCGCCAGCACAGCCCACGGCACAATGGCACAATAAGACAATGGCCGCCGCATTTATTCGAACCGACTGGCGGCATAGCGCGACGCACGGCTGGCTGACTACCCCCCACCCCACACGCGTCATGGCCGGCTAGTGTGTCCGCGCGAAACTCACGTACGGACATTTGGTAACACGCTCTTGGTTCGCTGCCACACTATTTGGAGCGCCGGAAGTTTATCAATCCATTATCTCGCTTTCTTATTGGCCGATTTTAGTTTTCCATGTTTGATTTAGGTTTATATGGAAACAGGAAATAATCAGTTAAATAAGGAAACAGAGGTAGGTTTCATCACAGTGTGCGTCTGATTAAGACGTCCCGCGTGAAATGCGTCGTAAGTATATTACTCGTATTATAATTGCGCTTTTTTCGCATCCTCAAAACTGGGTGGCGTAAAAGATTCCAAATTTGTTTTTATTTCACTTAAAACAGTATCTTCTACACCTACATCTACATAGGTACTCTGCAAATGACATTTACGTGCTTGGCAGAGGCTTCATCGAACTACCTTCACAATTCTCTATTATTCCAATCTCGTATAGCGAGCGGAAAGAACGTACACCTATGTCTTTCCGTACGAGCTCTGATTTCCCTTATTTTATCGTAGTTATCGTTTCTCCCTGTGTGGGTCGGTGTCAACAAAATATTTTCACATTAGGAGGAGAAAGTTGGTGATTGGAATTTCGTGAGGAGATTCCGTCGCAACGGAAAACGCCTTTCTTTTAATGATGTCCAGCCCAAATCCCGTATCATTTCTGTGAGACTTTCTCCGCCGGCCGAAGTGGCCGTGCGGTTAAAGGCGCTGCAGTCTGGAACCGCAAGACCGCTACGGTCGCAGGTTCGAATCCTGCCTCGGGAATGGATGTTTGTGATGTCCTTAGGTTAGTTAGGTTTAACTAGTTCTTAGTTCTAGGGGACTAATGACCTCAGCAGTTGAGTCCCATAGTGCTCAGAGCCATTTGAACACTTTCTCCCATATTTCGCGATAATACAAAACGTGCTGCCCTTCTTTGAACTTTTTCGATGTACTCCCTCAGTCCTATCTGGTAAGGATCTCACACCGCACAGCAGTATTCTAAAAGAGGACGGACAAGCGTAGTGTAGGCAGTCTCCTCAGTAGATCTGTTACATTTTCTAAGTGTCCTGCCAATAAAACGCAGTCTTTGGTTAGCCTTCCCCACAACTTTTCTATGTGTTCCTTCCAATTTAAGTCGCTCGTAATGGTAATTCCTGGGTATTTAGTTGAATTTACTGCCTTTAGATTTGACTGATTTATCGTGTAACCGAAGATTAACGAATTTTTTTAGCACTGATTTGGATGACCTCACACTTTTCGTTATTTAGGGACAACTGCCAATTTTCGCACCATTCAGATATCTCTTCTAAATCGTTTTTCAATTTATTTTAATCTTCTGACGACTTTATTACAATGATAAACGACAGCGTCATCTGCAAACAACCGAAGACGGCTGCTCAGATTGTCTCCCAAATCGTTTATATGGATAAGGAACAGCAAAGGGCATATAACACTACGTTGGGGAACGGCAGAAATCACTTGTTTTACTCGATGACTTTCCGTCAACTACTACGAACTGTGACCTCTCTGACAGGAAATCACAAATCCAGTGACATAACTGAGTCGATATTCCATAAGCAAGCAATTTCACCACAAGCCGCTTGTATGGTACAGTGTCAAAACCTTCCGGAAATCCAGAAATACGAAATCGATCTGAAATCCCTTGTCAATAGCACTCAACACTTCATGTGAATAAAGAGCTAGTTGTGTTTTACAGGAAAGATGTTTTCTAAACCCATGTTGACTGTGTGTCAATGGACACTTTCCTTCGAGGTAATCCATAATGTGGAACACAATACATGTTCGAAAATCCTGCTGCATATTTCTTGAACATTGGTGTGACCTGCGCAACTTGCCAGTCTTTCGTCGAGCGAAGGATTGTACTCGTATATGATTGTTAAGTCTGGAGCTAATGCATCAGCATACTGCGAAAGGAACCTATCTAGTGTACAGTCTGGACCAGAAGAGTTGCTTTTAATAAGTGATTTAAGTTGTTTCACTACTACTAGGACATTTACTTCTACGTTACTCATGTTGGCAGCTGTTCTCGATCCCAATTCTGGAATATTTACTTCGTCTGCGTACGTGAAGACATTTCGAAAGGTTGTGTTTAGCAACTCTGCTTTGGCAGCACTGTCTTCGATCATTGCTATCGCTCAGAGAAGGCATTAATTGTTTCTTGCCACTAACATGCTTCACATACGACCAGAATCTCTTTGGATTTTCTGCCAGGTTTTGGGACAAAGTTTCGTTGTGGACTGTTATAAGCATCTCGCACTGAGGTCCGCGCTTAATTTCGAGCTTCTGTAAAGGATCGCCAATCTTGGAGATTTTGTGTCTATTTAAATTTGGCATGTTTATTTCGTTGTTTCTGCAACAGTGTTCTAACCCGTTTTGTATATCAAGGAGGATAGCTCAGTCATTTGTTAATTTATTTGGTATAAGTCTCTCAATTGCTGCCGATACTATTTCTTTGAATTGTAGCCACATCTGGTCTACACTTATATTATTAACATGGAATGAGTGATCCAAAGTGACAGACATAATTGGTACCGACGTGTGTAACCACCTGCGTTTGGCTACACCCTGCGCTCTTCAAGGCACCCGGGAGGAGCCTTTCCACATCTGGAATGACTCCACCCGGTATGCACACGGCGTGTCATTGGTTTTCTTTACCTTCTAGGCAGCCATGTCCCTTAGGGGCCCCATAACGCACCTATCGTTGTAGCTCCAACTTGTGTTGCATAGTGTTCTGCGGAAATAAGTGTACCTGTTATTGCATACGAATCTAAGTGTGAACTGCTCGATTTAAATGCATTTTAAGTATATTGCTCGTATTCTACGTTATTTTTGTTTGCATCCGTGTTCCGTATTTTCTCAGATGTAATAGGAAACTCCATGTTAGGAGGTTTTTGGAAGTATTGGTATTCTAATTTATTACATCTTGCCACGAAATGAGTATGTAATTATGCTTTGAATCGTGTTGTTTCTGCCCATTGAGTGCCATGCATTTCACAGTGTCTTGCAGAATATGGACATAGATGTAGATGAGTAGATTCTAAACTTTGAAGATTTACAAACGCTATAAATGCGCCAGTAGTTGCGGAAATGTTTTCACACGTTATTAAGAGCAACTACAAGCAGCACAATTAAGCAGAAGTCAATGTGAATGTCGGTGACCTCCATTAAATGCGATAGTATAAGAAACGTGAAACGTAGAACACTGCCAGTATACTTCTAGCGCATTTAAATCGAGCAGTTTAGAACAAATTCGCAAGCAGTAACAAACAGATATGAGTCCACACCATACCATGTGATGAAACCAGTTTCTGTTTCATATGAAACAAAAACAATTATCGAATCACATACCCTTACCAACATTACGACTGAAAGCAAAAATTAAGCATAATACACCCAACAGATTTACATTGCAATTCAAAGAGCGCAATTCGTACAAGAGAGCAGTAATCGAAAAATAATTTCGACATGATAAAGTCCAACGGGTCGAAATTTCAATATCGGGATATAAAAAAAATGCACCTTACCGTCATACTACCAGACTCTCCCATTAAATATAAATGAAAAATATTATCATGGAGTACTCGTATTTGGAAAAGCAATAATACGAATTTGCACGCCATATTTCAAAGTTCACTGCCAGGTCACTTGCAGCGCTGGCTGTCCGTGTCGTAACTCGGGCCTGCACTTCTGATATTTTGGCGTTCTGTGGGCGACATCCCACAACCATACGAACTGTCGCTCCATACAGTGTTCATGTTCGCAGCCTATAGCGCGACACTTTGCAAATGCCAAAGTGTTTTAATACGAAACATGAAAAGCTGGTAACGCTAAGCACTGTATCAACATAAATGCGCGTCCTCAACGAAGAAGCTGATATCAGCTCATTGTATTTCAGTTCCGACGACAGGGTGAGTTGGCAGTGTATAAAAACCCTCTTCAGTCAAAGATTTTACATGTTTAACGAAAGTTGTAACATACAAGTTGTTCCTTTTATCTAATAAACACCAAATAAGTTTCTGTCCACAAGCAAAATAAAGTACATTCCCGACGGTGTATCAGCGTGAGTGTGATCTGTAGTAATGTGGACTGGAGAAATATTCCAGCGCTGAGATCACTAGTATAGCATTTACTAGATGTAGATAACCAATTTCAGCAAGACTGTTTTGCCATCTTTGGACCTTATACTTCACATCCTTCTCAGCACTGTGTGTGGAGTTGCTGCACGTATACACAGGGTGACACAGCTCCACCTACAACTCACAGTGCTTTCAAAAACCACATGTGAGACTTTCTTATTCTCTAGCATACTACGCAAGAATTGTTGGTCTTGCAAGTAAAATGAATCTACATCTACATCTACATCCATACTCCGCAAGCCACCTGACGGTGTGTGGCGGAGGGTACCTTGAGTACCTCTATCGGTTCTCCCTTCTATTCCATTCTCGTATTGTTCGTGGAAAGAAGGATTGTCGGTATGCCTCTGTGTGGGCTCTAATCTCTCTGATTTTATCCTCATGGTCTCTTCGCGAGATATACGTAGGAGGGAGCAATATACTGCTTGACTCTTCGGTGAAGGTATGTTCTCGAAACTTTGACAAAAACCCGTACCGAGCTACTGAGCGTCTCTCCTGCAGAGTCTTCCACTGGAGTTTATCTATCATCTCCGTAACGCTTTCGCGATTACTAAATGATCCTGTAACGAAGCGCGCTGCTCTCCGTTGGATCTTCTCTATATCTTCTATCAACCCTATCTGGTACGGATCCCACACTGCTGAGCAGTATTCAAGCAGTGAGCGAACAAGCGTACTGTAACCTACTTCCTTTGTTTTCGGATTGCATTTCCTTAGGATTCTTCCAACGAATCTCAGTCTGGCATCTGCTTTACCGACGATCAACATTATATGATCATTCCATTTTAAATCACTCCTAATGCGTACTGCCAGATAATTTATGGTATTAACTGCTTCCATTTGCTGACCTGCTATTTTGTAGCTAAATGATAAAGGATCTATCTTTCTGTGTATTCGCAGCACATTACACTTGTCTACATTGAGATTCAATTGCCATTCCCTGCACCATGCGTCAATTCGCTGCAGATCGTCCTACATTTCAGTACAATTTTCCATTGTTACAACCTCTCGATACACCACAGCATCATCCGCAAAAAGCCTCAGTGAACTTCCGATGTCATCCACAAGGTCATTTATGTATATTGTGAATAGCAACGGTCCTATGACACTCCCCTGCGGCACACCTGAAATCACTCTTACTTCGGAAGACTTCTCTCCATTGAGAATGACATGCTGCGTCCTGTTATCTAGGAACTCCTCAATCCAATCACACAATTGGTCTGATAGTCCATATGCTCTTACTTTGTTCATTAAACGACTGTGGGGAACTGTATCGAACGCCTTGCGGAAGTCAAGAAACACGGCATCTACCTGTGAACCCGTATCTATGGCCCTCTGAGTCTCGTGGACGAATAGCGCGAGCTGGGTTTCACATGACCGTCTTTTTCGAAACCCATGCTGATTCCTACAGAGTACATTTCTAGTCTCCAGAAAAGTCATTATACTCGAACATAATACGTGTTCCAAAATTCTACAACTGATCGACGTTAGAGATATAGGTCTATAGTTCTGCACATCTGCTCGACGTCCCTTCTTGAAAACGGGGATGACCTGTGCCGTTTTCCAATCCTTTGGAACGCTACGCTCTTCTAGAGACCTACGGTACACCGCTGCAAGAAGGGGGGCAAGTTCCTTCGCGTACTCTGTGTAAAATTGAACTGGTATCCCATCAGGTTCAGAGGCCTTTCCTCTTTTGAGCGATTTTAATTGTTTCTCTATCCCTCTGTCGTCTATTTCGATATCTACCATTTTGTCATCTGTGCGACAATCTAGAGAAGGAACTACAGTGCAATCTTCCTCTGTGAAAGAGCTTTGGAAAAAGACATTTAGTATTTCGGCCTTTAGTCTGTCGTCCTCTGTTTCAGTACCATTTTGGTCACAGAGTGTCTGGACATTTTGTTTTGATCCACCTACCGCTTTGACATAAGACCAAAATTTCTTAGGATTTTCTGCCAAGTCAGTACATAGAACTTTACTTTCGAATTCATTGAACGCCTCTCGCATAGCCCTGCTCACACTACATTTCGCTTCGCGTAATTTTTGTTTGTCTGCAAGGCTTTGGCTATGTTTATATTTGCTGTGAAGTTCCCTTTGCTTCCGCAGCAGTTTTCTAACTCGGTTGTTGTACCACGGTGGCTCTTTTCCATCTCTTACGATCTTGCTTGGCACATACTCATCTAACGCATTATGTACGACGGTTCTGATCCTCAACACTATCTGTACTTGAGACAAAACTTTTGTGTTGAGACGTCAGGTACTCTGAAATCTGATTTTTGTCACTTTTTCTAAACAGAAAAATCTTCCTACCCTTTTTAATATTCCTATTTACGGCTGAAATCATCGATGCCCTAACCGCTTTATGATCGCTGATTCCCTGTTCTGCGTTAACTTTTTCAAATAGTTCGGGTCTGTTAGTCACCAGAAGGTCTAATATGTTATCGCCACGAGTCGGTTCTCTGTTTAACTGCTCAAGGTAGTTTTCAGATAAAGCACTTAAAAAAATTTCACTGGATTCTTTGTCCCTGCCACCCGTTATGAACGTCTGAGTCTCCCAGTCTATATCCGGCAAATTAAAATCTCCACCCAGAACTATAACATGGTGGGGAAATCTACTCGAAATATTTTCCAAATTATCCTTCAGGTGCTCAGCCACAACAGCTGCTGAGCCAGGGGGCCTATAGAGACATCCTATTACCATGTCTGAGCCTGCTTTAACCGTGACCTTCACCCAAATCATTTCACTCGGATCTCCGTCAATTTCCTTCGATACTATTGCACTTCTTATCGCTATAAACACGCCTCTCCCTTCACTGTCCAGCCTGTCTCTGCGGTATACATTCCAATCTGAGTTTAGGATTTCATTACTATTTACATCTGGTTTCAGCCAACTTTCTGTCCCTAGTACTATATGGGCGTTGTGACCGTTTATTAATGAAAGCAGTTCTGGGACCTTTCTGTAGACGCTCCTGCAGTTTACTATTAGCACATTAATATTGTTATTCCCTGTTGCATTTTGCCTACTCCTACCTTGCTGCGTCTCAGGAGGCGTCTTTTCGGGCCTAGGGAGGGGATTCTCTAACCTAAAAAACCCCCATGTGCACTCCACACGTACTCCGCTACCCTTGTAGCCGCTTCCGGCGTGTAGTGCACGCCTGACCTATTCAGGGGGACCCTACATTTCTCCACCTGATAGCGGAGGTCGAGAAATTTGCACCCCAGATCTCCGCAGAATCGTCTGAGCCTCTGGCTTAAGCCTTCCACTCGGCTCCAAACCAGAGGACCGCGATCGGTTCTGGGAACGATACTACAAATAGTTAGCTCTGATTTCACCCCGTGAGCAAGGCTTTCCGCCTTCACCAATTCCGCCAACCGCCTGTACGAACTGAGGATGGCCTCTGAACCCAGACGGCAGGAGTCATTGGTGCCGACATGAGCAACAATTTGCAGTCGGGTGCACCCAGTGCTCTCTATCGCCGCCGGCAGAGCCTCCTCCACATCTCGGATGAGACCCCCTGGCAAGCAGACAGAGTGAACACTGGCCTTCTTCCCCGACCTTCCCGCTATTTCCCTAAGGGGCTCCATCACCCGCCTAACGTTGGAGCTCCCAATAACTAATAAACCCCTCCCCCCGTGTGCCTGCTCGGACCTTGCTGAAGGAGCAGCCACATGTCCACTCACAGGCAGAGCGGGCGATGCCACACGGCCAGCCTCCACATTGACCCTCCGCCTCGGGCGCCGCGAACGCCGCTGAACCCGCCACACCCCTTTGGGAGGGGGTGGCCCAACCGCGCCCAGTACACGCGAAGATGTCTCGACAACAGGGACAGTGGGTGAAGCATGTAACACCTGGGGTGTACCTTGCGACGCACCAGACTCCCCACTGCCGCTACACTCCGAGGCAGCAGCCTGAAGACGGCTGACCGCGGCCATCAACACGTGCAGCTGTTCGCGAACAGTGGCCAGCTCCTCCTGCGTCCGTACACAGCAGTCACATATCTTATCCATCCTAAGGAATCAATTTACTGTAGAGAGTTAATCAACTTTTAACTAGACTGCTAATTCACTAAAGGCGGCTGTTTATTAACTAAACTGTGGTTGCTAGGCACTTCTTGTAGAAAACAATGAAAATGCACTACCTGTCTCTGGAGCTTTTTGGGGGAAATGTTATGTAGTTAAATTTTTTATAGGGAAATATTTTCGATGGAGGCCGCAGTTTTCTATCCGTTCACGAAAAACATACAAAAGTGACCAAACACGTCTTTCGTGAATGACTATATAACAACGGCTTCTAGTGAAAATGTATTCCAGTACAAACTTTAACTAATTAAATTTCTCATAAAGCGGTCATGTATAGTTTTTTATGCAGAACACATAGTTTGCACTTAGCAATCGAGACAATATGAAAATCTCGCTTGTTGTCTTTGAAGGAATTGCGTGTTGTATAAAGCCCATAGATATGGGCAGCTGCATCACCGTGTAATCCACTGGAAATCGGCATGTGAAACATAAAAGAAATACTCCGAATAAACATGATACTAATGTGCCGACTACGAGTGCTCACATGTCCCCCAGCTGACAACTGAGCACTCACATCTGGTGCATTAGTACCACGTTTATTCGTAGTACAGGGTGGGGCAAATAAAAGTGACCCGGACGAGTCGATACTATTGGACGTGAATGTATGCATATAGGCACATCCCGTGACGCACACTCAACATGTACGCCCACCACATCATCCACACCTGGTCAGAGAGTATTGCGGGCTGTGTCAATGTGAGTGAACCAGTGCAAAGGAGACGATGGTACTCATAGTGGAGCAGCAAGTGTTCGTTGTGGAAAGTTACTTGACAACAAAGTCTTGGAAACGATATGATCAGTGGTTTCCTGAAAAGTTCAATGGTGTCAAAGTGCGAGCAAAAGTCCGAAACAGGTCAAAAACTTTCCAAAACGTGTCCGCACACGAGAAAATGTGGCTGCAGTTCACCAGGAAACACTTCAGAGTCCAACAAAATCAACTCGATACCTGTCGCGATAGACCAGTATATCACGTCCATCATGTGGACGAATACTCCACCTGTGCCTGCACACATATCCCCTACCGAGTATCTATTGTTCATGTATTAAAACCAGCAGATGCTCCTCAGCGTCTCTAGTTTTGTGAATGGCTGTTCACTGAGATCACAACGAATGGTGGTGGTGGTGGTTAGTGTTTAACGTCCCGTCGACAACGAGGTCATTAGAGACGGAGCGCAAGCTCGGGTTAGGGAAGGATTGGGAAGGAAATCGGCCGTGCCCTTTCAAAGGAACCATCCCAGCATTTGCCTGAAACGATTTAGGAAAATCACGGAAAACCTAAATCAGGATGGCGGGAGACGGGATTGAACCGTCGTCCTCCCGAATGCGCACAACGAATGGCTTGGACATGGATTTGTTCTTTATGTCTGATGAAACCTGGTTTCACCTGAGTGGTTATGTCGTCTCACAGAACCGCAGTTTCTGGGCAGCGGAAAATTTGGAATTATTTCCACGAAACACCATTGAATGATCAAAAGATTGGGGGCTTTGTGTGCAGTATCTGCACGCCGCATTATTGGTCTCACCTTATTTCATCAGACACTGTCTTCGGCGCATTACGTTGCCAACATTTTGAAAACATTTGTGGCAGTATTAACGGGTAACGAATGACCTACAGTTACTTCCAACAAAATGGAGCAACTGCCCCTACAACCGGATGAACCTTGGAGCACATTGGCGCAATCTTGAAGCTTGACGGAGTTGTTAGCAGATGTCCGTCTGATGGCGGCCCTGCACCGCCCTCAGGTCACCTGATCTGTCAGCGTGCGATTACTCTGTGTGGGAAGCCCTCAAGTCTAAGATGTATCGTAACAACCCTTAAAGTTTTCAAGAATTGTAGCAGAACATTTCGGGTGAGGCTGCAGCAGTGCCTTAAGTAACCTGATGGTCAGGACCCAAAAGTACCAACAGATTAATGGTGGTCACTTTCAACATATGCTATAGTCAGGTTAGTACTGTATTTCCTTTCCCCTGCAGTGTCCCTTTGTATCCTGGAACTTTGTTCTCCGGGCCACTTTTGTCTGCCCCACCCTGTATTTCTTTCATATCTGACATGCCAATTTCCAGTGAATTGCACGACAGTGCTATGTATGTATGTAGTGTGACACCTCTTACAGTACCGAGAAGAAAGGTGATGTAATGTTATAAACAATAAGATCCGAAATATGGCAACGTAGCCTAAATCTAAATGTAATAAATGTCTTACTAACGATACCGGCGTTGGAAAATTTCTTCAGGGTCCACCAAAACAAAAATTGTATCAAGAAAATGTTGTTTAGTTACTGGGGGAACATTAACTGAGGTGACTGCCTTTGTTGCAAATTTGTTCATTACGAAGATACGAACACCAGTACGTTTTTTTCAAATATCACTCTATATTTTTTTGTTCAGTAAACCACTTCCCCTCTTCAAGAACTGCCAGAAACGTATGACATTGTACCATTCACGTCAACATGATATTCATAAAAAAGTAACACACAACTGACTTTTACTCTATGATACTAATGCATAGTGCAGATACACACGGTAACGTAATTCGACTCAGTTCCGGTACCACAGGTAGTGTAACTAGTTTACTTCCTGCACTTGACAGCAAACAAATGGAAACACTGGGAAAATGCACACCGCTCATTCAATCAACCGTTTTCCGTTGGAGGTTTGCTCAGCTTCAACCGAGGACAAATGACCGAATGATCGGCGTGAATTCTCCCAGTTATTCCATTAGTATACCGTCTACTCCACAAATTGACGAATTAATTACCCCTGATACTTAAATGGTGTGATAATACAGGAGAATCAGTTACTTTACCACTAAAATCTGCACTGTGTGCTAGTACAGGACAATTAAAGCCAGTTTACTGTTATTTATTTAATAACATCACGCTGACGTGGATGGTACACTGTGATATGTTTTTGAGTAGTTCTTGAGGGAGAAAATATAGAACGCTATTAAAAAAAGAAGTATTGGTATCCGTATCTTCGTAATGAACAAAGTTAAAACAAGGCAGACACGCTGGTTAATATCATCTGGTAGCTAAACAACATTAGCTTGATACATTTTCTTTTCTTCTTCTGGACAAACCGGTATTCGGAGTGGTCAAGATAAATTGTATACCCGTCGTAAAAAGCAGATAAAAATAATTTCTGTTTTTCAGTGTGTACTTTGGTGAGCAAATGTCACGATTTTTCAGACATTTAAGATTGTTTCTCACAACAGTTAAAATAAAATCACTGAGGATCACATTGATGCCACTAAGATATGATAGAGATGTCGATGATGCGTGAAAATATGTTCATGATAGAGGTGGAACGACGAGTAGGATAATGTGGTACTGTGCAACTGTGGTACCGCAGGATGCAGTTAACAGTTATTGCGATGGAGGATAGAGAAGAGGCGGAACATGAAAGGATGGGATGAAGTAGAACATTATTGAATAGCTGTGGATTCAGAAAAACCCCCAGCAGTCAAGATCGCAAATATAGTTTTATTGTTTCCTAGTTTCAGCTTATGTACAAACCATCCACAGATCTGTAATGTAGAAAATTGCATCTGAGAAGTACAGAAGTGTAAACTGTTAAACTATAAGTTCCATCCCATTATATGTACCGCAACAAAATACCTTGAATAGTATACAGGTGCCAAAAGGCGAGACTTATCGGCATAATTTGAGTCAAAGGATCATTTGTTTTATAATACAGTGTAACAATAATTTAAATTGTCCTAAAACGTGCTTAAATCGCGACAATAATATTATAGTGCAAGAACACGTAACAAAAATGTATAATCTGATATCTGATAAACAGAAGATCGTCATACGCAATTCACACAAAAAAATTTGGCGTTTACTTATGTGGACACTGAGATCATGCTTGCCACATTATATTATTTAACCCTTTCGGACCTGATTTATTCCGAAGAGAGTAAAAATTTTCTTTATGTGGTAATCCTCTTATGTGATTTGATAATGAATTTAGATGGAAGATTTATAAAAATCCAAAACATACTTTGTACACTTGGCTTCATTTTATGGACTAAAATAACTAATTACGAAATAATCCTCTATTACTATAAACAATAAAATGATCATTCAGTAATTACAACGCAAAATAAAAACAAAATTATTCAGTTATACAGTGGATAATAGCGAACAACCACATTCTGGTGGTCATGAGCTGCTGGGCAGTGCCGGCCGGGGTGGTCGAGCGGTTCTAGGCGCTCCAGTCTGGAGCCGCGCGACCGCTACGGTCGCAGGTTCGAATCCTGCCTCGAGCATGGGTGTGTGTGATGTCCTTACGTTAGTTAGGTTTAAGTAGTTCTACGTTCTAGGGGACTGATGACCTCAGCAGTTAAGTCCCATAGTGCTCAGAGCCATTTGAATCATTTTGCTGGGCAGTGCTACATTGACTTGCTGATATTTTCGTAGATATGCCCAACAGTTAGCAACATTTGTCCGTGACGGAAAGGTTGAACATTCAAAAATATGTAACTCAGGTTTCCACTGCGAAAAATACTTCTGTTGCAGCTGGCACATAGTAAAAGTTAATGTACACAATTCTAGCCAGAGGGTCTTAAACAGTTAAAAGTAACATCAGAAGCAGTGTAGTTCGCAGCATGGCGTTCGGCAATATGTCGTGATTTTGACACCAAAGAACAGATATTCGACACAAAACATTTACTTTTAATAACAAGCATTAATGGCTTGTACACATTTTAGCTTTAGCATTTGATACATCTTAAAATGGTAGAGCACGTGCCCGTGAAAGGCAAAGATCCTGAGTTCGAGTCTCAGTTCGGCACATAGTTTTAATGTGCCAGGAAGTTTCAAATCAGCGCACACTCCGCTGCAGAGTGAGATGTTCTTGTGCTACCTTGTTGACTAGAGTGTGTTGTGTACGTCATACTCAGCGCCTTTTGCAAAGTTACTCTCAGTGGGGTGAAGTATTTATATTGTTTGTACATCGGATTAAGATTTTCTGATTGTATATTCATTGGCGCCCCTTTAAGGATTTTATTATTTCTGTAGGGCGACAACTTATTTTCCTAAATATTTGTGTTGTTTAATAAGGTGTTAAGTCATTTGTAAAATGCATTCGCACTGGTAGATATATGGTTCATACTACAAATAAAATGAAGTTGCGAATGGTTAAGTGCCCACGCTCACACAACACGAAGCTAAATTCCTCTCCCACCGAAATCCTGCTCCACAATAGATAAGCCAAGGCGGTGCTTGGAAGGCATGATATGGATGTTGTGACGTAGCAGGGTGACTGGATTGGTGATGGCTGGGTAGGATATTCGGTGTTTCCGATTAATGTATTGAGCCAGAAACTGCTTCAGGATGAGAAGCAGATGTGGAAACTGATGAGCTGGCATAAGGTACGTGCAAAAATAAATAAAGAAATGAATAAAATTGATTTTAGTCCAGTGTCGTCTTTATTCATAATAGTGTGGGATTATAAGTGGAACTCCAAGTAAACCCACAGAAAAACGATGTTAATATTTTTGGCTGCACCACTAGTCGATTTTGTCGCTGCTATTTCTATTCATCCGACTTCAATGGAACCATTCCTCTTACTAATCAGTAAAGCACCAGGCATGTTCCGTAAAGACTACCTCGACCTCTCCCAATTGCAAGCAGTTAGTAGGGTTCCGTCTATCACCGTCTCAGAAAACTATATGCTAGACTCTCCAGTTTAGTGGTTACAGCTCTCTCATTTGAATTAAATCAGTGAATGACAGTAGCTGCACGCTTTAGGGACCTCTAAAACTACAAAATTCTGGGTTTCGTTTGCGCCGCTTCGTGTTAACATTATGTGTTCGCCTTGAGAAAAATACTTTTTTAATCTCTGATGAATGAAAGACAACTTTTCGTAAATCTACTGTGTCCCATCGATCCTGTTTTCGTGCACGCAGTGCCTTTCAAGGCAGACTGGAAAGTTATAAACTGCAAGAAGGAGACGGCGCAACCTTCACCG
The DNA here is from genome assembly GCF_021461395.2 of Schistocerca americana. Taxonomy (NCBI): domain Eukaryota; kingdom Metazoa; phylum Arthropoda; class Insecta; order Orthoptera; family Acrididae; genus Schistocerca; species Schistocerca americana. The sequence continues at coordinate 867,645,588 of NC_060119.1, read as the reverse complement.
CGATGACATAGGCAACAATCAATACTGAGGCCTCCATTATTCGCACAGGTCCACGTTTCACTTTGTATGTGTGTGTGTGTGTGTGTGTGTGTGTGTGTGTGTGTGTGTGTACGTGCCTGCTGGATACTGCGAGCAGTGCTGCATAGTGGCATAACAATAGCGCTGCAGATGAATTGTGTGTGCTATGCCGCAGAATGGATACCACGGACTATCACCAACCACTCTGCCCCCCCCTTCTGCCCCTCCCCCCACCCCAAAAAAGGTAGGTACACAGGGTGTTACGAAAAGGTACGGCCAAACTTTCAGGAAACATTCCTCACACACAAAGAAAGAAAATATTTTATGTAGACATGTGTCCAGAAATGCTTACTTTCCATGATAGAGCTCATTTTATTACTTCTCTTCAAATCACATTAATCATGGTATGGAAACACACAGCAACAGAACGTACCAGCGTAAGACTATTGCATTGATTTTGTTGGGGAGTGCGTTTAAGGTAAGAAAAATTTAAATTTATGAACTTCTGAAACAAAAGTTTTATGAAATGAGTGGCAACTTTTATTACACTCTCGTGCTAAGAATGAATCTTTGATAGGAAACGACACTCAGGCCCATCTGTTGGTCTACGTCTTTCTTCTATTACCGTTGCCTATACAATCCTCTAACGCAAACCATTGTTGCTTGGATTTCAGTCCCTCTATTGAAATCCTCGACGGACTTGACGCTACCACGCTTTCGATATCAATCAGCCTTCCTGAACACGTCCAGTTTTCACACCTTCCTATCTTCATAAAGCACCTTCTAATACCGCACGTAAACCTGAAAATTCAATGCCAGCCCTCCGTAATATACTCTCTTATCACCAGTCCAAGTACTTGCTACGATAGTACCTTCATATACCACCGCTTACGCACCTCTACCGACCCCTACCGACATGAATTCCATACCCAATCACGAAATCGGGACCCCGTGCATACTGCTCATACCAGCCATAGTCACCAGTGCCCCGTACTGGCGTTATTCTAGCACATCTCCTTATTTCTTCTAATCCTCTAGCCTAGCCCTTTTTATAATTTTGATCCTCAGGTGCCACCTTCTGTGATCATCAACAGCGCTCATAACATTAACTCCTTTGTCAACATGCTGATTTCCATGATCATGTCGATAACACTTCACAGCCTGTACATTATACCAAAATCAACATGATCATCGCAGTAAGTTTTTAATAATTTGATAGATGGGTTCGCTCTTAATGTTTTTGAGTCATGAAATTGTCTTATTTTAAATCATTATCTTACGCTTCATTAGAGGGGTATGGTTCACTTAGTTTTATATGCACTGCAGATTAGTACACCTGGAAAGGCGACGTCGGTTTTGATACGACGGCATATGCCACCTGGGGGACAGTAGATGTACTGATAATGTTTTCAGTGTAGTCCGCCAGCAGATAGCGTAGTGGTATAGCCATCAGAGAGCCGTCTGTGTCTACTTTTCAACAGTTAATGCTCACAGCCAGAAGGCTCAGTGTGGTGCAAACGTGGAAAACAATCAGTCAACCATGTCATGGAGACGCACTTGTGATTCCTACAGCCAGGTGAGAAATTTTGAAAGTGGTCAAATTTTGGCCTTCCGAGAGGTGGGATAGTCCTTTCGGAGAATTTCCACATAGGTTGAGTGTGCTGCGTCAGCTGTGCAACTATGGTAGCATCATTTTCACACCAGTAGATGAAGTTCTAGGCGTCCATGCAGCACAGACGCCCGCCAGGGTGGACATAAGTGAGGGCAGCAGTGGAAGGTCTTAGAGCTACCACAGTACAGATAAGAGGGCGCACAGCCCAGACGTATCAACACGAATTGTTGCGAACTGGTTATTAGTAGTGGGACTATGGGCACACACATTTCTAGCGCGTCTTCCTCTCACGCCACAGCATCGACGTTCACGGCTCAACTGGTGCCGTCAGGTTCTGCCTGAACGAAAGTGATGGACTTTTTCATGATGTGCAATGTAGATCTACTGAGTGTTGTGTCATAAGATGCATTCGACCATCACACAGTTATCCCATCCCAGACCTTATGGTCTCAGGTGCGATAAGGTTTGGTGTAGGGGGGCGCTAACTAGCACTCGGTGTGTGGAGAATGTAGCAACACCCGTTAGTTTGCCGTTCTTGTAACAGGAGGTGATGCGTTGTTCCAACAGGATAACGCTGGACCAGACACTGCCCATAAACTCATCGTGCTCTTCAATATATGCAGCAACTTCCCTGGCCAGTACGATCCCGGGACTTGTTTCCAAACGAGCACATGTGGGATATGATGGGACGAGAAGTGACTCGTACGATTCGTCAGTTGACAGCTCTTACAGGACAACGCGAACCGGTCGAGCATGCATGGCATAACGTATCCCAGGACAGTTTTCGCCATCTGTACGGTCGATTGGAAGTCAGAACCGCCCGTAGAGGCTACACCACTTAGAAATATGGGTATTTCAGCATGGGTCGATGCCTGGTACCGCTGAACCGCTCGTGCTATTCAAATGGTTCAAATGGCACTAAGTACTATGGGACTTAACATCTAAGGTTATCAGTCCCCTAAACTTAGAACTACTTAAACCTAACTAACCTAAGAACATCATACACATCAATGCCTGAGGCAGAATTTGAACCTGCGACCGCAGCAGCAGCGCGGTTCCAGACTGAAGCGCCTAGAACCGCTCGGTCACAGCGGCCGGCCGCTTGTGCTATTAATGCATAAATGTTATCATTTCGTATACCCCATATGCACTGTTGCAACAACAAATCTTGAGAGAACTGGAAACCTCTGAAAAGGTGTACAAATTTTTCCGGCGGTGTATTTTATTATCATTGTAAAACCAAATGGATTTGGGTCCGAAGCAATCATTTTCCTTTAAAGTGCGACTCCAGCCTTGGGGAATCGAAAGGACAATAAGGATGAAAACGTCAAGTTGAAGGAAAAAAGGGGAAATTCAAATTATAATCTCTAGCATCCGAGTTGTTTCCTTGTTTGTGCCGCGTTAGCTGAACAGTCATCGCGTCTGGGATGGGATCTACGCTTGGTCTTAGGTGATAACATCCATTATTATTTAACAGAAAAACTGCCTTGATTAGAAATAATAAAGTTTTTAAATAGGAGTTACGCCTAAAATATACTAATTTTGTAAGCAACAACATCTATTGTGCAATAGAATTTTCGAAATAACACATTAATTTTCAACACCAACCATCCAAAGCACATGACCATTCGTCACAGCTTAACTACTGTCAACATTGTCAAATCGTAAGAGATTAAAACAGTGAATTTATGTGAATCGGAAATGATCGCGTGGGTGGGAATGACCATGTTAAGGCAGTCTGACATAAAAATGTTAAGGCTTTCATTGCCAGCTATTGACAAATTAGTTGTTGCCTTCTGTCTCGTGTCTTCAACCGACGCTGCTTTCATAATTTTTTTGGTAGTCGCCAGCGCGACTGACTGGCATTGTCAAAGCTGCACCCTCCACCAGCAATGGAGGATGAAGCTTTGACAATACCAGCCACTCGTGCTGGCGAAACGTCAGAAAAATCATCAAACCAACGTCCACTGAAGAACCCGAGGCAGAAGCCAACAGTCAGTTTGTTACTCTGGTATTAGTCAAGGGTCAGATATAGTTTTGAGCACTTCATTTAGACCAAGATGCTGTGTTAGTTGAAATATCTCCCCATGAAATTTTACAACAATTTGTAATCGCCCTTTGTATGTATGTATGTATGTATGTATGTATGTATTGAACTGGGGACGTAGAAACGACGGAGAGGCTTTGCCCCGCCGTAGCCCTCCGTGGTACACTACCCCAAAACACGCTACAGCAGTCCACTCACCCCGCCGCCGCCTCACACGGAACCCAGGGTTATTGTGCGGTTCTTTGGCCCCCAGTGGATAAGGGGGGGGGGGGGAAGTCTCATTCCAGACGAGTGTACACCAATGTTTGCGTGGTAGAATAATTATGGTGGACGCGTACGTGGAGACAATGTTTGCGCACCAATCGCCGACATAGTGTAACTGAGGCGGAATAAGGGGAATCAGCCCGCATTCGCCGAGATAGATGGAAAACCGCCGTAAAAACCATCCACAGACTGGCCAGCACACCAGATCTCGTACAAATCCGCCGGGCGGATTCCCGCTGGGGAAGCAGTGCGTTAGACCGCATGGCTAGCAGGGCGGGCAATCGCCCTTTACTCACTCATTACTATTTTGGTTTATGTTTTGAAGCAGATTTGGACATATTATTTCCATGTTCTATATCCAGGGAAAAATACAGGTGCTCTAGTCTTAGTCCAACATGAACGCAAGAGCTCGCAACCCAGTGAAGTCATTACTGTCAGATGACCATTTTGATACTGTACCGCGAGCGCCGGACAGAGCCGCTGCTCCCAGAAGGTCAAAGGTCAGCGCCGAGCTGCAACAAGTGGTCCCCCTGCCGTATCGAATGTTGTTAACTCCACCTCCACCGACAGCCCAACCCCCGGCCCCTTTGGCTGGGTGACTGGCGCGTAACAAATGTCGGTACAAATTTCATTACGCGCTCACTAGTCTAGCTGCGGGGAGAAGGGGTGACAGACCGAGCGGGACGACAGCCAGTATTCCGATAAAAGGGAGGATCATGGTTGAAGCGACATCAGTGAAGTAAAAATTGATAACTCTAACAACTCGTAATTCCCAATCGTGAAGGCAATCGTATTTCAGAAATTCAATAAAAGAAAATGCTGGAGCCTCTTTTCAACGGCTATTTCGAATAGGAAACTGGTCACACGTCAAGACTATTTGAATTTATCGCACGAGAAATAAAAGTATCTGACTTAATTACGCCACTGCCTTTCCATCGCTTCAAATGCTATTAGCACCCGAAGCCTGGGGAGGCGGCACGACGGTAGCTCAGCGTAATCGGTCAGAGGGTTGGCTCTCTTCTGTAATAAGCAAAGAATCTGACAATTAGTGAAACATTCAACGATGGACTTAAAGAGCTGTCCACCCATACCAAATGATAACACTTAAGAAAAAAAAGAGAGTATCGTCTTCGAGTAGTAATTAAAGCAACCAGGGTTCCAGTTTCGTACCCCGACACCTCTTAAATTTTGAATAAAATTCAACAGCAATAGCGGCCGAAGACTTCCCACATGAAAAGTCACCGTCATCCTGCCAGCGGATTTTTCAAAGAGAGCGGAGGAGCGAACTGATGTTCGAGAAACTCTGTTCCCCTTGAGGTGGGAAACTGCCGCTTGAAGGTGAAAAAAATCAACAATGATCAAGGGTACGAGGATGCAGAAGACAATGGAAACGACTGCATTAAAGGCAGTATAGGCGGTCTCTAATTGAAAAGTGTCATGAGGATTTCTCCATTGGCAAAATATTCTGGATTAGTCCCCCGTTCGGATCTCCGGTAGAGGAACTCCTCTTCCTGAGACTGCCGAGCGGGGGCTGACGTTGAGAAAAATATTGAGTCACCAACGAAAGCAATACATTCTACAACTCACGGAGTGAAATGTTAAGAGTTTAAAGGTGGCAGTGAAGCTAGAAAACGTGAAAAAGAAAAGGAAAAGTCTAATTATAAATATAGTGGGCGTCAATGATGAGAAATGGAAACAAGGCAAAGATTTCTGGTCAAATGAGTATAGGATAAAACCAACAGCAATGTAAAATGGTGTAATGGAAGTAGAATTCAATATGGTTAGGAAGGTAGGGCAGAAAGTGATTTAGTGTGAACAGCCAAGTGATAGAACTTTTCTCATCAGGATCGACAGGAAATCAATACTGACAGCAATTGTTCAGGTACACATGCCGACGTCGCAAGCAAAAATGCAAAGAAAGTATCAGAAAATGTTGAACGGGTAATTTGGTACGTGATGGGGGATAAAAATGTTACAGTCGTAGGAGACTGGACTGTGGTTATAGAGGAAGGAGTAAATGGAAAGGTTATGGGAGAATGTGGGCTTGGCAGCACGAATGAGAGAGGATAAAGACTAATTGAGTCCTGCAATAAACATCAAGTAGTAATACCGAATATAAGAACCATCAACATCGCAGCGCGTCAGCAATCGTTAGTTAATATATTAAAAAATTAAAAATCCGCCTCGATTGCGAAAACAGCACATAGTGTTAAGTGTTAACCCATGTTTCGGCATAGATAACTACACCTTCTTCAAAACAACAATAAAATCCACAAGTGCCTAAGAAGACCTTTGTCAATGATTAAAAGAACACCATAGCTATACATTTATAAACGAAAAAGAAAAGAAAAACACAAATCTGGGGATTATCACAGGCACGCGCTGATTGGAGAGCGCGGTTGGTCAAGCTGTTCATCTTCTTTCTTTTTATTCTCATTTTCCTTTCACGATGAAGGTGATTTTAGCCCGTTGAACACCTCACATTTTATCCCTATACCTTTATTACCACTACGTCTTTAGATTACGCCCCTCAGCCCCCCCCCCCCCCCCCCAGGTTAACTACTGGCTTTAGGTGTAGTTTTTAAGAGCTCCTCCTGTTGTCATAGGTTGCGTCTTATATAAGTTTCTTTACTAGCATAAGCAACCGTAAGCGGTTATTTGTAGGTTTCATCTCCTAGTTAGCTCGTCTCTTGTTCTATCCAATTCATTTTTTGATATACGTTGATCCACGGTTGGGAATATATGGGCTATTTAGCCCCGACCCAAGTATAAACTTTCTCGTATTCATATGTGCATGCGCATTCAAGTAACTTCCCTTGTCTTGCGCATTTGCATAGACAGCGGGTGAGGTTTCTAAGTGAGCGACCGTTTGTAGCTGCAGTTTATGGCGGGTCATGGCCCATCGAACATAGGCCGGTGTGAGGTGGAGCTACACCATTAAGTTAAGTAGTGGTTTTGACTTTGTACGTATGTCCTGTTTGTGTTTTCCTTTTCTTTTTCGTTTATACATGTATAGCTATGGTGTTCTTTTAATCATTGACAAAGGTCTTCTTAGGCACTTGTGGATTTTATTGTTGTTTTGAAGAAGGTGTAGTTATCTACGCCGAAACATAGGTTAACACTTAACACTATATGCTTTTTTCGCAGTCGAGGCGGGTTTTTAATTTTTTAATATAATACCGAATACTCTGTCCAACAATAACAAGACGAGAAAGTGGAAAAGGCCTGAAAACAGGGGAAGATTTCAGTTCGATTACATCATGGCTATGCGGAGATTCCGAAATCAGATATTGGATTGTAAGGCATGTACAGGAGCAGATGTAGACTCAATTTAGTAATGATGAAGAGATGGCCGAATTTCTAGAGACTAGTCAGAGAGAATCATTGCGCAAAGGTATGGGATACGGAAGTTACAAGTAATGAAGAGATACATTTGAAGTTCTCCAAGGCTACAGATGCTGCGATAATGGATAGCTCAGTAGGCAGTTTACTTGATGTTGAATGGGCATCTCTAGAAAAAGGGCAACCACGACAGTTAGAAAGAAAAACATACATACAGAGAACGTAACTGCAAAGAACCCATGAGTAACAGAAGAAATACTTCAGTTGATAGACGGATGAAGGATACGCTAAAGCTTTCAGGGAAATTCAGGAATGCAGAAATACAACTTGTTTGGAAATAAAATAAATAGAAAGTTCAGTGACGCTAACGTGAAATGTTTGTATGGAAATTGTAAAGAAATCGAAAACAAACGATTGTTGGTAGGACTGACTAAGAAAAGTTAATACAAACTCTTGTGTAATTACATTACATTACATTGAGACTGCTATGGGAATTCCACTCTTCAGTGCAGGTGGAAATCGTACATTAAAGGTCTGTACGAGAGGAAAACTTAACTGATTACGTGATAGAAGAAAAAGCGCTCCAGTATTAGAATTAGAGTTTAAAAGAGCTTTAGAAGACTTAAGATCAAATAAGGCCTAGGGGGGGGGGGGGGGGGGGGGGGGAAGGAGGTGGAAAATAAAGAACTATTCACATTGATGTGTAGAATGTATAAGAATGGCAATATACCATCCGACTTTCTGTGAAACATCATCCAAACAATTTCGAAGAGAGCAAGAGTCAATAAGTGCGAGAATTACCGCACATCAGACAAACAGTTCATGAATCCTAGTTGCCAACAAGAATAATTTACAGAACAATGGAAAAGAAGATTGAGGGTCTATTAGATAACGTGTTTGACTTTAGGAAAGGTAAAGTTGCCAGAAAGGCAGATCTAACGTCGCGATTGATGATGGAAGCAAGACCGAAGAAAAACCAAGACACGTTGATAGAATTTGTCGACCTAGAAGAGCGATCAGCAATGTAAAATGGTGCAAGATGTTCTATAGAGAAGAACCGGTGCTGTACAAAAGGGAACAATAAGAGTGGACGATCAAGAACGAAGTGGTCGTATTAAAAACGGATGAGACAGGGCTATAGTTTTTCGCCCCTCTTGTTCAGTCTATACATGCAAGGAGCAATGAAGGAAGTAAAACAAAGGTTCGAGAATGGAATTAAAATTCAGGTTGAAAAGATATCAATGGCGGTGAATTGTGCATGTCCGTTACAATTTGTCCTGCACATTGAAATGTTGTCTTTCATTTTCTTTTAATTTATATGTAGGTTTCTAGTATAAGTGTTGTTGCCTACGGTGCACTTCTTGCTAATGACACCTGCATATGTTTTCGTAAAAGTTACTCATACTGATTTCATAAGTGTATATATACACTACTGGTCATTAAAATTGCTACCCCAAGAAGAAATGCAGATGATAAAAGGGTATTCATTGGACAAATATATTACACTGGAAATGACATGTGATTACATTTTCACGCAATTTGGGTGCATAGATCCTGAGAACTCAGTATCCAGAGCAATCACCTCTGGGCATTGAGTCAGACAGAGCTTGGATGGCGTGTACAGGTACATCTGCCCATGCAGTTTCAACACTATACTACAGTTCATCAATAGTAGTCGCTGGCGAATTGTGACGAGCCTATTGCTCGGGCACCATTGACCAGACGTTTTCAATTGGTGAGAGGTCTGGAGAATGTGTTGGCCAGGGCAGCAGTCGAACATTTTCTGTATCCAGAAAGGCCCGTACAGGACCTGCAACATTTGGTCGTGAATTATCCTGCTGTAATGTAGGAGTTTGCAGGGATCGAATAAAGGGTACAACCACGGGTCGTAACACATCTGAAATGTAACGTCCACTGTTCAAAGTGCCGTTAGTGCGAGCAAGAGGTGACCGAGACGTGTAACCAATGGCACCCCATACCATCACGCCGGGTGATACGCCAGTATGGCGATGAAGAACACACGCTTCCAATGTGCGTTCACCGCGATGTCGCCAAACACGGATGCGACCATCATGATGCTGTAAACAGAACCGGGATTCATCCGAAAAAATGACTTTTTGCCATTCGTGCACCCAGGTTCGTCGTTGAGTACACCATCACAGGCGCTCCTGTCTGTGATGCAGCGTCAATGGTAACCGCAGCCATGGTCTCCGAACTGATGGTCCATGCTGCTGCAAACGTCGTCGAACTGTTCGTGCAGATGGTTGTTGTCTTGCAAAGGTCCCCATTTGTTGACTCACGGATCGAGACGTGGCTGCACGATCCGTTACAGTCATGCTGATAACATGCCCATCATCTCGACTGCTAGTGATACGAGGCCGTTGGGATCCAGCACGGCGTTCCGTGTTACCCTCCTCAACCCAGCGATTCCATATTCTGCTAACAGTCATTGGATATCGACCAACGCGAGCAGCAATGTCACGATACGATAAACCGCAATCGCGACAGGATACAATCAGACCTTTATCAAAGTCGGAAACGTGATGGTATGCATTTCTCCTCCTCACACGAGGCATCACAACAACGTTTCACCAGGCAACGCCGGTCAATTGCTGTTTGTGTATGAGAAATCGGTTGGAAACTTTCCTCATGTCAGCACGTTGTAGGTGTCGTCACCGGCGCCAACCTTGTGTGAATGCTCTGAAAAGCTAACCATTTGCATATCACAGCATCTTCTTTCTTTCTGTTAAATTTTGCGTCTGTAGCACGTCATCTTCGCGGTGTTGCAATTTTAATGGCCAGTAATGTATAAATTATATTATCGTTTTCTTATAAGAATATTACGAAGTATTATCATAGACGCATCTTGGCAACCATTACGCATAAGGCAAGTCACATTACAATAATTGATAAATCACTTAGGCATAAAACACAAATGGCCTATACACTAAATAACGTATTATAGGAAATATGTGTCTTCTATAATACAGATGCCGTCAACGATTGGCAACCACAGGAACTAGTCCAGTAAAGTGAAAGAGTACTATCACATACTTAAATAATGTTCTACCTTAAAATTCTAAGCAAATATTCAGTCAGATCTTGTTATTACTCCAAGGTGGTTCGAGGGTTGCTAACTTGTCTTATATTTATAGAAGTGTAAACCTGTGTAATCCACACTAAGCAAAAGTATGCTATGCTATGTCTACTGTATCAATGAGTCACAGGTAGAATCAATCAACTCATACATTATCGAGGGTGTAACAAATTGTAATAAAAATGGAATGATGGCATGGGCACAATTGTGGGTGAAGAAGGTGGGAATCTTTGATGTATTAGTATGCTGCTGGGAAAAATCAGTCAATCAACGAAAAATATGGATTACAGAAGATTAGTGCGGCATCCTAGGATACTGCTCAAGGTTGTCGGATACCTCCCAGATGCCGTGTTTCGCGAGTAATCTAGGAACATACTAGAGTCCCCAATGTATCACGTCGTACAAAGCGTGAAGGCCAGACTAAAGCACAGTGTACAGACCGGCATGTTAGACGTCGATTAAAATAACTTTATGGTTGACGTTTTACAGACGCGAGTTATAGGGACCAGCAGCCAGCCAATCGTAGTTCTCTGTTGGGCGTCACGTGATCCCTGCGGTCTCTCTTCTGTGAGTGCAGGTAGAGCCTCGTCTAGCGTGAATGGCTACACGCCGGCAACACTGGTCCCTGTCACTACAGTCTACCAGGAACAAAGCTATTGTGATATAAGTAGAGTATCCATTATCCCCGTAACTCGTTGGCGAATGGAATTGGACGACTCTAATGTATGTCAATGAGTAGTCTCCATTACCAGTGTCACAGCTGTGGTGTGGTACCCATACCACGTGGATTGGGCGCCGTCACGGTGGGGGCGCAGTATTGTGAGAGTCAGAAAAATGACAAAGGGCAAAATAAAAGACGAAGGGGGAGGTCGAAGTAGAAAGGGGGAGATTGAAGTACAAGAAAAAGATGCAGGAACTTGGTTGGAGAGACGACATTAGAAAGGAGGTGGAGCAGTTATACAGGACTTCTATTTGCGACTTAAAGATGCTCAGGAAGCCTGCGACCGTTATATGAATACCAAACCCAACGTATGTTCACTTTTTTGCCGTTAGTAACAAGAGTCCACTTGTTAAAAGCGTTTTTATTAACACGTTTCTGGCATGTCTCATCATTATAACAGAGAAATGAACTTAATACAATCGTCACATGTAGTATCCAACGTAACGCTAGTCCTCACTTTGAAGAATAATGCACGGTTAAGCTAATTGCCTGTAGGATCTTAACGACTTTGTATATTCAGTAAGGAAATAATGGAAAAAGAATTTCATTATTGTTATAAACAATACGATCCTCAACTGCATGCTGTTCCATGTTTTGAGCAGTATCAAATAGAAGAACTGTTGGAAAGTGTACCTTTTAGTTAATAGAAAGTCAAGTTGAACTCAATAAGTGTATAAATAGGCAATGCTACGATGAAGACAACGAAACGTTGGCAAAGGAGAGGTAGCATGGGGGGGGGGGGGAGTAAGAGTGGAGGGGGATGCAAATTCGACGTTTGCCCTGACTGGCAGGTTAGTTCCGGCTCTGCCGTCTGCCACGCACTTCACAGTGTTTTGCAGTGTGTGGATGTAGAAGTGTGCAATGCTCACTGTTCGTCCATGAAATCCAGAGCGCCGTGTTCTTTAACTTCCGGATCCCATTTGGTACGGTGTCGCATTCTTGTTTAGTGAACAAATTACGAACTTACCTAGTATCGGATCAGATTTTTTCTAACAGGCAGTACATTGCACTTAGCGGGACAAAATCAGTAGATGCAAAGGTGGTTCAAATGGCTCTGAGGACTATGGGACTTAACATCTGTGGTCATCAGTCCCCTAGAACTTAGAACTACTTAAACCTACCTAACCTAAGGACAGCACACACATCCATGCCCGAGGCAGGATTGGAACCTGCAACCGTAGCGGTCACGCAGTTCCACTGAAGCGCCTAGAACCGCACGGCCACACCGGCCGACTGTAAAGGTGGTTTCAGGTCTAACCAAAGGGAGTCTTATATGGATGTTACTGTTAGTAAGTAACATAAATTATCTAAATGATGACGTCCAAAAATCCACGAAGCTTTTTGCGAATGATGCTGTTGTGTGCCATAATGTTTCGACCCCAGAACACTCTAGCGAAATGCAATAAGACCTGCGAAGGATCAATAACTGGTACAGGGTATAGCAGCTCACCGTGGACCCAAATAAATTTATAGTATAGCTCATAAATAGGCAAAGAGATCCATTACTATTCGATTACGCTATCGATGAGAAATCGCTGTAAACAGTAACTAGCGTAAAATATCCAGGATCAACCATCCGGAGTCATCTCAATTCAGAGATGAAACAACTATGATTTTATTACACTCGAAACACGAAGTCGAACTTACCAAGAGTACAGGCTCTGCCCATCAACGAAAACAAAAATTCTACCACGCACTTTGCAAAAAAGTAGCTGAACTTACTTGTTTGAGAAACTTGGTAAATACCCTTCTTCAATTTCTACGTTTCATCATTATATACATGTAAAAACTTAGAGTTTTCTATCCTACATCAATTGTTGGTTTATTGTGCAGAACTAAATGTAGTGTAGTTTTTTCTCAGATTTTACGTAGAGTAAATTTTTTAAGAACCACCTAATAGTTCTCCGGTAAACATCATTTACTATCTCTTCTGTTGCTTGCTCTTTAATGGGATTTATTACAACACTTATATTGTCTGAAAAGAGTACCAGGTCTCATTGTTGAATGTGAAGCGGAAGGTCATTCTCAAATGTAATAAGTAGGAGTGGACACAAAACTGAACCCTGCGGGCCTCCCTTTGTGATATTTTTTTCTCAGTCACTATCATCTTCTGCGCTGAGAACAGTGTTTGAATTCTAGATTTGGTTTGTTGATTACGATTCAGACCTGCCATCAAATCTATAAAACTTGAGTTTTTGATGATTTGATGATGATTTATGGCGGAGGTAGCTTAACAGCAAGGTCATCAGCGAGTTGAGCTTTTCTAAGAGTGTACCAGTAGAATGAAAGCTCTTCACACAAGACATTCATGAGTGGAACCGGGTATCGGAGGAAATGGTAGTGACAATATAAGGACGCTCCGCCACACGCCGTAAGGTCACATCCCGGACACCAACTCAACAACCCACATAACACACCCACTCACCTCAGAAAATACACAGGCGCCCACAACTGCCACACGAACAACCGACTCGCAGGCCAGCCCTCACCAAACGCCAACACTGGAACAAGCGGCCGCTAACACGACCAACAACTCCCAGGCCGACATGATCAACATCACAACAACATTCCAGAGAATAATGGAAACATTATTCCCCGGACGCACGACCACCGAAATAGTCACGAAGATTACGGGGTGTGTCTCACAACTCTTCATGCAGTTCATGTCGGGTACGCTCAACTGGACTAGCTTCCAGGCCACTATCACACCGCTCTTTACACTACTACATGGATAATACACCACACCAGCCCCGAAACGCAGACTTAAACACAATCACACAGATCCTGTTTTGGAATGCCAACGGGATCGCAAACAAAAAAGCCGAGATGGCCGCGTTCATGGAGCGAAAGGGTATCCGAATCGCTCTTGTGAACGAAACACTGCTTACGCCTCGCAAACAACTAAACCTCCCAGGTTATTGCGTCTATCGTACCGACCGAGCGGATGGCAGGAGGGGAGGCGGCACGGCAATCATCATACACAGAGACATAGACCACACGAACATCGAGCTCCCAGCACTTGAAAGACTGGAGGCTACGGCCGTTAGGGTCAAGTTTAACGGAGCCAACACCACACTGGTATCGCTATACAATCCTCCTAAAAACATAGTAACACGCGATATCAGCACAGTACTCAACATGGCACCGCGGGTAATAGCCGCTGGAGACCTCAACGCAAAACACCCCGATTGGAACTCACGAATACGAACCTCCAACGGCAAGAAACTGTACGAACACGCACTAGGCCGAAACTACATTATACTTGGGCCGGACGTTCCCACGTTCGTGCCTACACAGGCCCGACATAGGCCAGACGTGTTAGACATAGCCCTCATAAAGGGCATCACATGCACACTCAACCTAACGGTTGAAAACGATCTGGACTCAGACCACATGCCTGTAATACTGCACATGGAAGAGACACTGCAGGACATCGAACCACGCAGGATGCTTAACTACAAGCGTGCGAACTGGACACTGTTCAAGGAAACGCTTGATAGTCGCATTCCTGACACCCATGAAATTAACAACACACAGCAAATCGATGAGGCTGTGGAGGCTCTCACAACTGCCGTCCAAGACGCAATGACTGACGCCATTCCATTTACAACACCAAGACAACACTCGACGGCCCTGCCCCAGGAAATCCTGGGCCTTATCTCAATGAGGAACCGCCTCAGGAGATACTGGCAGCGTACCAGGCGCCCGTTCTATAAACTGCACGTCAACAGACTCCAGGGCATAATACGGAATAAAATCCAAACATTCAGAAACGAACAATGGGGACAGAGACTCGCTCGGCTGGATACCACACGTCCTGGCGTGTGGCAGCTGGCCAGACACTTCACCAGGGAGAAACATTACATTCCCACGTTACAAGGACCAGACGGCCCAGCCTACTCCGCGACGGAGAAGGCAGAGCTTATGGCCACAACACTTGCAGCGTCCTTCATGCCGAATCTGGTTCCTTCAGACCCAGCATTCACACTTGAAACGGACCAGGAGGTTACACGACTTGTAGCCCAGTCCTCGCGCGACGAAATCAGACGTGCTAGTACAAATGAAGTCACATGGGCTATCAAGCACACCAACGCTAGAAAAGCCCCTGGGCCTGATGGCATTCAAAACCGTGTCCTCCAGGAGTTCACGGATAAAGCCGTAGAATACCTCACACACCTAACGAATGCCATCCTGACACACCAACACTTCCCTGACTTTTGGAAGGCGGCCAAGGTCCTGATGTTCAGGAAGCCAGGGAAAGACCACTCCCTCCCACAAAATTACCGACCCATCAGTCTGCTGTGCTCGCTCAGCAAGATTGTTGAGAAGGTAATACTAAAACGTATCACTAGGCATTGCATCGCCAACGACACCCTAAGACCGGAGCAATTCGGCTTTAGGAATCACCACTCGACAACACAACAACTCCTCCGCGTAGTCGAACATATAACACACGGCTACAACATGAACAAAGCCACAGGGGCCGTGTTCCTAGACATCGAAAAGGCTTTCGATCGTCTCTGGCACAACGGACTCATACGCAAACTAAGCGAAGCTGGTTTCCCAGACGGACTCGTACGTCTCATACACTCATATCTCACGAACAGATGTTTCAACACTAACGTGCAGGATAAACAATCAACACAACACGGTATCCAAGCTGGAGTACCCCAAGGAAGCATTCTGGGGCCCATCTTGTTTAACCTGTACATTAATGACTACCCAGCGACACGAAACACGACGTTAGCCGTCTACGCGGATGACACAGCCATCCTCGCGCAAGACTGGAAACCGTCGAACATCAACTCACGAATACAGACAGCACTCAGAACAGCTGAGCCTTGGCTGGAGCGATGGCGTATTAAAGTAAACGTCGACAAGTGCGAAGCAGTTCTGTTCACACGCAGACCGAAACTACTGCGCAAACACCAACACTGTAGACCGATGACACTACACACACGCCCAATACGTTTCCGAGAGAAAGTCAGATACCTTGGTGTCTGGCTGGACCGGAAACTTACATGGGGGGACCACATCGAATACGTTGCCAACCGAGCGCACGCGAGGCTCAAACAGCTCTACCCAATGCTCAACAGGGAAAGCACACTGAATAGGAGGGTGTCGAGGTCCTTATACACTACACTGATTAGGCCTCTGATGACGTACGCAGCTCCCGTCTGGGGATATGCAGCTCCCACACGACTGCTCCGCCTGCAGATCATACAGAACAAAGTGCTACGAATCATTAGCAATGCTCCACGCTACACACGCACCGTGGATCTTCACCATGAATACCGCCTTGATACCCTCAAGGAAGTATTCAAGAAACACGACTATACAGGAACTCGAGACACTCGAACAATCCTTTCATCCTCACTCTGGGAAACTACGATCACAACCACAGGTGGAAACACAAGCGACCAAAGACACTGCTAGCTAGGGCATAACCACCTATGGTAAACTAACATACGCAAACAGCGACAAACGTCGGTAAGCCCCTGCATATCAGCAATACTGACTGGCAACTACCAGCTGCTATTAGAGCCGACCAACAGGCCACAGCAGGGACACCGACGAGCTCGCCCACAGACGCACGAACAATCTCCCAACACTCCCTCACACTGTGCCTCCGGTATATGACCTATCGGACACAAGACCGATAACAAACATAACTGTTGCAGGTTGCAGGACGCTGAACGAGGACTCTGTACCAGCACCCAGCGCCAGCCGCCGAGCAGCACAAACGCACAACGTCAAGGTATCGACATGCATGATACCCACTACTAACAAAGCCTATCCTTGCACAACCTATCGCAGGCAGCAAGACAACCGCTACTGCTCTTGCCGCCCGACCTAACTTTCGCAGAGGTTTTTTTCCCTTGGCTCTTGCCTTGGCACTTTTTTTCCTCTGCCCTTCAAACCGCTACCCTTCGTCAGATTTCGACCAATCTATCTCCAGATGAGCGCGTATTAATGGTTAATCCTAACCAGACGTACGCAAACATCGCAGTACCCACATCCTGCGACACCTCACTTTAGTGAATACTAACCCTTACGCAGAGATGGCAGTAGACCTTTTGTGTTGGCCATCATGCCGGTGTGGGCGTGGAGGGGCTCCACCTCTTGTAAAAAAAAAAAACGCCGTAAGGTAGCTTTGGATTGTGGATGTAGATGTAGCTCAGGTGCTACTTTAACGACTCGCGCGCCTGCCCAGAACAGGTGGCACGGTCGGCGCCAGACGCCGCCCACCTGCCGGGCAAATGTCAACGCCGCCCACGGCCCTCGGCCCGCTGCCCGCGAGCACGGCTCCAGCTGCCGGCGCGGGGCGGCGCGCCGCCCATTTCCTGGCGCAGCCGCGGAAATGAAGCCAGCCCAGCAAAGCGCCGCCCAGCAGATAGCCTGCCGGGCAATCCCTGCTCTACTCTGGCAGCCATTGTGGCGGCCCCCGCCTTTCCGGGCGGTCGGGGCCGCGACGCTTCACCTCCACCACCAGATGACGTCCCCTCCCCAGCCACCAAGGCTGGCGTACGTCTGTTCGCTCAATCGCCAAAGTCGCTACTCCGTGACGTCTTTTGTCATAGGGCACTGTTGTTTTACTTTCAATTCGTATTTTTCTGTTTTATTCACTTAGCTACACTATGTTTGTGATCAAGCATGTACAGTCCACACCGCCAACGAAACATCCGAAACCGTTCTCCTCGAGACGGGTACAAAGTGTCTGACAAGTATTCATCGTATTTCACAAAAATATACCTCCTACTTGAACAAAAATAAAGACCAGGGGTGAATTTTAACTTTGTCATAGAACTACGAAGTTTCCAAAGAACCATCCGATTTTACTAGGTTACACTATCTGATCAAAAATATTCGGACATCTACTAGTAGACATTTGTATGCGGTATGTCTACCTGTTGTATGGTAGCAGCATATGGGCTGTGGGGAAACGGAAACAGAAGAGAATCGAAGAATTTGGAATGAGGTGCTAAAAAAGAATGTTCAAAATTAAGCGGACTGACAAGATAAGAAATGAGGAGGGCAGATCGGCGAAGAAAGGAACTTTGGGAAACATTAACGAGAAGGAGGGACAGCATGATAGGACATTTGTTAACACGTGAGACAATACCTTCTATGGAATTAGAGGGACCTGTAGAAGGCAAAAATTGCGGAGTAAGACAGAGAGTGGAATATATTAGTATACAAGAAAAAACTGTAGGTTGCTACTCTGAGATGAAAGGTTGGCAAAGGGTAGGAATTCGTGGAGGGTTGCATGGAACCATTCGGATGACTGATGGCACAAAGAAACGAAAATAGACTATCCTTCGCCTTTATGGTGGTTTGAACTGTGCTGGGGATACTTCCAGTGATATGTCTCAATGTTTGTGCAGGAATGGTAGTCCATTCCTCCTTAAGTACTGAAGCCAGGGAATGTGGCAGCGTAGGATGCTGGTGTCTGGAGCGAATCGATGTTACAGCTGATTCCAAAGGTATTGCATTGGCTTCAGGTTGGGACTATGGGCAGGAGACCCCCTTTCAGGAATGTTATTCTCCACGCACCATTGCCCCACTGCCTTACATATGCTTTTTGTCAGGGTGCAAAGTCGTGCTGATACAAAGACCCATTGTCTCTGAATTCGTTCTCTACTGTACATAGTATGCAAAACTGTATAACATGTTAATGTTCCATACTTTACATTTGGCACTACGCATGACTGCGGGCAACTTTCTTCAGGCATTCGCCAAACTCAAAACCTTTCATCCGATAGCCACAAGGTACAACGTAGTTTATCACTTCAAATCACACGTTTTCAGTCCCCTACAGTCCAGTAGTCTCACTCTTTGCACCACTTCAAGAGTTGCTTCGTA
Source organism: Schistocerca americana (assembly GCF_021461395.2). Taxonomy (NCBI): domain Eukaryota; kingdom Metazoa; phylum Arthropoda; class Insecta; order Orthoptera; family Acrididae; genus Schistocerca; species Schistocerca americana. Next base: position 867,626,624 of record NC_060119.1, on the reverse strand, counting down.
TTGACTACAGAAATGTTGGCTTATGACGAGTTGCTGGATAACTTTACTCCATTCTCTTTTTATTTTAGCTCCCTACCCACAATGATTGTGCTGGCTGGTCTGCTGGAGAGATTTCTTCTGCTGATTTCATGTGATTTTACACAACCATCCTCAGAGTGCTCGAAGGTCCCTGGCCGTCAGCAGATGAGGTCTGCTGGTCTTTCTTTAACTCTGGTTGTTCCTTCACGCTTGCACTTCACAATCACAACAAAATAAACCCAGCGTCCTTTTATACTGACGGGATCGCCTGACACTGGTGATCAATCCCGCAATACATAATGGTGTCCGGAGATTTTTGATCATATAGTGTATATCTGCTAAGTGCATCCACATACTACCTGAGAACATTTTTTACGATTAGGTTTAGAATAAAGGCGTTCATTTACTTTTCACAAATATTTCATATACCTTCCGCTGGACACACCACGGTGAACATCCAGACGATACTCAAAATCATGCACAGTTTTGCGAACATGTTTGGAATTTCTGCATTCACTGCTGTGGCCATGCAGAGTCGCAGTTCACCCAAAGTTGATGGACTGGGAGGCACATAGACAGTTTTTCACAAACACCAACGCGTTTCGTTACAGATTCACCTAGCAAGTGCGAAAACGCCACGAGGTCAACAACACCAACACCAAATCCAGTAGCTATTAGTGGAACTAAATCGTTTTGCAATTTGTTTTGATCTTCTGATGACTTTATTAGTCGATAAAAGACAGCGTCATCTGCAAACAACCTAAGACGGCTGCTAAGATTGGTTCCCAAATCGTTTATATAGATAAAGAACAGCAAAGGGCCTATAACACTACCTTGGGGAACGCCAGAAATCACTTCTGTATTGCTCGATGTCTTTCCGTCAATAACTAACAGAAAATCACAAATCCAGTCACACAACTGAGACGATATTCCATAAGCACGGTATTTCACTACGAGCCGCTTGTGTGATACAGTGTCAAAAGCACTCAACACTTCATGCGAATGAAGAGCGGGTTGTGTTTCACAACGATGTTTCCTAAACCCATGTTGACTGTGTGTCAATATACCGTTTTCTTCGAGGTAATTCATAATGTTCGAACACAGTATATGTTCCAAAATCCTGCTGCACATCGACGTAACGATATGAGCCTGTAATTAAGTGGATTACTCCCACTACCTTTCTTGAATATTGGTGCGACCTGTGCAACTTTCCAGTCTTCGGGTACGGATCTTTCGTCGAGCGAACGGTTGTATATGACTGTTAAGTATGGAGCTAATACATCAGCACACTCCGAAAGGAACCTAAATTGTTATAAGCATTTCGCATTGAAGCCCGTGCTAAATTTCGACCTTCTGTAAAAGATCGCCAATCTTGGGGATTTTCGTCTGTTTAAATTTGGCATGTTTGTTTCGTTGTTTCTGCAACAGTGTTCTGACCCGTTTTGTGTGCCAAGGAGCATCAACTCCGCGTTTGTTAATGTATTTGGTATAAATCTCTCAACTGCTGCCGATAATATTTCTTTGAATTCAATCCACATCTAGTCTATACTTATGTTATTGGTTTGGAAGGAGTGGAGATTGTCTCCCAGGAAGGCACAAGTGGATTTTTATCTGCTTTTTTGAATAGGTTTATTTTTCTTTTATTTTTGGAGGATTTGATGGTTACAATATTCAGTCTCGCTACAACAACCCTGTATTCACTAATCCCTGTATCGGTTTTGATGCTCGTTTTAATTCAGGATTATTTGTTGCTAAGAGGTCAAGTGAGTTTTCACAACCGTTTCTATTCACGTGGGCTCATTAACTAACTGCTCTAAATAATTTTCCGAGAATGCGTTTAGCACAATTGCTGATGATGTTTTATGGGTACCTTCGGAATTAAACATGTATTTTCCCCAACATATCGAGGGTAAATTAAAGTCACCACCAACTATAATCGTATTAGTCGGGTACGTGTTTGAAATGAAACTAAAGTTTTCCTTGGACCATTCAGAACTGTATTATCTGAATTGGGAGGTCGGTAAAGGGATTCAATTATTATTTTATTTCAATTGCCAACAATGACCTCTGCCCACACCAACTCACAGGAACTATCTACTTCAATTTCGCGACAAGATAAACTACTTCTAACAGCAACAAACACGCACACCGCCATCCGTCTTTTAGTCTATCCTTTCGGAACACCGTAAGGTTCTTCGCAAAAACTTCGGCTGACCTTATATCCGGCTTTAGCCAGATTTCAGTTCCTATAACGAGTTGAGCCTCTGTGTTTTCTATTTGCGCTTGGAGCTCTGGTGCTTTCCCAAAACAGTTGCAATTTACAACTGTTATACCAATGGTTCCTGTATCTACGTTCTTGCTATGTTCGGCGTGCACTCTTTGTGACTGAAGCCCTTCTTGTGTTTTTCCGAGATCCTCTAACCTAAAAAAACCGCCCAGTCCACGCCACACAACCCGTGCTACTCGTGTAGCCGCCTCCTGCGTATAGTGGACATCAGACCTATTCAGTGGAACCCAAAACCCAACAACATTGAATGATTTTCTTCACTCATTGTTGGTCCCGTTCTTGCAGGGTCTGTTTCCGGCCGCAGCGATGTCGGAGATCTGATGTTTTTCTGGATTCATGGTATTCACGGTACACTCTTGAAATGGTCGTACGGGAAAATCCCCTCTTCATCGCTACCTCATAGATGCTCTGTACCATCGCTCGTGCGCCTCTTATGGCGGCATATTCAAACTCACTTAGCGTGCCTTTGTAGCAGCAATAACCGATCTAACAACTGCGCCAGACACTTGAAGTCTTATACTGGCGTTGCCGACCGCATCGCCGTATTCTGCCTGTTTAGATATCTCTGTATTTAAATAAGCATGCCTGTACCAGTTTCTTTCGCGCTTCAGTGTAGGTTACTGGCGGCTAATTGCTGGAAATAGTATCAACCGTAAAATACCGTGCAGTAACTGTCCAGAGCAACCTTAAATGGAATGACCACGTAGAACAAACAATAATAAAATCAGAAGTCAGACTGACATCCATGAGAAGAATCTTAAGGAAATGTAACTCATTCACGAAACAAGTGGTTTGCGAGGCTCTTGTTCAATCAATGTGTGAGTAACGTCCAGTGTCTGGGATCTTTAGCAAGAAAGACTGACAGAAGAGATAGGTGGATCCAACGAAGAGCGGCGCGTTTCGTCATGGGATCGTTTATAGTGTTCAAGAGACGCATGACAAAATCAAGTGGGAGACGCTACAAGAGAGGCGCTGTGGATCCCAGAGGTTTACCATTGAAATTTAGGGAGAGTGCTTTCCAAGAAGAGAAAGGACAACATATTGTTTCCTCCCACATACAGCTCACGAAATGACCGCTATGTAAATTCCAGAAATTAGATTTAATACAGTGGTTTACCGGCAGCTTTTTCCCAAGTGCCATTTGCGAGCGGAATAATGAAGGCGGGATCAGTTAGTAGTACCAGAAGAACCCTCCGCCATGCACCGTCAGGTGATTTGCGGAGTACTGATGCAGATGTAGATACAAATGTAAACGCTGCAAGAGAGGATTTCTGCATCACGGTGTGATTTTACGTGAAAGTTCCGAGAGCATACATTCCTAGAAGATTCAACCCATATATTGCTTCCTGATACGTACATCTAGCCATGAGACAATCACAAAAATTAGAGATTCGATCCCACGCGGTGGCTTACCAGCAATCGTTATTCCCGCTAACCAGTCGCGACTGGAAGAGTGGAGGAGAAAAGTCACGGTGCTTGCGGAGTCTATACGTAGAAGCAAATATAAAAGTAAAGCCCATGCGTTCAGTACAGGTGACCTAAGAGACCAATGTTGCAGTGCGAGATCCGTGCACCTTTCACGGCAGATCCGCCGTCGGCGTTACCCACTGTTAAGCAATGATCGTATATTCTAGTACTAGTGCCCTTGGGCTACTGAAAACAAAATTTTTGACATGTTCTCGCAACTTTGCATAAATCAAGATCTTCATGATATCCAGATATGTGACTTCTGACGGTTGACGGTTATATGTTAAGGAAAGTAATCGCGAAATTAAAGGATGTGTATATCAATAAAAGGCTAACCCAGTGTACAATACGCAATCCTAATTGCATGTTGCCTGTATAACGTTTCCAGAAGAAAAAAAAAAAAAAAATAACTGTTGATCGAGTTTAAAAATTTACAGTGCCAAGTTAGTACACTCATTGAGGCCCGCCCGGTTAGCTGTGTGGTCTAACGTACAGCTTTCCGGGTGGGAGGAGCGCCTGGTCCCCGGCACGAATCCGCCCGGCGGACTTATGTCGAGGTCCGGTGCGCCGGCCAGTCTGTGGATGATTTTTAGTCGGTTTTCCATCTTCCTCGACAAATGCGGGCTGGTTCCCCTTATTCCGCCTCAACTACACTATGTCGGCGATTGCTGCGCAAAAAAGTTCTCCACGTACGCGTGCACCATAATTACTCTACCGTGCAAACATAGGGGCTACATTAGTCTGGTTTGAGACGTTCCCTCGAAGAGGGGGGTGGAGGTGGGGGGGGGGGGGGGAGATCCACCGGTGGTGAACCGCACAATTACCCTGAAAGAGTGGTTCGGTGTGGGGCGGCGGAGGGGTGAAGTGGACTGCGGCTGAGGAGGGGACGGAGCCTCTCCGTCGTTTCTAGGCCCCCGGTTAACATACAACACAATACAGTACACTAACTGAGACGTAAAATCTACATGAAAATGGGAGCGCAGTAAGACAAGTACTACAGTTAAAAACTGCGTATAGTCTTTAGGCAGCATAACTCACTTCTCATAACCAACCAAACTACACTGATGTGCCTAAAGAGTATGACCACCTTCTTAATAGCTTGTTTGTACGATTTGGGAACGAAATACATCACTGGTTCTACCTGTTAGGGGCGCGACAGTTTGTTGGTAGGTCTGTGGAGGTATGTGGCATTGGATATCTACGCACAGGACAACTAATTCGCGTAAATAACGGGGCCGCTGATTTACGTACGCAGTGATGGCGCCACACAACTACCGAGATAGGCGATTTTGGTCGTCAGGACATCGACGTGAGTTCACTATAACGCTCCTCAAACCACTGTAGCAGCGTTCTGGCTCCGAGACACGAACAATTATGCTGCTGAAAGACGACAACGCCGTCGGGGAAGACATCGAGGATGGAGGTACGCAGGCGGTTCGTAGCTGTCAGAATGTCTTCGATTACTACCAGAGGCCCATGCAAGCGCAGGATAGTGTCTCCCATAGTACAATAGTGGTCCCACCATCCTGCGTCAGTGGGGCGCTGCATTTTACGAGCCTCAGTTCACCTCGATGATAGCGTTTGTGGAGACGACTATCGGCCTGCTGTAGCAAAAATGTGATTCAGCCGAAGAGCCGACACGTTTCCCTTGATCGACCGTCGAATCAGGGTGGCCTCGTGCCCAATGAAATCGTAATTGACAATGTAGTTGGGTCAACATGTGAACATATAGTGTTGGTCTGCTAAGGAGCTCCATGTTCAACAATGCACGATAAAAAAATGGTGTGAGACTAGGGCCTCCCTTCGGGTAAACCGTACGTCGGATGCTAGTATTTCGATTTGACGCCACTTCGGCGACTTGTGCGTCGATGGGGATGCAATGATGATGATGATGATGAGGACAAGACAACAGCCAGTCCCTGAGCGGAGAAAATCTCGGAACCAACCGAGAACCGAACCCGGGCCCTTAGGATTGACATTCTGTCGCGCTGATCACTCAGCTACTGGGGAAGGACAACAATGCACGATGAACGGTGGGCTCCGAAACCATTCTGCGCTCAGCAGCATTGTGCTCTTCGGTAGAGATACCTCAGATCACCATCTGTCCTACTTTACAGAGCACGTAAGCTTCCAAACCCCACGTTCTGTGCAGAGTCGTGGACGTCCAACCATTTAGCACCTAGTGGTATTTTCACTCTCCTTAATCTGGCCTTTGTCAAAGTCGCTCATCACAGTGGACCTCCACATTTGCAGCCCATGTCTTCGCTAGGGCGACCCCCGTCCATGCGTGCTCCGCTTACATAATTTGCTACCGCGTCACGTATCTATTTGGAATAACTTCCCAACTCAACCCCTGCACAGTACATTTTGTCAAGCAGAATGCGGGTGGGCGTTATCGTGGAGTAGCGTAACTTCACACAGATCTATCAGTTGTTGACAAAACAGTTCGTAGTACACCACGCCGTCGCTTTTCCGCCATATGCATAACATTATCTTCTGTGGATGCGTGGAGATCTTTGTACGGAGAGTTGCTGCTATGTTTGGGTTCAACCATGCCTTTCGTTCTCTTGCGTTAGCGTAAATACACCACTTCTCGCCACAAATAACGATACAGAATAGGAATGATCGATGTTGTTCACGAGCTAATAGATGACGAGCACGCAGTGATGCACTTATGGTCACCTACTGGTTTTTATGATTTTGGATTGGAGCATGTGGCACCCATACACCGGTCTTTGGAACCTTCTCCATTGTATTCAAATGTCGCACGATGGTGGAATCAATACAGTTCATCACATTTGCCAGTTCTCGATTATAATTACGTTGGCCATTGTAGATTAATGTGTTTAAACGATCTGCATCCAACCCCGAAGGGCTTCCTGCATGTGGAGAGTCACTAATGTCCAAATGATCCTCATTTACACGAGAAAACCATTTCTTTGCTTTGCCCTGTCAAGTGGCATTATCCCCACAGACGGCGTAAATGTTTCCGGTTGCCGTAGCTGCTGTCACCCCTGTACTGAACTCAAACAGAGGAATAGGTCGGAAATTTTCCGGTTTCTCCATTTGGCACTTCATATTCTACCGTTCACAGCTCCATTCACTAGCTCTAAATTACAAAATTACAATATCTAAACTCAAATAGCACCAGTGAACTACAAATAAAATATGACAATGGATAAATAAACGCATAGGAACCGGAATAACATCATGCAAAACAAAAACGCTACGAGCTTATGCACCAACCTGATAAAAGGTACAACACGTCTGGTGAAGGTCATAGCAGCTTTTGGCAATGCAACAGCTGGCGTTTTTTGTAACCTGTATCACCGTCATAGTGGCGGCCACAACGAACGCTCACGCTCGACACACTAAAAATCACTTTCCGCGCTCTCGAGGGAGAGATTCTGAGGCGCTTAGCGATACTAAAGTACGCTTACATTGGTACTACCAAGTAATTCAAGTCCTTTATACAGGGTGGTTAGAAAATGTCTGACACGCTTGTAGGGATGTTGCAGAGCAGTTTGTACTGAGACATAAATGTTAACAAAAACTTTCGATACGTTGCGTCGTTTCCGACTAATTTTGCATTGAAATTAGCCAACTGGGCGTCGTGAGCTCACATTCAAGAGGCTTGCCAGTGCGGGTGTAGCCCAACGAGTGCTATGTTCGTATAGCTGAAACTTGAATTTGCGGACGACAATCTGATTGGCTAACTTCAGTGCTAAATGACTAGGACACAGCACAAAGAATTTTCTTCTTTTCTCTTCTTAACACTGATGCCTCAGTACAGTTTCAGACGTTTTCTGATGCCTCTTTATAATTTTATGGACATGAAATCGTACCCTGCCACTGTGGCCGAGCGGTTCTGGGCGCTTCAGTACGAAACTGCGCTGCTACTACGGTCGCATGTTCGAATCCTGCCTCAGGCATGAATGTGTGTGATGTCCTTAGATTAGTTAGGTTTAAGTAGCTCTAAGTCTACGGAACTGATGACCTCAGAGGTTAAGTCCCGTAGTGATTACAGCCATTTCAACCATTTTGAACATGAAATCGTGCTGTGTGTTAATGAAAGCACTAACACATGGCTTTAATGCTTGTGATAATGTAAATAAGTTGTTCAGCAAGCTCGAAATTCCAATCTTCAGTGTGACACGTTCTGTTCTGGAACGAAGCACTGGAAGTAGAGGAGCAGTGACACTGGGTGAGAGAGAGAGAGAGCGAGAGAGAGAGAGAGCGAGAGAGACAGCAGGGCGGCGGGGATTGAGGGGGGGGGGGGGGGTGCTGCTAAAGAGCAGAGACCTGCGTTGGCGAGCCGGTAATGAGGCACAGCGGCGTACATCACGCCAGAATCACCCGAAATACGAAGCCGCGTGCTTCTACCTCCACCTCTGCATGCGCCTGAGCAGAAATAGAAGGCAGCTGGGAGCCGGGAGCAGACTGCAGCTCGTCGTTAACGAATACGATCCCGCCCTCATGGAGACTCTGATCAAGTGACCTACCTAGATCAGTGTTTCACCAGGAAAAGTTTGGTGCTATCACGGCAACTATACGACGGTCAGAAGGAACGACTGGAGATTATCGTGCTACAGACTCCAGTGGGAAAGGAAGCAGCATAGGCACTTTAGACTTTTTGTGGGTCCACGGTCATAGCCACGTCACGATCTCGCTTGGTGGGTACCAACACCATGGTTACAATGTAGTAGATAGCTGCGAGAGCAGAAAATCGATGTTGAGAAATGTCGCGTGACTACTTCTCTACTTTTCAACGCTCTTTATTTGCTGTAAACAGAGATCGTGGACAACAAAATGATTAACGTAGTTTATACGCACAAAAGTAGCAATATCTTTTATTGCAGCCAAAGAACTGGCAGTTTACTGTACAACAACAGTTTTGTGAATAGATACTTTAGTGAAATTGTGTGCGAAGTTAAAATGTCGTTAGTTTAAATGATTAATTAAAATTTAATATTGTTTCAATAGTCAATTTAGCGTATTTAACGCCTTATTTCAACATTTCGTTATTCTAGGTCCTTAAAACTAATAGGCTCTTAACTTAGGAGAAAACTGAATGGATCAAGGAGAATAGATAAAAGCAATGAGGTCTGCCAATGACATTGTAATTCTGTCAGAGACGAAAAATGACTTGGAGAAATCGTGGAATGGAAATGAATAGTATCTTGAAAAGTGAAAATATATAACAAGCACACTAAAATTATAGAAACCACACTAAAATTATAGAAACGGAAAGTGCTCCAATAAATCAAGTGATATTGACGGCATTAGATTAGGAAGTGAGAAATTGAAAGAAGCCGATGAGTTTTGCTATTTCGACAAGGAAAATCCGAAAAAACGGTTCAAATGGCTCTGAGCACTATGGGACTTAACATCTGAGATCATCAGTCCCCTAGAACTTAGAACTACTTAAACCTAACTAACCTAAGGGCATCACACACACATCCATGCCTGAGGCAGGATTCGAACCTGCGACCGTAGCGGTCGTGCGGTTCCAGACCAAAGCGCCGAGAACCGCTCGGCCACACCGGCTGGCATTGTGATAACTATTCGCAATGAAGATGAATTCCAGTATCCACTCCGAGTATATTGAGGATCAACAGGAATTGTCCAAGTTCTCAACAACATAAATCTACCTCATACTTGCTGTAAAAGACGTGCAAAGAAATTAAAACGTTTCTGCTGATGCCAACTTATCTGAAAAACAATTCTGCAGAATGCAGTACGTGCCTTGTCAACTGCTCTCATATGGACTATCGATTTAAATAACATTGCATGAGCACGTGGGAATAGCCCAGAAACATTACAACTTTGAGAAATGACTACGGGATCAAAATAATTAAAGTGAAATGTACTATAAATTCATATTATTAATCAGTAAACAAATGACAAATTGCAGCTGAAAGATTGCATTTGTCCTCTGACGGACTAGCTGGAGTCCAGTTCACAAATTATTATTATTAGAATAAAGTACAACCCCATATAATCTTAAATTCTTTTAGTTATGTTAAATAATGAGTTAGTAACGAATGCCATGGTATGTACACTCCGATTCGTAAATAAGCACCAATATTGATCCGTGAGCGTGGATCACAGTGTCTCGCTATGAACAATGAATTTAACCTTGATCACAAAGTCGGTGAATCTTAAAGCTGAAAACTCTGCGAATGAAATATAGCACAATGCGAGCTTGCAAGCAACAATCACAGCTGAAACACCTGTATGTTGCAGCGCAGAAATGACGTAGAAACGAAACATCAGACTCAACGAATTAGTACGGGCAGTGTCCTCGTGATGCATCTAGCCCCAACGATTTTGTAAACACAGGTGTGAACGCTTTGCCTAGCAATCGACACTGGCATGGTGCACCAAACTCTACCACACTGTCACCGGATTGGTCAGACAGGTAACCCTCCCAAGTATAACTTATAGATATACCTTCTCTATACAGCCAAAGATTGTGCCATTCGTACCATACTGTGTCTCTGCACCTAACCAGCAACTAATAACTTATGTAAAGATGAACGATTCGTAATACCTTTCCTAATGGATTGGTTTTAAACTGAAAAACTTTTGTTTCTTCGAATCGACAGACGTGCCATCAACGGTGGACAACTAACTAGTGACTATCCTTGCTTATTTATGGGCATAGTATGAAAATCACAAGTTAGTGTAAAGCAGCATAAAAAATTATGTGTGTCCTACATGTATTGTATGACCTGATCAGTCGCGCGAAAGAGTGAGAGAAACACACACACACACACACACACACACACACACACACACAACACACACGCAGAGAGAGAGAGAGAGAGAGAGAGAGAGAGAAATAATAAAATTTCTGCGGTCTCAAATATTCAGGACAGTGAACGTATTATTTTTCAGACCATTATACCGTAAAATCGCTGTAAAGTCTGCCCCGCTAATTAGCGAAGAGAAATCTGAAGCATACAGTAGTGGGCTTCATGTGATATCCGCTACAATATGTCGTTTAACTAAGTTGTCCAACACGTACATTTTCTTACGTTCGACAGCAGTGTTAAAAGTTACAGTGTGCCCAGCACTGAGGCAAGTAACTGTAACATCTTAAATGAAGACCTTTCCTTTAATATATGTCCGTATTGGCGGATGTACAGTGTACGAATAATGTAACAAAATCAAATGATAAATATGTAAGTTTTCCATGTGGGCAACTGCAGCATAATCTCTGCAAAGTTAGAAAACCTTTAAAAAAAATGTGGTAAAATCTTGTTATTGTAGATTTAACTTGAAGATGTGCTTCTTGTACCTTGATTTCACAAAAACGTGGATTAACAGCTACAAGCGAACTCCACAACTTCTTTGGAACATTTTTGCACACTTGTTTGCAAAAGAAGGTCCTTTGGCAAATGATAGAAGTTTCAGTCGCATCAGTGTGAATGGTTTTACTCATTTTACCAGCAACGTTCAATAACAAATGTCTTACATCCTACCTATTTCTCTGCAGCGATCAACGTAGTATCAACGGTGATTGAATCGATGACCATGCGTTACAAAATGTGACATATTATGTAAGTGCAAAATTAGTAAGAACTTTACGAAGTGTTCGTATGTCCACGTGAGATGTCGCACGTGAACTGTAGAACGATTACAACCAGTCGCACTCTCTCTCTCTCTTTTGCCATTAATGTTACACGGGACTATCTTAAGTGAACTATCTCACGGGGTCTGATAGCCAAGAATACCACACGACCTTACCGTAATGCTTGTAATACATAATCACAACGCACACTATTTCACAACTGGAAGTAGCTGTACATTGCCTCACGACGAAGACTAGCCATCGCAGCTGCCGGGTCTACACTTGACATTGCCTGGTAACCGATATTCTGGCTGTAAAGTTTACAAATTGCGTGCTCGTTCTGGAAAGAGGCTGAGATGAGCACCAGGGCCCAGCTCAGTGCCTGTTCTAACGTTGAGTGAAGGGAATGTGCCGAAAGCATATCCGAGGTAAAGACCAACAAGTAACAGAAGAAAAGAATCGACTTATTTGGGTCGTTCCTTCAGACGTATAACGACGTCACTTCGTTTGAGCACCGTCTCATCGATTTTGGCAGCATATTAGGGAAGAAGTGAGTCAGGTGCCATTACGTCAACATCGAGGACGCACCACGTGTAACGGCAGCTCCGGTATTTCCCACTGTACGTTAGCTGATCATCATTGTATTCTTGTAAAAATTGTTGTTGTTGAAGGTGCGTGTCGTCTGTGACCTAGAGCCTACCCAACGGGCACTCATGTTTGTTCCACGGCAAAATTGTTTTGAGATATTGCGACAATGACACTTGCTGCTACTCAGTATCCATATCTTTTTCTAAGTTTCTCGAAACTGATCTTGAGCTGACACGTCTGTCTATCTGTTTGGTGGGTGAGGATATGAGTCCGGTTCGCAATGTCTTTTTCTAAGAGCGGAGGGAGAGGGTGGGCAGAGGGAGAGGAGTCCTGCTGGAATACACAGTGTTGTTGTTGTGGTCTTCAGTCCTGAGACTAGTTTGATGCAGCTCTCCATGCCACCTCATGCTATACACAGTATGACGCGATAAAATGAGAACCCTATACATTACGACCTCTTGAAATTCACATATGGCTTCCTGAGTAATACCTTACTGTAAATTATATTTGGAAAAAAATCTCCTTTGCGCTTAGAATGATTTTGAAATTGTTCCTGTCGGATTGAGTTTCCGAAAATCGACACGTGTACACAAAATGCAACGTAAAACAAATATACTCATGTCGATGCAGCAATGAGTCAGTAAGCTGTCTCAGGCACAAACGCCATACATAAGAGTCTATATGAAAGAAAGGTAGGACTGACATTTCAGCAGAGATGTACAGTTAAAGAATTCCGATGGGAGCATCCGACGAAGTTTCGTGAAAAGAGATGAATATATCTTTTCCCTAAATTCCAGATGCTGCTGAGACTCATTTACCATTGGGACCATAGCTAAAACCTCTGTCGTACTGGTTGGCAACAGACGATCTCTTCCCAAATCTTCAGTATCACAAACTTCATCTGCTCGACTACATGGGAAGTGATAGATCCTGCAGGTGTTCGTACATAATCGTCAGTCTGGTCCAATCAACAGAGTCCAGCTTTCTTATACAGCTCAGTACAACATGCAGTCGATATTCCGACACGAAATGAAAGATACAGAGTTAACGTAAGTATGAAACTAACATTAACATGAGTCCTGTGGGAAATAGGGTGAAAATATAAACGCTGTTACATAGTTATTTTCACTCGATTACTGTGTTGTGGACAATAAGAGCCATCGATATTTAAAAAATCGATAATGAAATCGGACTCAGCATCGATGTTTCCTCAAACTCGCACAACTTTACCACGACCAAAATAGGAGACTTTCCCCTCACCTCATCCAAAACGTAGCTTTTCTCTTCATTGTGTCCCAAACACAGCCTCTCTGTGCTATCCTAACACAGCACGTCTCAATGCACTCGCTTCTCATTGGTTGCAGCTTCCACTGCTCCCCTCCTAGCTACTACAGATTAGTGAAATCAGCCCCTAAAAGTAACATGTAATTCACAACTCTCGAAGCAACAGCCCGATTTAAAATAAATAATCACCATAGTTAGCTGAGAATTTTGACGAAAGACATGGCATAACTATTTGTATTCTTACTCATGAATTGGTAAATTTAAAATTTATTATTTAGCACAAACTGAATCATTCACTTTAATTTGTAAAAAAATGGACCAATAAAAACATGATAACATTTATGAGAGACGTTTCCCCTTCAGTGTACTGCAATGTTGACAGTGAACATATCTTGCTGTTGAAAATACACTTTCAAAAGTAATAGAAAAGTGTTTCGCTTATTGGTTGCAACGATCGAGTGCATATCCTCCTTTTTAGTTGTTGCAAAATGTGTTTTTGATTAACTGACAACCCATCTTCAGGTTTAACAGCTGATCATGTGATAGTACTCTAAATTAACTTCAACTGCAATTTGATAACATTATCAATTTAATACTCTGCAGTGAGCTTTATAAAACAAAGTTTTTGAAACTACCTGCACTGATGTACCACATTTTCTGGTCTAATAGACAAGTAGGTCAAAGGCATAAAAATCTATTTTATGTAAAGTTACACACCTTCAAGCTCACAGGTCAATTTAAGTTTTAAGACAAGGGTGACAGGCCACAGCTCCAAATTGTTACACACAGCCAGAAAATTCTGCATTAAAAGCCGATTATCAAATGCTGTCCGTTTACTTAAGTAACCCAGTTTTGTTTAGATATGAATAGTAATGAAATCTGTCCATAGCATATGGTGGAATCAAGTTTGTTAGTACGTTTTCAAAAGAACATGATTAGAATTTCAACACAATATCTCTCAAATACAACTTCAGAATTTCGAAACATTCATAGTTCCCTGTCTTTCCGAGGCTATTACTCATCCTCCAGTACATCATCGTCTCAGTCCTTTCTTACAATTTGTCAGTCTTTGATCCATCTGTCATTCACCTAATGCTTCATGCCCATCTTAATTTCGTTTTCATAACAGTTCGCTCCATGATCCATCTGTGTGCAGTCTACTGAAGAACTGGATGACCTCAACGACTAGTTAAAAAGCTGGTAGGAAAACTCAATTAAATTTTAATTCCGAATTATGACAGAAAATAAGATCCATTCATCAGTGGAAAACTTTGGATACGATTCAGATATGAGCATACGTTAGTAGGGTGTTGGAGAAGAACGGATTTTCTCTCTTCATCAGAGAAAAAAAGTAAAAATTGCACTTGTCATGTTTCAAATGGAACTACATGGCAACTACATTTTATCAATCACATTTTCGAGTCAAAGGTCATAAACCGCTTTGGAATATCAAGTAAGCGGACATGAGTAAGAGTCGCAGTAAAGAAAAACATAAATTTATTATTCATCAGAGAGAAAATCGGAAACGTAAATCAAGCGGATTTATTTTGAAATAGGAGGGTAAACCAGACCCCCATAAGGCAACACATCATTACCTTACAAAGTAAGTATTAACGGCAACGGGGATGATAGGAACAGTTCCGGAAGAATTTTATGCTGGTTAACAGCTAAAGAAAATAAAAATTCAAGTGGAAAGAGATAGCATTTAAGCAGAAGGCGAATTTTTCAAGTAAGTGACGAGGAGTACATGACACAGAATGCTTGATTAAATTAACAGTAAGCTATTAAATACGTCTTGCAGAAGACCTGAGAAGATGAAACAAAAATATAGTAAGGGAACTCTTTGAAACATAGGAGTATGGAGGAGAAAAATTAGAAGGTTATCTTCAGTAGACACCATATGCCATCAATTAAGATGCCAGTCACCACAGTAATTAACAATTTCAGTGAAAATTGTATGAATATTTGAAGGCCTTTTAAAGGTTTGTGAAACCCTAGGGATAATAAAAAGCAACAAATAGAAAATAATGAAAACAACGAAATTCCAGACGTAATACCAGGTGAGGAGTGTCACGCCATTTGAGGCATAAGGGTATATAAGAGTTTGAGAATAATAGTGCTTCCACAGAACTAACTAATGCTAGAAAAAAATCATTGTGGTAGGAACTGCCAGAACTATTTGCAGGATGTGTGTGTTCCACATGAAACGATTATACTATTGCACAAGAAAGTAAGTAGTCAAGACGTAAAAGACTGTAGATCTGTCAGGCTCTTCTCCATAACGCACCCTATATTTTCTAAGGTAACGATGAACTACATAAAAAATTGAATTTTCAATTAAATAAGATAACAAGCCATATTTAGAAGTGATTTTAATACAATCGCTCATTTTGAAGATAGGAATGAAAATATAGAACATCTTTGTTGGAGACTGGCATGATTTGAAATGGGGTTTGACTCAATTTCAACAAAATCTGTACCAAAAGTTCTTGAGAAACCAGTTCCTAATTGTGTTTCATTTAGTACTGAAGAATAATCACATCAGTGGTGTAGCTTATTTAAGACAATGAAAGGCAAATTCAGAATTAAAAGAGGAATCAGACAAGCAAATTACAGATTACCAAAACTATTCACAGCAGCTCTACAGAGAGTCTTCGCACTTTTATATTTGAATAGATAGAAGAAATTTGTGTTAGCTGAACGTAGGTGAACCTCATTAATTTTGATGATAACATTACACTGCCTGTCTCTGCTGTGGATACACATTAGCTAATGGGTTTGAATGTACCCACTCCACAAACGCATAACATGTTATAGAAGAAAATATATATGGGGATTTCGTCTCATAACGACAAAAGAAAGACACACTCACTCCCCAGGAAGAGTTTTCCATACATAGTACCATAAATAAACACGAAAACATGCTCAATGGCAGAAGAAAATGCTAACAGAAGGATAGTATTTAGACTGATTCACAATTTGCTATTAAGGGATTAAAATTAACTAGGTCAAATATTTCAAATTAAAAGCAATAATATACATCACTTGCAAAAGTTGAATAATATTTTTTCTTAGATACATGATAAAAATAAATAATACAACAACTGTGCTGAAAACTCTCAAAGAAAAATCAAAACCAAATGTTAATGATAGTAATACAATACGTAATCAAGGCATGCTCAAGAAATTAGTAGAGAATGTTAATAAGTCATAAGAGAAGTTTACAGCATTTTGTGTCTATGGCCGTTGAAGACAAAGGAATGTAGGATAAAGAAATAATAAAAGAGAAAAAATGACTGGAAGTGAAATATGGTGACAAAACACTGTAATATCTCCGAAATGAAAATATTCTCATGTTATGATAGCTCCATGCTTTTGATGTTGAAGTGGCCCACCGTGAACTCCTCGCCCATGTCAATTTCATTGCAGAGTACAAGTTCTTGATTATACGTTGGATGCATTCCAGTCACTGTCTTAACCTAAGTGTATTAATACATGTCTTATCGTCCTCCCAATGTTTCCCACATATTCATTTCCTCGTCGATTCTGCAAAGAACCTCTGTAATTCCATCATTTCTTCTTCGATATACGCGTCGAACAGTAAGAAAGAAGGACTGCATCCTTGATTTTACACCCTTTTCAGTCCGAGTCTGTCTTTCATTTTCACACTATTAGTGTACTCTCTAGGGTCCTGTGCATACTGCGCATTACTTAGATTTCCGTTGAGCGTGTAACTACTTCACTGACAATTTCAAACATCTTGTACCGTTTTAAGTTTTCTAACCCCTTTCTAAGTTGACAAATACTATAAATTTGTCATGATTTTTCTTATGTCTTGCCTCCATTATCAAGTGCAACGTCAAAACTGTATCTTTGCCGTCTCTGCCTGTTCTAAAGTGAAACGGATCGTCATCAAACAGACACTCATTTTGTGTTTGGTATATTATTCTTGTCAGCAACTTGGATGCATGAGATGTTAATGTTATTGTGCTATAGTACTCGCATTTATCTCCTTTTTTACATTCAGGATTGCCTGTCTGAACGGCCAGTGGAAGACCCCGTCTCACAGATTGTACATACCAACTTGAGAACCCTTAGAAATGTAATACGAAAGTCAAACAGCTCTACAGCAAAAAATATTTATACACGTAATCCCCACTACATTTTATGCAGTTGTTCCATCATATTACACCCTCAGCAAACCTCTTTCATTGGCCCAAACAGATAAACATCCGTAGGAGGATGTCAGAGCTGTAAGATGGACGAGATAGCACTTGTTGGATCGCTCTGTCAATTGGTTCTTGCGTCAGTTGAGAGTATGAGGTCGAGCGTTGTGTTGAAGAAGAAGCACACCATTCGTATGCCTTTTCAGCGCGGGCTTTCCTTTGTTCTCAATCATACCTGTTGATAGTGTGTTGTTCCTCCGAAAAAACGCAGAAATTCTGACCACGGACACCCCAAAGAAGTTGTTAATGTGATATTACCAGACGATGGTAGCATTTTCAGTTTCTTACAGACAGATGATTCATGGTGTTTCCATCACATGCTTCGGTGCTTGGAATCCAGCTCAAAATGAAACACCTAAGATTCATCTCCTGTCCAAAAATAATCACCTTCGCTATTGAAACGACCCTTGAGATCGGTGCAGATGGAAAATCTCTTTGTGGTGAACCGTAAGCTCTCTGGAAACTCAATTAACACAATTCGTACCGTAATCCAGTTTAGTATGAATGATGGAATGAGTTGTGCCAACACTTACTAGTCATTTCTTAACGATTTGTTCAAGCGTAATGATTTTACACTCTGGAGCCTGGAGCGAAGTTGACGTTCTAACACACTATTAGGTTCAGGTCGGTACTCTGAGGAGCCAGTCCCATATGAAGTGTTTCTTTGTCGACAGGCTATTGCCTCATAGATATTTCTTAAGGACAGTATGCGTTGTCATGCTGATACAAACAGAGTGATTGTCTCGGAACTGTTCCTCTACTGTAAGTAGTATACAATACCTTACAATGTCCTTCCACATTTAGCGTTTCCTTAAGCGCAATAACGTGACCACACCTCAACCACGAAAACGCCTTATACCAACTCCTCTGTATTTCACTATTGACTCTACACTTTGTAGCAGGTGTTCGCTAAACTCAAACTCTTGGACGAGACTGCTATAGGGTACAAAGTGATTAATTAAATTATTTGTTTCCAGTCATTCACTCTCTAGTAGCGTCGCTCTTTACACCACTTCACGCGCGGCTCGTTATTCTGTGTAGAAATTTGTAATGTATGAGGAGCTGCTGGACCACTGTACCTCATCCTTGTTAAATCCCTATTCTCAGTGATCGTGCTAGCTGTTAGCACTTTGGAACTCACTAGAGATTCCTTCCACTGATTTCATGCCATTTCCACTACAACCTGCGTCAATGCTCGACTGTCCCTGACTGTCTGTACATGAGACTGGCTGATATTGACTTAGCTGTTGTCTTCCAGTTACCACTTCATGATCACATCACCAACAGTTGACATGGGCATCTTTGGAAGGATTGAAATGTCGCTAACGGATTTATTACTCTGCTAAAATCCAACGATTAGTCCACTTTCGAATTCACTGAGCTCTCTTAACCAACCCATTCTGCTGTTGCTGCTTCTTGGTGGTAAGGTTAAATATGGGACCAAACTACTGAAGTCATCGGTCCCTAGGCTTACACACTGTTTAAACTAACTTAAACTAACTTACGCTAAAGACAACACACACACCCATGTCTGAGAGAGGACTCGAACCTCCGACGGGGGAAGCCGCACGAACCGTGACATGACGCCTTAGATTGCCAAGATTCCCAGTGTTTTACAGAAGTTCGAAATAGGGCGCGTACTTCAATGCGAGATGCTTTTAATAATTTCCACAACGAAATTCTGTCTCGAAATCTGGCAGAAAATCCAAAGATATTTTCGTCATGCATAAAGCACACCAGTGCAAAGACGCAATCAAAACCTTCACTGCCCCACGATAACAACGGTGTAGTCACTGATGACAGTGCCACTAAAGCAGAGTTATTAAACGCGGTTATCCGCAACTCCTTCACCAAAGAAGACGAAGTAATTATTCCTGAATTCCAATCAAGAACAACTGCAAAGATGAGAAACATAGAAGTAGATATCCTCGGAGTAACGAAGCAGCTTAAATCACTTAATAAAGGCAAGGCCTCCGGTCCATATTGTATACCAGTCAGGTTCCTCTCATAGTATGCTTATGAAATAGCTCCATATTTAGCAGTTATATACAACAACTCGCTCACAGAAAGATCCGTACCTAAAGACTGGAAAATTGCTCAAGTCACACCAATACCCAAAAAGGGAAGTAGGAGTAATCCGCTGAATTACATGCCTATATCACTAACGTCAATTTGCAGTAGGGTTTTGGAACATATACTGTATTCGGACATTATGAAGTATCTCGAAGAAAACGATTTATTGACACGTAGCACGGTTTCAGAAAATATCGTTATTTTGAAACACAAACAGCTCTTTATACTCATGAAGGAATAAGTGCTATCGACAGGGGATGTCAAATTGTTTCATATTTTTAGATTTCCATTAGGCTCTCGACACCGTTCCTCACAAGCGTCTTCTAACCAAACTGCATGCCTACGGAGTATCGCCTCAGTTGTGCGACTGGATTCATGATTTCCTGTCAGAAAGGTCACAGTTCGTAGTAATAGACGGTAAGTCATCGAGCATAACAGAAGTAATATCCGGCGTTCCCCAAGGAACTGCTATAGGCCCTCTATTTTTTATGATCTATATTAACGACATAGTAGACTATCTGAGTAGCCTTCTTAGATTGTTTGCAGATGATGCTGTCATTTACTGTCTTCCGAAGTCATCAGATAATCAAAACGACTTGAAAAATGATTTAGCTAAGATATCTGTATGGTGCGAGAAGTGGCAATTGACCCTCAATAAGGAAATGTGTGAACTTATTCACATGAGTACTAAAAGAAATCAACTAAATTTCGATTACGCGATACGTCACACAAATCTGAAGGATGTAAATTCAACTAAATACTTAGGGATAACAAATACAAATAACCTAAACTGGAACGATCACACAGGTAATATTGTGGATAGAGCAAACCAAAGACTGCGATTCATTGTCAGAACACTTAGAAGGTGCAACACGTCTACTAAAGAGACTGCTTACACCACGCTTGTCCGCCCTATTCTGTAGTATTGCTGTGCGGTGTGGGATCCACATCAGCTGGGACTGACGGATGACAGCGAAAAAGTACAAAGAAGGGCAGCTCGTTTTGTATTATCGCGAAATAGGGGAGATAGTGTCACAGACATGGTACGTGAATTGGAGTAGCAATCATTAAAACAAAAAGTTTTCGTTGAGAGACAGCTTGAAGGTGGTTCATTGAACCCTCTGCCAGGCACTTTATTGTGAATAGCAGAGTAACGACGTAGATGTAGATGTAGACCGCGCGGCCTCACTGCTTCTCTTCGACACAATGCTCCCCATCTCCTTTTATACCGGCGGATGACGTTTTTTGATATCTAGTCGTCAATCCTGCATTACATTAGGGTGCCAGAATATATTTAGTACAGTTGTACATTCTTGTTTAGTTATTGTTTGATACTGTTAATGGGGTTGTTCAACTGTGATTCTCAGCTACAAAAAAGTCGTTTGATTTCAAGACTTGAGTTTAATTATTAAAACTGCTAGGCGTCAATGTAAATGTAGTTACGAAAGTCAACAAAACCGTTTTCGAACAGATGACATTTTCTGTGTGTACTAGGTGAGTAGAGGTGTAGTGTGCTGCGCAGGGTAGCCTATCCGTCGCCCGCCGGCGGGCGCGCGTCGTGGGCTGGCCTACCTAGGCGGGCGCAGGCGGTCAGGCAGTACTTTGCATCCGGCAGGTGCAGTGGAGCAGGTGTGGGTGTGGGTGGCGTGTGGGTCGCGCTTCGCCTCAGCCGCCGCTGCCGCTGCCTTATTGATCGTCACAGCGGCACCGGCAGCCGGCACTTCAGCCCGCCGGGCTTGGGAGTCCCGTCCTTATCACCGGCGGTGCTCCGCTGCCTGGACGCTACTAACAGCTCCTGTAATCTCTCCCTTGCTACCCACTCTCCAACATCATTTGTAATGGTACGACGTGAGCTAGCTACACATGCAACGGCAACAGTCGCAGGTGTACAGAACACAGATGAAGTGTTAACGGCACACATAATTTGTCAGTTTAACAGGAATATGTTTCCACCTGAGTAGAACAAGAATTTATTCTGTCTCCAAGACTGACTTCTTTACGTCTCCCTTAGCCCGCGGTCACTCGCGTGTATTGTTGTCACGTGATAACTCTAGTGTTAGATTTTTTCTAACAGTGAGATCTTCCACCTTTTTTATATCTTTATGCCAGACAAAGACAGGTTTGTGCAATAAATAATTTCCTTATTATTACCAAAGCATTATAAATTAGTATAAACATGGTATGGACATGTAATTTGCTAAACTTAAAAATATTTCAACATGCGAAGATTTCACAAACTTTTTTGATTACAATTACAGCATCTGTGTGAACAGCAGTTCGTAATATTTATAGCAAGTGATGAATTAAAGTTAACCACACTCCTGTTTACACATCAGATTCGGATATGGCTTCTTGTGACATACACTTCTGGCAAATAAGCCACTCGATGCTGTATATTCTTTACAGACAGGGCTGGAACAATGATGGTGGCGATGCTGTTTTTCCTTTTAGGGCAGTAGTGACATCTTGCTTTTTCTCTTGATTCATTTTCTACTTTAGCTGTTGGTAGTTTGCAAATGTGTACAATACTTTTTATTTTTCTCCTTCAAGCGAAGTGATATGCTCGGAATCGACAAGCGATTGATCATGTGGGCCTTTGTAAGCATCGTATTCAATTCTGTGATGAATCTTCTCCGTGGAATAAAGTCATTTGTGTTTATCTTGTATATTATTTGAGAATTTATTGCTCCGATGTTCAACAAGCTGAAAATCGGTATAAGAGGCCAGCGTTTGCTTATTCCTGAAACAGAATATTCAGATTTCAAACGGTCGACAATATCCACACCTCCTTTTGTGAGACTGTAAAATGTAGTGACTTCAGGTTTGTTCTCTTCGCCATTGTCAGCACCTATAGCATCGTCGCTGTGCGTGGTGGATTATATTAGAACATACTTTTTTTATGGGATGTATGAGGAAATCAAGTAGTTGTTGCTTGGTTTTCCTCCAAATGCAAATATGCTGCTGTTTAGTTGCCTATATCCACAAGTTCCGGTGGAATTTCTTTTTTATTCTTTAGTAGAATACTTACTACTGTGAGTTGATGATTGGCGTACATTTTGTTAGCCAATTGTATAGATGTAAAATAAGTGTTCATCGTCACGTTTCTGTCTGTTTTGTCAGTCGGTCGAATCAATCGTAACATCACATTCTCTGCATCACTAGGTACTTGATATGGCCCAGTAGGCTGTTTGCCTGCGTGTACTTCCATATTTAGCGTATAAAACGTTCTGGCATCACGAAGTGCATATACCGTGATGCCATATTTTACAGGTTTGTTTTCTGTATACTGCCTGAATTACCAACATCCACGGAATGGTTCTAACATCTCATCTATTGTTATCGATGCACAGGCACTATAGCTCTTCTTGCAAACATCCACAAATTCGTCAAATATTTCTCTAATAGGTGGCAGATTATCTGTTTCCTTTCTCTGAGCTCTCGTAGAAAAAAATGGTTCAAATGGCTCTGAGCACTATGGGACTTAACATCTTAGGTCATCAGTCCACTAGAACACAGAACTACCCAATCCCAAGCCACCTAAGGACATCACACACATCCATGCCCGAGGCAGGATTCGAACCTGCGACCGTAGCAGTCCCGCGGTTCCAGACTGGAGCACCTAGAACCGCACGGCCACCGCGACCGGCCTCTCGTAGATTTGTCGTAAAAACGTATAGCTTGGAGAAGTGTGTGGAACTTTCGTTTGCTCATCGATGCAATGAAGAAATCCGGTGTAGTCCCATCAGCGGCCCATAGCTCATCAGTATTGAGATGCTGTGCCTTTTTCATTCCTGCGAGATATAATACACCAAAAAAAGCAGATAACTCTTCAAAATCTGTCTGTGGACAGTTCAAATGGTTCAAATGGCTCTGAGCACTATGGGACTTAACTACTGTGGTCATCAGTCCCCTAGAACTTAGAACTACTTAAACCTAACTAACCTAAGGACATCACACACATCCATGCCCGAGGCAGGATTCGAACCTGCGACCGTAGCAGTCGCGCGGTTCCGGACTGCGCGCCTAGAACCGCTAGACCACCGCGGCCGGCTCCGTGGACAGTCTCGAGCACTCCGTGAATAAGATGCTGTCATTATGTTAAGTTCTTAGTTTGTGTATTCCACAATGTGACCAATTACACTGTCTGTAAAAAATAATTTCCAGCATTGCAAAACTATTTTCGAATTTTTTGCAACACCCTTCACACCTGAAAGCTGTGTTACAATATTTTGACGGGCAGTTTTTGCTGGAGGACCGTGTTGCTTCAACTATTCTGTTATTCCAGGTTTCGCTATCTGTATATTGAGAAACAACTGTCGCAAATAAGAACACTAACTTTTATCATAAAAGTCGTAACATAAGCTGAACACTTTCAGGCGAAAACAAACGAACACAGTCGCATGCTACAAGTATAAGAAACAGACTAAAAGTAAAGCAAGGCGGTATGCCACGAAATGAGCAGTAATTGTTACTTAAACACTCCCATGTTAGAAAAAAATCCAACACTGGTCACCACTACAAATAATGGCACAACTAGCAGACTATTGTTGAAATTTGATTGGCGAGCCACAGATTAGTTGAAGCACGGGATATGAAAGAAAGCATTTCTAGATCGTCAGTTCATTAGCTTTGAAATGTGCTGGAATATTAAACGAAAATCACAAATATTAGATTTTTTCTAACAACATGAGTGATCACGGATTGGACGAGATATACTTTTAATTACATAGATCGATAGTGAACATATCCTAAATGTAACAGAATGTGTCGTAAAGCAAGAATATTTCATACGCATATATATTTACAATAAATGATAACTGTTAATGACCTTTTCACAGATACTAAACGAAATAGACCTCACAACTGTAAAATTTGACAAAAAAATGATAAGAGTATCTTTATTTAAGAGGTCATAACCAAATTAATTAATTATTAGTAATATATACATTAGCGGGCTAATAAAATCGTCAGTGAAACAGAAGGAGTTGCACAACAATAAATTCTATATCCTCATCTGAAACTGAGCTTTATTGTACTTAAACTTTTTATAGCTGCTTCTACGTTATTTAAAATGTGTGTTCCTGAATGATGCGCACCTCCTTAGGCCAAAATAAGTGACTTTTAATGTTTAAGGAAGATTATTTTTATTATTAATACTGATTACATCAAATGAGGTGTTGGCTGGAAAATAGCTATATTAGTTACGAAAAATTTCATAAAGGAATAAAAATGTTGGGAAGCAGTAATTCGTATGCACGTTTCCAGTGGCCGCTGTTGGAGATTTGAGTTTACATCACATAGATGTCAATTTGAGCTCAATGTGTAATACTAACCACCTGCAGATGCCTAGGTCTACAGAATGTATCTAGTGCTACAGTTCTGATGGCTGAGACATTGCGCTTTCAGCATTACAGAAGCAGAGGGATGTGAGTCCGCATGACTTTCCCTGTCGGAGGTTCGAGTCCTCCCTCGGCCATGGGTATGTGTGTCGTCCATAGCGTAAGTTAGTTTAAGTTAGATTAAGTAGTGTGTAAGCTTAGGGACTGATGACCTCAGCAGTTTGGTCCCATAAAGAGGGATTTAAACTTTGTCAGTTGAGAAACCCACAGGAAAAAAATTCAGGTAGTGACTGCTGTGGGGAATCGAAGCTCTGTAAACAGCTGACTGCGGGACAAAGCTTATGAGCTGTCAGATATCGATTTATTATGCGCACTGCTGGGTAATACTAGCAATGATATCAGATTCATCAAATTGAATTATGAGCCAACATTGCTTCTTACATGGCGTGAGTTGTCGCATTAATGGGTGTCTAAAATGTCCTGAGCTGCCCTTAGAAACCGTAGAAATACGTATGTACTAAGACTAACACTTTCGAAGCAATGGCGGTGTAAAGTTTTTGAGTCGCTCACATTCGTACATTCAGCTCTCTGATCTCCCATCGTTGATCAAATATCGCTCTCATCGTGTGAAAACCCTCAGCCTGTTCAGTGAAACCGTAAAGTTCCTCTTAATAATCTACCTGTTACCGTTATTATGCTGCTTTGGGATGAACAATTAAGGATTGTGCAGTTTCCAGTATAATCACCTTAGCAGTATCTTCCTTGTTCTTTATACTTTCTCCCCAGACTTTTGTGCAGCACATAAAAAAATTCGGGACATTTTCAGTTCTATTCGACTTATACATGTCTGATTTTGATTACTGGTAGATGCGTGCTCTATCGTGAATAAGTTCATTCGACTTCAAGACTAACGCGACAGTAACTAGGGGATAAAGTCTGGCGGCACAGTTATAAAGTGCTTACAGTTTCGGCCGAACACGGACCTGCCATGGGAAGAGTTAGTCAAGTGAGAGCTGCAACCAGTTCGTAAATGTGTCGATGAGAGAAAAAGAAGACGCGATTAATTCTATTTTAAAAACATTTCTAAAAAAAAAAAATAAAAATCGAAGAGAAGCGAGAACAACGTATCGGTAACTCCTCAGATTAAAGTATTCAGTGCTGACGCACGGTCAAAGCTCAAGTCAATAGCTGAAACATCATTACCACCAGTACTGTAAAATCATCCAGTCGGTTACTAAAACGAAAAGATGACCCATTACACTCAAAATATAAAGCACTAGAAGCACAAGGAAAAATCAGTGAGGAACATCAATACACAAGAAACAAATAACAGTAGGAACAATATTTAGTTCCCAGAAGGTAGCTCCTACAGAAATTGTGTCAGTTTCAAGTTATTGATCACCAAATTCAATTATTACTTGCTGGCATCAACAAAAAACCTTGTATTCACTAACAAGTAAAAAATAAAGACGCATATGATTTACTGGTACAGGGACTGTATGCATCAAACATTAGTTTCAATAACACAAGTCCATAGGAGGTTACAAAAATTTGTACTTCACCAACAAGCTATAGTTCTGCTGGCTGTGATGGTATTTCTAGCAGAAATTTAAAATATTGTGCTGAAATGATCACTCGAAATTCATAGAAGTTGTCCTGTGTAACTTGTGGGACTAACAGGAGAACTTCTATGAAGTTTGTAAAATAGAAGATAAGGTACTGGTGGAAGTAAAGTTGTGGGGACGGGGCAGAGGTGGTGCTAGGGTAGTTAAGTTCGGGTTTGAGTCCCAGTCTGGCACACAGTTTTAAACTTCCAGGAAGTTTCGTATCAGCACACACTCCATTGCAGACTGAAAATTCATTCTGGAAATATTCAGCTGTTAACAGGAAATAGCATTTAGCTGTTTTGTACAACTCAGCAGTAACCTTTACTTCAAAATATATGCTTTATTTCTAACTTACATGATTAAATTTAGCTGACATACGCATGAATAGCACTAAGCAGGATAGTTATAAGTTAATTCATTACTAATACACTATACAGATTAAATTTCTACAATTTTCTGATCTTCTGTTAATAACTTATCTGATTCCACATCCCTCTTAATGAGCTCTACCGAGCATGATTAACAAATGAATGAATGAGTCAGTCTAAGAGTGAATGATAAATTAGTTCGCTTCATTACACGTCATGTGAATTATTGGATTATGGAACGGATACAGAGCCAAATCATCAAAAATTAATAAATAAACAAATTCTAGCAATATTTCAAAGCCCTCTTAGGATTAAAAAGACCACACACCACAATGCCATAGCAATTGTTTAGATAAATACCAGAAAATCCCATGGATTACAGCGCATTGAGAATACCAAGCCTTATGACCGACCTGTAAATGTTACAGGGAACGTGTGTTTGTGTCATGAAGATCAATTTCTTTTGTGACTCACAGTTCAGTTCCTGCTTGACTGCTTATTTTGCTTACATGTGTATCGTAGGATGTTCTAACACTGTTTTGGTACAATGACGTGCAAGAGCATGAAGAGTTAATTTAAATTAAAAATTAGCCACATTTCTAGATGCAGTGTGATGATGGTGCTGCACAGTGCATTTCGTGTGGCGTCTGTTTATCTTACAGCGAATGCAAAGTGACAGTGTTTATCTTTATGTTTGTGCAGGCAGTATTATGTGGACTAGTATACTGCCGGAACTCTTTGTTTATTTTCGTGTTGGATAACTCGACGCAAGGAAGAAATGAGGTTGGATGGTACCACAGGGGGCGTGACTGGTGTTGCTGTGCCATACACTTGACACGCCTACCTCCACGTGGAGAGGACGCCATAGTTTCCCAAAAATTCCATCTGTATACATTGACTGCTATTTTATTACTATTGGTCAGTGATTTTCGAAGCTACGACGCCAAGGAGATATTTTCCCTGCCTTCACCCCATTCTCCAAAGTACAACACGGTAGACATCTTTCTGTGTTCCAAAAATGACATTGTCTTAATCATTTTTCAATACAACAGCAAGGCAATGGTGGACAATGTGTGATCTCCAAATTGTGTGCTACAATTATGTTTATGGAGTATCTTCTCATTTCATCAGTGGCTGGATACAAAATGGTGATTTTCTTTTTTTTTTCAAGTTAAAAAGCACCGCCATGTTTAGTGAAAATATTTATTATATTGGTATTATGTACTGTTAGGTTAAGGTCTGCAAATCACAAAAAAATTTCATCTCAATGTCACAAACAAACATCCCCTGTAAAAAATACACGTCGGTCATAAGGCTTGATATTCCCAATGTGCTGTCATAAGGCTTGATATTCCCAATGTGCTGTGATCCATATGCTTTTCTTGTACGCAGTTAAGCAGCATCTACTGAATTGTGGTGTGTGGTCTTCTTAATCCTAAATGGACTTTGAAATATTGTTAGAATTTGTTTATTTATCATTTTTTGATGGTTTTACGTTGTATCCATACCAGAATCCAATCATTTACATGACATGTAATGAGATGAACTAATTTGTGATTCACTTTTCTACTGATTGATTCATTCACTATGTACGTATACATAAGTTTACTTCTGACAACGACATGCTAAATCTTTCCCGAGCCCTCGAAAAGCCCGAGCCTGTGCTCTGTCACCAATTACATCGTTTCCAACAGGACTTTCAAACGTAATCTGTTTGCTTCTTTCACTCATTTTTAAAATTTGTAGCATTTTTACAAACAAAGATATTTTATGTTATTTGGGCGACACATTAAGCTATTTTTATTTGTTCCTTAATCTTCATTTAATTTTTTCTTGTATTCACAATGGTTCATCGTGTTCTATAGAGCTCATTAAGAGGCAATTGTGCTGTGGTATACAATCCAACTGACAGCACAAGTTGTCTGATTGTTAACAGTAGTTATCATAATACATTAAAGATAGAGTCTACTATTCAAACGTGGACTAAAGTCTACAGGTAGCTCTTATAAAATACGTTTGTTGCATTAATGCCATGTGTGGCATTCAATAAAAATCGATTATCGTCATTGGATAAAAATTTATGAATAACAGCAGTGTAAGCCTCTGTCACATCAAATGTCTTTGTAGAGTAATGAAATTCTCCATCTTTAGTCTACACTGAATTTCATTTTGTAGTGGAAGATTTAAATAGGGACTGTTTTGGAAGAAAATTAGATTTACCAAGAGCCATACAGGTGTCACACAAAACTTTCAATTGCAGTCACACATACATACTTAGAAACACACACAAACATACACACACACACACACACACACACACACACACACACACACACACACACACACACACACTCACACACACGCATGCACGCACGCGCACACACACACACACACACACACACACACACACACACACACACACACAGACAGTGGGTGGGTTCTGTCAACACCTTTAATTTCAGTACTTTTGACTACATTTATTATGTTTCACTGTTGTTCAGCTATGTAAAAATCCCGTGACATGCCTTATTTCTTGTTTCCTTTCATTATCATTCTCTCTGATAAAAGGTATTGCATTTGCGGAAAATTTAAACACTTATGCCGCAATGACGAATAATTTTATATTTTGGACTTTAATAAACATTTCAGTATTTTTAATTAGCATAAAACTGCACCAGTGTTGTTTTCAAATTATTTTAAACTTTTTAATTTGATTTAGAGTTGATATTTCCTTAGCTACCCAGACCCCACGAGTCATACATTTCCAGCATAAATTTGAATAATATAACCGGCACCCGCTGTTATTTCACACTGTGTGTGCATGCTGCGCTGTCAGCTGCTGTTGTGGACCTAGGGCAGACTCGTGAGGCCATGCGCAAATATTTTCAGTAGGCACAAAAGGTAAAGTTAACGTTTTGCACCCTGTAGCATGGAGATAATATTATACTCAATACGTTTCTGCATGATAACACGAATTTCATTGAGGGCAAATAACCGCACGTGCGAGTGTCTCTGTCTTCGTAAAATAGTCTCAGTGAATAAACCTGGATTGTTGCCATACGTCTGTAGCTTATAAATGAAGTAGTAGTAAAATCTTGCCCAAGCGTAATTAATTAATCAATCCCCTGCGTAACATGGCTATGAGGTGTTACAAAATACTTCCTCCAAAGAGCGTCACTGTTTTACTGGTTTGGGAGACGATGATCTGAAATGTTCTCAATTGAAGGTCGATATTGAAAGAAGTTTTATAAACACGACTGGGGCTTCAGACTTCTGCATTTCGGAGGCCTACAGCCGCTCGTAGTATTGTGAAACTTAGGTTAGCAACTGTGTGCTGCATTCGAATCCTTTCCTTTTACGTGAAACATTGGTTCAAAAGACGCCTGCAATGCATTGCAACCTTTTCTTGCTTTGAATCATATAAGTGATGAGATTCCACATAACGATGTTGCTTGGACAGTAATTACCTTTAACTTTCCCCAGATTGACAAACAACGTATTTTGATCTTGGTTGGATTGCTTTTTGATTCTTCAGTGCGTGTGTGTGTGTGTGTGTGTGTGTGTGTGTGTTTGAGAGAGAGAGAGAGAGAGAGAGAGAGAGAGAGAGAGAGAGAGTCTGTGCGTGCGCGCCAGTGCCAGTTAAAGGACGACAAGACTCGTGCTTCAGAGTTATCGAAAAGACGGAGAACAGTTTCTGAAAAGGATTTTTGTAATTGATGAAACGTGGATGAGAGGTTTTGAGCCAAAATGGAAGTCTCAGTCGACACAGGAAAAATTCTGACTCGCTGCGCCCGTAAAATGTCCGCTGCCAATAGTCAAAGGTGAAATTGATGATGATCTTCGCGTATGCATGAATGGCGTCATAGCTACATAGTGCCCCGGGGAACGTCTTTAACAGGCACATACCACAAGCTGCTCCGGCAAAAAGTTTTGTGCCAGAAAATTTGTCAAAGGTCTGACAGATCTACAGCTGGGGTTCTCATTTTGCACGATAGTTCAAGACGGCTTATTTCCCTACCAGTGAGAGAAACGCTCTACACATATAGATGGGAAATACTTCGCCACACACCAAAGAGTCCCGATAGGAGTTCCCCCTCCCCACACGCTTTGATTTATTTCACAAACTAGAGGAACAGCTCTGTGATAAATATTTTGATACAATTGATGAAGCTTCCAGTGAGGTGACACGAATAATCAGATAGCTCAACAATGAAGGTGCCGATCCTGAATACACAACTTGCAAAACGTTTGAGAGCTATCATAAGCAAGAAAGGAGATCATGCTGAAGGACTGTAAAGACATTTTGCAAAGTAAATTAGTTTCTTCATCTCAATATTACAGTGTGCAGAACTTTTTAAATGACCCTCGTAAAATATGAAGTGAAAAGCGCCCATGCAGTGTACAGTTAGAGCTTCAACATGGTATCCTAAAAATTTTCAGTAGTCTGCTACGAAAAGTATGCTTTTTTTGTTATTCACTATCGCTCGGGTTTACGTTCTGTATTGCGTGACGCCTGATTGTGTTCAATAAGTGACACTGGTCAAATGGCAAGATATAAATGTTGTGTGGGTGGTAGCCTTAAAGACTATATTAATTAACGCTTTAATTTAATCTCGCAGAAAAATCTGTAACTGATAGTTCATCCTACGAGTTACATTTTAATTGCGTGAACACAAACATCTTTAAGGTGAAGAGGAAGACCAAGTTCTTTGCGAAGACCATTTTTAGTTAAAAAAAGCTTACTAATCTAGTACGCACTAAGTTTCATTCTTCATTAGGAGGAAAGATATAGATCTTGGACTCTTTCTTACGATCTTTGCCCTCGAGTAAATTTAGGTCTGTCTACAGTTTTATAACGAGAAGCCTGTGAGAGAGGCCTCAGTTAAGAAGGCCACCTAAACAACATCAGCCTGATAGGTCGCTGTGAAGCCTTAGAAGAGCTGATCATCCAGAAAAATCTTATGGTCATCAAGTTCGGCCGATTTTGCGAATTTCCTCCCTAACGATCTACGAAGCGGCCGCTGTACCAGGACACCGTGGCGCTGCGTTCATTGAAGAGAACGCTTATCTTGGATACGGATATTTAACTGAAAGCAGAACCAACGACGAGCCTTTGAAGGCGACAATAAATTTCTGTCGAGGGTGAACGGGAATGAAATATACCAATGCACTGCAGGACAGCCGGCCGGTGAGGCCGTGCGGTTCTCTGCGCTTCAGTATGGAACCGCGTGACCGCTACGGTCGCAGGTTCGAATCCTGCCTCGGGCATGGATGTATGTGATGTCCTTAGGTTGGTTAGGTTTAAGTAGTTCTAAGTTCTAGGGGACTGATGACCTCAGATGTTGAGTCCCATAGTGCTCAGAGGCATTTGAACCATTTTTTGAACTGCAGGACATACGTGGCTGTGTGCTGACCTACAGCGGCTGTAAAAATTTTCATGTACGTGGTTCCTTTATCAAGAACAGCGTTTACAAATAAACCTACCCAAGGGATACTCTTAGATTTTGATTGGCTTTGAGTATATTGTCTTGTATAGTACAATAAAAGAGATATTCTTTTATGTATGTCCCCATACGGCCATTAAGGGGATGAAAAACCCTCTCGAAAAATTGAGTTCAGTAATTCTCGAAACGGCAGCAGTTATGAAAAAATTCCAAGTAAAAGTTATATAGTTTTTAATGTATTCTACAACAGTGCACAAATATTTGGCGAAAAAGTCACTTTCCTGCTAAATCCCCTCGCCACGACTGTTTTCCGCCTTGACTATCTGTCGACCGACTGATCTACTACTGCGCCTGTTCTACTGCTACTGATCTACTACTGCGACTGATCTATTACTGTGTCCCGTTCTAATCTCGACAGCCACTAGTTTCCTCCTGATTGCGATAGGGGTGAGTGTTATAGAAAGATGAGGTATCTTAATCTAGATGAATTTAATTGAAAACAAGACGACTTAATTCACGTGTACAGACACCAAAGACTTCAAACGCCGCATCATATCTTTTTCATTAATATCGTGACTCTTTTTTTATTTCCTTGTTTGTGTCCTTCACTGTGTTCGCCAGGTATACCACTCTCTAGAACATTGCATAACAACCGTATATGCCAACCACTATGTAGTACAACGAAAAAGTTTGTCATTTTTTTACATAATTACATTTTTATAACAATTCATCGACAAAAACTGGTGATTCATATGCATTGATAAGCCGAAACATAATGACCACCTGCATAATAGCTTTCTTGTTTTTTTTGAACGATATACATAAATGATTCTGCGTATCAGCGATCCGAGAGTTTGTCGGTAGGTATGTGGAAATATGTGGCATTAGATGCCTACGCACAGGACATGTAATTCGCATAAATAACAGTCCGCTGATTTGCGTACACGGTGATGGCACCCCATAGCGACCCAGATGGATCGCTCGTCGAGGCATCAACATGAGCTTACTACAATGCTCCTCAAACCACTGTTGGGCGCGCATGACTAGTTGTTTTTGCGCCCAAAACAAAACAAAACAAACCACTATAGCACGGTTCTGGCTCCGAAACATGGACAATTATACTGATCATGGATGACAATGCTGTCTAGGAATACATAAAGCATGAAGGGATGCAGGTGGTCCGCAGCTGTCAACGTGACTTCGATTACTACCGCAGACCCCTTGCACGTGCAAGAGAATGGCTCCCATAGTATAATACTGCTACCACTAGCCCGCGTCTGTGGCGCGGTGCATGTTTCGAGCCGCCGTTCCGCTCGATGACGGTGTTTGTAGAGACGACCAGCGACTTAGTGTAGCAAAGATGTGAGCTATCCGAAGAGCCAACACGTTTCCAATGATCAACTGTCGAATCCCGATGTTCCCGAGCCCACAGAAATCTTAATTGATAATGTCGTAGGGTCAACACGTGAACACGCTAGGATGGACTGCAGCGGAACCTCTTGTGCAACAATGTACGATGAACAGCGTGCTCCGAAACACTTGTGCATGCATCAGCATTGTGTTCTTGCGTCAGAGATGTCACAGATCACCATCTATCATACTTTACGGAGCAGACAAGTCTCCGAACCCTTCGTTCTTTGAAGAGTCGTGGACGTCCAACCATTTAGCTCCTGGTGGTGGTTTCATTGCCCTTCTACCTCTTTCCGTAGATGCTCACTACAGTAGCACGTGAACATTCGACCAGCTCCGCCGTTTCCGAAATACTCGTTTACAAGCTCTTCGTAATAATAATCTTCCTTTGTCAAAGTCGCTTATCTCAATAGATTTTTCCCATTTTCAGCCCATTTCCTCGCTATGGTGATCTGCCATCCGTGTGTGCTCGGCTTCTGTTACCGCGTCACGTGCCCGCAACGCCACCAGGCAGCATCCAACATCATGGTGGACAGTGGTCATTATGTTTTGGCTGATCAGTGTATTTTAGCTTGTTATTACTGATATGTCTGTTCTCTCCTGAATGGTCGTACGCGTTAGCACTCTGCCTCCGGGTTTCGGGTAGGCGCGCCAGCCCCCTATTGAATCCAAAGGGCGGATTAAAGATGAGGGCCGGTGTTCAAAAATGGTTCAAATGGCTCTGAGCACTATGGGACTCAACTTCTGAGGTCATTAGTCCCCTATAACTTAGAACTAGTTAAACCTAACTAACGTAAGGACATCACACACATCCATGTCCGAGGCAGGATTCGAACCTGCGACCGTAGCGGTCTCGCGGTTCCAGACTGCAGCGCCTAGAACCGCACGGCCACTTCGGCCGGCTGAGGGCCGGTGTGCCAACCAGCCTGGGTGTTGTTTTTAGGCGGTTTCCCACATCAGATTAGATGAAAACCAGGCTTGTACCCACCTCCTGCTCTGTTACACAAATCACAAACACTTAGAAAGTGTTCTCATATTTCCACAAGGGATAACGCTAGAAGAGGGCAGTTGGGGTACACAAATTGCGTCCCGGGGAAGAGAGGAGGGATGGAAGGGGTGACTTGAAGGAC
The DNA here is from genome assembly GCF_021461395.2 of Schistocerca americana. Taxonomy (NCBI): domain Eukaryota; kingdom Metazoa; phylum Arthropoda; class Insecta; order Orthoptera; family Acrididae; genus Schistocerca; species Schistocerca americana. The sequence continues at coordinate 867,591,807 of NC_060119.1, read as the reverse complement.
ATCCAGCCACACACTGTCACTAACATTATCAAATATAATAATTAACATGCCTACCCTCTGAAGGTACAGGATAAGGACCAGAAACGTAAGAAGAGGAAGAATAATGATCTGTTTTTGATCAGCTCCGCAACAATAACGGAATGAGAAACCGGATTATTCACTCCCTGGGAGAGGACCAGACTGACGGTCAGCTAATACTTAACAAACATATCAACTTCTGTAACTGTTCTTGAGCTTGAGACGACATGCTTAAAGGGCTTAACATCCTTAAATTGGACTCAAAACGAAAGATTTTACTGATGATAAAGTTTATCACACAAAAATATTTGCTAAAATAAAGTTTATTTTAGCAAATATTTTTGTGTCATTGGCAGTGCCAATAGTCAAATATCATAATATTAAACTGAAATAGTGTCTACAGTGTTACAAGACTTTTCTGTATTATCACCGTTGAATGATCTAAATAAAAGTTACAGTTGTGATCGCTATAATTTGCATTTGCGGAGTGGGATTCGCTAATTACCACCAACCGTATTTATGGGATCAGAAATTCATAGGCATCAGTGGCTGGCAAGACTTGAGTGAGGCACACACTAGTGACTAATTTGACTGGGAGTGTTAGGTATAATAAAAGCAGTAGCGTTCCGTCCTTTGACGTAAGACAAGTCTGAGACTTTTCCATTTCAAAGTATGTCAGATGGCTGACGCAATGGAAACAAGTCACTGTGAGCAACCAATAGCGGATATGCGGCAGAAGCGAATCATTATTCTCCCAGATCTACACGTTTTAACATGCATTGTAAGTCAGTACTCGTACTGGCTTCCTAAGTAGCTGTCTGTAAATCAGTATACCGTCTGTTTATGTTACACCCGCAACAAGACAGATTTTTCCATCGGAATACAGAAGCTTGTATTTCTTCCAACTTAAAGACGAAACTGCCCTTTTCATTCCTTTGCTACTTTATCAACACTTTCTCTGGTCTCTTATGAGAGGTCTTCCGTTGCTTACAATGTTTACTGGAATCAGACAAAGAATACTTCCCCTACATGGAGTTCACTGGCATTACGCAGTACCATGTGTAATAATAATCACAAGAGTTGCACCGTTACAGAATACCCCATTTATCTCTTAACACTCTCATCCCCAAGCCCCATCTACCCCTAGTCCCACGAGAACACTCCTGAAAGACGAGAAGAGTGGAACATCTTTTATTTGGCAGGATGGATACTTGTGTCGTAATTGATTTTGCACCTTAACAGTGTGTGGTACAAAGTGATGCGTAACGCTATTATTTTGTTATACAGGTGAATTGCAGTCACCGTGGAGACTGAAGCCCTCTTTGGGAGTATCTTTGACAGCGCAATAGAAAATCTGAAAGAGAAAGTTTGCAGCGCAGCCTGTCAAATCGATATAGTCTCGATACGCTGACAGTGTAAGGGGCCAATGCTCTCTGGGTAGTACATACAATAATATAAAAGTTCTTATATCTACGATTGCAAAATTAAGAAGCATCACGAGGTACAGGTACGAGTAAGGCATCCAACAGATTATACAGTTTTACTGAGCCATGTGAGCTACTGAAACACGTCCGCTACCTCACCCGGTCCCCCGTGACGGCATAAGGGACGATATAAATTCTTCTTCATTCTTGGAAAACGTGAAGGTGTCCAGACCAATACGCATCCTATTTCTTTGGCGGTAGGTTGACCTACTAAAGATGGTTCTTCGAACGCCAAGCAAGGCTGATTCTCGTACGTTTTATTGGACAACCAGATCGCTCGTATCTGGCGGATCTGGCGTTGCGTAGCAAGGGGTTCCATCCAGTGTCTTTGGAATACCCAATAGCCATATATAGTACCGAAGTGTTTCAGTCCTGCCATGCAACAAATTATCATAAATTTTAGGGGAACTTAAAATCTCTCTAACGTCTGACAGCTCGATAGCGCTTATTCCGTATCATTCTCGTTTAACCACCTTGTCGTTCACTTATTGCCAAATTAGCTTGCTAGGCGTTCCCTCTCATATTCGCAGCAGATGATCCAAAAATATCCGTCTCATTAATTTTATATGTGATTTCTTGGCTGTGCTGATAATTGTCGTGCTACATGTATGAAGGTTAAGTTTTGAGTCCGGAGAAACGCAGGAAATGAGTTTGTTAGCACCGTTTCAATACTTGTAAAAATCCTTTTTCGTGACAAAAGTTTTGTAATTTTATTATTATCTCCTGTGAAGATCGTAGCCAATACCGAAACCGGTAGAAAGTAATAAATAAAATCGTTCAACTATTGGCATAAAAACTATTTTTTTCCATTTATTTTTCAACTGTAGACAACTCCTTGAAGAACGCCCCCCCCCCCCATACGCCTCAGATTCTCAGATTTTTAATGGTTGTTCTTGGACTTCCAGCTGCGTCAGGCCGTTATGGGACATCGCTCATGTTCAAACTGTCGATGTTCTGCAGCGCGTGTGACAGTTAATGTAGGCCTCAGAACTCTAGTTGTTTAGAAACTAATGCTTTCGAGGACACCTCTATCATCACGATGGCTGATGGTGTCTAGGATGGCATAATTAAAGAAGCTGTAGAAATCAAAAAAACTTCACAACAGCATCAAAAAGACGGCGGTTTACAGCTGAGCCTGCGTGAAACCCGTCCAACCACCAGATACATGGAACTTTACAGTAGGACACCACACGATGAAGTCTGTAACGCAACGAAGATAACCCCCTCCGAACCGTATTTCCAAATCTAAGAGCCAGGTGTGAGTGACATGTCCTCCAAAATAGACCAAAGATGGAAGGCTGTATAACCAACACATAATCTATGCCGAGGAAATCTGAACAGAAATACATACATCCCAACAGAACCACAGCTCAAAACATCTCTAAAATATTTCCAGTTCTAGATATATCAATGACACCACTTACCGAGAACATAAAAGTACTACAAAAACTAGACGAAAGACACTGATTACTAATCAACAAGTAAATGACAATAATCTAACAAATTGTATGAACGTTAGGATAAGATGCGTATAAACATACAAACTGTAGCAACCAGTCTCTACACAAAGCAGAGGAAACAGTAAATACATAGAATAAACAATGACCAAAAGATGCACCTGAAACAGCAAACATAAACACTGCAAAATCTGAAACTTACATTAATATAGAAATAAATACACAAAGTGGAGTAACAACATTCTGTAGATATCAGAGGAAATTGTAACTAAATCAAATATAAGATCATACATAACTGCAGAAAAGCAGTGGTCAATAACATATTTCTAATTTACGAGAAAATAAATGTACGTAAAAATAGAAAAGTTGAAACAAATTGAAAATGTAAAATTGTGAAAAATAAATGTGAAAATCCAAATGGCTGAATACAGTAACTAGTTATTGCCAAACTGAACACCTTCTCCCCTTCAGGTAAACAGAATGAAAAGATAAAGAAAAACACAAGTCAGTCAATTACCACATGAAAATGGCAGAGGAGCAATCAGCCGGAAGCTTGTGGTTCTATAAATGCTGGACACGGCTGGAAAGCTGAGAATATTTTATTCATTGGTATCGTTGCAAGACTGTACGGCTCTTAGCAGTGATGACTAATGTACTTAATTCTCACATATTATATGGTTGCTACCACAGACAGAATACACGGTGGTATCTTACCATTTAAAATATTTAAATGTATTCTTTTCATTTCAAAAGAGTGTAGGTACGACGATGGTTAAGCAATTAATTTGTGACAAAATTCGAAGTGAATTCTGGATAGGGGCGTGACATCGTCAAGTTCATAACGATACTGTGCTGCTGGAGGCGGATAAAAGCTAGACACACGAGAGTCGGCACCACTGCACGTGAAGACAATTAGCTGGTGTCACAGAGTTACGGAAGAGAACCTGTGCTACCGTCCCAGATCATATTTTATAGAAATGCTGTGTCTCCGGCTACTGCGTTGTTTCTGAATTATTACAGCAAGTCTGTGCAAGTAACAACGGTATTTCTATGGAAGAAGTAAAGAAAGGGAGGGTAGAGCTAGAAATCCTGCCAACGTAAGATCATTAGGGAAAGAGGTTTCCACTCAGTCTTGCAGAAATGTTCGAGGACACTTCCCATGATCTTGGTACATGCAACAAACAACAAATTGGCCTGGGTGTATGGGTGTACATATAATTAGGATCTCAGTGCATCCGCAGTGAGTAGGAATTCTGCATGTAAGGAAGTTTTGCGCAGCGGTTATCTTATTTATAAAACGTATTATAAAGATGATTGATTGTGAGAAGATGTAAGGAACGTCTGCCAGCATGCGTCGGAATTCGACAGCAGTAGGATGGTGACCTATCAAAACTGTGGTTTACGGTTCCACGGTATCGCTGCTTATCTGATGAGGATAACACGGCGGTCGGCCATTACCGTTGGGCCTTCCGAGGCCTGTTTAGGTGGAGGTCGAGGTTTTTCAATATTGTTGCTCGTGGTGGTCGTGATCCCACGACTGTCAAGCGAATATGGAATCGATGGGTTTCGGGTGGCATGGCCATCGCTACGTAGATTAACAGTCTCACACGACTAGTGTCCGAGAGGATCTGCAGGATCGTACAGATACACCATGTGCCTCGAATCACTGTTTGCAGCAGGACAAGTATTCAGTGTGACGACCATTCCAGCGCCACGGAGTGTCAGCAGGGAGACCACTGTTGCGGCTTCATTTGACGCTCCAGTAAAGAGAGACTCGCCGACAATGTCGCATTCATAATTAACTCTGGACGCCTGAAGTGGAGCCGCATCATCACTTTATACGGGTCCCGTCTTAATGTACAGAATCAAAACGGACGTATCAACACGATCACCTCTGATCCGCATAGCTGTTAAATGGAGAGCAGACGTTACATTTCTGACGGAACGGCGCAACAGACTAACTAATTTTATAAAGTCGTGACTCTAGGAAAAGGCGAAGAATGACCATACAACGAAACACCTACTAATTTATATCATATGATATGTAAGAAACAATGTTCAGTTTCACTAAATCTGTAGTAAACTTATACCAAATGTTACATGTTCGTTACGTAACATAAAACGAAGAAATTCTGAATGAGAAGAAAAGCAGTAGAAAATCATAAATGAAATAGTGCAATATTTTTGGATCAAGAAAAGCATTACCAGTACCACTGATCAAAAGAACAATATATCTGTAATATTAAGTACTAAGGCGACGTAATACCGTAACGCGAGGTCTAGGTGCCAAATACAACCACTGTTATATGTGGCTATGGTAACAAACCAGTAAATAAATCAACAAAACCTTAAGTGGTACAGCTGAGCCTCTAGATGTTGCATTAAAGCAGGTTACAAAAATCGAAATTCATGAACATAATCATAGTACCTTATGCCTAAATAATTGCTATACAATAAATGATAACGCAGATGATGCTTATCAAGATACGGTGTGAATTTATAACCAATAAGCAAACTTTTTTATTTCTCTGTGATACATATTCGTGAAGTCAATCCTATTCGAAAACCAAGCTCTAGAAGACGTAGAGAAACGTATAATAGATATTAAGGGTAATTTCTAGGTACAACATGCATAAATAAAATATCCAGTAAGGTAATATAAAGTTCTAGTGCTTCATATAAGAAGCGAACAGCTGAAAGTTACAAAATGTTGTAACCTGAACGGTAGGCGCCAAGTACAAACAGCAATTATATGTGGCCATTATTAAAAAGCCAATACTAATAAATAATACATAAATGGCACTGGAATCGTTAGATGTTAATTACAGTCATAAATAGCCTTATGCCTGTGTATCTAATAAGAATTTAACACAAGTTTCGTTGCATTGTCATTCTTTGTCTTCTTATAGAGTTGCAACTTCATGGCCTGTAGCGCCATCAGACACTTAATGTTTTTGTGTAGCCACTACACTACGTATCACACTGAAAGCCGTAATACAGATTCTTCCTTGTTCCTGCAGCTGACGTTGCAAATGATACGTCTCCTCTACATTCATACACGTGCTATAACTAATATATTTTTGAGTATATATAAGCCCATTGAATCCAAATTAATAAGAGCGATTAAGCTCAACAAGTTATGACGATGTGTAATGCCTGGTCGCTGATACGCAGTTAACAAAATAATAATTTCACTTTGGTATTTACCATATAGTAGAAGTTCTATTATTAAATGTATCTTATTATTGTTCCCCTTTTATATGAATTTTTCTGTATTGTAGATCTGAAGATGGCTCGTCAATGAGACGAAGCTAGTTATCAATAAAGATATTTGTTGCGATCTTGCCTTACGATTTCTAATCCGTACACCAAATAATTTAGTAATTTATTTTCCAGTAAGTAAAATGTCGTTATTTAGCTTTGCTGGTGGTAACTATAATATTCAGCAATATATGAGGATGATGCATTTAAAGCTAAAGACGAACTAATAAATGAGAAAGATAATGAAGAACAACAGACATGAGGAAAATGAAGATAAGTATGGCGTCCACTTAAACTTCTTGCAACGACAGCCTCCATCTACACTTCGCAACCCGTTGAGAAGTGGACGGGCAAGCCGCCTGCAAAATCCTAGACCTTCGTTGGCACAGCGTGGTGCTAGACTCTAGTGCATGGTAGAGGTGGGTTGAATTTCCAGATACCAAACACTGCGCTGCCGTGGTGACCTATGTGACCGGAGCCGAGACCATGTCACATGACACTTGGGCAAAGCGACTGTAAGCCGGCCGTTGTGGCCGAGCGATTCTAGGCGCTTGAGTCCGGAACCGCGCTGCTGCTACGGTCGCAGGTTCGAAACCTGCCTCGGACATGGATGTGTGTGCTGTCCTTAGGTTAGTTAGGTTTAAGTAGTTCTAAGTCTAGGGGACTGATCTCCTCAGATGTTAAGTCCCATAGTGCTCGGAGCCGTTTGAACCATTTGAAAGCGACTGTAAATACTGTCCGCTCAGCTCCTAGCAGTACGTATTCGTCCAACGGCCAGTTCTGGGGATTACGACTGCAGCCGACGCCGTCTCCACACCAGCCGGCGCTCCCATCACATGCTAAGCACCATGAAATTCGCCCAGTAGCGTCCCTTCCTTGCGTACTCATACTACCGGGAGCCAATCACCCCACTGTGTGTTCTGCTGAGGTGGTAACAGCTGCCTGGATGTCTGCACATGTCATTTAGACCCAGTCATCAACCTCTGTACTGGGATCTTGCAGGATGAAAACTAATTAGTTACAGAGCTCCTCTGAATCTGCGCTCGCATTGGTACCGGTGGAACGCTACGCATCGTCCTGTACATGCCAACCTGGTACAGAAACGACCATCCTGACATTTAATGGTGTCCTCAGCTCCCGACGCCATTACAACCTGTATTACTGATAAACGTCACAGTAATTGATGTCGTTGCACCACGTCTCATTGGGACAGTTCAGTACAGTATCTACGGCAACCGGAATGAGTAGCACGATATCTTAAATTGTCCCTAATGGCTCCGACGTGGACGCGTTAAGCTGTAACAAGATATGAGGTAAACTTTAAAACACGAGCACCTGGGCGGATGGCTGTCTGCGGTGCAGGGCAGCCATTATGACAGGCGACCGCCAGGGAATGATGGATCGTGATGGATGCTCGCGGCACGTTAATTACAACGGCGGGAGCCGTCAGAGGAGACGGGAATGCGGGGAGCAGCAAATGGAAACGAAAGCAGCCGGCAGGTACATGGCTGCCAGATCAATGAGCCGCGCTAACTGCGTCATCGGCTGACACCCGTCAGCACCCACGCCTTCGCGTTGTCACTAGTCGATAGGCAGCTACGCAGCTCCCACTTATTGCAGCATTTAACGCCGCTTTCTGAAGGTGCCGTGCACCTGGATTCTCTATGAAGTAAATTGGCCTTTGACGACAAACGTGAACATTTTCGACTGGACGGCCCAAAACACTGATCATACAAAAGTGATACACTACTGTTTGTGAACATTGCATCACCAAGAAAGACGCGTTTTAAGGGATAAATGAATTGCAGACACTGGCTACGAGTGGACATTAATTCATATCAGTGGGGGAAGGTCAAAATTTGTGCCACACTGGGATTCGAGTCCGAGTCTCCCGCTTTCTAGTCAGATGATCTGACCACTAAGCCATTAGGAAACAATGGCCATCGAAACTTCACGGATACCCTCCCGTCAGACCCAATTTCTTAACTTACCCACACACTACTAAGAGTCTGAGCCTGGCGTCAAACCCCACTGAAGAGATCATTGACTGTCCTCACCTTAATTACACGTATGTGGTGTCTGTTGTTTCAGACAGATACCACATATAAAGACACATGTGACTAGAATGAAATTTATTCCACAGATTAGGGACAAGACAACGTGCAAAAGAGTAGAAACATAGAACTGCACACGAATTATGTCTGTGAGAATTTGTTACGGGGTAAAGCCACTCTCGTACAAAGGTGGCAAGTACATGTTATACCCAATGCTGCCCCAAACAATCATATTTTTTCTTTGTCCTCTACCCTCCTCATCAATTTACTTGTCTTGATTGAGTTCACCACGGTACCGTTTAACAAGTACGCGGCCATCACCGTGGTACATGCTGAAGGGGGACATATTCGGAAACAATATACACTACTAGCCATTAAAATTGCTACGCCACGAAGATGACGTGCTACAGACGCGAAATTCAACCGACAGGGAGAAGATGCTGGGATATGCAAATGAGTAGCTTTTGAGAGCATTCACACAAGGTTGGCGACGGTGGCGACATCTACAACGTGCTGACAGGAGGAAAGTTTCCAGCCGATTTCTCATACACAAACAGCAGTTGACCGGCGTTGCCTGGTGAAACGTTGTTGTGATGCCCCAGTGTAACAAGGAGAAATACGTACCATCACGTTTCCGGCTTTGATAAAGGTTGGATTGTAGCCTATCGCGATTGTGGTTTATCGTATAGCGGCATTGCTGCTCGCGTTGGTCGAGCTCCAATGACTGTTAGTAGAATATGGAATCGGTGGGTTCAGGAGGGTAATATGGAACCCCGTGCTGGATCCCAACGGCCTCGTATCACTAGCAGTCGAGATGATGGGCATGTTATCCGCATGACTGTAACGGATCGTGCAGCCACGTCTCGACCCCTGAGTCAACAGATGGGGACGTTTGCAAGACAACAACCATCTGCGCGAACAGTTGGACGACGTATGCAGCAGCATGGGCTATCAGCTCGGAGAGCATGGCTGCGGTTACCCTTGACGCTGCATCACAGACAGGAGCGCCTGCGATGAAGTACTCAGCGACGAACCTGGGTGCACGAATGGCAAAACATAGTTTTTTCGGATGAATCAAAGTTGTGTATATAGCATCATGGTGGTCGCATCCGTGTTTGGCGACATCGTGGTGAACGCACATTGGAAGCGTGTATTCGTCATCGCCATACTGGCGTATCACCCGGCGTGATGGTATGTGGTGCCATTGGTTACACGTCTCGGTCGCCTCTTGTTCGCATTGACGGCACTTTGAACAGTGGACGTTACATTGCAGATGTGTTACGACCCGTGGCTCTACCCTTCATATGATCCCTGCAAAACTCTACATTTCAGCAGGATAATGCACGACCGCATGTTGCAGGTCCTGTACGGACCGTTCTGGGTAAGAAAATGTTCGACTGCTGCCCTGGCCAGCACATTCTCCAGATCTCTCACCAATTGAAAACGTCTGGTCAATGATGGCCGAGCAACTGGCTCGTCACAATACGCCAGTCACTACTCTTAATGAACTGTGGTATCGTGTTGAAACTGCATGGGCAGCTGTACTTGTACACGCCATCCGTACACTGAAGCTCTGTTTAACTCAATGCCCAGGCGTATCAAGGCCGTGATTATGGCCAGAGGTGGTTCTTTTGGATCTATGCACCCAAATTGCGTGAAAATGTAATCATACGTCAGTTCTAGAATAATATATTTGTCTAATGAATACCCGTTTATCGTCTGCATTTCTTCTTGGTATAGCAATTTTAATGGCCAGCAGTGTATATTGTCACCTGCGGCGGCGTTCATGTGCCATTTGTAGTCTGAAGCGTAAGTGTTTTCTGGTCAGTCGAAACCTATGTAATGACGTATGTGCCAGCAGTCTATTCCTCAGAAGATTGCGATATTGTAGTGTCTGTATTATTCAAAATTGCGATACAAAGTTCCTTTGGACATGCATGCATGCAAAAATAACAGGCTCCGCGACGACTACAACCGTTATGAAATACATTTATTGCATCCGCAACTACGAGTATGGACGACAATCAATTATAGAATGGGATGACGACAACGAAAATATATGCCAGACTGGGACTAGAATCCGGAATTCCCGCTTATTCGAGTGGTCGCCTTGGTATTTGGCGATCCGTGCATGACTGACAGCCGAAGCCAAACTTCCATATGTCGTCAACCATGTGTCTACAACCTGCACTCGTACATCCATTATATATATTCCCATACTGGTGAGACATTTACTTAAAGTCGCTTGCTCGCTGTCTGTGGATTAATACGATACTGGGGTGCCTGTGTCATTCTGCATTACGATCCAAAGTTTCCTTGGACACAAATTTTCGTTGTCGTCATCCCATTCTACAGACGATGGTTGTCCATATTCGTAATTGAGAACACATCAAATGTTCTCAGAAGATCGAACCAAACTGTGGACGCAGGCATGTCTACGCCAGCTGCTGTGCTACATTGGCCAGCAAATACTGTAAAAGAAGCTGTTGTGATGGTTACGGTCATGAGGAAAAGATGGCTGCCATCCTGTGCTGTGGGCCACCAAGCGCCCTCCACTGTATGCAACCCTCTCCTACGCACTGGTTTCACACATAAATCATTGTCTTAGTAGCGTGTCCTGCACGTGCCATTGTGTCACAGTACAGCAAGACTGTTTTCCAGTGACCAGTCACTCTGCATCGTCCGAAGTCACTCACATCCTGATATTACCTACTCTGATGTCAAGGAGACATACCGGCACTTTCTGCATGTTTCCGCAAACTCTGAACTATTCGGTCATACAAAATAGTTGGTTGCTGGGTTTACGTGTGTGTCACCTCTTTGAAATCGTGATCATTTATGTTAAAGGACAACAACCCAACATCAATGACGTTTAATAAATCTCATAGCGGCCAACAGGTAAACAATACGTTTAGGAATCGTCAATTAAATCATTAAAGATGTATGGTATTAAATCCTTCACTATAAACTGTGAATACTTACTCAATAGACTTCATAACTGTGCAGGCAATTAATAAATGGTGCATCTACAAACAACATAAAAATTCTGGTGACAGTACAGTAGAAATAACTGACGTAGCTTCTGTAACGTGTTGTGTAACTTTACATATGTCAGCGTTAAATAGCTGATTGATAGTATTTGTACTGCTCTGCTAGCGGTTCTAGGCGCTTCAGTCCGGAACCGCACGACTGCTACGGTCGCAGGTTCGAATTCCGCCTCGGGCATGGATGTGTGTGCTGTCCTTAGGTTAGTTAGGTTTAAGTAGTTCGAAGTTCTAGGGGACTGATGACCTCAGATGTTAAGTCCCATTGTGCTCAGAGACATTTAAACCTTTTTGATTTTTTTTTTTTTGCTACCGAAATAAAAACTAGCGGAGGGAGGGGTATAATAAAGAAAAAAGGACGGTTATGTGTTCCCAAAACTCGGGCTTGTAGGGTGACTGGCTGTGATCATCTGATGTTGATGCACCTACCTCTAGCGGTGTTGCGTGTGAACGGGGACTGTGTACAGCCTCCAGTTCGTGAGGTTACATCAGTTGCCTCTGCTCGGCTCCCTTTTTGGGCTTTGGATGCGATACGTGTTAGTTTTGGCAACTGGTATGAACTTCAGTGTTACTGGTAGTGGTAGTGTGTGATGCGTCAGTCATTTGAACCTCTATGTTGTCGCATCATGATGTGGGCTCATTTGTAACTGTCGTAGTGGTCTGTATATTATTGATGGTCACTTGTCTGCTGCATATAGCGAGTCGTTCACGCTGACCATCGATTGGTGTTAGGTACAGCATTAATGAGTTGTGTGTCGTAAGGTCAATGCCACCTCATTTCATATGGGTAAACCGGCAGTAGGTGTGCGCTGTACACCATGTATGTTTTGTACTGCTTATACCTGCATCCTTCCCCACGTAAATGTTTATCAGAATCGCTGTCTCCGTACTAGCCACCGATAATGGGGGAAGTGACAAGAAATTATGTAACCTTGTTAGTTAGTTAGTTCCTTGTTCCACACATCACATTTACGATTCAAAATGTCTCAACGGAAGAACTATTTGCCACATTTACAGTGTTATTTTTATTTTAAGTGTCTAGTTTCTCTGTTAAAGAACTTCTGTGTAGTATAGAAGGAGTTGTTAAGAAGAAACATCCTTACATTTGAAATTTCTTCTGCTATCTTTTAGATATTTTATTTCCTTGAGTGGACTGTCAAATGGCTTTGTAGCTGCATATTGTAACACTACGCTACTGCGCACGATACTTATTAAAGCCTGTACTATGGTAAGTTGACGGGCTTCACCTTATAAGAAAGGATTTTGGTATATATGTTGACCGCGTGTACCAGAATGGAGGCAAAATCAGACTTTCACCCACTCAGTAACAACAATGATACGTCAAGCAATTCTGAAGTGCAACTACATGTTAGGACGGACAAGAAACAACACAGCAGATGCTACCAATTTGTTAATAAAACGGTCGCCAGCCTAATTAGGCATTAATTGAGTTTCTTCCCTGTACAAGTTGAAGTACGTGTATGCAAAACAACACGTAATAACACTACATAATATGGTAAATTTTAGAACCAGAAAATCTACTGAACTAATAATTTCACTTTCTGTACTAATATGAACAAGCCATAAATACACAACAATACACTATAATGTTTACTACAAACTTCGTACAGTCTATTGATCTGATTAAAATCAGGCATAGGTTACCCTAGAAATACCACTTTCGAAACACACATACATTGTCAATTTTGGAAAAGGTAAAACACTAATAACTTTTGGTTTTATCTTGACTTTAACTTTGCTGGTCAAATCAGTTCAGTACATTGCAGAATTTACATGAATAGAAAAGAAAAAGGGGGGGACCCTGAAACTGTTATGAGCACTGTACTGAAATTTTTGATTATCGAAATCGTTAAGCACTCAATATTTCCAATATATGAGTTACTACTCTTTTTGTCTTATTTCTTGCTCATTTAACTACCATTATTTTTGTCTCAAATTAATTAGCCTTCATTACTAAACCAATTTCAACATTATCTTCCAACTTTGTCAGACCTATATTATTTACCTATATATTCATTAACAACAAAGTTCTTTAAACATCATTCTAACATAAATAGGTCTGCAGGTAATTATTATTAACATAAACTTTAAACCTTCATCTCGGGACACTCGGATTGCACAACATGTGGAAAGGACCCTGTCTAGGTTAGTGATTAGGATAATTAAATGATAGGACAGTTCTGGTAAAAGTTAAGTTGTTATTGAACAGTAAGGAACAAAAGTAACACAAAGTAGCCGCGTGGTCTTAGGCACCTTGTTATTGAACAGTAAGGAACAAAAGTAACACTGGTCCACACGAATACAGTACTAAAAGTTTCAACCTGTTCGTATCGATGCGGCGGTTGGCGGGCGGCGAGATGGCGAGGCGCAGAGCACACAAACAATCACAGCTATGGCTCTTGATGTATCGGCACTTTACTTCTTCATAGCGTCGCAATATTTTTTCCATTTAGTGCCTATGTAATTTTGCCATGCTGTATAGTCGTCGGAAACGGCACATCCGAGGCTCAATGAAACTACGTCTTCCAGGAGAGCCTCCTAGATCCAGAACGTGTTACTTAGACCGATGCCCAACTCCGACTACTACTGCTGAGCCCGTTATGCCGCGCCGCGTCCGTGTGCATTTTCCCGCGCTCGCCTGCCATCCACCTTTTACCGCTCCCCTACAGACAGGGTATTCACCCGAGGTTTTGCATTCTACATGTCCTAATACATTGCCTACGTATGGACCAGTCGCATAATTACAACTTTAACATCTTACAACAGTTTCAACATTTCTTACATTTCCATTTTGTTATAGTATTGCTTGCAATTTGACATAAACATTAACCTTCACATCGAAAATTGTTTACAGTTTCTTTAACGTAATGACATGAAAAGAAAAGAAATGAAATCAGAACATCGATTACACTAATTTATCGAAAAACAGAAGCAAAAATTATTATACGTACAATAGTATAACGTTGTTGTTGTTACAATATGTCACCCCTTTCTGTCGAAAACGTAGGTTCATTACAGGGGAATACAAATCATTTTCCTTCTACTTTTGTGAATATTGTTGTTGCTCTCGAACACAGATGGACTGCAGCAAATTTCAGAAGTGAATAAATATACAGTGATGCTATGGTTAATATTTCCAACTGCTAAAGAAATACCTACAAGTGCATATGTACGAAATCCACACATAATTCTCGTTATTTTCTTTGGTCTTATGAATACTTTTTGCCTAAGTGAGGAGTTAACCCAGAATATTATCCCATAAGATGTCACTGAACGATAAGACCCAAAATATATTCTGTTATTTTCCGATAAATATGAGGAGCAGTACTTCGCGTGCTATGACTCGCATGCTGTGCGTTAGTAAAATCATCCTCATATGCGACATGGACCTGTACGACTGTTGTGACATCACTTCCTGTTATTTGACGTTGAGGAGCCACAGCCTCATGTGAAATTCAAACAAGTTCTCCGGTATTTCAGCAACATACTGTGAAAAGTTGAATCAATAACAGCACAAGCAGAACTTGTGAGTCAAATTATCGTGTTTTTCGTTTTTAGTTGGAGCTCATATTCTGCAGGTTATACGTCATAATTTTCACCCTATGAATAGCGGGTGTTACGGTTATAAGTGCAGATTTTACTAATGGTGACAGAGGAAAGTGTACTGAACAACATTACGTAAGTATTTAGGTCATTTGCTGGGTAATAATTATCACTGTCACAATCGTATGGTTTTAGGGTATTTATTAGTTCCAGGGGCACATGGAAGTCATTATTGTTAATTTTACCCTGGACAGCCGCGCGAAGTAGCCGCGTGGTCTTAGGCACCTTGTCATTGTCCGTACGGCTCCCCACGTCGGAAGTTCGAGTCCTCCCTCGGGCATGGGTGTGTGTGTGGTCCAAAGCGTAAGTTAGTTTAAGTTAGGTTAAGTAGTGTGTAGGCTTATGGAGCGATGACCTCAGCAGTTTGGTGCCAGGATCCATTGCAAGTACTATGACAGTTAGGTGGTAGGTGTGAAAACTTGGATTTCATGGTCGAGCGGCTGCTCATAAGCCACACATCAAGCCGGTAAATGCCAAACGACGCCTCGCTTGGTGTAAGGAGCGTAAACATTGGACGATTGAACAGTGCGAAAACTTTGTGTGGAGTGACGAATTATGGTACACAATGTGGCGATCCGATGACAGGGTGTGGGTATGGCGAATGCCCGGTTAACGTCATCTGCCAGCGTGTGCGAAGTCCGTGGCGTTATGGTGTGGTCGTGTTTATCATGGAGTGGGCTTGCACCCCTTGTTGTTTTGCGTGGCACTATCATAGTACAGGCCTACATTTATGTTGTAAGCACCTTCTTGCTTTCCACTGTTGATGAGCAATTCGAGGATGGCGATTGCATCTTTCAACACGATCGAGCGCCTGTTCATAATGCACGGTCTGTGGCGGAGTCGTTACGCGACAATAACATCCATGTAATAGACTGGCCTGCAAAGAGTCCTGACCTGAAACCGATAGAAAACCTTTGGGATGTTTTGGAACGCCGACTTCGTGCCAGGCCTCCTCGACCGACATCGATACCTCTCCTCAGTGCAGCACTCCGTGAAGAACAGGCTGCCATTCTCGAAGACACCTTCCAGCACCTGATTGAACGTATGCCTGCGAGCATGGAAGCTGTCATCAAGCGTAAGGGTGGGCCAACACCATACTGAATTCCAGCATTACCAATGGAGGGCGCCACGAACTTTCATTCTCCAGCCAGGTGTCCGGATACTTTCGATCACATAGTGTATCTGTACTTTACTCCCGGTGTATGCTGTTCCTAAGCACCAAAATATTAAGGTTCCCTCGAAAATTCGCCGGTATTAGTACGATTTGTTGTATTAAAATTATGGGAAGCGCGATATTAGTGGTTAAAGAATCTTCACATTTACTTATATTTCTATTATAAACCACATGTTGTGAAAGTAAACAGTCTTACAACACCTGAACATTGAAGATTCATCAAAAACAAGTCGTCTTTGGTAGGATTTGTTATAATTAAATGTCAGTTAATAACATATCGGCGATTATAGCTTTCGGACCGGTCGTTGTGGCCGAGCGGTTCTAGGCGCTTCAATCCAGAACCACGCTGCTGCTACGGTTGCAGGTTCGAATCCTGTCTCGGGCATGGATGTTTGTGATGTTCTTAGGTTTAGTTGACTTTAAATAGTCTAGTGGACTGATGATCTCAGCTGTTAAGTCCCATAGTGCTTAGAGCCATTTGAACCATAGCTTTCCGAGGATAGAAACATGTTAGAGGTGCTGAGTCAGGAAGCAGTGTCTGCGTCTTACTATTGCCAATGTATATGCATTTCATATTCTTCTAAAAGATTGTGGAACTATCTGAATTAATAGAAATAATTTCTTTAATATTCGATATTTCGTAAATGCAAGTACGCTCTCTCTCACGAATAAATGTGCCCGATTTTGTGAAGTTACATAAGTAGATGCCCTTACTGACTTGACGTGGAACTTTCATTTTTGTCTTATATCATGTTCATGAGGGCTGAAACAACTCAAGTTTTTATTTTTGTATACTCCACACAGAACTGCCTGAATAGCATATGTGGAAGCGGGATGTAATAGCGATATCAAAGAGATAATATAGGTAAGATAGGAATTTTATGCGCGTCCGGTTTCGTAAACAAACTGTGTGGTTTCTGAGGCGGATAGAGACAGCACGAGCCTCTGGACAGCGCCACAGTCGAAAATCGCGTTAATTAACACGCCTCGCGTTACGCGAGTGCTGTCTCTCCTGAGGTTGGATTTCTCTCTTCAGCCACGTCGACGTTGGCTTTCTTGTCTCGTGTTAGAATTCTGACTATAATCGAGAGTGGTAAAAAAAAAAAAAAAAAGAAAAAACAAAAAAAAAAACCACTTCGCATGGCACCATAGATACTCCAAGAAGAGTGAAAAGGATTGTTTCAAAATGTACAAGAAACAATAAAACAATTGATTTATGTTCTACAATTTCTTGTACACTTTGAAACAATCCTTTCGACTCTTATCAATTATCGAACGGGTCTGAACTTTACTGTTGTAGTAGTACATCATGTCTTCTTACGCCTCAGTACTTCACAAGGCACTGTCTTCCTTTACTATTCGGGATCGTCCTTTGCACACAGAAGTATAACATACCGATACCGTGAAGTATCTGACATGATCTCGTCGTATGTCAAAGTGTGGTACGAAAGTAGTACCGCACGTTGTGTAACACCAGTCCTACAAAACGGTGCAGCCGTGGAAGGCCGGCAGTGTTGACACTGCACCGGCTGCCTCCGCGCCAAAGGCAGCGCCGAGTGCTCCAGTGAACGAGTGCGGCCTTTTTATAAACGCCACGCCGCGCCGCGGCGGGAGTACGGCGGCGCCGACGAGTCCCGTGCTTTTAATATGCATCACAGGCCGGCCGGCCGGGCGGCCAAAGCGCTCAGTCGGCCAGAAGGGGCTCTCGCGTCAAAGGGCTAGCTCCCGTCCCGCGCGGAGTGGGGTTGGCAGTCCTGGCTGGTTGTTCCCCCAGGGCCTCGGCCGCCCCCTCACCAGGCGACTGCGGAGGTGGCACCACACCTTTGTCGCCGTCGCGGGGGACCTGACCGGCTCCGTGTCTCTGGCGGCAGCGCTTTGATCCGAGTCGGCCGATAGAATGCTAATTCAGTCCCGGATCTATATTTGTCTCTGAGTGTGTGTGCCGAGATCATCAATACATCGACCACCTTAAGGAAACAAACTGCAAAGAGCACACAATGCTATTTAAAGGAACCATGGCTATTAGTAAAACATTAGGAAAGACATATCATCAGTGGTGTCAAACAGACACAGTCAGGGGAATAATCAGACATACTTAACTGTTATTATGAAATTCCGGGAGTGTAGGTACACAGACGCGCATTGGATGAGGCCCCATGTGAGAAGCTTCTAGGCGTCCTCAGGTGGGGGACCATCATCAGTGGATAAATTAACCAATAGCTAATGAGCTAGCTAGCTCATCAGTGGTGTCAAACAGACACAGTCAGGGGAATAATCAGACATCCTTAACTGTTATTATGAAATTCCGGGAGTGTAGGTAAACAGACGCGCATTGGATGAGGCCTCATGTGAGAAGCTTCTAGACGTCCTGAGGTGGAGGACCATCATCAGTGGATAAATGAACAAATAGCTAACTTTTGCTTAGCTTGAGCTTAGGAGACTCGCCCACTGTGTTGATCAGCAGATGGAATTGCCAGTAGACTTTTACACAGTACTCTCCTGTGCCTTAATAGATGCAACGCTACTAAGATCTAGAAAGTATACATTCTGCAGAAACAGAATATGAATATTAAGTGAAATTTATAACCAAACATCTTGTTAAGTTGCTTCGTTAATCAAAGATTCTTAAACTTACATGCCAATATGGTATTTGTAGTAAGCATTGAAAGTGGATTCAGAGTGAACTTCGTTATTCACAACGAAAACGCAAGACCCAGATATAATTTCCATGTAGACTATGGACACCTATCTAAGGTTCATAACGCAGTTTCATAATTTAGTGCAAGGATTTACCACAAAACACCAACGGACATCAGGCAGGAAACTGAAAATACCTAGCCATTTAGATATTAAACGCTACACCATCAGCCAGTTCTACAATATTTGGAATTAAGGATGTAAATTCGGAGTAATTGTAACGTAGTTATCAAATATGTCATGACTTTGCCAGACAAGAAAGCTGATAGTCTTCTGAGTGAAGTAATGCAAACGTTTTGTTTGAACCATTAGATTTAAAACTAATAAATAAAAACAGGCTACTCTTTTCTTTAATGTCAGAGATATTCTAGTCGAAGAACTCCATCAGCCATCACCTTCTTATAAATGGTCTTCAGGAATGATCCGCACAATTTTTCGATCTAACACCGGCACGCTTGTGTTTGTGGGAATATCTAAATAACAGTGTTTACACCACGTTTGTGGGGGAATATCTAAGCAATCGTGTTTACCTGACCAGACCCACAACCCCAGATGATCTCAAACAGCGCTGTCGTTCCGTGATAGAAACAACTTTACTGCTCGTCCGCAGGTCGTTTAGGAGGCGCATCGAGTTGCACACTGAGGACAATGGTCACGCATTTGAACATCCCACCCAAATGAACATTCCGCCACCAGAACACTCATCTGAACACTTCCAGTTACGTACAGCACGTTGTATCTAAGCCTGAAAAGCTGAACCTTTCTAAAACCCAAACTAAATTTCATATAAATGTGATTTAAGTTTATTTGTAAGGACTTGGTTTAAATATATCAGCTACGAGATAGAAATAATAATTTTCTACTTAAAAAATTACAACTAGTTGCTGGAACTCTCTGGCTAATAACTAAATAAACTATATTCATGTTGTGTTGTTGTTGTTGTGGTCTTCAGTCCAGAGACTGGTTTGATGCAGCTCTCCATGCTACTCTATCCCACGCAAGCTTCTTCATCTCCCAGTACCTACTGCAACCTACATCCTTCTGAATCTGCTTAGTGCATTCATCTCTTGGTTCCCTCTACGACTTCTACCCTCCACGCTGCCCTCCAATACTAAATTGGTGATCCGTTGATGCCTCAGAGCATGTGCTACCAACCGATCCCTTCTTCTAGTCAAGTTGTGCAACAAATTTCTCTTCTCCCCATTTCTATTCAATACCTCCTCATATGTGACTACCCATCTAACCTTCAGCATTCTTCTGTAGCACCACATTTCGAAAGCTTCTATTCTCTTCTTGTCTAAACTATTTATCATCCAGGTTTCACTTCCATACATGGCTACACTCCATACAAGTACTTTCAAAAACGACTTCCCCACATTTAAACCTATACTTGAAGTAAACAAATTTCTCTTCTTCACTAACGCTTTCCTTGCCGTTGCCAGTCTACATTTTATATCATTTCTAGACGGCCGGTTCTAGGCGCTTCAGTCTGGAACCGCGCGACCGCTACGGTCGCAGGTTCGAATCCTGCCTCGGGCATGGATGTGTGTGATGTCCTTAGGTTAGTTAGGTTTAAGTAGTTCTAAGTTCTAGGCGACTGATGACCACAGAAGTTAAGTCGCATAGTGCTCAGAGCCATTTTTTTGGAATGCAGCAAACAACATTCTCCCGTCGCCCATTCGCCTAGCTACATGCCCGTCTCCATTTAATTTTTATTACATTGCGTCATTGGTTTGCTTTCTGTCTCCGATAGTAATTTTCAGCGCACATTACCCCGATTTCCTCTGATCAATGATCATTTTTCTAGTCTTGTAGTTTCCGTATTAGAAGAGCGTGTCTCGGTACCACAAGTAAAAAACAATGTTAGACACAGTGCTGTAAATTCATTATGAAGCACAAAGGACATTCAGGCCTAAGAACTGTATTCAGATTACCAAAAGCACACGACACAATTATTATTTGCTGTTTACGCCATCTGCTAATCATCCCGTCATTGCCTTCAACTGCACCGAATACAAAATCTTACCAGCTCGCCTCTGCAACGACTGATAAAACCTAATTTGCAATAATTGCAACACATGGAACCGTATATTCTCCCTTGTAATGACAGACGAAACTTCATTTACGGTATTTCGGTACTTCCACCAGCACTGCACGATCTGATATAGTATCATTTTACCTGACTCACTCAACTTTGGATTTCCTACCATATGTGTTGTTGTTGTGGTCTTCAGTCCTGAGACTGGTTTGATGCAGCTCTCCATGGTACTCTATCCTGTGCTAGCTTCTTCACTCCCAGTGCATACTGCAGCCTACATCCTTCTGAATCTGCTTAGTGTATTCATCTCTTGGTCTCCCTCTACGATTTTTACTCTCCACGCTGCGCTCCAGTACGAAATTGGTGATCCCTTGATGCCTCAGAACATGTCCTACCAACCGATCCCTTCTTCTAGTCAAGTTGTGCCACAAACTCCTTTTCTCCCCAATTCTATTCAATACTTCCTCATTAGTTATGTGATCTACCCATCTAATCTTCAGCATTCCTCTCTAGCACCACATTTCGAAAGCTTCTATTCTCTTCTTGTCTAAACTATTTATCGTCCATGTTTCACTTCCATACATGGCTACACTCCATACAAATACTTTCAGAAACGACTTCCTGACACTTAAATCAATACTCGCTGTTAACAAATTTCTCTTCTTCAGAAACGCTTTCCTTGCCATTGCCAGTCTACATTTAATATCCTCTCTGCATCGACCATCATCAGTTATTTTGCTCCCCAAATAGCAAAACTCCTTTACTACTTTAAGTGTCTCATTTCCTAATCTAATTCCCTCAGCATCACCCAACTTAATTCTACTACATTCCATTATCCTCATTTTGCTTTTGTTGATATTCATCTTATACCCTCCTTTCAAGACACTGTCCATTCCGTTCAGCTGCTCTTCCAAGTCCTTTGCTGTCTCTGACAGAATTACAATGTCATCGACTAACCTCAAAGTTTTTATTTCTTCTCCATGGAATACAATACCTACTCCGAACTTTTCATTTGTTTCCTTTATTGCATGCTCAATATACAGATTGAATATCATCGGGGAGAGGCTACAACCCTGTCTCACACCCTTCCCAACCACTGCTTCCCTTTCGTGTCCATCGGCTCTTATAACTGCCGTCTGCTTTCTGTACAAATTGTAAATAGCCTTTCGCTCCCTGTATTTTACCCGTGCCACCTTCAGAATTTGAAAGAGAGTATTCCAGTCAACATTGTCAAAAGCTTTTTCTAACTCGACAAATGCTAGAAACGTAGGTTTGCCTTTCCTTAATCTGTCTTCTAAGATAAGTCGTAGGGTCAGTATTGCCTCGCGTGTTCCAACATTTCTACGGAATCCAAACTGATCTTCCCAGAGGTCAGCTTCTACCAGTTTTTCCATTCGTCTGTAAATAATTCGCGTTAGTATTTTGCAGCTGTGACTTATTAAACTGATAGTTCGGTAATTTTCACATCTGTCAACACTTGCTTTCTTTGGGATTGGAATTAATATATTCTTCTTGAAGTTTGAGGGAATTTCGCCTGTCTCATACATCTTGCTCACCAGATGGCAGAGTTTTGTCAGGACTGGCTCTCCCAAGGCTGTCAGTAGTTCTAATGGAATGTTGTCTACTCCCGGGACCTTGTTTCGAATTAGGTCTTTCAGTGCTCTGTCAAACTCTTCACACAGTATCATATCTCCCATTTCATCTTCATCTACATCCTCTTCCATTTCCATAATATTGTCCTCAAGAACATCGCCCCTGTATAGACCCTCTATATACTCCTTCCACCTTTCTGCTTTCCCTTCTTTGCTTAGAACTGGGTTTCCATCTGAGCTCTTGATATTCATACAAGTGGTTCTCTTTTCTCCAAAGGTCTCTTTAATTTTCCTGTAGGCAGTATCTATCTTGCCCCTCGTGAGATAAGCCTCTATATCCTTACATTTGTCCTCTAGCCATGCCTGCTTAGCCACTTTGCAGTTCCTGTCGATCTAATTTTTGAGACGTTTGTATTCTTTTTTGCCTGCTTCACTAACAGCATTTTTATATTTTCTCCTTTCATCAATTAAATTCAGTATCTCTTCTGTTACCCGAGGATTTCTACTAGCCCTCGTCTTTTTACCTACTTGATCCTCGTCTGCCTTCACTATTTCATTCCTCAAAGCTACCCATTCTTCTTCTACTCTATTTCTTTCTCCCATTCCTGTCAATTGTTCCCTTATGCTCTCCCTGAAACTCTGTACAACCTCTGGTTCTTTCAGTTTATCCAGGTCCCATCTCCTTAAATTCCCACCTTTTTGCAGTTTCTTCGGTTTTAATCTACAGTTCATAACCAATAGATTATGGTTAGAGTCCACACCTGCTCCTGGAAATGTCTTACCATTATATAATCTATTTGAAACCTTCTAGTATCTCCAGAGTTCTTCCATGTATACAACCTTCTTTCACGATTCTTGAACCAAGTGTTAGCTATGATTAAGTTATGCTCTGTGCAAAATTCTACCAGGAGGCTTCCTCTTTCATTTCTTAGCCCCAATCCATATTCACCTACTACGTTTCCTTCACTTCCTTTTCCTACTGTCGAATTCCAGTCACCCATGACTATTAAATTTTCGCCTCCCTTCACTACCTGAATAATTTCTTTTATCTCATCATACATTTCATCAATTTCTTCATCATCTGCAGAGCTAGTTGGCATATAAACTTGTACTACTGTAGTAGGCGTGGTCTTCGTGTCTATCTTGGCCACAATAATGCGTTCACTATGCTGTTTGTAGTAGTTTACTCGCAATCCTGTTTTTTTATTGACTATTAAACCTACTCCTGCATTACCCCTATTTGATTTTGTATTCATAACCCTGTATTCACCTGACCAAAAGTCTTGTTCCTCCTGCCAGCGAGCTTAGCTAATTCCTACTATATCTAACTTTAACCTATCTATTTCCATTTTTAAATTTTCTAACCTACCTGCCCGATTAAGGGATCTGACATTCCATGCTCCGATCCGTAGAACGCCAGTTTCCTTTCTCCTGATAACGACGTCCTCTTGAGTAGTCCCCGCCCGGAGATCCGAATGGGGGACTATTTTACCTCCGGAATATTTTACCCAAGAGGACGCCATCATCATTTAATCATACAGTAAAGCTGCATGCCCTCGGGAAAAATTACGGCTGTAGTTTCCCCTTGCTTTCAGCCGTTCGCAGTACCACCACAGCAAGGCCGTTTTTGTCAGCGCTACAGGGCCAGATCAGTCAATCATCCAGACTGTTGCCCATAACTACTGAAAAGGCTGCTGCCCCTATTCAGGAACCACACGTTTGTCTGGCCTCTCAACAGATGCTCCTCCGTTGTGGTTGCACCTACTGTATCGTTGAGGCACGCAAGCCTCCCCACCAACTGCAAGGTCCATGGTTCATGGGGGGGGGTCTTACCATATACGTTGAACTAATGCATCGTTTCTAATAGGCAGTAGATTCAGATTTTGTGGAGCATTCTCAGTCTCCTTGAATCTCAGATAAAGCGGTAATTAATACTGACTACTATAAATTGGTCCAGTGTGGTATACCGACATTATTATTTCTGCAACTTTAACGTGCAGCCTTATACTAAATGTCTGTATTAATTACTTCTATACGCTTGCCTCATTAGTCTATGGTGTGATATTTCTGACGACACAATGGAAACGAGGTTCTACAGCCGTCAGCAATTCGGCCGGACCTTCACTGTGAAAGAGCCCTGCCAGCCGGAGTGGCCGAGCGGTTAAAGGCGCTACAGTCTGGAACCGCACGACTGCTACGGTCGCAGGTTCGAATCCTGCCTCGGGCATGGATGTGTGTGATGTCATTAGGTTAGGTAGGTTTAAGTAGTTCTACGTTCTAGGGGACTGATGACCACAGCAGTTGAGTCCCATAGTGCTCAGAACCATTTGAACCATTTTGAAAGAGCCCTGGAAATGAGTAACTCGGGAGTTGAGGTTTCCTTATCTGCACTGTATCTACATTTATCGCAGACTGTCAGGCTGCTCTTGCGGCCTCTGAGGCCCCATTCTGCTGCAATAAGCCGCCGACATTCCGGCCCCATACCTCTGCGTCTCCTTCTGCGGAGAGTGGAGCTGCGCGTTTCCAGAGGCCAAATACGCAGCCTGTATGCGTCACACAGAACCAGTTCGATAGTCTCGGGCGCACCATCCTCAGTGACTATCGCGTTTCCATGCCTCCTCTCCAGACGACTTCATTAATAGACCTTGATGATGATGAGATTTGTTTCAGAGCGCTCAATGGTATTATAATCAGCGTCGTTGAATATGAAATGGTTTGACATATACAGCTGGATAAAAGTTTCCCTCTGACTTTTCCATTCATTACAACCATCAGATACATCGATACACTCTGTTTCTGCATGTGTTGTAGTACCACGTACCCACTTTGCAGTAAGTTCCTCACTCAATCTTTTCTTACTAGTTGGAAACCAGCAAAGAGCTTCCTTGGACCGTTTACCATTCACCTGGCGACAAATTGCACTCGAGTAGGTTCTCGGATTCATTTGTTTATTTTCCTATCCGTCTTCGGGAGTTCACAATATGAATTCTTGCAAACTCTAGTTTGTGAATTGCTTTTGCTTTAATTTAGTCTATGCTCTAGTACCACAAATAAAAAAAAGGTTTCGTTCATACTGTTTGTTACTTTTTTCTTTCAGACAGATCGAAATCTTAATTTACCAGTGGCACGCTTGGCGAATTTTTATACTTCAGTTTTTATCTTCTGACGTCCATCTGGCCACTGTTTCAGCTGTTCTAAATACAAAAACTTAGGACCTCCATTACTAATTTGTAGGATTTCTTCTCGTTGTATTGGTAATACAAGACGGTGAGGATAGTTTGAAAAACTTTGTAAGGGCGTCGGGCCGTTTCCGAGTTATTTAGCATTGAATTTAGTCTATCAGTTGGTCACCTGCGCAAATTCAGCCTGCCAGAAACAGAGTCGCCAATCGCGTTCTTCCTTTTGTTTCCTCAAACCGAACAAACAAAGCTTTTGCTCACGTAGCTTAAATTTATCACTTCCGACAAAGATACATTTAAACTGGTAATGAGGTTTTCAACAAGAGGTAACTCACGGACCCACAGATGTCTGTGAATTACCTAATTTTAGCGCATGCAAGTGCTTCAGTTTGTGCGTGCAATGTCCTGACTGGCTAACCGTTTCAGACCACAACGTACATCAGTTTCGCCTTCTAATAAATGATTTTCTTCACTACTTCAAAATGTTCTCTGTTAAGATCATTCACTACAGACGAACAACGCAATGTAATCAGCAGATACGTTCCATTAAAAACAATTCCGCCATTGAATCACCAGTTTGAAATACACGAACCCTTCATTTTTAAAGAGGTAGGAGCAGTTGCTGGTATGCAGTCTCCATGTCTGACTCCTGTTTCTGTTCAGAGTTTTACACTCTTCTTTTCCTGGCCTCACGGTCTTATCCTGTGTCTTCACATGATCAGCGTATTACTCGTAGAGCCGGACGCCACGCCCCCGCTCCACCCCCTCCCCCCCCTCCCCTCGCCCCCCTTCCATTCACGGATTTTGTGTTTCATTAAATTGCAACTAAATAACTGTATTTCTTCCTGGTTCACGTCTTCCGCTGTACAAATATTTAAAGACAACTTCAACTATACCCGTAGTATATCAGACCGGAGAATGAATAACGATGCTTCCAGCGTATGTACCACGTGACGGACTATGTACAGGCCTGATCCTGCCTTGTATCCATTGGTTTATGCTACACAGCCCTGTATGGTTATTGCGTATTACGCTTTTAACATATGACATGAACACACACTTTTTTCGATTTATTTTACTGTACATGACAACGGCAGTCTACTTTCTGCCGATATCTTTAATCGTGGCACCCAAAACCCACCTACCAACACTAAGCGCGTCACTCTGAAGATACCTTGTATTAAGAAAAACGTGCGTTATGAGTAAATAAAGTAATAAAATCAATACGGCACCCAAGACTGTGTTTCTCACAACATTACGAGACGTTCCATCTACGGTCCATCAGCGTACGAAGTGACATTTGCTGCAGAAGGGCAGGCGCCGGCGCATATAAGTTAGACGCTCTGTAGCGCCGTTGGAAGGCCTTTCCGAAACCGAATTCCTGACAGCGGTTTCTTCCTCAAAACAGTTTCTACAACCCCTCGACCTCTGTTGCAACATTTCTGGTTTGCCCTGTATAACAATAATGGCTTGAATTCATTCCAGATTGCTATAGGAGCCAGAGACGGAATTTTGTAAAGTAAGAAAACCAGAATACTTTCTTACAGTAAGGAACAGAGAGAAAGAGTTGTATAATGTGAGACGGAACAAGGTGTTCTTGTGTCTATGGACAGGTAACGGTTCTGATACATCCGTTTCATTCCTACCCCAATGAAAAACTAGTGCAGATTAATGAAGAAGGGCAATGTAGGACAAATGTTTTTGTAAGCACTGTGTAAAAATACTGTCGTTGACCAACAGGTGACGAGTCGATACCAAGATGCACGCATCAGGAAAAGAAGTATCTGAATGTCAGATGCAAGAGATCTGGCAGCGTAGAACAATAGCAGGACGGAGACTGGAACTCGCTGTTGTTGAAAAAAAAGAGGATAATAACTGTTGTGTCAATCAGTGTTACTCCTGTATTGATTTTCGGCTGGCGTTGGCGTTTATTTGTGCCATGACAGAGTAATTAGTTTTAATACTGAATTTCTTACTTTTAAATTCAGTCAGTAATCAAATATTGCGAGGTGCATTAAATGTATTATTATTTGCTGTGTATACACAGAATTTATTTGCTCAAGTAATTCGTCATTTCCTGTTTACATACTGAGATGATATATGTGACTACGTGATGTGTATTTTCAGTTGAATGCAGTGCAGTTTTCTTCGTATTTACTACACCAAAGAGCCAAAGAAACTGTAACACCTGCCTAATATCGTGTAGGAAACCCCGCGAGCACGCAGAAGTGCCGTAACACGACGTGGCACGGACCTGACTAATGTCTGAAGTAGGCCGGCCGAAGTGGCCGCGCGGTTCTGGCGCTGCAGTCTGGAGCCGCGAGACCGCTACGGTCGCAGGTTCGAATCCTGCCTCGGGCATGGATGTGTGTGATGTCCTTAGGTTAGTTAGGTTTAACTAGTTCTAAGTTCTAGGGGACTAATGACCTCAGCAGTTGAGTCCCATAGTGCTCAGAGCCATTTGAACCATTTGTCTGAAGTAGTGCTTGAAGGAACTGACACAATGAATCCTGGTGAGCTGTCCATAAATAAAGGTGGAGATATCTTCTGAACAGAACGTTGCAAGGCGTTCCAGATATGCTCAATAATGTTCATGTGTGGGGAGTTTGATGGCCAGCGGAAGTGTTTAAACTCAGAAGAGTGTTCCTGGAGCCACTCTGTTGCAATTCTGGAAGCGTGAGGTGTCGTGTTGTCCTGCTGGAATTGCCCAAGTCCCTCTGTATGCACAAATGACGTGAACAGATGCAGGTGACTAGACAGAATACCTATGTACGTGTCACCTGTCAGAATCGTATCTAGGGTCCCACATCACTCCAAATGCACCCGCCCCACACCGTTATAGAGCCTCCACCAGCTTGAACAGTCCCCTGCTGACATGCAGGGTCCACGGATTCATGAGGTTGTCTCCAAACCATCCGCTCAACACAATTTGGAACAAGACTCGTCCGGCCAGCCAACATGTTTCCAGTCATCAAAGTCCATTGTCAGTGTTAACTGCCCAAGGCGAGGCATAAAGCCTTGTCTCGTGCAGTCATCAAGGATATACGACTGGGCCTTCGGCTCCGCAAGCCTGTATCGATGATGTTTCGTTGAATGGTTCACACACTGACACTTGCTGATGGCCCAGCATTGAAATCTGCAACAATTTGCGGAAGAGTTGCACTTCTGTCACGATGAACGATTTTCTTCAGTCGTCGTTGTTTCCTTTCTTGTAGGATCTTTTTACGGCCGCCGCGATGTCAGAGATTTGATGTTTTACCGAATTCCTGGTATTCGCGGTACACTCGTGAAATGATTGTACGGGAAAATCCCCACTTACCGCCACCTCGCTGGGCCCCGTCACTCATGTACCGACTATAACACCACGTTCAAACTCACTCACATGTTGATAACCTGCCGTTGTAGCAGTAGTGTCTGATGTAACACCTGCGCCAGACACTTGTTGTATTACACAGGCGTTGCCGACAGCAGCGCCGTATTCTGCTGTTTACATATCTCTGTATTAGAATACGCATGCCCATACCAGTTTCTTTGGCGCTTGGTGTAAGTGCTACGTGAAATTGGGAGAACTGTGTAGATGAGTGTCGGCGTCCATTTTGGAATGGTCACAAGTCCAGAGCGGAGGAACTTGATGGCCTTGAGTGAGCTGAACTATTCAGATGCTGTCAGATACGTACTTAATTTAGCGCCAGTCATGAATACTGTGCTGGAACGTTGACTTTATCGTGGGATTTTCATGTTAGATCCCTATTTGTATTGGTTCACCCGAACAAAGGAACTTGGAAAATATGTTTTACGAAACATTCGCGAGCTGATGGTTGAGATTCTTTCAATTAAACTGACTCATTCAGTACAATAGTAGAACCATCACTTTGTTGCCAGGATCTTACTGCCGTTACAGAATTATTTTTTACTACTAGTTTAACGAAGTGTCTCGATATAGCTGTCATGAAATTGAAGAATTATACGCTTGTTATCAGCTGTACAGATATATTCTTTATTTTCTGCTAGTTTCGGTCGTACCGATCATCTTCATAGGAAGGACAAAACTGTACATTAGGTGCACATGCAGGTCAGTTTTCCGTTGGTCAGATTGAAAACCATCAGCGTCATAATTTTTTTACAGAATTGCATGTAACAGGTCATGACTTCAATACAAACTTAAAACTGGCTTCAATATGTTTAACAGAAAATTCGTTAAGGTAGTAACACAAGGACTGACCTCTGTTGATATGTGTGGATGTATTCGTATCGTGTTCTATGATTTGCAGTGCTGCCCATGTACACATACGTACACATGTATATAGATTTATTAATCAGTATTTTAGGTCACTTACAGTGTCCCTCTACCTGTATAGATTTATTGATTAGGATTTTAGGTTACTTGCAATGTCGCTCTACCTGTTTTATGATTTGTAGTGATGTTACATGTGTAGTGATCTTATTGAAACAAACGCATTTCGTTATTATTGGAAACCATATTTATATTTTATTGTGCCAAACAGCAGGCTTGTCGAAATATCAAACCAAATAAATCGTGGCTCTGTAATGCAATCAAATCAGTAACGTAGTAAAAAACGTATGATACCAGTAGTTGTCGGTAACTACAATTTGATATAAATAACTTCATGTATACACAGATCAATAAAATATCACTTAATTCATATTTCAATATTCATATTATGCATATTTGAATTAATTTTGAAGCACTTCATTTACATTTCTGTAATTTCGTTTTTATTAATTATTGCAAACATTAAACAGTGACCGTTATCGATAAAGTTGTAAAGTCTTTGGTTTTATATTGTATCTCTGTTCTTCTCCGTTGTGCACACTCTTGGCGAGAGAGTCGTTATTAATGGACAGTCTTGGCGGGAATGTGATGTGAAATGGACGGTGGTAGTGGACCAGGGATTCAAAATGGAGGAAATGTGACTTTGTAACACCGCTAAAAGCTGAAGTATATTTTTTATAATATTTCGAGTATAATAATGGCTATGATGAATGATACACCTTACTAGCAGGCTACTAATAGGCTCACTGCAGTACCACAAAAAGATTAGATCCGGATGTCAAACAAAAATATGTTGACCCCATTGCTTACACCCAAAAATGGTCTACAAAATCATCCAATGGAATGCAAAATCTCACACACCATTAGGTGGCTTGCAGAGCTAAAGTAGACGTCTGTGCCATCACTGAAACATAGTTAAAACCGAGCGGCCTGTTCGTCCTCCCGGACTAATCTGTCGTTAGAGAAGACAGAGACGATGGTTACAACGGTGTAGCGTTGTCGGTAAAAGAAGATATCCAGTTTTCCGTTGTCATTGCTGGTACTCGGTACGATCCACTGCAAATAGTGGGTATCCGCCTGCGGATCAAGGACCTCCACCTGAATTTGGTTTGAGCAAACAAACTACCTAACTATGGGCTTTCCAAACAACAGTTAACAATAATAACTGATTGCAGGATGTGAGGTCTGCCAGTTATGCAAAACATCTTTTTTTCTCAGTACCCAAACATGGTTCGGCACCAATGTGCCATCATCAGTTGGTTTACGTTTTTATTTATTCTTTACATTTGGTGTGCATGAATTCTCCGGATCACTTGTGTTAATTACTACAGGTAGGTTGTCATGTTTTCGTGAGGCAAGTACTTTCATTCACCGCATCATGGTGAGGTGTTGTGATGCACACGTAACTGTAACAAGTATTTTCCACAAATAACGTAGAAAAACACTTTTCACTTCACCAAAACACAGTGTGATTGTGGTTTGTTGTGTGTCCCAGCCCAGTCAGTGACTGGAACCCACTGATGATGGCACAGTGGTACCGAAACATGTTTGGGAACTGAGAAAAAACGGTGTTTTGCATAACTGGCGGACCTCACATCCAACAATTTTAACTGCAAACACGGCCAACACAAGGAGCTATAAATTAAAATGATGAATAATAACTGACTCACGTGGATTGCCCCTACTGCTTCTACTTGACTTCAACAGCCACCGTATACTGAGGGGCTGCAGAATTGACAACCCAGTGACAAAAATACTAGTGGATGTACTAGATTTGGTAAACCCTATAGTATGAAATGATGGCTCTCCAACACGAATAGCCCACCCCCCGCACTGGTTATCAGAGCAACAGGGGAAGTACATACCGGATACTTTAGGTTTGGATCACTTGCCAATTCAAATTACAATGTGCAGTCAACCTAAGGTAGCAGTCCAACACGCAATCGCCGGCCGCTGTGGCCGAGCGGTTCTAGGTGCTTCAGTCCGGAACTGCGCTGTTGCTACAGTCGCAGGTTAGAATTCTGCCTCGGGCATGGCTGTGTGTGCTGTTTTTAGGTTAGTTAGGCTTAAGTAGTTCTATGTCTAGGGGACTGATGACCTCAGATGTTAAGTCCCATAGTGCTTATAGTCATTTGAACCATCAAACACGCGATCAGCCGGAAACTGAATAAAAATAAAACCAACTCGAACATATAGGAAACGTTATTGGGAGAAAAACTGAAATTTATCATCGAAACTGGTGAACTGAAAGAATCTATTGGGTCTTGGTATCGTTTATCAATAAAAAATTGGGTGTCTCAATAACTCAGAGAGGACGTAAGAGGACTACTCTCAAATGATAAGAGATTTATTGCTCTTATGATGTCACAAGCTACAGACAAAAACATTTTCAAGTACAAAAAGAGAAAATCGTGCAAAATTTCTGCACTGCAGTTTGAAAATAAACATAATTAATAAGGAAATGGAATGTAATAAAGAATATCAAAAATGTTCTGGTAATGGACACGCACACACCTCCACCATCCGATGAACATTTAGAATTGTTCTTGTGTGTGACAGCCTCCACCTGACGCAATGGACAAGGAAGACGGGGCGGATTATGAAGGAGACAACAATGTAATTACACAACTCTTTTAGCTGGAAGAACTACAGATTGCGCTCTCGCAACGGGAAGGTACAGCACACGGCCCGGATTATACTGACTACCCAATGTTTCGACGCATCCCATACAAAGGGAAACTGATGCTGCTCAAAATATACAATAGCGTGTGAATTTAAAAGATTCAAATCGACTCAATGAAAACACGTTGTATTGTCCCCCTCCAGAAGTTGAGAAAAAGATTTGATAAACTCGAGTCGTGTCGGCCTATCACCTTACTACTGCGTTTGGCGCGTACTCTGTGAATCTAATAGAGGTTCATTATTAAGCGGCAATTAGAATCGTGGTTTGAAAATAAGAAAATGTTATCAAAGAAACAATTTGTGCTTCGAAAAGGAAAAGGAACAACTGAAATCGTTCTACAGTTGGTTACTGTCATACAGCTAAATTTCTCACCATATAATCATATGATTGTTGCGTTCATAGACGTGAGTAATACAGAGGTTGTGACAACATCGTCTAGTCAGTCTTAGGGAAAAAAAATTGGAGAAACTTCAGATTGCAAAACCACTTGTTTGTAACATTATAAGCTCCCTGAGCAAAAGGAAGACAATCATTTTGTGACATGGAATACTGGGACCGAGAAAAAGTGGTAGAGGACTCCCACAGGGATCAATCTTGGCTCCCTTATTACTCACTCTCTGTACTACAGACCTTCATGACCACTTTGCCAGTCACATCCAAATATAAAATATGCAGACGACGTATGAATGTATTCCGAAGACAGTACTCTTCACTCCTGTCGACTGAAGATGCACACCGCTCGCTTATGTCTGAGTCGTGCACAGAAAGCGACCTCTGTAGCAAGTCTACTCTAATGATCTTTACTCGCCACTGAATTCCACCTCCCCAAACAGTGCTACTGGGATAACATAATTTTCCAGTTGCGAAAACAACACAGTATCTTGGGATGACTATCAGTGATAAACTAAGATATATATCATTACTAGATGTGAAAAAGCATGCAATGTCATCAGAGTTATGGTGGGACTCCATTCGGCAGACAGTGATGGTTTTACACTGGTCTCTGTTAAGGACACATATTGACTATGGACACATGTGCTACGGATAAGTGTCAGGCAGCACCCTTCAAAGACTCGACAACGTGCAGTACAATGCCTAGCGTATAGTTACTGAGGCGATCATGTCAAACCTAACCAACACATTGCTGACTGCAGCGAATGAACGACGCTCAAGCTTCGACGCATGAAATTCTCCCTGAGGCTGTGTTTCGACAAATAACGGCTCCTTTAAAAAAAAATCCTGGAATTAACGTCCTTCGGTGTGCGCGGTAGATATTGGTTAAATAACGAACTTCCACCCGTCGCTGCTGAGTACATATGGATGCAGGCATTAAGGCACAAGGTGCGGAAAAGTCCTTTTCTATCGCACTACAAGACGTGACACGAAACGTCGACTCTGCAGATCGGTGCTAACACCGGTATAAAGTTTCATAACCAGGACTCAATCAACGCAAGACAGTGGAATTCATATCTCACTGTCAAATTGCGTGCGTGGTATATACACATCAACGAAGTCTAGTGACGGCGCAGGCAATGCCCATAGGGTACCCCGAACTGAACGACAAGGCCTAAAAAAATTGGTTCCACACTATACTATTATGACCACCGAGGTGATTGCTATTTTGGAAGCTCAAAAAATGGCTCTGAGTACTATGGGACTTAACTACTGTGGTCATCAGTCCCCTAGAACTTAGAACTACTTAAACCTAACTAACCTAAGGACATCACACACATCCATGCCCGAGGCAGGATTCGAACCTGCGACCGTAGCGGGCACGCGGTTCCAGACTGTAGCGCCTATAACCGCACGGCCACTCCGGCCGGCTATTTTGGAAGCCTTGCTACTCATACAGACAACCAAAACAGGCTCTGATAGTACGTCAGACCTATAATTGATTAGAAGCCATCTTAATAGTTGTGCTAACCCCACAGTGGCACGAATTTCAGGTGCAGAAGAGCTATCGCAACGTCGTGTTAGTATTGATGAAAGGGCACTCCGGAATACTTGGAAACGAGCAAGTAGATATCATAGCACAACTAAGATCTCTGCATGGACCTATTAAATATGATACACTCCTTCTCGCCAATATGATACCTACGCCCAGAAAGCGGTTGTCATCGGACTGGCACGAGTAATGATCAATGACATCTGAACTGAATGACAGCCATTACAAACTAATTTATCTCACTATTTCAAGAGTACCATGGCATTATAAGACACAAACATTGAAGAGTTTCACGACGGTTGAAGCATGGTTGAAATTTAATCATTACAAGTTCAAAAAACACCTAAGTGGGGTCATCCTAAGCGCCGTCCCTCTCTATCTTTGCGGAGAGGATGAACATCCAATCCACACGTTCCTACAGTGTCCTCGGAATACGTAACACATAAACATACAGATAATCTTCGGGTTCTTGGTTATCAGTTCTGAACCAGTCTCGAAACCTTGTTGGTATCCAACGATATAGGAGCGTGTAATATACAAATTCTTCGAAAGTGCCAACATACCGATGTCGCTCCCTGTGCTGCTAATCTAATGCTCTAGGTAACTATACTACCAGTAGAAGACCATTACGCAATTAACTGTTCGGCCCCTGTGTCCGAGCAGTTCTAAACGCTTCAGTTCGGAGCCGCACTGCTGTTACGGTGGCAGGTTCGAATCCTGCCTAGGGCATAGATGTGTGTGATGTCCTTAGGTTAGATAGGTTTAAGTAGTTCTAAGTTCTAGGTGGCTGATGAGCTCAGATGTTAAGTCCCATAGTGCTTAGAGTGATTTGAACCATTTTTGAGCAATTAACTGACTATATTCCCTCGCGCTACTCAACGGGATGTGGAACGTCCAGCCAAAGTATGTATGTCACTAACTACCTCATCAAACTATGTGTCTGAATACTTGTGTAACTATACATAGGGCTGTAAAACCCAAATCCGGTTATTTTACACTGTTCTCCTAACCTGTCTAGATGGTACTCATAGTCCTGCACAAATATTCAATCACCCGCAACTTTTGAAATTATTGTTAACTTAGATACTTAATCATGAACATGGATTGAACTAGGGATGTCTCAAATGTGTACCAACGGCCTTTTATCATTTTCATCGTATTAAGAATAGAATTTTTATAATATACTGCCCCTGTGTGTCCTTTGTTATATTTTCGTCTTGTTTACTCGTTTCTGTATACTGCGGATGTAAAATGTGTTTTGTGTCGAAATCTGCCTTTTGTTAAGTCTACGTAACTTCGTACCAGGGCACGACTTAAATTAATGAATACTCTACATTGTCAAAACAAACTGTAGCATAATATTTCGAGTATTGAGATGACTATATGGCAGGTAGCGAAAGCCAATAAATTAAAAAAAAAAGTTGTTAATATTTCAGTAGTAGTAAATATAGCAGCTTTAATATTCAGAAACTTTATTTCATTGAATAATGGGGGAAGCCACCTGAGTAACACAATCCTCCCACCGGTTACTATTTCTTCGTGTCAGATACAGGATCCTAGACCAGCGTCATATCCCACAGAAGACAACGAGGCCAAACAGCGAAATAACACGTATTATTCTATAATTTCAGATGTGGATGAGGGATTTGGTGCTACTCATTTAAAATACAGTAAGTGATGACCTGTTTCGAAGAAAGACCATTGAACGTCAAGCACTGAAGACCGATCCCGAGATGTTTCTGAAGAGTTTTGCAAAATATTCTGAAATTGTATTTCGTGCGATTGGTGGCCGTAGCTACCCGAGGCAGCGATTAAATTCCCCTTTGGCTCGGAATCGGGTGGTGAGGGAGGGGGGGGGGGGTCCTCTTTCAACGAAACTCGCAAAGCGAAAGAGGAACAAGCCTCAGAGTTCGATGCCATCCGTTCCAGCCACAGGCGACTCAAAGGCGGCTTCGCTTTCAAAGCGCCTCTCTTACCAGCTGGGGAATTTTTTTCGGGTAAATCACAGACACACAGTGCTTTTAATTCTGTACTGCTTGTACATCGCTTATAGCCCTCGCATTTCGGTTAGATGCGATTACCAGCAGATACAATTCATTTTCTTGACCAGCAATAAAATTTGAAAATGTTTCGGTATTTGTGAATGTGAATGGACTGAAGCGTGAAAGTCAGCAACTGCAGTTATTAGTCTACGTCCTACTTAAAATTTTAATTTAACTCTTCTTTCTGAATAAAACGTGCGCGTAGCGTGTCGGCCTGATAAATAAAACTGTGAGTGGCTTCTAGCCTACTTCAATCCCGTTTGCTTGGCGTCACTTGGGCGAATTGCGCCTCAGTTTCGCTGCATCTACATTCAAGCTGCTTCAACACCCTGTATGTAACCAATTCCGTACCTACAAAGGAAAGATAAATCCCATGTCCTCGTTGAGAATAGAATTGGAGATTGTAATATCTCTTTATATTCGATGAATTATTCTGATACACTTCTACCCTTGAATGACGTTTACTAATTTTCTATCTTCATACTCGCAGAATCCATGCGCAAAGTAATTTCATACAATAGCTATGCCATGAGCGCATAATTATTCTTTGTAGTACTCTCTCTGGTGGTTGTTAGAAAAAAAGCTTCCGAGATTGTCTTCGTGCCGATCAGCCTGAGCATTGTTTGAAGAATTGTAATCTGAATATTGAGATTTATGACATAAGATAACTGATACGAAATTGTACCATTAAAAGGGATATATATATATATATATATATATATATATATATATATATATATATATATATATATATTGTTGTTGTTGTTGTGGTCTTCAGTCCTGAGACTGGTTTGATGCAGCTCTCCATGCTACTCTATCCTGTGCAAGCTTTTTCATCTCCCAGTACCTACTGCAACCTACATCCTTCTGAATCTGCTTAGTGTATTCATCTCTTGGTCTCCCTCTACGATTTTTACCCTCCACGCTGCCCTCCAATACTAAATTTGTGATCCCTTGATGCCTCAGAACATGTCCTACCAACCGATCCCTTCTTCTGGTCAAGTTGTGCCACAAACTTCTCTTCTCCCCAATCCTATTCAATACTTCCTCATAAGTTATGTGATCTACCCATCTAATCTTCAGCATTCTTCAGTAGCACCACATTTCGAAACCTTCTGTTCTCTTCTTGTCCAAACTATTTATTGTCCATGTTTCACTTCCATACATGGCTACACTCCATACGATTACTTTCAGAAATGACTTCCTGACACTTAAATCAATACTGGATGTTAACAAATTTCTCTTCTTCAGAAACGCTTTCCTTGCCATTGCCAGCCTACATTTTATATCCTCTCTACTTCGACCATCATCAGTTATTTTGCTCCCCAAATAGCAAAACTCCTTTACTACTTTAAGTGCCTCATTTCCTAATCTAATTCTCTCAGCATCACCCGACTTAATTAGACTACATTCCATTATCCTTGTTTTGCTTTTGTTGATGTTCATCTTATATCCTCCTTTCAAGACACTGTCCATTCCATTCAACTGCTCTTCCAAGTCCTTTGCTGTCTCTGACAGAATTACAATGTCATCGGCGAACCTCAAAGTTCTTATTTCTTCTCCATGAGTTTTAATACCTACCCCGAATTTTTCTTTTGTTTCCTTTACTGCTTGCTGAATATACAGATTGAACAACATCGGGGACTCTACAACCCTGTCCTACTCCCTTCCCAACCACTGCTTCCCTTTCATGTCCCTCGACTCTTATAACTGCCATCTGGTTTCTGTACTAATTGTAAATAGCCTTTCGCTCACTGTATTTTACCCCTACCACCTTCAGAATTTGAAAGAGAGTATTCCAGTCAACATTGTCAAAAGCTTTCTCTAAGTCTACAAATGCTAGAAACGTAGGTTTGCCTTTCCTTAATCTTTCTTCTAAGATAAGTCGTAAGGTCAGTATTGCCTCACGTGTTCCAGTGTTTCTACGGAATCCAAACTGATCTTCCCCGAGGTTGGCTTCTACTAGTTTTTCCATTCGTCTGTAAAGAATTCGTGTTAGTATTTTGCAGCTGTGACTTATTAAGCTAATAGTTCGGTAATTTTCACATCTGTCAACACCTGCTTTCTTTGGGATTGGAATTATTATATTCTTCTTGAAGTCTGAGGGTATTTCGCCTGTTTCATACATCTTGCTCACCAGATGGTAGAGTTTTGTCAGGACTGGCTCTCCCACGGCCGTCAGTAGTTCCAATGGAATATTGTCTACTCCGGGGGCCTTGTTACGACTCAGGTCTTTCAGTGCTTTGTCGAACTCTTCACGCAGTATCGTATCTCCCATTTCATCTTCATCTACATCCTCTTCCATTTCCATTGTCCTCAAGTACATCCCCCTTGTATAGACCCTCTATATACTCCTTCCACCTTTCTGCTTTCCCTTCTTTGCTTAGAACTGGGTTTCCATCTGAGCTCTTGATACTCATGCAAGTCGTTCTCTTATCTCCAAAGGTCTCTTTAATTTTCCTGTAGGCGGTATCTATCTTACCCCTAGTGAGATAGGCCTCTACATCCTTACATTTGTCCTCTAGCCATCCTTGCTTAGCCATTTTGCACTTCCTGTCGATCTCATTTTTGAGACGTTTGTATTCCTTTTTGCCTGTTTCACTTACTGCATTTTTATATTTTCTCCGTTCATCAATTAAATTCAATATTTCTTCTGTTACCCAAGGATTTCTACTAGCCCTCGTCTTTTTACCTACTTGATCCTCTGCTGCCTTCACTATTTCATCCCTAAAAGCTACCCATTCTTCCTCTACTGTATTTATTTCCCCCATTCCTGTCAATTGCCCCCTTATGCTCTCCCTGAATCTCTGTACAACCTCTGGTTCTTTTAGTTTATCCAGGTCCCATCTCCTTAAATTCCCACCTTTTTGCAGTTTCTTCAGTTTTAATCTACAGGTCATAACCAATAGATTGTGGTCAGAGTCCACATCTGCCCCTGGAAACGTCTTACAATTTAAAACCTGGTTCCTAAATCTCTGTCTTACCATTATATAATCTATCTGATACCTTTTAGTATCTCCAGGGTTCTTCCATGTATACAACCTTCTTTCATGATTCTTAAACCAAGTGTTAGTTATGATTATGTTGTGCTCTGTGCAAAATTCTACCAGGCGGCTTCCTCTTTCATTTCTGTCCCCCAATCCATATTCACCTACTATGTTTCCTTCTCTCCCTTTTCCTACACTCGAATTCCAGTCACCCATGACTATTAAATTTTCGTCTCCCTTCACAATCTGAATAATTTCTTTTATTTCATCATACATTTCTTCAATTTCTTCGTCATCTGCAGAGCTAGTTGGCATATTGACTTGTACTACTGTAGTAGGTGTGGGCTTCGTATCTATCTTGGCCACAATAATGCGTTCACTATGCTGTTTGTAGTAGCTTACCCGCATTCCTATTTTCCTATTCATTATTAAACCTACTCCTGCATTTTACCTCCGGAATATTTTACCCAAGAGGACGCCATCATCATGTAATCATACAGTAAAGCTGCATGCC
The DNA here is from genome assembly GCF_021461395.2 of Schistocerca americana. Lineage (NCBI taxonomy): Eukaryota > Metazoa > Arthropoda > Insecta > Orthoptera > Acrididae > Schistocerca > Schistocerca americana. Next base: position 867,551,720 of record NC_060119.1, on the reverse strand, counting down.
CTCGGGAAAAATTACGGCTGTAGTTTCCCCTTGCTTTCAGCCGTTCGCAGTACCAGCACAGCAAGGCCATTTTGGTTATTGTTACAAGGCCAGATCAGTCAATCATCCAGACTGTTGCCCTTGCAACTACTGAAAAGGCTGCTGCCCCTCTTCAGGAACCACACGTTTGTCTGGCCTCTCAACAGATACCCCTCCGTTGTGGTTGCACCTACGGTACGGTTATCTGTATCGCTGAGGCACGCAAGCCTCCCCACCAACGGCAAGGTCCATGGTTCATGTTGCTCCTTCATACAAAAGGTGAGTAACAATTTACATTATTTGACATTTGAGAATTAATGATATTCATCGATATATTGCGTAGTTGTTAATCAGAAGGGAACTTCCCAAAGACTGGATACGAACCTGCATTTAATAATCCAAGAGTTCCATTACTTCTTCGGAAGGTTAACCTTCATCAAAGCCAAATATCCGCTTGATCTGAGGTTTCCCGACTGATTATACAACGTCCCCAAAAATACGAGGCATTTTATTTGTACAGATTAGCGGACTGCTGCAAAGCACGAGCGTGCAGAGAAGAAGAATCATCGCCTGATTTCATTCTAACAAGTAAAATTTCTGAATAATTTTGAGTGACTGAGTTATGACTGTGTTTCCTATTATGAGTGATTGATTGCTCGAACGAATTGAGAACTACATAACTACATAATCACATAGATAGGAGGAAAAATTACAGGACCTCCATGTTAATGGCCAGTAACGCCAACCGTCAAACAATCTTTTTTCAAGTAACTCTTTATTCTCCCCATGGTTTTCATACAGTGTATAAAACAAGTAACGTCTTAGTTTGAACGATAATTACATGAACTACTTATGATGTTACACAAAGCATCTTGTGTACTTATTGCTGTCCATCCCATATATTCCACATTCCAACATCTCTTGGGGTAGGAAACTCCAACAAGCCAGATGTTCCTTTAGGCACGATTCCAAAAATTATTTTCTGCCGAAATTGCAGGTACGCGTGACAATAAGAAGACGACTTGTTAATGTGGTGATGATTATGGATCATTAACCTTCAGCGATTTACAATAGTATAACGCAAACTTGTAATCACTTCAGGAACGGGAACAGCATCATAACATTCAGGCCCATTCTCTGGAATTTCTTCGACAGTAGAACAAACACACATAAGAACTAGAGATCTTTGTTTGATTCTTAATGAGGTTGCGCTGTCGATATAACTTCACTGCTTCGATTTACAGCAGTTATCTTCGTAACGAATTTTGCTATAGGCCTATATTCAAACAAAACCTTTGCACAAATGCCTACTATCAGCTATTGAATCGAGATGAACTCTCATTGGGGCGATAGGAAAAAATAAAGCTCACCACCTTCTCCAAAAAAAAGAACAAAAAAACCAAAGAAACTGAGTGAGTATTCAACGGAGAACTTAAGGGTCTCATGTGACATCCGCCCACACCAAATGATGAGACGATGTGCATGCTTGTAAGCCGGGAGATCACCGGATCGAATGGTGCTAAGACCGTGGAATTTTAAGTCTCGAATTTTAACGTAGCCTTCACATCTCAATAGCAACTGGATTTGTGATTTCCTATCAGAGAGGTCACAGTTCGTAGTAATTGACGGAAATTCATAGAGTAAAACAGAAGTGATTTCTGGCGTTCCCCAAGGTAGTGTTATAGGCCCTTTGCTCTTCTTTATGTATATAATCGATTTGGGAGACAATCTCAGCAGCCGTCTTAGGTTGTTTGCAGATGGCGCTATCGTTTATCAGAAGGTCAAAACAAATTGCAAAACGATTTAGAAAAAATATCTGAATGGTGCGAAAATTGACAGTTGACCCTAAATAACGAAAAGTGTGAGGTCATCCACATGAGTGCTAAAAGGAATTCGTTAAACTTCGGTTACACGATAAATCAGTCCAATCTAAAAGCCATAAATTCGACTAAATACCTAGGTATTGCAATCACGAACAACTTAAATTGGAAGGAACTCACAGAAAATGTTGTGAGGAAGGCTAACCAAACACTGCGTTTTATTGGCAGGACACTTAGAAATTGTAACAGATCTGCTAAGGAGACTGCCTACACTACGTTTGTCCGTCCTCTTTTAGAATACTGCTGCGCGGTGTGGGATCCTTACCAGATAGGACTGACGGAGTACATCGAAAAAGTTCAAAGAAGTCGAGCACGTTTTGTATTATCGCGAAATATGGGAGAGAGTGTCACTGAAATGATACTGGATTTGGGCTGAACATCATTATAACAAAGGCGTTTTCCGTTGCGACGGAATATTCTCACGAAATTCCAATCACCAACTTTCTCCTCCGAATCCGAAAATATTTTGTTGACACCGACCTACATAGGGAGAAATCATCACCATGATAAAATAAGGGAAATCAGAGCTCCTACGGAAAGATATAGCCGTTATTTCCACGTGCTGTAGGAGATTGGAATGAAAAAGAATTGTGAAGATGGTTCGATGAACCTTCTGCATGCACTTAAATGTGATTTACAGAGTATCCATGTAGATATAGATGTAGACATGAGAAGCCGCCAGGAACAACAGGTGGTCGTCTTTCCAAGGTTGGATAACTGCGGTAGATCAGGCACACACAAGTCGCCAAAGTGGCGTCCAATAGTGAGACTCCTCACCACGTTATTTGTGCCACACGAAATTATTATTTTTATTGAATTGTACGAGTAGACAAATTTTATACGATCATATTCTTCATACGTGTTGTTTGACAGTTCTTTGAGTTCATGTAGATGCCCAAACAGTCTTCGATCGCACATTTATCCTTTGTTTTGTGACCGGCTTCTATGTATCTGATCATCATCAGATACTTAAAATCTAGTGAACAAAACATGAAATACGATCAAAAATGACAGTGCCCATCTTGCCTTGTTGTTTTTCACGCTTTGTTCGCTAGTTTAGGAAGATACACATTTCTGATGATGATCAGATAAATCACAATGGTCATAAAAAACGTAAAAATCTTGGCATCGACGATTGTTTTGTATTTTACAAATTGTAAACATTGAATTGCTGTGTACTTCAAAGTGAATATGTCCCATTAGTGAATATGGCCCATTTGATGTTTGGATTACCTGATTTCATTATTAACAGATAATGAACAGCGTGTACACTGGTGAACGTGAAGTATACAAATACTTTTGAGTAAACACACAAAGCGCAGCTTTACGCGTCGGAACAGCATCGCGCGGCGACACAATCGTCGTTGTCTAGAAATCCCAGAGAATGAAGGTCGACTGGCCACATAGTAATGCAGGCTACTACACTAGCAGCAGGAGAGGCGTAAAGTACAGCAACAGAAAGAGTGCTCATTTCAACTGGAAACACTGAAACATCTCGAAAACTGCACATCCGATCAAAAAATATTATAATTCCAATTTGTATGTCTCGAAGGGGAACATCCAATGATACCACAGTTGAACCCCCACACTACCCTGAGCGTGGGTGGCGGTAGCAACTTTGACATCTGCAACTGGAACCCCCGTTTTCTGTTGCAGGTTACGATTCTACGGCAAAATCCACATACGTTTTGTCTGAAGCGTTTTCTTCGTTTCGCCACAAATGGCGCCGTAATCAGAAGAATAGAAATGGGTACACAACCGCAATTAACTACGTGCTGCTCAATGGCCCTGAATATTCCATCGCATATAGGAGTGTACCTCCATGCTGCGAGGGTTTGACAGGCCAGTAATTCATATCTTCTAATAGAAAACCCCATTCGCGGCGTTGTATTCCTCCGCCATCTTGCGCAGTGTTTATTGCCTACACATGTACCTATCATCTGGAGACCAGATGTGGAAGTGGACGATGAATGTTGCATCCACGAAAGAAGAAATTGAAATTATCCTATTTACGGAGAATGTATGAGAAACGTTGAGGCTACTGTTGCCTTGTATGCCGAGCGTTTTCCAGAGGAAGGTCGCTTTCGTTCGTTCTTTTACAGGGTTCTGAATGCCTCTATGTCTCATAATAGCGTACATATCGACAAAAGGAAACGAAACAAACGTGTTACAGGAGAAGCTAATGAAATAGCTGTACCAGGGGCGGTGCACCACAGCCCACGTATAAGAGCCCGATGATAACACCACGATTCCGGTATGTCTGTAGGTAGTATTTTCACAATACTGCCTCGACTTAAGTATCATCCATACCATAAGTCACTGCATCAAGAATTTCAATGCTCCGATTTCCATAACCGGGTAGTGTTTTGTGAATGGGCACGTCTTCACATGCAGACGACCGCCGCGTTCTTTGCTGAGGCACAATTTTCCGATGAGTCTACATTCACAAACCAAGGCAGAGTTAGCTGACATAACAAGCATTACTGAAGCATAGTTAGTACCCACTGGTTACGCAAACCGACCATCAACGACCTTGGTCGGTTAACGTACGGCGTGGCATCAGGAGAAAAAACTCGTTGGACCGTATTTTATCGATGACACGTTGAAAGGACGCTTATATGAAACGTTTCTGGAACAGGAACTACCGATGCTACTGCAGGACGTTCGATAACGAATGTGGTTTCAGCACGACGATTGTCCAACGCTTTACTAAACTGAAGCACGGGAGGTACTAGACATTGTTTTCTAGGGTCGGTGGATCGCCAGTGGTGGCCCTGTTAACTGGTTCTAGGTCGCCGGGAAAGAAATTCAGTAGAAGAAGAATGTATAGCTTTGAGGGATGAAGTGGTGAAGGCAGCAGAGGATCAAGTAGGTAAAAAGACGAGGGCTAGTAGAAATCCTTGGGTGACAGAAGAAATACTGAACTTAACTGATGAAAGGAGAAAATATAAAAATGCAGTTAATGAAGCAGGCAAAAAGAAATACAAACGTCTCAAAAATGAGATTGACAGGAAGTGCAAAATGGCTAAGCAGGCATGGCTAGAGGACAAATATAAGGATGTAGAGGCTTACCTCACTAGGGGTAAGATAGATACTGCATACAGGAAAATTAAAGAGACCTTTGGAGAAAAGAGAGCCACTTGTATGAATATCAAGGTCTCAGATGGAAACCCAGTTCTAAGCAAAGAAGGGAAAGCAGAAAGGTGGAAGGAGTATATAGAGGGACTATACAAGGGCGACGTTCTTCAGGACAATATTATGGAAATGGAAGAGGATGTAGATGAAGATGAAATGGGAGATATGACACTGCGTGAAGAATTTGATAGAGCACTGAAAGAAAATGGGATACTTAAAGTAGTAAAGGAGTTTTGCTATTTGGGGAGCAAAGTAACTGATGATGGTCGAAGTAGAGAGGATATTAAATGTAGACTGGCAATAGCAAGGAAAGCGTTTCTAAAGAAGAAAAATTTGTTAACATCGAGTACAGATTTAAATGTCAGGATGTCGTTTCTGAAAGTATTTTTATGGAGTTTAGCCATGTATGGAAGTGAAACATGGACGATAAATAGTTTAGACAAGAAGAGAATAGAAGCCTTTGAAATGTGGTGATACAGAAGAATGCTGAAGATTAGATGGGTAGATCACGTAACTAATGAGGAATTATTGAATAGGGTTGGGGAGAAGAGGAGTTTGTGGCACAACTTGGCAAGAAGAAGGGATCGGTTGGTAGGACATGTTCTGAGGCATCAAGGGATCACAAATTTGGTATTGGGGGGCAGTGTGGAGGGTAAAAATCGTAGGGGGAGACCAAGAGATGAATACACTAAACAGATTCAGAAGGATATAGGCAACAGTACGTATTGGGAGATGAAGAAGCTTGCACAGGATAGAGTAGCATGGAGAGCTGCTTCAAACCAGTCTCAGGACTGAAGACCACAACAACAACAGGTCGCCGGATTTGACGTCGCCGGTTTTCTATCTGTGGGATTATTTAAAAGACAAGATGCAGCAACACGTGCCAACAAGCTATGAAGACATGGTCGACCCCATCAGAAACACCTGCGCTGATATTTCCGCAGATATGCCTCTGTCCTGTGTACAGTCAGTTGAAAATCGGATCATTTAAGCGTACTGAAGTTGGCGGTACTACGTAAAAAACCCACTCTGATCACCGAGCGAGGTGGCGCAGTGGTAGCACACTGGACTCGCGTTCGGGAGGACGACGGTTCAATCCCGCGTCCGGCCAGCCTGATTTAGGTTTTCCGTGATTTCCCTAAATCGGTCCAGGCAAATGCTGGGATGGTTCCTTTGAAAGGGCACGGCCGACGTCCTTCCCCATCCTTCCCTTATCCGATGAGACCGATGCTCTCGCTGTTTGGTCTCTTCCCCCAAACAACCCAACCCAAACCCCCAACCCCACTCTGATCAGAAAAGTAGAACAGCATTCACCTCAGGTCACAGCCACAGTGGCGGATCGAACAGTCCTCTGTTCGATATGTCGAAGGAATACTACCTTGCGAATGGGGTTTCCAATTAGAACGTATGAAATACTGGTGCGTCCTGTCCTCGCAGCGTGGAGGTGGAATCACACGTGCCATTGGATATTCAAGGTCCACTGAGTAGCATGTTGTAAATTACGACTGTGTACCCACTTTTATTCCTCCGACTACAGCGACATCTATGGCGGAATGGAGAAAATGCTTCAGACAAAACGTATCTAGATTTTGCCGTAGAATATAATCTGCAATAAAAAGCATTTGTACCCATTGCAAATTTCAAAGTTGTCCCCTGCCATCTATGCACGGGGTTGGGTTGGGGATCGAGTGTGGTATCAAGGATGTCACCCTCCGAGACAAACATATTGTAATTATAACTTCTTTTTGATTCGATATGTAGTTTTCGAGATACTTCAACGTCTCCAACTAGAAGGAATAATCGCTATTGCAAATTTATCAAAACATCACCATAAATCAAAAACGGAGCCTCAAATATTAAGTGTATCAGTGAAATCAGAGGTAAAAGCAGCGTGGATTAATGTGTCGCAGTTATTCTTTCCATAAAACGATTATTTGACGCAGCGTCGGAGATTTGTAGTTAATCATTTCTAGATAGCACTTTTAATTGTATAAGCACTCTCTACAACACATTTTAATCAGTGAGTTAGCGCACATCCAACGATAACATGATCATGTTCCTAGGTTGAATTCATTAAATAATCATTTATATACTGACACGTAGTCATATGAGTCCATAAGCATTTGAGGTGGTAGAAGAATGTTCCAAAAGACATAGGACAGATCACTATAGCGAGGTTGTTGCAACTGAAGCTGCATTTTGTCATGGTATGAGATGGGAGTACCGTTCCAGTCCAAGAAAATACTACCGTAACATATGGCGTTGAATTTAATTAGATAACGGTTAACATTTTATAAAATCTACTACGACAGCTTAGTGGGCATAAAAATGTAAACCGTTCTTAAAATAATTTGTACCCAATGATTCATGCTACTGTAGCTTAAATCTGTAATCGACTTCACAAACTTGATAAATATATAAACTTTTGTCAATGGCATTAATTACAGCATATCAATTGCACCTAACGACGTTTTATGATTCAGCCATTGCTTATAGTAAGTCGTTCACGTTCAAGGACAAAATACTATATACGTGTGTGGTCGATGCAAAGGTGGAGAGCGAACCAAAGTTTTTGTTTCAGACGACTAACTGTTTCGATGCCCTTTGCACTTAAGCGTGTCAATAAGGGAGGGAGCAGCGCAGCCGATATTAAACACGTTACAGACATTATTTTCCAAAAATTCGGTACAGTAATTATGTTCGTTCCACAGGTGACTGCCACTTAGATTGGTTACACTAGCTACGATATATGTAGCACCTACATTTCTTGGGTCCCAACCATGCATTCAGCTTATCAGCCTGCTCAAAATGCAAGTTTTGTATACCTTTCCATTAAATCCAGCAACTCAGCTCAGCTCATCGAACACGCAGTATAATTTAGGTGTGGAAAAAAAGCATGCTATTTTATAGTTTCGTATCACGTAGATTAAGTGTTACACGGCTTTACATTTCTCCATTGACAGCTGTTACAGGTACAACTAATCGAGGGAATAGTAATTTAATGTTCCGATATGAATAACGTTTTGCACACGTAGTATACAGATTGTACGGTGCATATGATCAGAATCACATGATCACACACTTGCGCAAAGTTGACTTTGACATCAATTTTAATGTTTTGTATAGCATTCTTCACCTTCAGTGCAGTCTTGTAATCTCTTCGGGATGCACAATGCCTCTCTTGTAACGCCTGCCAGTGGAGTTTGTTCAGCATCTCCGTAACGCTCTCTCGCCAGCTAAACGATCCCGTGATGAAACGCACCGCTCTTCGATGGCTCTTCTCTCTCTCTCTTCTATCAGTCCTACCTGATAGGGATTCCAGATAGATGAACAAAACTCAGGAATCGAGAGCGCCTTATAAGCCACTTCTTTCGTGGTTGAGTTACATTTCCTTAAGATTCTTCCGATGAATCTGAGTCTGGTGTCTGCTTCTCCCACTGTCTGTTTTATATGGTTACGCTCTGGATAGTTACGCCTAGATATTTTACGGCAGCTGTTTGTCATCAATAGTGTAGCTGTATAGTTGTGGATTTCTTTTGATATGTAGGTGCAATATGTTGCATTTATTTACGTTCAGGGTCAACTGCCAGAGCCTGCACCATTCATCAGTTCTCTGCAGGTCGTTCTGCAAATTCTTACTATCTTCTGACGTTGCTACTTTGGTACAGACAACTGCATCATCTGCGAATAGACTTAAAGAGCATCCGACGCTTTCTACTAGATCATTTATATATATTGTGAACAGCAACGGCCCTATCACATTTCCCTGTGGTACTCCGGATATTACCTTTACATCTGGCGATTTAGTTCCGTTAAGATCGACGTGTTGAGTGCTGTCTGCAAGTAAGTCTTGAATCCAGTCGCAGGTCTGCTCCGATATTCCGTAAGCTCGTATTTTTTTCATTAAACCGCAGTGCTGGACGGCGTCACATGCCTTACTGGAATCAAGCAGCACGGCATCAACATGAACGCCGTTGTCCACTGCGCTGCCGATCTCACGGAGGAAAAGAGTGAGCTGAGTTTCACAGGCTCTCTGTTTCCGAAATCCATGCCGATTTTTATAGAGGAAATGCTAATTTTCCTAGACGTCATAATTCTTGAGCATAAAATATGTCCCATAATTCTACAACAGATTGACGCCAACGATATAGGGCTGTAATTGTGTGGATCTGTCATACGGGCTTTTTTTAAAAACGGAAGTGACCTGCGCTTTTTTCCAGTCGTTAGGTAGCTTTAGTTGCTCAAGCAATCTATGGTAAATTACTGCAAGAAGGGGAACAAGTTCTTTCGCATAATCTTTATAGAATCTTATAGGTATCTCATCTGGTCCTGAAGCCTTTCCACTAAGTGATCGTAACTGCTTTTCAGTTCCGTGATCGGTTATCTCAGCATCTGCCATTTCGACGTTCGCACGACGATTGAAAGGAGGGACAGTGTTACGATCTTCCACGGTGATGCAGCTTCGGTAGACCGACTTAGGCATTTCGGCCTTCTCTCTGTTACCATCCGTTTCGGTGCCCGTACGGTCGCTGAGAGAATGAATAGATGATTTTGACCCACTTACTGATTAGACATAAGACCAAAATCTCTTATGGTTTTTACTCAGGTCAGTTGACAACACGTTACTTTCAAAATCACTGAAAGCTTCCCGCATTGATCTCCTAACGCTCATATTCGCTTCATTCAGCTTTTGTTTGTCATCTAGGTTTTGACTTCTCTTGAATCTGAGATGAAGTGCTCTTTGTTTACGTAGCGCTTTTTTAACAGGGCTATTAAACCGTAGTGGATCTATCCCAACCCCTGACGCTGACTGCTGAGATATTCTGAAATTTGTAATATGATCACTGATACCTTCCTCTATGTTAACTGATTCGATAAGTTCAGGTCTGTTTCTTGTTAGGAGGTCTAAGACATTACCCTCACGAGTTGGTTCTCTAACTGTCTGCTCAAGGTAATTTTCGGAAAAGACATCCAGAACAATGCCACACAATTCCGTGTCTCCAGCACCAGTTTTGATGGTTTCCAATCTATACCTGGTAAGTTGAAGCCATCCGCTATTTGAAAGGCATGATCAGGAAAACTACTAATGATATTCTGCAAGTTCTGTCTGAGGCGCTTTACAACTACAGATCCTGACCCAGGTGATCTACAAAAGCATCTGATCATAATTTTTGACCGTTATTTTATGCTCAGTTTCAACCAAATATTTCCTACCTGTATCTATCTCCTCCTTTCCAGTCTCTCTATTTCTTCATCTCCTCCTCTTTTTGTCCCTCTCTTCCAGATCCTCTCTCTGACCATACCTGCCTTCCTCCTACTTCTCTCCATATCCTGCTCCCCCTCTCTCCATTCACATCCTCCTCCCACCTCTTCTCTTTCCATCTACTTACTACCACATTACACCTTCCCCTGCCATGTGCAGTCCCCCCCCCCCCCCCCCCTACACTGCATTTTCTCAATCTCCTCCGCCCCGCTCTCCTTATCCATCTCCTCTCCTTTGTCCCTCCCCTCCTTCCCTCTCTCACTGTCCATTTTTGTCCACCCCTGCTGCTCCTCTCTCTTTGTCCATCTCCTCCTACCCCTCTCTTTTTATCTATCCTCTTCTGCCTTTAAAGCAGGTCAATAAGGCAGGTTGACACTATTCCCATCTGACACACCTGCCATACAGGGCACCCTATAATATGGCAGGGGCTGAACAAATACGTTTTTGCCTGAACTGTATATTTGTCCCTGCTGGAGCCAGCATGCTTTTATATATAAAGAGAGGAAGAGAGAGAGAGAGAGAGAGAGAGAGAGAGAGAGAGAGGGAGGGAGAGGGAAGGAGAAAGAGAGCATGAATATGTAGCAGTATTATAGATGAAAAAGGGGAAAAATATGTATATAGATCTATTCTCACATGACAGGACTAGGAGCTGGCCCTGGCGTTATAATGGGAACCATCTACTTGAAATAATTTACAGAGACCACAGAAAACTTAAATCAGAATACAAAGCCAATCTCTTGTAATAATACAAAGAGTTAGATGGAGCTACACTGTTCATTCATTTTTTAACTCCGATCGCTAGAAACACTACTCACCCTATACATACATAATCTCCTAATGTAGTACTACACATAATGTCGGCTGACAGTCGAGACAATGGCGGCAGTGTTTCGTCTGGATTTAGTGAACTACCACAAAACATTTGCTTGCCTCAAAAACTGAGTTACCATCCCTCCATAACGAGTAGTATGTTGAGCTCAGGCGGAAAATATGATGTTACTTTGATATGTTGTTTTCCAGAAAAAAAGTAAAGATGTAACAGAGTAAAATGGTGGTATGAAATGATAGAGGTTATTTATTATTAATTACCTGTGTTAATTTTTCTACAAAATGCTTCTCTGTTTTATATAAGCAATCTTTCAACAAACAGAATGCCTTGCTTAGCAGATAATTTATCTGCGTTTTTAAGTAAGTAAATTTTACCGATTTCTCTAGTCTCTTTAGGTGATTTACTCTACAATTTTTTTCCTTGCTATAAATGCTGTTTTCGGTTTTATGTTTATTCTTTGTTGGTAGACATAAATGCAGTCTAGATTTTGTTCCTTAATCCTGAGCGAAACTTTTGGTGCAGTAGGTATCAATGTTGATTTTCATGCTCATAAATGTTGGTAAATATACTCGTGTGGCATTACAAAAGATCAATCTTTTCGACAAGTCTTTTTAAAGACCAGATTAATATTTTTGCTTGTTCTTCTGGATCTTTTCTGTGATTTGAAAACTATATTCATGTTTTGTGCATTTGTCGTCAGAAAAGAATTCTATAATTGAGAATTGAGCGTAGGTGCGAACAGTGTGTAATTCTGAGGACATAACAAGCTGTTTTCCAGTATCTTTCAACTAATTTTGGTTTTTTTTCTTCTGTTCAGTGTCACTTTATTGCATTTTGACCACTTGTCAATAATAAGACATATTATATAGGGTGAACGAGAGCTCCACCAACAAACTTTCAGAGGCTTTTCAGCCATACCTACCGGATATTCTGGTGTGAGGGACAGACCGTTTCTAGCGGATTGATACAGAGTAATAATGTAATCATGATTTATTTCGCTTTTTAACGCAGTCACCCTTACTTCTGTGGAAATACCTTCAAACCAGTGAAAAAGCCTGTAGTATCCAATAACCGAAACGTACAGCACACAACACAAAGTAATGAAACATAACTCAGACGAAATGGTGTGCTATGCTGTGATACGGTCGCCGCTGCAGTGGGGACAGTTTAGTAGAGCGTCGTTCAGTTAGTCTTCCACTGCGTTCAGTGAACCCAAACATGGGGTACACATCGGCCAGATCTCCGTCAGTAAACATACTCATAGTATTGCTGTGTTATCATTGTTAACGCACAACCAACACTCTCAAATACAGATTAAGTAATTCTGGTCGAAGAATCCCAAATTCCTCCTACCAGTATAATGCAGTATGGTGAAATTCTGGAACATCCAAAGTACGATGTTAACATCTGTTTTGCAGAGGAGATGTGGTGTCAGGCAAATGATAACTCTTCAAAAATTTACTATGATGTTTATGATGATCATATATGTAAAACATTTGTGACACCGAGTGAACTGAGAGCTTCCTCACTGTTGAAATTCGATCGCAACTGGTAAGCATGGCAGAAAATGAACACAGATGGTAACCAAATGTATTTTTTGGTGATCAAAGAGGGTGGAAACAATCTTTCCTGTTGCCATCTGAAGCGTCGATATTAACTGTGGATTTCTACGCCATTCATCAAGCAATACTTTTCATAGTCAACTTACAAGTCGACAAGGTCCTGGTATGTACTGGCTCGATTAGTGCCCTTCAGTCTCTTACGAGGGCAACAGAATGAAAACTTTTAATCCTTTGGCGTACGATATACGGCGAAGTGTCAGTCGAGCAAAGGAGCTAGTCTACGCATTCAACTTCGGTGGATACGGGAACATGTTAGAATTAGAGGTAGCTAACGTGCTGATCGACTGGCGAAAATGGTGTAGTATCTACTTCTCATCGACATGCCTCGATCTACATCTCCATCGATACTATTCATACCACCGTGACCTACATGGCAGAGAGTACGTCCCACTGTACGACTTATTAGGGCTTTTTCCCTTTCCATTCACGTATTGAGCGGGGGAAGAACGATTGTTTGAATGCCTCTGTGCGTGCAAAAATTTATATAATCTTGTCCTCATGATTCCTATGTGAGCGATGCATAGAGACTTGTAGTATATTTCTAGAGTCATCATTTAAGGCCCGTTCTTAAAACTTTGTTACTAGATCTTCTCGGGGTAGTTTACGTCTAACCAGTCTTCCAGTTCAATGCCTTCAGCATCTCTGTGATTCCCACGGATCAAGCAAACATGTGACCATTCCTGCTGCCTTTCTCTGTATACGTTCCAAAACCTGTATTAGTCCTATTTGGTATGGCTTCTACACACTTGCGCAATAATCTAGAATCTGTCGAACGAGTGTTTTTAAGCAATCTCCTTTGCAGACTGATTACACGTCCGCAGTATTCTACCAACAAACTAAAGTCTGCCACCTGTTCTACCTACAATTGAGCGTCTGTGATCATTCCGTTTCATACAATGTGTTCCCCCCCCCCCCCCTCCGTATTTGTATGAGTTAGCCGATTCCAATAGTGACTCATTGATGTTTTCGCTTTGTGACGTCCACAATTTTATATTTTTTTCTGAACATTTAAAGCAAGTTGCCAACCTCTGCACTACTTTGAAAACTTACCAAGATCTGACTGAATATTTGTCCAGCTTCTTTAAGACAGTACTTCATCGTAGATAACTGCATCATGTGCAAAAACTCTTAGGCTACTATTAGTGTTGTTTGCAAGGCCATTGATACACAACATGAACAGCAAGGACCCCAACACATTTTCCTGGGGCACACCCGAAGTTTCTTCTTCATCTGAAGATGACTCTCCATACAAGAAAACACGCTGCGTTTTCCCTACCAAAAAGTTCTCAGTCCAGTCACAAATTTCACTTGACAAGCCATACGACAATGCCTTTAACAATAATCGTAGGTGTGGTACTAAGTCGAATGCTGTTCGGAAATCAACAAATACTGCATCTACCTGACTGCCTTGGTCTAAAGCTTTCAGTACGTCATGTGAGAACGGTGCGAGTTGGGTTTCACATGATCGATGTTTCGGAATACATGCTGGGTGGCGTTCAGGAGGTCATTCTGCTTAAGATACCTCATTATGTTTGCGCTCAGAACACATTCTAAGATTCTACAGCAAATCGATGTCAAGGATTTTGGACGGTAGTTTTGTGGATCATTTATTGTAGACGGGAGTGATCTGTGCACGGGTTTTCGTTCAAGATATCTACAATACATTGTACTTAGAAGAGGTGCTACCTCAGCTGCAAATTCAGCATGGAATATGACTGTGATTCCATTGGGCCCTGGAACTTTGTTCAGTTTTAATGATTTCAGCTGTTTCTCAACACCACTGACACTAATACTTATTTCATTCAACTTTTGAGTGGCACGAACATTAAATTGAGGCAATTCTCCCGGGTTTTCGTTTGTAAAGGAACATTTGAAAACGGATTTAAGCATTTCAGCTTTTGCTTTGCTACCTTCAATTTTCTGTCTCATTCGCTACGGTCTGGACACGAAATTTTGTGCCACTAGCAGCCTTCACGTACGACCAGAATATCCTTGGGTTTGTGAAACATGATTGTACAGTATTCTGGTACGGTAATCATTGAAGGCATCACCCACTGCTCTCCTGACTGCTAAACGAATTTCATTCATCATCACTGTATCTATAGCCCTGCGCTTAGTTATACATACAGTATATTATGCAGCAGTCTCTGTTTCTATTGAAGATTCTTTAGATTGACTGTATACCATGGACGTTCACTCCCATTATGCACTGTTCTCCTGGGTACATACCTATGCAGTGCACCATCAACTATTCTTTTAAACTTGAGTCATAGTTCGTCTACATGCTCCTGCCCTGCGCAGAAAGTTTCAAGTTCCTCATTTAGGTAAGACATTATTGATTTTTTGTCTAGTTTAGTGAACATATATATCTTTCTGCTTGTTTTAATTGTCCTTTCTACTTTGGTAATCATTGTATTGTATTGTATATTTGAACTGGGGACCTAGAAACGATCGACACTCTTCTTCCCGCCGTAGCTTGGTAATCATTGTTGCCACAACCGGATCTTGGTCACTGATACCAGTTTCGATGTCGATGTCTTCAAAGAGATCAAGTCTATTTATTGCCATAAGATTCAACATATTTTCATCATGAATAGGATTACAAAATTGTTACTTCAGGAAATGAGTCTTATGGGTAATAAAGGACCCAATTATCATTTTATACCTAATCCTGACACTGAGTCTTGTTCAAACAATCTCATTTGTAGCTACAGCTCTCGGTGGATTTGAGTTTCTTACTGTGAGAAATACACCATCTCCATTTCCCATTCACTGTCTATTCTATATAGTTTACATTCAAATTTTCTCCAAAAATGTCACTGCTATCAATTTCAGGTTTGAACCAGCTTTCGGTATTTATATTACGTCAGTTTCACTGCTTTTCAGGAGTGCTTCAAACTCTGACGTTCTGTTGAAAATGCTTCGGCAATTAACAGCCAGGATTGTAATACCCTCACCTGCGGGAGGCATTTCTTTGAATCTTATGCTGATACTTCTCAGTTTACCATCGCAATTATTATCTGAATTGGATTGGGAGTCGCCTAATCTAATCAGTCCTTGTGTGCACGCCACACACAGTCAGCTACCTGAGTACCAGCTTCTGGCGTGTAGTCCCATTTAGGGAGACACTACAGTTCTCAATCCCATGTCGCAAGTCCAGAAAGCCGCAGCCTAGGTTGTCTTGGAATCTTCGAAGTCTCGCGTTCGGTCCTTCCATTCGTCTCAGAAGCAAAGGGCCACGATCAGTTCTTAAGACAATGCTGCAAATTGTGAGCTCCGTTGAAACACCATGCACGAGGTTGATCTCAACTTTCCGTGCCAGTCGCTGGAATGATCCAGATATTACTGCGGAGCCCACAAGACAGGCATCGTTTGTTTCAATGTGCGCCACAATCTGCAGATGTTTGCAGTCTGTTCCCTCAATGTCCCTACCGTACAGTGAAGTTTGAATCGCCAGACAAGCGGAAACTGAATGGGCAAAGTTAGTGGACATAGACTGTAGTACAAAAATCACATGCTGTTGGGCTGTTCCGCAGTTGATTCCACGCCACGCCTAGTTTCTCAAGTTGGAGCTCAGGATAAGAGAAATTATTGCTCTTAACATACTGAAAACAGGTCATATGAATAGTAATTACACCTAGATGTTTGTTAAAATTCATTCCTTCTTTAGACTGAAACTCCTGCCTCATTGACGATGACATTGTACACATTCCGTACAACGTGATAAAATTCGTCATCCAAGGACAGTTACATTGAACAATATTTTAGAAATTCAGGACTATTTTTCTCTTAGGGTAGCTCTTGGTTCCATAAATAGCTCCGTTGCCAAATGCATTTGCCACTTCATTCGTCTTTTTAAAAGGGAACTTTAAAACTTAAGTATAGCCTTAATGTTTCGTTATGTATATATATAATTGGATTTTGTGTTAAAATTTCGTTTCTTTTATCGTCACGAGGCAGTTAGTCTAACGTACTTTGTTGACTCCTTATCTCGTTTAATTATGCTTTCAATTTTGTAATGACGTAAGACCAAAGTTTGTATCATTATCTGCAATAATTGTATCCACCGAGCTTGGTGGCTCAGTGGTTAGCACACTGGACTAGCATTCGGGAGGACGACGGTTCAAACCTGCGTCAGGCCATCCTGATTTAAGTTTTCCGTGCAAAAAGCTTCAGATAAATGCCAGGATTGTTCCTTCGAAAGCGTTCGGCCGACTTACTTTCCCTGCCTTCTCTAATCCGATGGAGCCGGTGACCTTTGTGTTTGGTCCCATTCCCCAAATCAACAGGCCAACCAATTGAATCCAATGAAATAGGCTCCGCCTGAAACGAAATAATACAAAATAAGAAGAAAAATTATTGCCGGAAAACAAGACCCAAGACAGAACCGAACAGTGCTGACTGAAAACTTGACGGCAACGAGTTAAAGAGGGCATTAGTGTTGTCAAAGCAGACATCGCGAGCGAATGAGCGAATGGAAACAAGACACACACAGCTGCGTTGCTGTGTATCACATACCCATTTTCAGCGCAATGCAGGTACAAAACTAACTCGGGAAAGAAACCAAAACGCAATGCAATAACTGTGTAACTAGCTGCCGGAGACCGTGACTTGCATTTTATGTAATGCCATTTCAGAGAACTATGCAAGCACCACGGAATTTCTTTTACTGAATGTATTAGAAACAGCCACTTGTGATTACTCAAAACTACTTTAAATAACGGTAATGACAGTCGCACTGCTACTTAACAGCAAGTGTCGCCATCTTGATTTTCTGCATTGTCGCCACGGAGCTTTGACCGTGGCAGAGGCGTGACCCCAGCTGCAGCTGCAGCTGTGGCCCCGCCCAGCCCCGCCCTCTCCGAGCGCCACCTGTTGCGGACCGGGTCAGATTGCGCTGCTGCTACAGCTCTTGTCTACGGACCACTCCGGCGCTTTAATACTGGCCCAACAGAGCCGTACTGAAGCAACGGCCAACGCTACAATGCGATGAACGTCCCATTCTAACAAAAGCTGTAATAGTTCAGTCCCTCACTACGGAGTAGTTAAGGGGCAAACGTACCTTACGAGTGTATGTTTGGTTCGTTGATTCGGGAGAGGGGACTGAACCGCATAGTTATCGGTCCCATTAGATTAGGGAAGGATTGGGAAGGAAGTGGGCAGTGTTCTTTCAGAGGAACCATCCGGGAATTTGCCTCAAGCGATTTAGGGACATCACGCAAAACCTAAACCAGGATGGGAGTCCAGTGTTCTAACCGCTGCGCCACCTCGCTCGGTACGAGAGTATGAACCGTTTTGACAGTTTAGTATACGTCTAAGACTAAGAATCTCGGACTCAAGTGGTTATATAGAGAGGCCGGAAACAGTATATCGACCTTGTAAGGGTATTGCAGGGTTGGTTGTGCTGAAAATTGTTAAGAAAGAATTCGATATGTTACGCCGCTTCCAAGTTAATTATCATTGCAGTTAGTCAGTCAGGCCGTTGCGCTTCCAAATTCTAGCGGCACGCCAGCGACGGCGTCGCCAAATGTGTTCTTCCTCTGGTTTCCTTAACAAAGAGAGCGATGTAAAAACTGGACATGCGACGGTAGTTAGGATCGAACCGAAGCTAAAGGGCTGAGCAGTCTCGTACGCTATCATACACGCTGTGAGAACAACTGACACTAATTCTATCCGACGGGACGCTTGAATTTGTACGAGTATCTGCCTGATTAGCTAAATCAGGCCAATTAACTCCGAAACGGCACAACATACAGATATTTTTCTTAAGAATTATTTCTCAACACAACCTACACTGCAACACCATTACAAGCTTTTTAGACTGTTTCTCACCACCCTGTATACCTAAAGGGTGGACTAGAACCCAGATATGCTCAATTTATAAGAAAGGAAATAGACAGGAATGTCAGAACCAAACTAGCCTTCTAAATATATGCTAGCCGGTGTGGCCGAGTGGTTCTAGGCGCTTTAGTCTGGAACCGCGTGACCGCTACGGTCGCAGGTTCGAATCCAGCCTCGGGCATGGATGTGTGTGATGTCCTTACGTTAGTTAGGTTTAAGTAGTTCTAGGGAGCTGATGACCTCAGATGTTAAGTCCCATAGTGCTCAGAGCCATTTAAATACATGTTAGAAATTTTTGCAACAATTTTAACGAAACGTCAACCCCCACACGTTAACCATATTACCAGATGCCCTACCTGTGTGGTTTTGCAAAGGAAGGTCACGCCCGGACTGTATCTTCACTATGACGCAACTAACAAGAAACCCTGAATTCAATTCACCATCTTTTCTTTACTGACTACGAAAAGGCGTTTGATAAAGTAACTCCCTACAAACGGCGAAAAGTTTTAAGAAACGGAGGGATCCCTTCTCACCTTATAAGAGTACAGAATCTATAAAAGAATAAAAACAGTCGGCAGCAGACATAATACGGCTACAGTAAATTAAGGAGTTAGACAAGAGACACATTTCACCCACTCTTTTTAATACATATATCGACGATCAAATCGAAATTTTGGTATAGGCAATAAACATTATACAATCCACAATCTGCTGACGCCCAAGAAATTGTTAGAAGCCGCGCGGGGTAGCGGTACGGTCTGGGGCGTCTTGTCACGGTTCGCGTGGCTCTCCCCGTTGGAGGTTCGAGTCTTCCCTCGGGCATTGGTGAGTGTGTTGTCCTTAGCGTAGGTTAGTTTAAGTTAGATTAAGCAGTGCGAAAGGTTAGGAACCGATGACCTCAGCAGTTTCGTCCCATAGTCCTTACCACAAATTTCCAAGTTCCAATTGTTGGAATGAATATGACTTACAAGAAACTGTTTCAGATTAAGTAAAATAGCTAGACAATACAATGTGAATATCTGTATTACGGAGACAAAATCAATGGAATTTTTAGGATACCAGCCCAGAAGAGTTAAGATCAAAGTTGACAGACAGGTCATAGCGCAAGTTAATACATTTAAATGTTTAGGGTACCGTATTACGTCAAAGAGTAATAAACGATAATCGCACTTTCTTTAGTCAGAACAATTTGTTCAAGCCTCGTCGAATATCACAGAAGTTGAAAATTCAGCTGTGCATGACATTAGTACGGCCGGTACTTTTACGTACATGGTTGTGAAACCTGGACGACGTCGGCAACAACTGAATAAGCAATCTGTACCTTCGAGAGGAAGGCAGTTCGAGAGATTTATGGGCTCTCTACAACATCATGTGAGGTAAATTGGAACAAAGAACGAAAGAAGATGTATACCATCGAATGGGAAACTACACATTTTCTGAACATTAAGGCAGAAGAGGTTATAGTAGTTTGACCACATCATTCGAGCAGATGGATTCCACCGTAAACGAGTCCTCCATTTTTTTTTTAATCTTATGGAACTTAACTGATAAGGTCATCAGTCCTTAAGCTTACACACTACTTAACCTAAATTATCCTAAGGATAAACCCACACACCCATGCCCGAGGGAGGACTCGAACCTCCGCCGGGACCAGCCGCACAGTCCATGACTGTAGCGCCTTAGACCGCTCGGCTATTGTCCTCTGAAAATTCCAGTTTGACGTTACTCTTTCTTGGGCATGTTCCCCTTCCAGTTAAACGTTTCCTTCACCTAATGTAGATAGTGATCATACATACAACACCTAAGACTAACGATCATGGAACGAACACTCTTGACAACTGAACAATGTCAGCTTTTTGAGGAGACTAGATACTGGTGGAATTTACGTCGAGGCAAGTCGTGAGTCGTGCTAGGACAGCTCAGTCGATGCAGTAGTTGCCAGCGAAAGGAAAAGGTCCCAGATTCAAGGCCCAGTCCGGCACACGGGTTTAATCTGCCAGGAAGTTTCAGCATCGTTAAGTTACGCGATCTCTTGACCACTGGCTTCGACTGCCGATGCAGAGTGCCGTTGCACCTAGCTCACTCAGTTATAAAAATTATGTACCTCGATATATTGGAGAACATCATCTTCATCATCCTTTCAGGGATTAGGCTTTTCGACCCGTTCAGACCTCAATCTATCTTTGCCTCGGTCTTCCTGGGCCAATGGTTTCGTATGACAGTGCTATTTTCGGAATCCTTGAATTGAAAATTCTTTCTAAACGCTCTTTCCAGTTCTTTGCTGCATTCGTCCATTTTTTCCCGGTATTGCAAAACGTATATCCCAGTTTTTTATTTGACGTAGGGGTTTTGCGATCCAGTACTGGAATTTAATTTCTGTGACTTGTTTAGGTCTGTGGTCTGTGTCATAATGCCCACGTTTCACAGTCATATAAAATATCGGCACTATCATCATCTTGTATGACTTCAGCTGTGTTTCGGTCCATGTTGTTTTCAGTATTCTTCGAACAGTTCCGCACACTGCTTGGTATCTTCGTAACTTGTTAATTATGTCTCTGTCGTAATCATACGAGACAACACAGAACGAATAATTAAAATATTTAACTGTTCTATATTCTGTCATCCGAAATCATTTTTACTCCTTCCGAGCGTTTGCCGTGGAATGTCAATGCTACTAGCATGTACTAAATAACTATGTGAAGATTATCTTCAGTATTTTACAGCACTAAGTCATCAGCATATGCCATCACATTCAAAGTGGTCCCTCCTAACTGAATTCCAGGTGGTGCCCGTTACTGTAATCAGTCTAGAATATCGTCTATACAAATATTAAATAGTGTGGGTGATAATGCACACCCTTTCTGTGCACCTCCAGTATGCTGAAGACGAAAGGCGGTTGAACTATCAATAGTACCACAACGACAGACGTAATGTTTCAAATTATTGCTCACCGTTGACAGAAATATTTCTGTCAACGGTCATCAGGTAGAACTGACGGATGTCATCGAAAAAGTACAAAGAAGGGCGGCTCGTTTTGTACTGTCGCGAAATAGGGGAGATAGTGCCACAGATATGATACGTGAATTGAAGTGGCAACCATTAAAACAAAGGCGTTTTATGTTGCAACGGGAACTTATCATGAAATTTCAATCACCAGTTTACTCCTACGATTGCGAAATCATTCTGTTGGCACACACCTACATAGGGAGAAATGATCATCACGATAAAATAAGAGAAATCAGGGCTCGCACAGAAAAATTTAAGTTCTCGTTTATCCTGTTCGCCGTTCGAGAATGGAACGGTAGAGAAACAGCTTGAAGGTGGTTCACTGAACCCTCTGCCAGTTACTTTATGTGAATAGCGGAGTAATCATGTAGATGTACGAGGGTTGGAACTTTAATAGTGGCAACTACTTATTAACAGCCTGTACAATGTAGATACGTGGTTCAAAGTTTTACTGACCTTGAAAGTAGTCACCAGCATTGTGTACAAACAGTTACCAGAGATGTGGAAGTCGTAGGATCTTCTTAGCTGGTCGTATGTTGTGTCCCAAAAATGAACACCTTAGAGACAGAAGTGATGACACTTTCTGCAGGACCTGACCATCATTTTGCAGGACAATGCTCAAGCACGTACAGTGCAAGCTGTTTACTAATTTGTTTGACTGATGGGGCTGCTAAGCGCTATACCACTTACTGCACTCTCCTGACTTAAGCCCTCGTCAAGTTCAACTCGATTTCTAAACTGAAGGAAACACTTCACGGCATTCGCTTCAGAACTGCTACAACTTCGACGGGCAATAGACCGCGCCGCTCGAACTGTCAACACAACTGGCACTGCTAAGAGTATCCTACGACTTCTACATCGCTGTGCAAATGGTTATACGCAATGCTGGTGACTACTTTGAAGGTCAGTAAAACTTTGAAACACGTATCTATTTTGTACGAACTGTAAATAAATAGTTGCCACTACTAAAGTTCCAACACTCGTAGATGTAGATGAATAGTGACGCCAGGTCGGATACCTTGTATTGAATTGGTGCATAGGTACGTTGCAGTTTTAAATAGTAAACACAACATATTCACGTACAGAGACTTCAGTCATCAATATTGTACATCAGTATTCACAATAATCTGCCATCTTTGTATTCAGCGACCGTAGAAATCACGTGGTTTTGAAGCGAGGAACTCGTCGATCCATATTCGGAGCGCATTTTCATCCGGGAAAGAAGTTTCTTTAAGATTGTTAAACAGTGAGCGGAAAACGTGAAAATCTGAGAGATCAAGATCAGGTGAATAGGGTGAGCGCGTGATGACTTCCCAACCCAACTCCTGTACACCCTTTTTTGTCAGTCTAGCAGAATGTGGGCGGTCATTACCGTGGAGTTGCATCACTTCGCAGTCTTCCTGGTTGTTGTAATTGGACTGCGTCTGCAAGACGTCTCAGTTGTTGACGATAAATATCATTAGTGATGGTTACACCTTGGGGGAAAAGTTCGTAGTAAACTATGGTGTCGCTGTTCAACCAGGTGCATAAAATTATCTCAGGTGGACGCGAGCTGGTCTTTGCACTGGGGGATACTGCTACGTTTGGGCTCAATCATTTCTTTCTTTTCCCTATGTTAGCAGAAAGACATCATTTCTCGTATACGAGTAGTAATGGTCGGTGTTGTTCACGAGACAGTCGATGAGGGGCTAACAGAGACGCGCATATGACGATTTTCATGATTTTGGCTTAGAGCGTGCGGTAGCCATACATACGAGTATTGAACCTCCGCCATTGCATTAAAATGTCGCTCGATGCTGGAGTGATCACTGTCCATCACATTTGCCACTTTAAATGGCTTATGGTTCATATGGCTCTGAGCACTATGGGACTCAACTGCTGAGGTCATTAGTCCCCTAGAACCTAGAACTACTTAAACCTAACTAACCTAAGGACATCACAAACATCCATGCCCGAGGCAGGATTCGAACCTGCGACCGTAGCGGTCTTGCGGTTCCAGACTGCAGCGCCTTTAACCGCACGGCCACTTCGGCCGGCCCACTTTAAATCTGACGTGGATAATTGTGAATTAATACATTTAAACGATCTTCATCAAAACCCGAAAGTCTTTCTCAATGTCGAGAGTCACTAATGTAAAAGCGATCCACCTTAAAACGAGAAAACCATTTTCTTACCGTATTCTGTCCGCATATACGACGCAAATGTTTCTGGCTGTGTATACTGTCACCCCTCTCATGAAGTCAAACACAAGAATATGCCAGAAACATACCGATTTCTCCATTCGCCACTCTATTTTCTAGCGCCCACAGCTCCACTCACTATCTCCACATGACAGAATGACGATACGTGAACTCAAATAGCAACAGTGAACTACAAACAAATAATGACAATCGATAAATAAAACCGTAGCAACCAGAGCACCAACGCTACGAACTTATGCACCAAACCATTAAAACACGCTTTAAAGCAAGTATGCAGGCAAGTCACAAATGGTGCATAAACGGCTGCCACGAGTCCCAGGCTGTTACCCAGCGGAGCGCTGGCAGCGCCGGCGTGCGAGTCAGCTCTGTGTCATGTAAACACGGGGAGAGGACGCAGATTGAAGTCTGCGCGGCTTAACGCACAGCGACAAGAGCGCCAGTCCACAGCTCTGTTTACGGCGGTAATAACACGGCGGCCAGGTGGGACTCGTGTAATAGCCACCTCTCTGGAGCAGCAGTTAGCTCGTCTGTTGACGAACCCACCACTGTGCCTAGTACGACAGTCCGCCAGCAGGTATCCTTCGTCTCTGCGAGCGAAAGCTTCTTAACTCTGAACCTCCTATTGTGTCCTAATAAACCTGTGAAAATTTCTGTAATAAGGCACACGTTCATTCGTGACTCAGAAACACTCTGACTAACTTTCACCACCTTAAACGCGATAATAAGCACTCTAACGCAGCACTCGGCTCAATAACGTACGTATCACGCACACAAGTAAAGAAGTTAGACAAAAACATCGAAAAAGTTACGCACTCCGCCTAGCCTTTCGAATCCGCTTACCCACCCGAATCCTCTGGCAACTCACAAATTCATCCACCCTGCTCTTCCATCTTCAACATTTCAGAATATCCTACATTACCCGTAATCTCGACACTATCCTCCCCCTAGTTTCCTCCCTGCTCACTCATCATGGCCGTCTGACACGCCTCTACCACTATATCATCCCAACACTACACCTCCAGATTCCCCAAGACCTATCCCATTCATACTTTAATCGCCTTCACTTGTCGACCACGAAATCCACCATGGTACGTATCCATTCTACTAGACCTAGAAGATCCCTATCTCTCTCCTCTTATCAGGCTTCCCTTCGTTACCACTCCAATTACTTCCTTAGTGTGGGTCCGGGACTACATCCCTTACTACTCTTCTCAAATTCGTCCTCCAAATGTCCATCCACACAAACAACCTCCTGCACACTACCCTAATGAGCTCGCCGCTGTGGCCGAGTGGTTCTTGGCGTTTCTGTCCGGAACCGCGCTTCTGCTATAGTCGCAGGTTCGAATCCTGCCTCGGGCATGGATGTGTTTAATGTCCTTAGGTTACTTAGGTTTAAGTAGTTCTAAGTTCTAGCGGACTGATGACCTCAGATGTTAAGTCCCATAGTGCTTACAGCCATTTGAACCCTTGAATGTACATTCCTATAATACGCTAATCCCTGGCAATCTACATCCACCCATCATGATATTCCTCCACATATGTATTTTGATCAGTCAACACATTTCAATTTATGCAATGTCCATTTCTTTTTATATATCAGTGTGCAGCACTCATTTTCCATCCATCTGTGTCAGTAATTAATCAACAAATCAGGCTTTTACATTTGAAATTATGCAGTTAAGGATCTGTCTTTTTCCGGCCGGAGTGGCCGAGCGGTTCTAGCGCTACAGTCTGGAACCGCGCGACTGCTGCGGTCGCAGGTTCGAATCCTGCCTCGAGCATGGATGTGTGTCATGTCCATAGGTTAGTTAGGTGTAAGTAGTTCTAAGTTCTAGGAGACTGATGACCTCAGAAGTTAAGTCCCATACTGCGCAGAGCCATTTGAACCATTTTATCTGTCTTTTTAACGTGTGAAATATGCATTTCTCTCAATCACCATGTCCAGTGCTTATATTATGTTGTAAAATGTTTACTCTCATGTGGATGAAGACCGCTAAACCGTATCTGCTGACGGCCCATTCCTCGCCCAACGGGTCGAGGTGGATGAAAGAACGAAAGAGAAAAAAAAAAAAAAAAAAATTAAAACATGGCGAGAGATGGAGGCTTGAACACAAATTTTGATGCTAATCAAGCTTACAGTTTGGCTGTTGTATTTGACAGCGAAAGTCTCCTGTGCAATGTTCTCAATACGTTTCTAGTGTCAGTCGTGGTTAGTGTTCTGTGCAGTCGTGAGTGCATTATGTCGGAGCCGTTGGAGCTGTTGGAGCTCGCGTGGTGGGTGCTTCCGTAACCAAGGAAATCGAAGTGTCTACTGTTTTAAGAGCACCATTTCGAAGATTTATATCACATACAGGAAAAGTGGAAGAACATCATCCGCCAAGCCACCATGCCTACAAAATTGTGTGCAGAGTCTCTGAGACATGAGGCTGGTATCCAGGAATACTGGGTGTCAGATCTCTCAACATGGTTGACGGGGCAACGCGCTGCGTGAACCTCTCAGCACTTCTGCCCATTCCATTCTGCTGTCACAGCTCGACTGCTGACATCAAAAGCTTCCAACCCTCTCTTATAATGGCTGGACTGACTGTGGCACATCTAGTGGTCCATTCCGCATTACTTAGGAGCGCCCAGACGCTTTTGACCAAGACGTAAAGGAATTAAAGACATTAGCTGCCAGTAGCCACTGATTTATATCAACGGAACAAGTTGAAAATGAGTGCGAAATCGGCATTCGAACTCAGGTCTCCTGATTATTAGGCAGATGTACAGGCGAAGATGCCATCTGGACACTGTGGTCACCACAACCGCATGATTACCCTAGCGAGTCACCCATCAGTCGCGTAGTCCGTGCGGTTGTGGTGACTGCCATGCCAGACTGTGTGGTGATGAGTGCATCTGTCCAGTAAACAAGAGACCCGTTTTCGAATCCCGATCCGGTATAAGTTTTCAGCTTGCCTCATTGATATACATTATGTGATCAAAACTACACGAACACCCCCAAAAACATACGTTTTCCATATTGTGCATGGTGCTGCCACATACTGCCATGTACTTCATATCAGCGACCTCAGTAGTCATTAGACATCGTGAGAGAGAAGAATGGGGCACTCCGCGGAACTCACGGACTTCGAACGTGGTCAAGTGATTGAGTGCCACTTTTATCATACGTCTGTACGCGAGATTTACACATTCCTAAACATCCCTAGGTCAATTGTTTCTGATGTGATAGTGAAGTGGAAACGCGCAGGGACACGTACAGCACAAAAGCGTACAGGCCGACCTCGTCTGTTGACTGACAGAGACCGCCAACAGTTGAAGAGGGTCGTAATGTGTAACAGGAAGACATCTATCCAGGTCATCACACAGGAATTCCAAACTGCACCAGGATCCACTGCAAGTACTATGACAGTTAGGCGGGAGGTGAGAAAACTTGGATCGAGCGGCTGCTCATAAGCCACACATCACGCCGGCAAGTGTCAAACGACGCCTCGATTGGTGTAAGGAGCGTAAACATTGCGCGATGGAACAGTGGAAGAATGTTGTGTGGAGTGACGAATCACGGTACACAATGTGGCGATCCAGTGGCAGAGTGTGGGTATGGCGAGTGCACAGCGAATGTCATCTGCCAGCGTGTGTATCACCAACAGTAAAATTCGGAGACGGTGGTGATATGGTGTGGTCGTGTTTTTCATGGAGGGGGCTTGCACCTCTTGTTGTTTTGCGTGGCACTATCACAGCACAGGCCTACACCTTCTTCCTTCCCACTGATGAAGATCAATTCGGGGGTGGCGATTGCATCTTTCAACGCGATCGAGCACCTGTTCACAATGCACGGCCTGTGGCGGAGTGGCTACACGACAGTAACATCCATGTAATGGACTGGACTGCGCAGAGTCCTGACCTGAATCCTATAGAACACATTTGGGATGTTTTGGAACGCCGACTTCGTGCCAGGTCTCACCGACCGACATCGATACCACTCCTCATGCAGCACTCCGTGAAGAATGGGCTGCCATCTCCCAAGAAACCTTCAAGCACCTGTCTGAACGTATGCTTGCGAGAGTGGAAGCTATCATCAAGGCTAAGGGTGGGCCAACACCATGTTGAATTCCAGCATTACCGATAGAGTGCGCCACGAGCTTTTAAGTCGTTTTCAGCCATGTGTCCGAATACTTTTGATCACATAGTGTAAGTCAGTGCCCGCTGTCAGCTTTTGTTTTTAATTCCTTTTTGTCTTGATTCATAGATTCACAGACACCACATATATATGCTCTTTGTCAGGTTTTGTATGTCCACAGGAATTGTGGATTTGGGAACTACTGATGGAGCTCGATTACATGCCAGAAATTAATTGTAGCTGGATCTCCGTGGCACTTCATTCATTTTACTATCGGTCTGTCTCGCAGCTGCAGTTAGCAGTTAAAACTGAACACCCACCTGCACCTGCAGCCAGACGCTTTCCTTGCGATGCTTACTGCTGTGGACTGTTCATAAGTAGAGTGCATGGAAGCTGCTTTATAACCCGGAAAATTTCACTAGCGGAAATGCATTACGTCTGTAATTTCGTCCGTTCCAGCAACCTCGCGCCACAACAGAGTACATTTAGCAATACTAACGAAGAGAAACAAACCAATTTCCCAGAAACTTCGCTCAATGGAAGAGGAGCCAAAACAAGGGAACGAGAGCCTCGGC
The DNA here is from genome assembly GCF_021461395.2 of Schistocerca americana. Taxonomy (NCBI): domain Eukaryota; kingdom Metazoa; phylum Arthropoda; class Insecta; order Orthoptera; family Acrididae; genus Schistocerca; species Schistocerca americana. The sequence goes on along the minus strand of NC_060119.1, from coordinate 867,523,233 downwards.
TCATCCGTACTTCTCGAACGTTTCTGAGAAATCGGCAGTCGAAGTTTTCGATCTAACAATACTCTTAGAGCAGTATAATCTCTGCCGAAGTTGCGCCCCGAGCTCGGATATCCTGAGATGCCGGCCGTTGTGGCCGAGCTATTCTAGGCGCTTTAGTTCGGAACCGCGCTGCTGCTACAGCTGCAGGTTCGAATCCTGCCTCGGACATGGATGTGTGTGATGTCCTTACGTTAGTTACGTTTAAGTAGTTCTAAGTCTAACTGATGACCTCAGATGTTAAGTCCCATAGTGCTCAGAGGCATTTGAACCACTTGCATTCAGAAATCATTTACTGTCATATAACCCATTTCAAAAATAACTTAGCGTGGCCCTGGATCCCTCCCTAACATACTGAAAACACCTAACTGAAACAGCCTTAAAAATATGAAACAAAAGCAACATATTATACAAACTCTCTGAAGCACGTTGGGGAACTAAGTCATCAGTTCTGAAAACAACTGACCTCTCACTTGTGTACTCAGTTGCTTAATGTTGCTGCCGATTATGTTTAAATAGTGCTCGTTCAGACGTATTTGACACACATCTGAATGTGGCCATGAGAAATATCTGGCTCAATAAAATCAACACTCACACAATTGCTACCCGTTCTGTCTAATAGAGAACCACAAAGATACTACGTCAAGTCGCGTAGAAAAGAGAATGGGAAAAATGTTCCAGAAATCTCGAGCTGCCGCTACACCAGGATTGTGAGGCCGTCTAAAAGCGACGACTCAAGTCTAGAAAACGCTCCTGGCGACTTCGCAAAAGACTCACTTCCAAAGGATTCCAGCCAGAAACAGCATGCCAGAATGAATATTTTGCATCCAATCCTGACTCTGAAGATATCATTGTCATTCCAACACGAGCCCCTCCTGGATTCCACCTAGCTAGAAGATTGCGGACCTTCCCCTCCCATACGCACCAAGCACGCAAGATGCCAGAACTTGAAGCACAAGTGGGTAATCTCTTGCAGGATCTTTTCCGACCCCAGCGATGTCAGAGATTAGATGTTTCACCGCATTCCTGGTATTCATGGTGCACTCGTGAAATGGTCGTACGACAAAATCCCCACTTCATCGATACCTCGGAGATGCTATGTTCCATCGCTCGTGCATCGACTATAACACCACGTTCAAATTCATTTAAATCTTGATAACCTGCCGTTGTAGCAGCAGTACCCGATCTAACAACTGCGCTAGACACTTGTTGTCTTACAGGGTGTTACAAAAATGACCGGTATATTTGAAACGGCAATAAAAACTAAACGAGCAGCGATAGAAATACACCGTTTGTTGCAATATGCTTGGGACAACAGTACATTTTCAGGCAGAAAAACTTTCGAAATTACAGTAGTTACAATTTTCAACAACAGATGGCGCTGTGGTCTGGGAAACACTATAGTACGATATTTTCCACATATCCACCATGCGTAGCAACGATATGGCGTAGTCTCTGAATGAAATTACCCGAAACCTTTGACAACGTGTCTGGCGGAATGGGTTCACATGCAGATGAGATGTACTGCTTCAGCTGTTCAATTGTTTCTGGATTCTGGCGGTACACCTGGTCTTTCAAGTGTCCCCACAGAAAGAAGTCACAGGGGTTCATGTCTGGCGAATAGGGAGGCCAATCCACGCCGCCTCCTGTATGTTTCGGATAGCCCAAAGCAATCACACGATCATCGAAATATTCATGCAGGAAATTAAAGACGTCGGCCGTGCGATGTGGCCGCGCACCATCTTGTATAAACCACGAGGTGTTCGCAGTTTGTACCGCCACAAATTCACATAGAATGTCCAGATAGCGTGATGCAGTAATCGTTTCGGATCTGAAAAATGGGCCAATGATTCCTTTGGAAGAAATGGCGGCCCAGACCAGTACTTTTTGAGGATGCAGGGACGATGGGACTGCAACATGGGGCTTTTCGGTTCCCCATATGCGCCAGTTCTGTTTATTGACGAAGCCGTCCAGGTAAAAATAAGCTTCTTCAGTAAACCAAATGCTGCCCACATGCATATCGGCGTCATCAATCCTGTGCACTATATCGTTAGCGAATGTCTCTCGGGCAGCAATGGTAGCGGCGCTGAGGGGTTGCCGCGTTTGAATTTTGTATGGATAGAGGTGTAAACTCTGGCGCATGAGACGATACGTGGACGTTGGCGTCATTTGGACCGCAGCTGCAACACGGCGAACGGAAACCCGAGGCCGCTGTTGGGTCACCTGCTGCACTAGCTGCGCGTTGCCCTCTGTGGTTGCCGTACGCGGTCGCCCTACCTTTCCAGCACGTTCATCCGTCACGTTCCCAGTCCGTTGAAATTTTTCAAACAGATCCTTTATTGTATCGCTTTTCGGTCCTTTGGTTACATTAAACCTCCGTTGAAAACTTCGTCTTGTTGCAACAACACTGTGTTCTAGGCGGTGGAATTCCAACACCAGAAAAATCCTCTGTTCTAAGGAATAAACCATGTTGTCTACAGCACACTTGCACGTTGTGAACAGCACACGCTTACAGCAGAAAGACGACGTACAGAATGGCGCACCCACGGACTGCGTTGTCTTCTATATCGTTCACATCACTTGCAGCGCCATCTGTTGTTGAAAATTGTAACTACTGTAATGTCGAAAGTTTGTCCGCCTGAAAATGTACCGTTGTCCCAAGCATATTGCAACAAACGGTGTATTTCTATCGCTGCTCGTTTAGTTTTTATTGCCGTTTCAAATATACCGGTCATTTTTGAAACACCCTGTATATAGGCGCTGCCGACCGCAGCGCCGTATTGTGGCTGTTGACATATCTCTGTATTTGAATACGTTTGCCTATACCAGTTTCTTTGGCGCTTCAGTGTATTAATTGTAAAATTATAGCTGGGTTTCACAATGTCATACAATTACGAATATTAAATAATACATGCGCGTACAGTATTTTCAGGGAATACAATCATTTTAAATTCTCATAATCTTACATTTAGATCCCATATCAGTTCTTATATCTTATAACTAGGTTTATTGTTGTTGTTTTTTGGGGGAGGAGACCAGACAGCGATGTCATCGGTCTCATCGGATTAGGGAAGGACAAGGAAGGAAATCGGCCGTGCCCTTTCAAAGGCACGATCCCGGCATTTGCCTGGAGCGATTTAGGGAAATCACGGAAAACCTATATCAGGCTGGCCGGACGAGGGATTGAACCGTCGTCCTCCCGAATGCGAGTCCAGCGTGTTAGCCACTGCGAACTAGGTTTATTCCTCAGGAAGTATTAGTGCATGCCCTTGGTTGGTACCGATCATATAACATCCGAAACGCAGAAAATCCGGACACCACAGGCATCGCTTGAAGACAGGTTTCCCACCGTGATATTCCCTGGTTTGAATCTGACTCGGGAAAGAAGCGTCGTTAACGTTGCTGAAAATTTCACATGTTGGCAATAATATTGCGGCAAATCACGCGTAATGGATCATGTTTCCATAAAATAATTGGAATTGATTGAGAATCAAGGTACACTACAGGAATTTCACCTACAGGTATTTTCTAATTCATTTACTTTCTTTAATTTGTTTATCAGACGTACAATTAATAGACGAGTAAGGGCAACGTTATTCGATACACATTGGAAAGCTTTCGTGCTGTAATCTTCTAATGACATGGGTTGATATATGAGAAATAAATATAATAATCGGGTTTCGAGCACGTGGTATAGAAGAGTGCATCCGCGACACTATTCACTTTGCCTTCAATTTGGATGTACTGTTTGCTCTCTAAAAGGCACATAAAGTATCTCGAAAACTTTTACCGTTGTTTTCTTAGAAACGGTGGAGTATCTACGTATAATCTGAGGAACGTATTCGCTTATTTTGACCCCTCTCTGGGAAATCGTATTAGGCCCTTGCCACGTTATCCTCACGAGTTGCGATTCTGCTTTTCTTCGCGTCCGCAATAAAATGAGATTCACGTCTGCCGCTGACATGAAGAAAGCCAGAAAGGGAGGTAAAGACGACATAAGTTTATCCCCACTGAGCACGCACTCGGCGCCCTGAGTACACAAGCTTATCTGCGGCAGGCAGCCAATAATAACTTTGTGTATGGCCGCCCCACGGTGGTGGTTACTGTGCGCGAGCGTGCCGGGCTGCCGAGTCGCTAGGGGCCCTTCTCACCTGTTGCTTCCCCACTACGAGAGCGGCCAGCGATTGCTGCTACTCAAACCTCAGGCAGCTTCAGGGCTCGCCGGTTACCAACATGTGAGACGAGCAAATTTCAGAATAATTATATCATTGGTATTTGCCTACGGGGGTAAATCAAAATTGTAAAGGCAATTTTCAAGAAAAAATAAACTTTTTATTGGAAAGACAATATTACGAGCAGCACTCTTCCTCTGTATAATCTTTATGCACTTGTTCATTTATTGAGAAGCTTCGTAGTTCCTTCACGTATGTAGCTTTGCGGCACCATGTACACTCATTCTGGCACCGCCTCCGCAGCCTCGTCAACGATAACATGGATTGACGCAGGTGCTCCTTAATGGCACCAAAAAGGTGAAAAATCACTTGCACTTGGGTCAGGACTGTACAGCTGTGCCCGAGTAGCTCAGACGCAAGGCTCTGAATGCAATTGATTATTTTTCTCAGCTGCGTAAGAGCGGACATCTTCCTGAGAGAAAATACCATCTTTCGAAAGTTTTCTTCTCCTCTTCGTTCGGATGTTTTGTTTCAGATCTTACAGTAGCTCACAGTGGTTGTCACTGTTGGCCGTTTGTGTAACGGATCAGACGTGAGCTTTTTATACCACAAAACTGTGTCATCAACATTCCTGGAGGAGGTTTTTGAACGTCCATGACGTAAGCGAAGATAAATATTTTCATTCCGTGCTCTAATCCTTATTCTGTGGTTCGTAGTGATAAACGTATCAGTGGTTAATATTCGACTGCGAAAGTCTATTCCTTCTTCTTCAAGATGTGATTTCGATCTTTGCAAATGTTCCTGTTAGTATTAACCTCTCAGTTGTGGTATCCAAGGAAAAGAAACTTTGCGAAAGTCTAGAAATTCAAGGACAATTGAAAATGGTGAACCATGGCTAATGTTCAGCTCATGCGTAATTAATTCTGGTATAACGATCATCGCATATCATTCTTTGAGCGATCTTGATGTTCCATTTCATTTCCAAAGTAAATGGCCAACCCAAATGCTCTCCGTCGCCGACAGATACAACTGCATATTAAAGCGATTTACCCAACTGCAAATTTGTTCCTCACGAAGACAGATACACTGCAAATGATCTCTGACAATAAGCTTCGCACCTTTAGGGCTATCGGAGCATAGAAAACGAATCACTCCCCTCATTTCCCCCTTGGTACACAAAGCACACAGCAGCTGATAACAGTTCACTATGAAGTCATTTAACTGGAACATAACATCGCATTATCTCTCAAGTGTGTAGTTTAAGGTCTTTGGTTTTCCTAGATACGACCAACCTGGTGCGATAAGCAGCTTGATTCACCCGGCCGTGCCACAAGTTTTCTTTGATCCACGGTTCAATTTCTATAACTGCTCACTGCAATTGTAAATGACGATGCTACAGGGTCAGCATCGGAACACGCAAGGGTCTTCTGCTGCAGAACCCAACGTCACAGAAAGTGCGCTGGTGTGTTCCAAAACACTTGTGCCTGCACCAGTACTGTACTCTGTCGTCAGATCTGGCACAGACCGTAGCCTGTTTTACAGAGTGAGCACGTGTCCAACCGCCGTGTTTTCTGAACAGACTTTATGTTTTATGGTTTGTGGTGTATGGATTGTGCTTTTACAGCATCCGGATTCTGGGTTCTAGGTTACAGCTGTATTTTATTGGTCACAGATTATTTGTAATGGGTTATTGGCTATGTGTTATTGGTACTAATCTATGTGTTATAGTTTGCATGAGGTTTCCAGAGAATGCTCAGGACAGTAACACGCGAGTGGGTGACCAGCTTCGCCTTTCCGAGATTCTCTTTTCTAGGCATCTGGTCATAGCAATCTGCCCTTTGTCAAAGTCGTTTATGCTAGTGATTTCCTTCATTTGTGGCCAGTACCATTGTTAGAATCATTCCCCATTCCTCTCTGCTCCGCTTATTTACACTCTTTACAGAATAAGGTGCTGGCATCGCCACCAGGTAACATTTAATTTCGCGGTGAGCAGTTGTCATAGTGTCATCAGTGTATACTGCGCTTATGGGATTAATTTTGCTGTCCACCAGGACTGCTAGTAGCTCACTTAACATGTACGATACAACCAACGTGCTGTTCAATGTTAGCTGCCTGACGATGTGGAGAGCTGACACTATGGTCACCGCTTTAGTAGTGAAAACTGATACCTACTGAGAGAAGCCATGTGATAGCTCTGTTTTTACACCAGTGCACAAGAATGTCCTGCCCACATATGGTTTTCCACATTGTTCTTTCATTCGTACAAAATGTATTTAACTAGCTGAGAACCCAGCGCTACCTGGGTACACATTAATTCCAGTCATCCACTAGTCCATCTCCTCCTTCCTGTCCACCATCACCACCCCCTACTCTCTGTCCATCTTCTCCTGTCCCTCTCTCTGTCCATCTGTTCCTCCCCCCATCTCTCTATCCATCTGCTCCTCCACCCTTCTGTCCATCTCTTCCCACATCCCTCTCAGTCCATCTTCTCTCCATCTCCTCCTCACTCCCTCTAAGTTCGTCTCCTCCACCCACTCTGTCTTTCTCTTCCTCCCCCTTCCTCTGTCCATCTCCTTCCCCCTCACTCTCGGTCGATCTTCTCCTCCCACTCTCTTCCATCTCCTCCTCCCTCCTCTGTTCATATCCTCCTGTTTCTCTGTCCATTCCCTCCTCCTCCACTCTCACTCTACCGCATTCCCCTCCCTATCTCTGTCCATTTCCTTTTCTTTCCTTTCTCTGTCCATCCAGTAGTCCTCCCTCTGTCCATTTGCCCTTCCCATCTGTCCATCTGCTCATTTCTTCTCAAGTCAATCTCCTCCTGCTCTCCACTCTCTGTTCATCTCCTCCTCCCACTCTCTCTGTCCATCTGCTCTTCACCCGTCTCTCTCCTCCTCTTTCCTCTCTCTCCTCCTCTCCCCTCTCCCTCCTCCTCTCCCCCCCTCTCTCCTCCTTTCCCCTCTCAGTGTCCATCACTTCTTCCCCTCCCCTTCTCTCTGCCATCTTCTCCTCCACTCTATCCATCTCCTCTGTCCCCTACTTATGTACATCTCCTCCTTCTCCCTCTCCATCCGTTCTCCTCCTCTTCCTCTCCTTGTTGCTCCACATTTTTACTCCCAGCCCAATAGGAGGTTGCTGCTTCTTACCCCACGGTATTAAGTAATGTGTGTACCCAGTTTAACTGAGACCAATCCTGTGGTTTGGGAGGGGATGTGAAATAAACATGCATGCGTTCACTTTTATGACATGAATGGATTCTTTCCTTATTTCAGAATTTTCTGTTTGATCTCTCAGAGAATGTCCGTTTGCTTTCCTTAAAAATTAAGTTTCAGCTCACTATATACTTCTTTGGCCTTTCTTAGTTGTTGTTCCGTATGTGAACAAAATCATTGCCACTACTTTGTAGGATTATGTCTTTCTGTATTTCTGGTTTTATTGGCTAATGCTTTATGGATGAGGCCACATATCATTTGAAACTCCTTAAAAATATTGGAAACAGCATTATCATCGTAATAACTTATGTCACGGCTTAATAACTGAAAGTGGGATACCTGTTCAACTGGTTTTCTATTTAGCATTGTTTTTCAACGTACTGGTCAGTTCCATTTTGTTTTATGATATTTTCAAGTTACAGGGTTTTCCTGTTGAGCCCAAGCGACTTAGAGCAAATTGTAAATCATCCTCCGTCTTTCGTAAAATTATTTGGTCATTAGTGAAGAATACATCATTTAAACAGGTGTTTGTAAAAATTAATTTTAATCCTGTGTTAACTTCTTGCTTCCACTTTCTAACTATTCCCTCAATAAATGTATTAAATAAAGTGGGTGAGGGACTGCATCCTTGTCACTGCCTTCGTTAATTGCTGTTAGTCCTGTTCTCTCTTTGCCTACATTAATTAAAATTTCCTTATTTACACACAAACTTTTCATCACTTGTATTAAGTGTTTAGGATAACCTTGTCTTTCCATTATATACCACAGCATATACTTATTCACTGTATCGAAGGCCTTTTCATAATCAACAATAAGAATCTTCAGATTACATTCTTGTCTCTTTTCAGTTCTCTGCCTCACTACTATAATATTATTACTGCATGATTGTCCTGTGCTAAAATCATTTTATTCCTCCAGTAAGAGGGTATGAGCTATTCTTTTCAGACTGCTATTAATTATTCATGTATATAATTTATTTCAGTGTTCATCAGACTTATTCCTGTGTAATTTTCACAAGAATTTCTATCTCATTTTTTATAGAGTGATATTACTTCCACCACTCTCCAAGAATGAGGTACCACCTTCCACTTTCAACATTAATTTAATAAATCCAAAAGCAGCCGTTCTACATTAATCCATCACATTTAGTAAGTCCTGCATTAATATTATCAGATCCTGCTGTTTTACTGTTTTTCATCTGCTTTAATGCTCCTTGAATCTCCTCCAATGTATTACCGTCGCCTTGGAATATTTAATCATATTTTTCTTTGTCATGACATATTTTCGTTTGTTCAATTATATCCTTCTTTCCTAGCCATAATACTTGATAGTATTTTATACAAATACCTTTTTCTATTACATGTAATCCTGCAGAACGTTTTTCTGCTTGTCAAGTTGCTTCAGGCATTTATAAGCCATCTCTTGTCTACCACATAGACCATTTTCAATGCTTGGTATCACTCTATCCCATGATTCTCTATGGAGTTATCTCGCTATTTTCTTAGCATAGCTACATTTCTTTTTATACAGCTCTTTCGTTTCTTCTGTATTGAGCTGTAGATTTGTAACGTAAACTTTTTGTTTCTCTTTAATTCCATTTTCTGTATCTTCATTCATATCTTGACACTGTTTCGCCTCCTAAATTCCCTATTCCGTATTTATATTATTTTCCATATATTAATTTTGTAAATAGAGATTTTTTTCTTGCAGAAGGTAGACTTTCGAAACTACATCCCTGTGTTTACTCCTTGCAATAGTTTGTTTCTTCCACCTAGTGATCAGGTTTACCGTAACAATGACAGAAAATTATCTGATTGTCTCGACATCTCTATTTAGTTTTATATCTCATACTAGGCCTTCCAGTTTTCTGTTAACAATAACATAGTCAATAATCGATTTATGGCCCCTTGCACTCTATGTGAATTCCTGAATCTCCTATTTTCTAAAGAACGGTTAATAATTTTCATTTTGTTATTTGTTAAAGAGTGACGTAAATAATGCCCATTTTTATTCATTACCCACCCTCCATATGTTTCGTTTGTTCTGGTTTCGGCAAATTCCCGACGCATTAAGGTCTCCACCCATCTCTCTCCTCCTCTTTCCTCTCTCTCCTCCTCTCCCCTCTCCCTCCTCCTCTCCCCCCTCTCTCCTCCTTTCCCCTCTCAGTGTCCATCACTTCTTCCCCTCCCCTTCTCTCTGCCATCTTCTCCTCCACTCTATCCATCTCCTCTGTCCCCTACTTATGTACATCTCCTCCTTCTCCCTCTCCATCCGTTCTCCTCCTCTTCCTCTCCTTGTTGCTCCACATTTTTACTCCCAGCCCACAGAATACATAGTTTCTTCTCTCCTTCCTTCTTGAGGGCATATACATCTATTATTGCGAGGTAGTCTCTCTATATTTTTAGCCATACTGACAATATTCTTTCATTTGTTAAGGTATAACTGTCAATTTTGTTTTTCCGTTTGTTATAACTTCATATTGCTATTCCACAAATAGCTTCAATTGTTGGGGTGATTCCGTTGTACATCGTTACGTAATCATCCAAGTTCTTTGTCCCTTTTAGTTCCTTTATCGTTTCTGCTATTCGTGTTATTTTTGTCACAGTCTTTGTACATTACAATTTCCTCTTTTTACGCCGTCCGAAGTTCTCTATCGTCTTTTGTTGTGACGCCTTTGTTGTTCCCTTTCAGATACGAGCTGCTTTCTTTTGTGTCTTCTGAACAAGATCCTTGGAGGAGCACGGAGACAGTTGTCTTGCCAGTGAAACGCCATACAGGACAGAATCATAACGTCCATCCGATTATTCGTTAACTCACATTAACTCACAAATGTGTCTGTATAGTTATTCCGTGTATTGTTACTTTAGCGTTATCTTTATCATGGAATTTTTTAATTTTTTTATTTTTGGTAGTAACTTTCTAAGATAGCACTATGTCCTCCTGATTTCTACACGTTTCCACCACTCAGAATGTCCAGCCGCTTATTAACATTTATTTGAGGAATTAAGAAAAGGAAAAATTTACATTTTATAATTTATTAGCGACACTGCCCGGCTTCACAGGGCAGCAGAAAAGTACCTAAGGCCAGACGAGTTGTCTGGCTTAGCGTATTTTGTTTACAGGTCACTGCGTAGAGTTACGAATACAATTCAGAGAACAACGCCAAGGAAATGAATATCACCACGTTCATATAACTTATATAATATACTTAACGCAGGCCAAGAAAGCTTTTTCGAGGCATTAATGTTACGTTTTCCATATTTAATTGGCGTTTGGAATGGCATTTCATGCCAATGATAAGAGCACATCGTGATGTAAGGAATGTGTTTCCAACCAACATAAAACTGTATGCGAATCATGTGTGTGTGTGTGTGTGTGTGTGTGTGTGTGTGTGTGTGTGTGTGTGATTCAGTACGTATAGGAGGCTGGTTGATGTAGCACAAATAAAACAAAAAAAAAAAAAAAAGAGGAAAAACGCGCATGATCTACGTGGTTATGTCATGTTACAGACTTATCTTCTGGATCTTAGTACGCAATGTGATGCATTGTTGAGACCCATTGCCTCAATTCTTTGTCGTGGAGTCTTTTATAGCACGATGCAGAAAGCTGAAATTTTAGTCATCTGCTGCGCTGCCAGAAGAACACTTTTTTGTAAGCCAAGTGAAGTTGCTGAAATAGTTCTTCGGGAAACATTGTACATGAAGCACAAGAAATAAAACACCATAAACTTTGTATTCGCATGATTTTTTCCGCTGAGTAATTGTTCTCAAACGATTTCAGAGCAGTTATTGGTTGAAAATAGTTGATTATTTCAAACTGTCTCACATCACAGCCTGATGATGAGGTACCTTTTCGTTGTTGATCATATTTATTAAGATACTTCAAAGCTGAGTAACTCACTGCCCAATATATGAAAATGCAGGCTTTCTCGCCTGAAGATGGAAAGTAAGAAACTTACTGAAAAGGCGCCAGAGAACAACGCATTGACTCGGCTGTCAACCAGAGAGGATTTTATCATCACTGCCCGTTGTTCGAAGAACTTGTCGTAAATTAAGAATGTAATTGCATTTGTTAGTCTGGGGAAGCAAAACTTGGCAGTCTGAAAGTGTTGTCGTATTTTAAGATCCCATTCAAGAAGACGGTGACTATGTCTTCGTGATCTTTAAAATACCTAAATCTCTTTCTCGTCAGTGGAAATTCGTTTACCAGCCTTTTGTATAGCATGAAGGGGTCAAAACAAATATTTTTTGCCCCAACACACAAAGAATCACATTCGCATCTGTGTTTGGCTTTAGGAAAGCAAAAAGCTGCGTCACTTGCTGCACTGCTCCAAAACTTTCTTTACATAATCGAAGCAAAGCTGCATCCCATGCTGAAGATTTTCAGGACACACATTTTTACGCATAAGGAACTGAAAAACACAGGTTGTAGATTCACATGCTTTTTCCACCATGCGGCTGTTCTGAAACGACTGCAGTCAATAGGATGTCATTGGGCCATTTCCATGTTCCAGACCAGTTATCCAACGGTTGAAAGGGAGCCGCCGTGTAATGTAGCGTCCGAGTCAAGTTTCGTTTCTGGCGAACTCCTTATCATTGAGAGGTGAATGCTAGGTTAAAAGGCAGCGTGAAAACAAATGACTCCGTCGGGATTCGATCCCACAACCTCTCGGTTTCCAGCCACACGCACACTGCTGATAGACCACCACAACAGACGCAAATTTAGTCAAGCTTGCTGCTTTCCCCGGTCACTGGTGATACGTCAGCTGTTCGCTAAGTGGCAATGCCAGTTTTTCACGACTTAACATTAAATCATCATTATTCAGACGATTTGTTCGAAATATTTATAAATTATATACATAAAACTTCCGCATGATGTATCTATTGGCGAAAACAAAGATCAAAGGCCGTACAGCAATTCCTAAGATTAGACTGAATGTAGAGAGAAGAGATGTCAATAACAGTTGTAATTATTGTATTATACGTACTGCAAACTGCTTGAGTGAGGTGTAGATACAGCAGAAAAAGATGGCTCTGAGCACTTTGTGACTTAACATCTACGGTCATCAGTCCCCTAGACTTAGAACTACTTAAACCTAACTAACCTAAGGACATCACACACATCCGTTCCCGAGGCAGGATTCGAACCTGCGACCGTAGCAGGAGCGCGGTTCTGGACTAAAGCGCCTAGAACCGCTCGGCCACAGGGACCGGCAGATACAGCAGAGCCACCTACCATAGACAACCTGGACCACAGATGTCGACAAAAAGCAGAGATCTTTTCGGCAAGCTTCGGCCACTCACAGCGAAGTGAGAAAAATGTCTGCGTAAGTATTTGTCTTCTGTAAAGAATCGGGGCCAGACTTAGGAACTCAATGATCTATCATATTGCATTGATTTCTGTTAATTCACGAGAAGATACGAGTATTAAAGGGAACGTATTTTAATTCTCAGCTTGCACAACATGTTTGAGTAGGATTGACAGAATATTAGACATTATGATTTTGGAAGATGTTATATAGTAGGTAGCAGCGTCAGAGGTGCAATTTTTTTCAATAGTGGTGGTAGTACTAAAGAAATAGTGTCGATTCTTGCCAAAAATGTAGTTTTTAAAGTATATGAACTATCCTGAAGGTGATTAAAAGTTAAGTTGAAGCAAACGCTTCACGAACATATCAGAAGAAAAAAATTAAGATAAATAGCCATAGCCTATTTTTCAAATGTTTTTATGCTGCAACTGGGTGCGCTGCGACATCTCAGTATCAAACATAATACGAGGGAAGACATCCGCACAATAAACCAAAAAACAACGCTCTTTCCTGAAGCTACAAAAATTAAAAATCTATTCGCCATTTTTATACAATCAGAGTTAAAAGTGTTAATGTTGACGCATTGCACTTTGCGTACCCCGTAATAAAAATTAATGATGCTATAAATACTTGTATATTCCTTTAAAACATTTAAATGAACCACTACAATATGATTAATTGATCCGGCAGGAGTATCACATCCCACTATATTAAAGTCGTACGGGGCCAAAATTAGTATCAGTTCATACTGACTTCCATCGTCACGGCTAATTTAAGGTAATCCAGACTAAAAGAAAGGAAAATTTCACTACCTGATAATCTTACAGACTTACATAATCTTACATTTTGTCTTTCTGCATTCTTAGTTCTGATGATGACTCGTAACAGCTGATACTGCTAACTGTCTGTTACTCAATGCCGTCAACCCCTATTCTCTCTTCACTCACTTCCAGGAAAACTAAAATATTAATTTCACATATTCATGCTCCATGTAACTGGTACTAGTACCAAGGTTCCCTGTAGTTACTACTTTAAAGTAAGTACAATAATTTGGAGATTTGCGTAATCCGGAGGCAATAAGTGAGACGTATATAAATCGTACCTTAGAGGTACGAATTACTCTAAATGGGAGTACATTAGACGGAATGACTGGTAGACACTCCCATACAACAACGCAACTATAATTTGTTTCTTCAATACATGACTGTGCAATCACATAAATTATCCATACGGTATTAGCTCTTTATTACACTTGGTCTTTATCTGTTTCAAAATACACAGCTCTACTTCCTATGATGGGACCTATAATTAGACCTTCGTGGTACTTAATTAAGATAAGTAACTTTCTAGTTTTAACGTATTTTGATTCTCGTGAGTTGCAGTAACAATTATTCACCAGCAGTGTTACGAATAAATAAATGCGTAAGAACAGGACAAACAGGTGTAGAATTACTCTTTCGGTCTTAGCGCAAAATGTAAACAAACTGCGTCATACTGAAGTTGTAACACTATTACCGGTACGACCTATAACTGTCTTATTTAACTTCTATGTATGTTTTTGCTTAATGTGACTTCTGTATGACCATGCTCTTTGATGTAGTATCTATGAAATCTTTTTATTAATTATTCGTCTTAATTTATGAAATTAATCCATGGATGTAATTAATCTGAGGACGCAATTTAAAAAAATAATTTTCTGTGAAAGGATGGAAATGTTAAAACTTTACTTGTAATACTGGTTTCAAAAAAGGCTCCAAGCGCTATGGAACTTAACATCTGAGATCATCAGTCCCCTAGAACTACTCAAATCTAACCAACCTAAGGACATCACACACATCCATCCCCGAGGCAGGATTCGAACCTGCGACCGTACCAGCAGCGCGGTTCCGACTAAAGCACCTAGAACCGGTCGGCCACAGCGGCCGGAGTAGTATTGGTTTGTGAATATGGACAGTAGGACTGTAATCACGTAAAACACGGAGGGAAGTCCTCTGCAACGAATCTAGGTTCGTGGAAACACACACATCAAAAGATGTTTTGCATCACCTCGGTTCCGAGAGTTCCGGAACCTGTGCATAAAATTGGAATCGACACCAACATAAACATCATTTCCGACCTTTTTATTGCTCATGAAAACCACACATTGCATTTTGTACCACCATACAGCGAGACCTTCGGAGGTGGTGGTCCGGATTTTTGTACACACCAGTATTTGTAACTGATGCATGCCTGTGTTCGTCGTGGCATACTATTCACACGTTCGTCAACTCACTGTTGGTCGTAGATCCCTCTGAGTGGTTGGTGGGTCAGGTCGTCCATAAACAGCCATTTTCAATCTATCTCAGGCATGTTCGATAGGGCTGATGTCTGGAGAACATGCTGACCACTCTAGTCGAGCGATGTCGTTATCCTGAAGGAAGTCATTCACAAGATGTGCTAGATGGAGGCGCGAATTGTCGTCCATGAAGGCGAATGACTCGCCAATATGCTGCCGATATGGCTGCACCATCGGTCGGAGGATGGCGTTCACGTATCGTACAGCCGTTACGGCGCCTTCCATGATCACCAGAGGCGTACATCGGCAGCGCATAATGCTACCCCAAAACATCAGGGAACCTTCACATTGCTGCACTCGCTGGACAGTGTGTCTAAGGCGATCAGCCGACCGGGTTGCCTCCAAACACGCCTCCAACGACTGGCTGGTTGAAGGCATATGCGACACTCATCGGTGAAGAGAAAGTGATGCCAATCCTGAGCGGTCCATTCGGCAAGGTTTTGGGTCCATCTCTACCGCGCTGCGTGGTGTCATGGTTGCAAATATGGACCTCGCCATGGAGGTTGGGAGTGAAGCTACGCATCATGCAGCATATTGCCCACAGTTTGAGTCGTAACACGATCTCCTGTGGCTGCACGAAAAGCATTATTCAACATGATGGTGTTGCTGTCAGGGTACCTTCGAGCCACAATCCGTAGGCAGAGGTCATCCACTGCAGTAGTAGCCGTTGGGTGGCCTGAGCGAGGCAAGTCATCCACAGTTCCTGTCTCCCTGTATCTCCTCCATCTCCGAACAACATCGTTTTGGTTCACTCCGAGACACCTGGACATTTCATTTGTTGAGAGCCCTTCCTAGCACAAAGTAACAATGCGATCGCGATCGAACCGCGATATTGACCGTCTAGGCATGGTTGAAGTACACACAACACGAGCCGTGTACCTCCTTCCTGGTGGAATGACTGGAATTGATCGGCTGTAGGACCATCTCCGTCTAATAGGCGCTGCTCATGCATGACTGTTCACATCTTTGGGCGGGTTTAGTGACATCTCTGAACAGTCAAGTGGACTGTGTGTGTGATACAATATCCACATTCGACGTCTATCTTCAGGAGATGTGAGAACTGGGGTGATGCAAAACTTTTTTGATGTGTATAGAAAAGGCGGAATTGGTGGTCGAACTGCAAGGTTCCTTTGTGGCAAGAGTCAGTCGTTGGCTAGCAGGCAATGTGTTCGCATCTTGTGAACTGAATGGCGCAAGAAGAACAGCAAGATTTTATAAGATAGCACCGGATGTGTAATTAATTTGGCTTGTTACTTATTGCCCATTTTGGCTGGCTCTGTACTACAAAAACCCGATGCTAAGAAGGGAATTTTCAGAGCTAGTAGAAAAGCTAGAGTCGTGGATACTTTTGTCTCCCTATTGAAATAGCCACAACAGATCGAAACTGCCAACACCTTCATCTCAAATTATCAGTTGAGTACAATACAACCGAATGGGTCAGTTACATGGTTCGTTTCTTAACAATAAGTCCGTGATCTGTAACCTTTGTTGTCACTTGCGTAGAAAGGTTCCTGTCCGAAGTATTACGGTACTTCCGAGCATCCTATTTTATTTAGCTGAAAAGTCATTTCAGTAAACCTACACTAAAAGTAATAACATTTGTGAAGTAGTAAATTTCATAATTATTCTTTGAACATAGGTTTTGAAGTACTCCACGTATTTTTCATGAAAGGGTACCTAAAGTTTCACTAAAGTTCAATTACCAAGAACAGATTTATAATATTCAGCTTAAAGATTGCTCTTATTGAAATCTCTGTATAGCATTAGAATTACATGCAAAAACGGCGGTGATCCAGAACAGTTACTGGCTAGTAGACTTTGAAGGGTCAGCATAAGAATTAATTATTGTGGAGGCTTGGAAGTAACCGTGTTTATAATTTCATGTGTATGTAGCTGACAGTTTTTCTGAAATCGTGTTGTGACAAAAACATCTAAGTCTATGATAGATTAGTTTCTCGGTGCGCTCATTACTTTTTGAACCAGATTTAAGTTTCATATTAGAGTTACAGCATTTATGAAGTCCACTTGTCAGCTAGCTAAGATTTGTGTGCTATAGTAAGCAACTGGCTACAACTATTCAAACTATACAACATCTAGGTACTATTTTAGATAAATAGTATAAGAATCTGAATGTTCCTTTTCGAATACAAATAATAATAGGAATAGAGAATGTAATTAAGTGATGAACATTCCAAGGTCAGTATTTTCCAATAATTAAGCTGATAAAGGAACCGCTTGTCGGAGTTAATACTGCTCCACTATTATCAGTTATTCACCAATAACAATCAGTAGCTCTCTGCTTCAGTATATACACAGTAAGTGTTACTGACAGCCAGTTCTTGCAAAATCGGTTAATATTCCTTTCGTGTTGTTCGTCTCAAACTAGTGTAACCTCGCCTGATGAATTGCGCTATTGTTTGGTATCTTATTTGTGAAACATAATTTCTTCGTCAAGTAAAGTCAGTCCCAATAGCTAACTTTCTCTATGAACCGTACTAGTACATGGTGCAATTTTTCCTAATTAGGTTGGCGACCGTTTCCTTGTACATGACTACGGCTTACTTTATTGCTAATCGAACCTTGGTTCAATTCCCGTTTGTTTTGCTTATGTTTCCTTTCGATACGATTCTTTCGAGAGATGGAAAACAATCCGATACATTTCCAATCACGCATAAACACGTTCAGAAATTAAAATTCTTTCACAGGAGTAACATTATTGGTGTACTGCTAACCTAGCAGTAGCCGGTGGTGTTATAAAGTCTCATGGTAATTCTAGTTTGATGTTGACGACATGCGCGGAACGCTGTGTTCATCGATGTTCCTAATTTGTGCTGGCGACACACTGTGCACTTGAATGTTTGCTGTTGAAAACATTGATCCAGTATTGGTAATATCTGCAACATTATTTCTCAGTTGCTACTTGAATTACGTTGATGGTTTACGTAAGAACAAATAAGAGTACAATCTCTACTTGGCAGCATAATTTTCTTTCAACCAGATATGTTTCAGCTATTCGTAGGGTACATCGTCAGTGGTCTTGTAATATAAAAGATAATTCTTTAACTATACATATATTGTTAGTAGAAAGGTAGTGTTTCCTGGCCATTTTAAGATTATGATTTATGTTTCCTGTTCTTTTACTTGTGCCTATTGACTGTTGTGTAAGCACTAGATCACCGCTTAACTTTACCAATTAACTTTTGTCATCTAGTACGTCTACAAGAGCAAACGGACAAATGAAAACAATAGGAAACATAAAATTAAGAGTGTTTTTTTCGTAGTTCTCCGTGCATCTCTGCGCGCTAGCAATCCCATGCAATCATTTTTGTTTCTGCCTTTGTTATCGCAACTACATCAATGAAACTGCGCACTGTATCTTCATACTCAGCTCCAAGCATTCACCGCGGCACACAACGGTATTGAGAATCTTTGGTCGGAATTTAAAGGTATTCTCCGCCACGTGCTAGAGAAATATGTGCGCAGGAAAAATATAGAGGAGGGAAAGGATCCACCTTGGGTCAACAAACATATTAGAAATTTGCTGAGAAAGCAGAGAATTTAGCACAGTCGTTTTAAACGTGGTCACTGCCCCGCTGACAAATAGAAGTTACACGAAATGAAGGCAGCTGCCAAAGGTCAATGAGAGATCCTTTGAACGAACTCGAGAGCAATATTTCATCTGCAGATTCTGAAAATTACCCTAAAAAATTTTGGTCGTACGTAAAATCTATAAACGCTACAAATAGTTCAATACCTTCTCTTGCTGACAATACAGGAAATGTAAGGGATGATGACAACAGAAGGCCGAAATTCTAATCCCAGCTTTCAAAACGTCGTTTACGTTAGAGGACTGCACCACCATTCCCCCTTTCAACTATCGAACAAACGTTAGGATGGCTGACATACTGTTTAGAGTCTCTGGAAATGTAAAACAGTTACGATCTTTAGACACCAGGAAGGCATCTGGCCCAGACGGTAACCCCGTAAGACTTTATGTTGACTGTACTACAAATATAGCACCATTCTTATCCATCTTCTATCATAGATTATTGCAACAGCGGAAAGTTCCACGGGACTGGAAGAAGGCCCAGGTCATAACAATCTGTAAAAGGAGTAGAAAATCGGATGCACATAATTACTAGTCATTTTCACTGACATCGATTTGTTGTAGAATCGTGGAACATATTTTGTGTTCAGACACAATGACCTTTCTAGACTCTGAGAAGCTCATCTGCAGAAACCAGCACGGTTTTAAGAAAAAGCCCTCATGCGAGACACAGCATGCCCTCTTCGTGCATGATATACAACAGGCTCTAGATACAGGCTCCCATGTTGATGCCATATTCCTTGACTTTCGGAAGGCGTTCGACTCAGTTCCGTACTGTCGCTTGCTCCAAAAATTACACGCTTACGGTCTTATCAGATGATATATGCTGTTGGGCAGAAAGTTTTCTAACAGACAGGGAGCAGTATATCGTCCTGAACGGGATGACTTCAACAGAAACAAGCGGAACTTCAGGTGTGCCCCAGGGCAGCGTAATAGGTCCGTTGCTTTCTACGATTTACATAAATGGTTGATGGTATTGACGGCCGCATTAGACAGTTTGCCGATGATGCTGTAGTCTACAGGAAAGTAGAATCACACGAAAGTTGTAAACAAATCAGTGAGGATTTGCAGAAAATAAATGCGTGGTGTAATGACTGGCATTTGTCTCTCAATATTCGTAAGTGCAACCTACTGCGTATAACAAAGCGAAAATCCCCATTAATGCACGAGTGCAAAATAAATGTCCAGGCTTTGGAAGTGGTGACATCAGTCAAGTATCTGGGTGTGACTATTCGAAATGACCTCAACTGGAACGATCAGATTACACAAGTAACGGGTAAGGCGAACTCTAGATTGCTGTTTATTGGTAGAACTCTGAAGCACTGCAGTCCTTCAAGAAAGGAAATTGCTTACAATACTTTTGTTCGTCCAGTCTTATTGTTCATCTGTATAGGACCCTTACCAGCTGGATCTCATTCAAGAGATAGAGAAGGTCCAAAGAAGAGCGGGACGATTCGTGACAGGTACATTTAGCCATCGCGAGAGCGTTACAAATCCCATAGAAAATTTGAAGTGGGACACACTGCAGATAGACGACGCTCCAAAAGGGAAGGGGCTGCTCACTAACTTCCAAAATCCGTTCTTCGCCGAAGATGTAGAGCATATATTATTATCACCAACTTTCAAATCGCTCAATGATCACCATTCAAAGATGAGGGAAATTAGAGCTCGTACTGATGCGTTCAGACAGTCGTTTTTCCCTTGCGCGGTCCGCGAGTGGAACAGACAGGGGGAAATATTACTTTGGCGCGAATACTGCCTTCCGCCACACACCATTTGGTGGCTAGCGGAGTATATACGTAGATGTAGAATGACAGGTTATCAAGATTTAAGAGACTCTGAGTGTGGTGTTACAGTCGGCGAATAACCATTGAGACACAGCTTCTCCTAAGTAGCGATGAAATGGGGATTTTCCCGTACGACTGTTTCACGATTGTACTGTGAGTATCAGGGGTTTGGTAAAATGTCAAATCTCCGATATCGCTGCGACAAGAAGAAGATTCTGCAAGAGAATCAACGTGACAGAAGTGCAACTCTTCCACAAATTGCTGCAGACTTCCATGCTGGGCCATCAAGTGTCAGCGTGGGAACCATTCAACGAAACATTATCAATATGGGCTTCGGAGGCGAAAGTCCACTTGTGTATCCTCGATGACTGCACGACACAAAGCTTTACGCCACGCCTGGGCCCGTCAACACCGACATTTGACTGTTGATGATCGGAAAACGTCTGCCTGGTCGGACGAGTCTCGTTTCAAATTGTATAGAGTGGATGAAGGTGTACGGGTATGGAGAAAACCTAATGAATCCTTGGACCTCGCATGCCAGCAAGCTGGTGGAGGCTCTGTAATGGTGTGGGGCGTGTGCTGTTGGAGTGTACTGGAACCCCTGATACGTCTAGATACGACTCTGACAGGTGACATATACGTAAGCAGCCTGTCTCATCACCTGCATCCATTCATGTCCATTGTGCATTCCGACAGACTTGGGCAATTCGCAGCAGGACAATGCGACACCCCACACGCACAGGATTGCTACAGAGTGTCTCAAGGAGCACTCTTCCGAGTTTAAACACTTCCGCTAGCCACCGAACTCCCCGACGTGAACATCACTGAACATATCTGGGATGCCTTGCAACGTACTGTTCAGAAGAGATCTCTACCCCCTGGTACTGTTACGGATTTATGAGCAGCCCTGCAGGATTCATGAAACCAGAACTACTTCAGACATTAGTCGAGTCCATGCAACGTCGTCTTGCGACAATTCTGCGTGATAGCGAGGGCCCCCTAGACGATATTAGGCAGGAGTACCAGTTTCTTTGGTTCTTTGTAGATCCACATGATAAACATTGATCTTGATCAATTATGAGACGTAAATTTTACAGTGAAAACATTGTACTTTCATTGTGGTAAGGACGTAAATGAGCATCAAGTCTGTCATTCCAATATACCTGTTCACACCCACAGTCACATAGGAATAAAATGAGACCATTGCGCTTTTTTAAATAAACACGAAACCGTACGCGGGCACAACAGTCTCCAAAGTTATCCCGTTCACCGCTAAATGATCGATGATTCCTACTTATCGTCAAATAAAAACACGAGAAGAGAATTTTCTTCCGCTGACGGTGGTTCGTTGAACCCTCTGCCAGGCACTTTATTGTGAATAGCTGAGCAATCACATAGATGTAGACGTAGACGTAGTTCTGAGTATACATAAGGTTTGGTCCCTGTGAAGACC
Source organism: Schistocerca americana (assembly GCF_021461395.2). NCBI lineage: Eukaryota > Metazoa > Arthropoda > Insecta > Orthoptera > Acrididae > Schistocerca > Schistocerca americana. The sequence continues at coordinate 867,501,326 of NC_060119.1, read as the reverse complement.
AATGGTTCTTACTGATAGAAGCACTCCGTTATAAATAGCAGAGCGTAGAGAAAAGTAGAAAAGAAACTTCCTGACAGATTAAAACTGTGTGCGAACCGAGACTCGAACTCGGGACCTTTGCCTTTCGCGGGTAAGTGCTCTACCAACTGAGCTACCCAAGCATGACTCGCGACCCGTCAGGAAGTTTCATATCAGCGCACACTCCGCTGCAGAGTGAAAATCTCATTTTGGAAACATCCCCTAGGCTGTGGCTAAGCCATGTCTCCGCAATATCCTTTCTTCCAGGAGTGCTAGTTCTGCAAGGTTCGCAGAAGAGCTTCTGTGAAGTTTGGTTCAATTGGTTCAATTGGCTCTGAGCACTATGGGACTCAACTGCTGAGGTCATTAGTCCCCTAGAACTTAGAACTAGTTAAACCTAACTAACCTAAGGACATCACAAACATCCATGCCCAAGGCAGGATTCGAACCTGCGACCGTAGCGGTCTTGCGGTTCCAGACTGCAGCGCCTTTAACCGCACGGCCACTTCGGCCGGCCTGTGAAGTTTGGAAGGTAGGAGATGAGGTGCTGGCAAAATTGAAGCTGTGAAGATGGGTCGCGAGTCGTGTTTTGGTATTTCAGTTGGTAGAGCACTTGCCCGCAAAAGGCAAAGGTCCCGAGTTCGAATCTCGGTCCACACACAGTTTTAATCTGTCAGGAAGTTTCATATCAGCGCACACTCCGCTGCAGAGTGAAAATCTCATTCTGAAAAGTTGAGGTGCTGTTGCTTAAGTAGAGGCGGAGATCAGCAGCAGGTCAAGCCCTCACAAATTTGCGACACAATCTCGGAACGGTAGGAAGGACAAAAGTTTAGGCAATAGCCCACATCTCTGTCTCAAGCTGACCTGCCTAAAGGGTGTCGGATGCTCTTCAACATAGCTCGTAGGCTGAGACATATTTCGACAAAATTTGCTGTTGTTTGCGTCCTACATGCCTTACATCACTTACAGCAATAAGTATCGTAATCTCAAATATGCATACGATATTTACGGGCATTCCTCAAAAGTGCTATTATCTGCCGCGATAGAATTCTCTTGAATCTACCTCTTTCAGCATACAAATGCAGCTGTGTTGAACTCTTTGCTCTTACTCCCACTCGAACTATACGTAATCGACTGTTTCAGATGGTGGGCTCTTATTTCATCTCAGACTACATATTCACGTAATGACACTTGGTTCTGATGTAGCCCAACAGAATCTTCAGGCTGCAACATATGAATGCATGAAATTATCCGTCTTTTTTCATGTAAGCCTTATCAGCTTTCTTCGTGTAACTCAAATTTTCACATTTGATTTCTATTTCAGAAATTATCCCTGAAATTGGTAACATTTACTGGAAGTCAGAACTACGTGTTATTGACGGTGACATAATGTCTTCGGTGACAACTTCCATGAATTAGTTCCAAAATTATTAAAGAGAAATTGAAATTTGTTTTAGCAACTAAAAATCCGCGTTCTTTCAGCTCTCGCGTTTAGTTTTATTCATTTAAAACAGCGTCAAAGTTCTAAACAGGAACATATTAATAAATCTGGTTGACTTCTACTCGTAGTACTAAAAATCCGTTAGTTACAGGAGATTCAGTTCTGCGGTTTTTACTCAAAGCTTTTTAGTCTAATTTCGACTTACATCTGTGTCACCTACTTGCACTTGTTTCATTGTTTGGCTCTGATGTTTTAGCTAATGTCACCTTAGCCAGCAGAAAAACACATTTACTTGACGTACTTACTGTACGTCTACTACGTCATTTTATTAATTTCCATATGTATCTATCTCCATATGAAAGTGGGATGAAGGAACAGCGTGGCAGTTTATCACCTAAATAGAGAATAGACGGAAGGAGGGTTGAAGGATGAGTACAAATTAATGTATAGTTAATGTGAAGTAGGTAGCGGGAGAGTAGATTGCCAGTGGGGTGGTGAACGAAAATGTAGAGATGTAGTGGAAGTAGAGAAAGAGAGGGGGCAGGGGGAGGAGGGAAGGGAGAGAGACAGTAGAGCACGGAAGACTTCTTGAAATTTTACTTTTAGGTAATATGTTCAGTGATTTTGTAAAGTCTCTGGTTTTTAATACTTATCTGTTCCTTAAGCAGCGTCTTTTGGGTTACCCATTGATGTGAAGATTGATGTACGGAGGCAAAATGCCTTGAAACAGGTAAAAAAAAAAAAAAAAAAAAAAGAAAGAAAGTAAGATGCGCTACGAAGGAGTTATGCAAATTGGTCACAAATTAATCTTTGTACATTTTTCGGCGGAAGATGCAAAACTATTAACTTTGGCGGCCTATGGATGGATGTGTGACGCTGCAGCACAGTTTCACCACGCAACTGGCAAGGATAGTAAACAGGGGACATGTAGATTCCAGGGCGTAAAGTGTTTCCAAATTTCATTCTGTGTACTCAGTTGGACAGACAGGTACGTGAACAATATACGCAAATGTCTGCACTTGAGAGACGACGTGCAGTTGGGTTCAAACACGTCCGCTGGAGTAATCGGTGAATCGCTCGACGTTTGAATAGGATCGATGCCACTATTCGACGATACAGCATGCCGGGGATGGGTCAACCACGGCCGAACGCAGCGTTTAGAAGAGACGCGACAGAACCTGAGGACCGAGAAATCGTCAGACAGGCACTCAGGACCCCGAATTCATCATTAACATCGATCCGACGTACAACTGGTGCCTCAGTAACCGCGAGGACCCGTAATAGACGGCTCGCAGAAAGGGGGCTGAGCTTACGGTGCCCCTTACACCGACTGTCATTGACCTCCGTACATCAACAAGTCCGTTTGCAGTGGTTTGAAGCACATTCAGTCTGGAATCTCAATGACTGCAGTAGAACTGTCTTCAGTGACAAGTCCCGCTTCGAACCGAGCCCCGATGACCAGGAAGACTTGTCTGGAGGCTCCCCAGACAGCTGTGAAACACCAGCTTGACTGTCGCCCGTTGACGGCCGGTCAAGCAGGGGTGATGGGCTGAGGTACCATTTCGTTTCATAGCAGTAGGCCTTTGGTTGTCAACCACGGCACTCTTAAAGTACAGCGGTACGTCTACGATATTAATCGCCCTGTTTTGTTGCCCTTTATGACAAGCCATCCCGTCCTGACATTTGAGCAAAATAATGCTCGCCTGTACACGGCAGGAGTTTCTACAGCTTGTCTTCGTGCAGTCCAGCAAGGTCATCGGTCCATTAGTCAACTGAGATCGTCTGGAGCTTTATGGGCAATGCCCTCCAGTTATCTCGGGATTTTGACGATCTAATTCGCCAATTGGACAGAACTTGGCACGATATCCCTTAAGAAGACATCCAACAACTCTGTCAATCAATGGAAAAGTGTTATGGCTTGCTCAATTTGCGAAGCTCTTTCTCTTGAATAAATCATCCATTTTTTTCTGAAATTGTAATCATTTGTTTGTCTGCACATGTACATCACGGTTATCCTTTTGTGGTGCGTCTGTTTTCGTGTGTGCGCTTGTATATATGTGTCTGTGTGGGGAGGGGGGGGGGGGGGCTTAGGGCGTGTAAATCAAATACAGTCTGCAGATACACGTGTCAGCCACATTTTGCTTAATTTTTGTTTGGGCATTTTTGTAGTGGTTTTCCTTCTTGTGTGTTTCTAACTTTATCATGAACATGATTTACGTGCTGCGTGCGAAGAGAACTAACAATTCTTGACGGTCCAAGAATTCTAGTTTGATCCACTGATTAATACTGAAAGCAGCATTCAGAGACATTTGATATTGCACATACGATAATTTCTTCATAAGACACTTCGTAATTCTAACAAACCGTGCTTGAGGCCCTACGAATGACGTCACTAGCCACCGTAATTAAAGAATCTGCAATTCTGACAGAGTTTGTCGGTGAGTTACGTCAGTTGCAAGTGACAGCTTTACATGACACGTGCATCTTCGATTCTGTAAACAATGACAAAAGTCATATTGAAATGGAGAAATTTGTTTTTCTTTCGCGTTGAATGATAATAAATGATCTTCATGCAAATTTTAGTTTGTTTTTCAATCCTCAGTATCACCTCATACTTCAAATGAAACAGTGTACCTGTACAAAACTAACAAACGACCAAAAGATAAGCACATGGGTGAAAGTTATGCATTTGCGAGGATGGGGGCTCCACTTTTGTGCCTACATACTGAAACTGCGGAATATCTCCAAGCTGTAAACTAACATCCTGTCGTTTGTGGCTAAAAGTTCTTGCAATCTCCAACCTAAATTTTCACATACTGACAGTTTATTCTGATGTAACATAGCGAATGCTTTCAATGTTTTCCTGAAAAGGTAATGTACGAGAGATTCTACTTACAACAATGTTTGTTTCGTTTTTCGAAATGTTGCCAACCGTTGTTTAATTTTATTGACAAGCGTTACCATATCATATCAGTACCGAGATAACAGGATTAGTAGTATACGACTTCCCTTAGATAATCTGACCAACATGACATGAATCTGAATCACTCGATGTTTTGCAATTTTCAGAAATCGCATTTTGAAATAAATCCTTTATCGAAGGTTCAAATGGTTCAAATGGCTCAAAGCACTATGGCACTTAACATCAGAGGTCATCAGTTCCCTAGAACTTAGAACTACTTAAACCTAACTAACCTAAGGACATCACACACACCCATGCCCGAGGCAGGATTCGATCCTGCGACCGTAGCGGTCGCGCGGTTCCACACTGTAGCGCCTAGAGCCGCTCGGCCACTCCGGCCGGCCTTTATCGAAGGAGGACGTAACGATTCCAGGATTCAGATACTTTGTTTTCCCATAGGTAAATGGTAAAATTCCGCGCACTGCCTGTCGGTAGACTAATCGGATCCAGCCGAAGGCCACGTCATCTCCTGCAAATAAAGTCTTTGGATGCGGTATGGTGGAGCATGTTATCAGCGCATCGCTCTCCCGTTCGTTGTCGCGTTTCTTGAACTTGGAAACATTACTAATCGGTCTAGTAGCTCCGCAGTTGCGCTCACGATGTTGAGTGCAACCTGTACCATCTCTCCCACCAACGAAATAGCCCTGGCAGTACCGGGAATCGAATCCGTGTCCTTCACAATTACTACTTTCGAGTATGTTGCCTTGAAAAATCTGGTTTCACGTTCATATTCCCTAGGAGAAATACTGTCACTGATGTATCTGTCTATAACATTTGATTCAATTCATATTACGGTATTGTTGTGGTAATTTTTATTCTTTTACGTTTTTAGAATTTTAATTCTCATATCAAATGTTTCAATCAATAGCGTATGCACATTATTTTGATGCATACTGAACAATCACTCTGCGAGGTGTTGCCATTTTTATTGTGAAACACGAGCGGCACAGCAGATTATCCGTCATCCTAAATTTGTAATATAGTAATGAGCAACTGAGATAAAGAGTCATGCAGTCACTATGAACAAAGCTCGCTTGAAAACAAAAGAATGGTGCCAGGAGAGACACTATTCCATCAAATTAATTCCATTTTTACTCATTCGTAGCGCTTAAATTGTTGAGTTATTCATTTTTATTTCCACATGATTACCGTACGAGAAATGAGCTGAGGAGACAAAAATCATAGATACCTACTAATGTCGCGATGGACCTCCTTTTGCCCGGTATAATGCTGAAACTCGACATGGCATGGACTCAACGCGTCGTCATAAGCCCCCCCCCCCCCCCCCCCAACACCACCACAGGAATAATGACATATGCTGCCTCTACAGCGTCCCACATTTTCGAGAGTGTTGCCAGTGCAGTATCTTGCGCATAAACCGTTCTTCCGATTATGTCTCATAAATGTTCGATGGGATTCGTGTCGGGCGGCCTGAGTGGCCAAACCGTTCGCTCGAATGGTCCACAACGTTCTTCAAATCGATCGCGGACAACTATGATTCAGTGCAGTCCATGAAAATTACATCTTGTTTTGGGAACATGAAGGCCATCCATGGCTCTGCAGATGGTCTTCAAGTAGCCGAACATAATCCTTTCCAGTCAATGATCGATTCAGTTGTACCAAAGGACCCAATCCATCCCACGCAAGCACAGCTTCCACTGTTGCGGAGTCACCACCAGCTTGCAAAATAGCTTGTTGACAATCTGTGTCCATGACTTCGTGGGGTTTACTCCACAATCGAACCCGACTATCAACTCTTACTAACTGAAACTGGGATTCATCTGACCAGGCCACGGTTTACTAGTCGTCTAGGGTCCAACCGATATGGTCACGAGCCCAGGAATGGCGCTGCAGCCGATGTGCTGCTGTTAGCAAGAGGCACATGCGTCGATATTCTGCTGCCATACACAGTTAACGCCAGATTTCGCCACACTGCCCTAACGTAGACGTTCGTCATTCATCCCACATTGATTTCTGCTGTTTTTTTCAGGCAGTGTTGCTTGTCTGTTAGCACTGACGACTCTAAGCGAACGCTGCCGCTCTCGGTCGTTAAGTGAAGGCAGTCGGTCACTGCGTTATGAGAGGTAATGCCTGAAGTGTGGTATTCTCGTTACACTCTTGACGCTGTGGATTACGGAATACTGAATACCCTAACGATTTCCGAAATGGAGTGTGGCATGCGTCCAGCTCCAAGTGTCATTCCAGCGTTCAAAGTCTGTTAATTACCCTCGTGCGGTCATAATCGCGTCGCAAACCTTTTCACATGAATCACCTGGGTACAAATGACAGCTCCGCCGACGCACTGTGTACGCGATACTACCGCCATCTGTATATGTGCATATCGCTTTCCAATGACTCGTCACTTCAGTGTATGTTGCTTATGCGACGACTTACAGTGAACTGAAGAGTCTAATACTACTGAAACATAGAGAAAAGAAGGTAGGAAACGACAATGTATTGTAGACTCTCGTAGATAACTTCTGATGCTGATACAACTCATGAAGAGTCTTATGAAAAGCAACTTGTCATCAGTTCGGTATATTGAACCATATCAGGTAATATACAAGCAGCTTCTAGTATTATGCGCCTTCTACTGATTTCCATTTGCGTCTTTCTCTAACAAATTTCTCAAAAACGTTCTGTCAATATTCTTCCTTTCTGGACTACGTTTGCCTACTAGACAAATAATAACATGTATGATGCTTATAATAAACAGCACATTTTAGTCCAGCGTTGAACCCAATTCAGTAGTCGAGCATATGGGCATAACTTAAAATAAATGCTATTTAAGTTTAATTATGTTCTGGCAGATTCTTAATTATTCACTGTCTGATTTCAGTATTAAGAAATAGTTGAACTAATAGTTGCCAGTGCTTCATATACACGACGAATTCGCTGGAATACAACAAGCAAATGAAATAAAAAAACCTTGCACCATTCAAATCTCGTAACATAATTTTCGGCTCATAAACTTACGTAGTAAACAGCTTGTAGCAGTGAGCACTGTATAAATTAGAACGTTCTTTAATTGTTCACTTCGGCATACACCTCGCAATGTTCAACATTTTGCATCATCTAGTGACCATCATGGTCACTATATTGTTACATTGAAAATGTGAATAAAAGTTCCGGGTTATACATCACAGCATTACAAGAAAAACCAAATTACAGTTTCATAAAGCTTTTTATGGAACAATGTTTGTTATGAATTTTGAGAGCAGCGAGAGAGGTTTTAATATCCCTGCCCGACAACCACATTCTTGTACTGAACAGTATTGCCATCGGAGAAGAAGAGAAGGAGAAATCAGCCGTAAAACCTGAAACCAGTGTTTTATCACAGCGCTCTCTCCATCCGTTTTATTATGATTGGTTCAATCATCGTCATGTAGAAAACAAATATTTGATTGCAGCTTCATATTGATTACACGCAATCGCTTATGAGCCCGAAAACGCTGTTTTTATCCCCGATGCAAACTTTTTTTACAAAAATCGGGACAGATTGCCGGGATTATTTTTCTGGAATCGCTGTAATTAAGCGAGAGCTTGCAATTCACTTATTCATTCGTTCCTGTTGGCGAAAATAATCTCTTCTATGAAAGTGACTGATTTCTGATGAAACTTTTATCAGGGAAGATTTAATATTCACGCAGTAATAGACTTCGCTGCAAATGGTGTCTTTCACTAGAGCTTAAGTGCGAAAGACAAAAGACCTTCAGAGAGACCATTAAGCTCAGCTTTCTGCCGTCTTTAGTTTTGCATTTACTTGAAGAACAGTGGAAAGATCAGTACTGCAAGTGAATGTCGTAGGTCAACGGAACCCTCCATAATCTTTTCTTTCTTTTTGTCATCTGTACATCATTAATGTACCGCTGCCGCGTGGCAAAGGACGTCCATAATTTAAAGTATCAAGTCACAGATTTAAACGAAGCAAGAAAGGAAAACTTGGTGCTTGCGCTTTAACAGTGTAAACTTTTACAGCGTTACTTAATGCAGTCCGTGTTAAAAAGTGGTTATCTTTCTGAGTTAAACATGCACGTCTTTTCAAGCTATTTTTCACAGTAGACACTGTAGGTAAGGGGAAACGTTTACTGTTTACAAACAGAAATTGGAACACAAAAACATTTAATGTACCATTATCTTTTACCACGTTGTTTCCGCGTTGCCCTTTTAGAATTTTAAGTAGCAAACGTCATCAACCGAGTTTGAAAAACCATTAACGTACGTACAAATGAATTTGAGGGCTATTTTATGGGTTATGTGATATAGGTTGGACATTTACTAACAAATTATGGCCTTACACAGCCCATACTGATGTTTATACAACCAGAATATGTGACTGAGTAGTCCTCGACAAACAAGCTGTAATCCTTTAAAGGTAGTTGACCACATTACCCGAATATTCCATCACAAAACATGTACCGCTTTTACCAATAATTTTAAATATTTATCTGGATGTTACAGAATGGAATCCCGTGAAGGGGGTTTATAACAGGAATTACTTTTCCACTGTCAAGCTATGAAAATCCATAGTGATTATGTGACATATCATTCTACACGTAACGAAAATAGATACGTTTGGTTCAATATGGTTCAAATGGCTCTGAGCACTATGCGACTTAACTTCTGAGGTTATCAGTCGCCTAGAACTTAGAACTAATTAAACCTAACTAATCTAAGGACATCACACACATCATTGCCCGAGGCAGGATTCGAACCTGCGACCGTAGCGGTCGCTCGACTCCAGGCTGTAGCGCCTAGAACCGCACGGCCACTCCGGCCGGCTACGTTTGGTTGCCACAGGTTCACCCAGTAGCTCTCAAAAGACTACTCTTATTCGACCCTATAGGAATGAATGGATTAGAAATTATGTTTTGCATAATTTTAATTTGAGTATCATGATTTTTTATTTTCGTCTTTAGATTCTGCTCTACTGCTATGCTAAGACATTTTGTATAGATACCACCAAAATCCGCTAAAAGGATTGTTATACTACAAGTAGTTTCGCGAATTTGCGGCGTTATTTAGCATATATTAAAGCTTACAATGGTATACATCCCATGTTGATTACTGTAAAATGTGTTCATACCTAATTAGAGCTATGGAAGCAAGTTGGTCTAGAATGTTAGATACACGACGATCAATAGAAAAGCAAATGTGCCTTTTTTATTGTTCATTATGTCGTCCACGCACTAGCCCCTCCGGTTTTCACAGCAGTAACTGCATATGTGACAAAAAATGGCTCTGAGCACTATGGGACTTAACTTCTGAGATCATCAGTCCCGTAGAACTTAGAACTACTTAGACCTTATTAACCTAAGGACATCACACACACCTATGCCCGAGGCAGGATTCGAACCTGCGACCGTAGCGGTCGCGCGGCTCCAGTCTGTAGCGCCTAGAACCGCTCGGCCACTTTGGCCGGCTGTATGTGTAACATATTTTAAAATAATGAACATGTTGTCAGTGACTGACAAATGAAGATGCAAGTTCTTGGAACTAGTTGCAGTATAATAAATGTTTTAGAAGCTTCTGAAGGTTGAAAAAGCCAGTAAACATCCAATCCCGACTCCTCAAAAAATCGAGCTCTAATTTGTAAAATAAATTCAAACACCTGATTATTCTATAATGTCATCTTTTAGATGCTGTTCTAAAAATTCATCTAGTACTGGTTGTAAGTGATGCGGAACTCTATAAGGCTTCCTATAAACTGGGGGGGGGGCTATTCCCTGTTGGGATCCTATGCTGTATGATATCTGTTGCTGGCAGTGGACCTTCTGCATTAAATAAATCTTGGAACTCAATTAAAACTGCTTCTCTATCATTTCCTTTCAAATGCTCAATCTTCTGGCGTAATGCGGTTTTATAGGCGTCTGGTTTCTGACCATCATCAATATCTGACCAAATGAAATCTTCTTCTTCAAAAGTACTGACTGTAGCTACTAATATTGCCTTATGCAACTCTTTGTCGTCCACTCCGAAATTGTCAATGTGTACCGGTACTTTTCTGTCACCCTCAACGTCTTGAACCCGTACAACACTTCTACGTACAAAACAATGTGATACATCTAATTCCTCATTTTCCTCTAGTGGCTCTATTAGACGCACTGTATCTGTAGGCACCTCGGGGTCAACGGTCACCCAGAAAAGTTTTCCTGAGCCAAATGGTATCTTATCCCGCGAATCAACCTTCAAGGACGATGCAAGCAGTGTAGCTGATTTCGCCTTCCGGTTGGAGAAATCTTGCGGCAGTGGGCCCTTTGCAGCGGGGTCGCCTAGCTGAAACACTATTCAGCTAAGTTCTACAGTTTGCTGTCTAAGGTCGATTTTAGAGTGATGTTTATTCAGGAAATCCAGTCCTAGGATCGCGTCGTACCCGTCAGTTACCTTTGTTACCACTGCTACATCTTCTTGAAATTGTACACCGTGAATATAGAAAATCAATCACGTACATCCTAATGACTTCACTGTACCTCCTCCTATCCCACTCAATTTATACATTGGAGGGTCAGATTTCTTTTCTCCAATGCATTCATTACTCACTATTGATACGTTTGAATCTGTATCCACTAGCATCCTTGCCTCTTTATCCTGTATGGTAGCAGATAACCAGCATTCCGCCTTCACATTCACCTTAATGGCATGAAATTTTATTGGGAACGTCTGGCGGCGGCTCCGGCATTCCCGTTTGAGTTTAACTGCTTTCTATTTCCAAAAACTTTCTAAGAAATGCATTTCCTGAATGTGTGACCTATTCTTTGACAATTGGTGCATTGAGGTTGTCTGCAGTTTTTTGCTATATGTCCCTGTCAATCGCACCTAAAAGATCGTACTCCTGCTGAAAATACATTTCGCTTCTCCTTGTATCTGGTGGCAATGTCTATTTCTTCGAAAGCCGTCGCCACAGATACAGCTTCCGCTAAATTTTTAGGAAACTCTGCCCTGACACGACGGGACGTTTCAGAAGGTAACCCACAAAAAAACGTATCAAGAGCTCTATCTTCTGCCTCTTGTAAAATAACTTTATTTGCTTCATCACTAGTTGTCAACTGATAGGTGTTAATATTAACTTTTCTAGTCCTATCTACAAAGCTTTCCAACGACTCGTTTTACCTCTGAGTGATAGTGTTTAATTTTTCCCTATAAAATCTACAGCTGTTCTGTCTTTGAAAACGTTTAAGTAATCCTTTCTTCAGTTCCTCAAATGTTGGAGCATTCCGTAATTCTTCATGGTATGATACGTGTGCTTTAGCCTCTCCTAGCAGTCTTAACTTTGTCATTTGTAAGAGCTGTTCATCTGACCATGATCCTAACTTTGCAGCTGCTACTAAATCATCAAAAAAGGCTGTTATGTCTTCGCCAGGTTTACCTGAAAAAGGAGTTACCAAGGCTGCTGCTGAGGAATCTAGGGTAGGAGGGATTGAACTGGTTTGCCTAACCTCACTCAACTGTTTAACTTTTCACACATTAAACGATACTAACTGTTGACCTTCAGTGACTGTCATTCACTCCTCATATTGAGCCAAGGGTTATTTCTCTGACACCAAATGTAACAGTTCTGTCACTAAATGTAACTGGGTGTTCTCTTTTGATGCTAGTCAATTGTCAGGATGAGCATTACTGCAAAGGGCCTTTGATTCTAAAGCATTATGTCAGGGTGAAAATACTAAATAAATTAATTTTTCTCTCTCAACAACATGTGGGCAGGGTGGGTTCTTCCTTGGCTCGGGTATGAGGTAGAATGAAACAGCATTTTTACATAAGATAACTTTTATTCAAAGTGTTGTACAACTGTTCCTTACTGGATGTTCTGGCTGGGTAGAGCGGCAGCTGTGTCGTTTGCGAAGCCTTCTGCTCCGGCAGCGGCGGCGTCTGATTACGCGTGGCGGTGTGTATCTCGTGTCGCCGTCTCGCCCAGTTGACTGGAGACGCGCATCGTGCTGTGGCCCGTTTAATCATTGAGAACGAAGTCGTGCATCGGACGGTGATACCTTGGATGTGGCGTCGCAGTGTTTCTCTTCTCTAAGCGGCCGCGTGTGTCAGTGTTGTGCGTCGGCCAGCGGAGCGGCGCGGCGGGGGAAGGCCAGTGTCCCGGACTCGAACAACGGACTCCCGCTTGCCAGTCTTCGGCTGTCAGATCTTCATCCCAGCTCACAGGTGACTGCAGATGTGAGGCCGTATCCTTCCCGTCCTCATGAGTCACCCGGGTACGTAAAAATCAGACTTCAAATACCTTTTAACTTCTGTCTTCTGGCGCCGAGGCTGCTGCTTGCTATTTCATTACAGCGGCGGACTTGGTACGTCTGTGTATGTTGTAGTCTCTTATTGCATGACGGTCTTCAGTACCGAAACTAACTGAAAACTACTGCTACTCTCTTCTTCTTCCTTCGTCTCTCGGGCCCACTGCGTCTCGCGTATTTATTCACTTCAGTTTACTGGAAGTGAACGACTTCACAGTCATTGCTTCTTCTGTCACGTTGAAAAGCTTCTCGAAGAATCTTCTTAACGTCGGTCATTGGCTCTTGGAATGTAGGCGAGGGCCTTTGCTCACATGTGACAACTGAGAAACACGTGAGCCGGTCGGGCGATGCTCTGACGGCTGAATCGACAGCGTCCGCTTATGTGGGGAAGGCGATGGCTTCTGAACTTGCTGACTTCACGGTCATTGCCTCTTCTGCTCTGCTGCTCTGCCAGCTGTTTGCCAGTGTGTAATTCTTTTAAACTAAACTAAGTTTTTCATTTATTTTCTAATTTCTACTTCACTTTGATTTCACTAATTTATTTACTTATCTTAAGTACCACTCAACAAAAGATTCTCCGTTACCAGAATTAGAAAGTAAAGAAGATTAGGGTTTAAAGTGCCGTCGGCGTCGAGTTAATTAGAGACGAAACAGGAGCTCGAAATAGGAGAAAGATTATGTAGGAAGTAGACCGTGTCCCTTCGAAGGGAGTATTTCATCTTTCGCTTTGAATGATTCAGGAAAATCTACGTCGATGAGCCAAAACATTATGACCATATGTTTACTGGTGTGTTGGTGCACTTTTCAAACAGAGTACAGCATCGATTCTGCTTGGCATAAATTCTACAAGTCGTTGGGATGTTTCCAGAAATATGTCGCACCAAATGTCTACTCACAGAACACTAAATTCCTGCAAATTACGGGACAGTGGTTTGTGGACATGTACCAGAGGCCCGATATGTGTTCCAATTGGTATAGGCCAGGGACATTTTCTGGCTAAGACATGAACGTGAGTTCACTATCATGCTCCTCAAACCACTGCATCACGATTCTGGCCTTGTGTCGGGGAGAGTCATTCCGCTGGAGGGTTTCATCGCCATTATATAAGACTTCATCCATGAAGGGGTGCAGGTGGTCTGAAACGACGTTCACGTAGTTCATTGCTGTCACGGTGTCTCCGAGTAGACTGTAGATCCTACAGAAGCCCAACTCAGTGTACCACACAGCATAATTCAGCTCTCACCGGGCTGAATCTGTAGCGCGGTGACCATTTGAAGCAGACATTCGCCTGGGTGACGGAGTGTAACGACCCAACCATCGACCTCTTGTATTGGGAAATGCATTAGTGGCCTCAGCTACGAGGCGAAGCAGTGAGTAACTAATGTAGATAACTAAATTCCCATTTTCCCCTATTTATGATTTTGTGATAATCACAACACACCCACCATCCCTATATACGGGATGTTCAAAAAGTCTCCACTGTGCCGTATGATTGTTAGTCACGGGTGCCGTATGGCGCTGTGAATATACCGAAATGAAACTCAGTGAGATACAAGTTATTAATTTATTGAATATCCATTTTTACTTACAAATATTCACATTAAATGTTGAAAGTGTCCCCCTGTTCTTCAATACACAATTCAATTCGTCTAATCATGTTTCCAATTACAAGTTGTAACATTTCTTCTATAACAGAAGCAGTGAAAGTGAATATTACAGTTTTCAATTCATCGATCGATTTTGGACGGTTTTTATAGACAGTTGCTTTCGCTGCACCCCAGAAGAAAAAGTAAGGTGGTGTTAGGCCAGGCGATCGAGGAGGCGAAAGTCCCTGTGAAATTATGCAATCACCAAAAACATCAGCAAGCAGTGTCATTGAAACGCGAGCTGAGTGAGCGGTTGTACCATCTTGATGAATATAAAAAAATGGTTCAAATGGCTCTGAGCACTATGGGACTTAACTTCCGTGGTCATCAGTCCCCTAGAACTTAGAACTAATTAAACCTAACTAACCTAAGGACATCACACACATCCATGCCCGAGGCAGGATTCGAACCTGCGACCGTAGCAGTCCCGCGGTTCCGGACTGCGCGCCTAGAACCACTAGACCACCGCGGCCGGCCTGTTGAATATAACCGTTCAGTATTTCACTTAACACAAGTTCTCCTACGAATGGGTACAGAATCTCACTGCAGTATCGTTGTGCGTTTATTGTTTCGTTGAAAAATATGGGACCCACTATCCGACGTCTAGAAATTGCAATCCAAACTCTTATTTTCACGGAATGAAGTGTTTCCTCATGAATACGCAATGGATTTGCAGTACTCCACATACGAGAATTTTGCGAGTTCATGTATCCGGATAAATGAAACCACGCCATCAGTGAAAAACGTTTCATAAAGAATATCCCTTCCATTTTGTTGAACGAAATTTTTGAACCATTGACAGTAATGCAGTCTCTTGCCATGATCAGTATTTTTCATTTCTTGCCCGACTGTCACATTGAATGGGAAAAGTTGTAATTTTTTCCTTACAGCTGTGTGGGCCGTAACGACACTAGCATCGATTTCCTGGGCGTGTTTTCTAACTGACTTGTTCGGATTCATGGACAGTTTATTGGAAATATCGATTAGTTTATCCTCAGACAAAACGCTAGGACGACCACTTCTCGGTGCATCTGTCACTGAACCCGTACTTCGAAATTTGTTAGTCAAATCTCGCACAGTATCGCGATGTGGGAGTGTTGTCTAGGGGAGAACTGAATTAATTGTTTGACGAACTGAAACTGTGTATTTACCGCCAGCTTTGACACCTGTTCGACTAAAAACACACGTTCTTCAATGGTTAGCATTTTAACAGTGACAAAAACGAAACAAACTAACAAAGGAACTAAAATATTCACGTCAACACGTAACGACACGCACCAACGATACTACTGACGCTGGCTGAGATAAACGAAACAGTGGAATGTTGGGAGAGTCCGCTTGAAGGGACGTAACCCAGGCAAGCGAACAATCATACGGCACTCGCGGCTAACAATCATACGGCACTGCGGAGAGACTTTTGAACACCCCGTATGTTCCGCAAGTCGTTGTACAGTGCATGGGGGATGGTACATCGCACCAGTACTATCGATTTCTTTGTTACACCATTCGTGTATTAAGCGGGGGAAAATGACTGTGCAGGCTTAGCCAATCCTAATAACTTTTGTCCAGATGCAAAATAAAAAAAATGCATCAAGCAAATGTTTAGCTATCAGGGGAAAATTAATGAGCGTGATATTCTTTCTTTTAACTTTGTTCCTTACGAAATATAAAGAGACGTACATCTCTTCCTTTTAAGTAGCATCACATAATTTTTATTCGATAATCCACTTGCTCTCCTCAAGACCCGTTCAGAAACGGATCACAGTGTACCGTTAACATAAACATGAGGTAACTGAAGAGGTAACACAAAATCGGCTTCGACTCTCCTGTACTAGAACACAGTGCAGTGCAACCGGGGTAACGTAACTCGTCGATTTGCTGGTAAATAAATGCAAACACAAGCAAATGCGCACCGGTCGTTCAGTCAACCGTCTTAAGTTCAGTGTTTGAGTACTATGTACACCAACGAAGAGAAGGCAGAAACACCTCTCATCTATGTAGGATGTAAGTCAGCAGAACAGAAATTGAAATTTTTTTCTTATGTACGATACAGGTATATGTAATACGGCACTGCAGTATTTTTAAACGATATGCTATGTGTAGTAAAGGCAGCCTTTGATTACTCACACAAACCTTAAGCTTGAGAGGACTGACTGAGGACCTGTGTGCATTCTTCTTGTGTTTCCTTTTCTTTACTGCCAACTCCAGCATGTAGATGGGTTGTGTTAACCTAATTGGCTTGCATTGTGTGCTAGTATACGAGAGTTAAATCCAATCTTATGTTACGTTTTTAATAACGGTATGCTTACGTGAATGGTACACTGTGGTACGTTTTGGGACAGTTGTTGTGAAGAGAAAGTGGATTATCAGATAAAATATATACTTTTATACTTAAAAAGGCGTATTGTTGTTCACATTATCGCAGCAAACAATGTCATGCTGATTAACATCATTCTGCTGGCTAAACAACATTTGCTTGATGCAGTTTTCTTTTTTTTGTGTTGGTACATCGTGTATGGCGCTGTATGTACTCTATTCTCTTTTATGCTGTTCTCATGATAGAAACGCGAGGCATACGGTGGTGATGGAATAAAGACCATACAGTCATCTTTAAATAAAGATTCTGTAAATATACCCAACAGGGTTTTGACAGAAGTATGTTGTCTTTCTTCCAAGAATTCCCTGAGAATTTCTTTTACAGATTTCTGTTACACTTTGGTACGTGCTGTAGCGATATGTTACGGTTTCGTACGTGCAATACCGGCCTGTTTCGCTTTGTGATGTTGCCATACCAACCTCTTAATCTTTCGTGTGCACTACACGGACCTATTGCTCCTCCCTATGCTGACTTGTTAAACTTTCATATGTGCTATACCAACCTGTTACAATCCTAGCAGGGCGTCAATGAACTAGTTGTATGTCAGTTGCCTTTCGTACTTGGTGAAGTCCCATACTCCTTGACAGAGCGTAGGGGACGATGCGGGAGACCTGCACCGCCGTACTAGGCAAGGATCTAGTAGAGGTGGTTTGCCATTGACTTCCTCCGACCGTAGTGGAAATGAATGATGATGATGAAGGCGACACAAAAACACCCAGTCATCTCGAGGCAGGTGAAAATCCCTGACACCGCTGGGAGTCAAAACCGGGACCCCGTGCTCGGGAAGCGAGAACGCTACCGCGAGACCACGAGCAATGCGCTAAAATTTATCGCACCAACGCGTTATATGCGGATTCCGTTAGTGATGGCACTGCATTTTCCCACAACCCTTCCAACGTCTTTCAATTATCTTTCTTATCCCGATTTTAGGTTCGTTGATCTACATCTACATCTACATAGTTACTCTGCAATTCACACTTAAGTGCCTGGCAGAGGGTTCATCGAACCCTCGATTTGAGGGAGGGGATCAAACAGAGAGTTCATCGGTCCCATCGGATGAGGGAAGGGTAGGGAAGGAAATCGGCCGTGGCCTTTCAAAGGAACCATCCCGCCATTTGCTTGAAGCGATTTACGGAAATCACGGAAAACCTACATCAGGATCTTATGAATGGTGGGCTCCATGTGGTTCCCATGTCGTGCAGCGACCGTAAACCATAAAATTACCAAATATGTAACAACCAGTCGCCAAATCATGTTTTATTTATTCACTTTTGCAAATCGATTTGAGCTGATTAACAGCCATCATCGGTGCTTTCAACAAATATGTGCCCTGAGTAGTGACAGTCTTAAGCGGAGGTTAAACATAAAGTGATCAGATCGACTTCAGCTGATTAACAGCCATCACCGGTGCTTTCAACCAATATTTGCTCTGAGTAGTAACGCTGTCTTAAGCAGAGGTCAAACATAAAGTGATCACTTTATGATCGACCTCTGCTTAAGACAGCGTTACTACTCAGAGCAAATATTGGTTGAAAGCACCGGTGATGGCTGTTAATCAGCTGAAATCGATTTGCAAAAGTGAATAAATAAAACACGATTTTGCGACTGGTTGCTACATATTTGGTAATTCTAATTAAATCAGGATCGCCTGACGCGGGTTTGAACCGTCGTCCTCCCGAATGCGAGTCCAGTGTGCAAACTACTGCGTCACCTCACTCAGTCTGATTTTATGTGATCCTTCCATTTCATATTACTTCTTACAAGAGATCCGCTCGTACTTGTTATCACCGGTACTGAACAGTACGCAAAGGGTCGTGACTGTTTTCGTGAAGAGCCGAGAGCTGCTTGAAGGTCAAAATAAAGGTAACGGAATACGAAATCCTGTACGCATTAATTACATTCCCTACTAGGGAATTTACTTGGAGACTCTTCGTGGGCGCTGTAAGCTGAATCCTTTCTTGGAAATTTATTTTAAATCCCTACTTTGCCTTTCTTTTCCATGTATTTTATAAAAACATTAATAAATGCAATATACTGAACATTATTTCGGTCTGTTTGCAGTGTTAGTAATGTAAATAGCAAAAATTATAAAAAGGAGTATTTTCGTGCAGGGATTCAGCCTCAGGACCTTCGGATTAGCGTTTTCTACTCTTACCGCTACATCAACCGCTGCCTGGAAACCACTGATGCCTCATTCCCCGTCCGACCCGCGCAAAAATGCTATTTTTCCTAAACGCTTGACCGTCTGGAGTTGCCGCTTCTGTCACTTTCATTTCCCGCCAGGACCTGCATACCATAACTTTGCTCGAAACTGTCTATCTGATACGGTCAGGTTCTTCCTCTGTGTCGTAGGCATTGTCTTCTGCTTATACACAATCAAACAGAACCACATTTCATTATATCCAATGCAGATTCTGTCCACATCTTCCGTAATTCCCATAGGAGGGGGTAAAAGGAGAACTAGTTTTAGGAGGGGAAGCAGACCGCACGCAGCAGATTGTAACCAGACTGGAGCTCACTGCGTCCGACGCCAGTGGAGTGTTTGCGGACAGTGCTGTGTGTCAGAGCGGTACGGCGCTGTTTGCGCTGCGGTGGCTGCCGGGTTTTACGGGCTGACGCCGCGCCCTGCCCTACAGTCCGCAACAGCACTAGCTCACCACTGATGTGGGTGTCAGTAGGGGCCAGCTAAAGCTCCGCCTGCTACAATCTGCCTACTACACTCTGAGTACCACATCCCGCACTGATGGCGGTACTATTCGTACCCACTGTCGGGGGACTCGCTGACAGTTGGCAAAGACCTGCGAAAGAATAACAATGTATGCATCACTGATAACCATCTCTGATCGAATGGGTGACAGTTCGATCGTCATGCTGAACATACGCATGAAGAGTGGAAAGTGCGATTTTATTTTACAAAAGGTTTCTCCAGTGTTGTTGTGTCCTCGGTGCTCCGTTGCACCTCTCTAGACTCGTTCCACGTATCAAATTATGGAGAACATATTTCAAACATTCGTTAGTAGATGGTCTTTGTGCCAAGAAGTACTACAGTTCCCTCCATTTAGTCTCAGGTGGTTTGGGGAGGCAACACGCAAATTTTTTCTGAGCTGTAAAACTACCGTAGGATACTGTAAACTATCGTAAATGTAGACTATGGCAATTTTCCTGATAGCTTTGGTCAGTTAAGTTCATCACCACGTTACCTGTACATTAGCTGTCTTGCATAACGGTCGGGCATTCTCATTTCGTTCCCTTCGTTTACGTATGAGATCTGCCCCTTCCTAGGATCACCCAGATACCAGGAGCGGTGAACCGTCTATTAACTGAATGAGAATATACCAGATGGCCCACGAAAACTGCCCTCTGTAGTTTTATGTTTCCCGCATACTTTAGTGCCTGAAGGGTTGCCTCGTCATTGCTGTCCAAAGGGGGAAGCCCACATACAAGCAAACCGCCACCGAGCTGTGCCGCCATCTTCGTGCGATTTACTCCTATGAGGTCGCGTCACCTTCCATTTGTAGCGCGAGTCTCGTTTTACGGTCAAACAGGTAACAACTGCAATGTACTCCAGCGAATACAACACCGATATGATACTAATGTACTGGGGACGCACTGAAACGCAGCTGAGGTCCTAAGGTTGTATTCACAAGGTTTTCCAAATCGAAGTTTACCTGTATTTAGATGTACAGAGATGCGTTTAAAAACTGAGATAGCCTTCCAGGTAGAACACGTCGTGAAGAGACCAATCCACAATCTACGCTATGTTGTCCACAATGTTGTCTCGTATTTTGGAGCACACTCCACGCACGGTAAGCATAGGTGAAACGAAAATAATGCGTGCGTACAATGTCGTGTAAACGAAAGTATTATCGAGCTTTCTATTTTATGTTGCCGTATTATTTGTGCCAATAATAATAATAATAATAGTAATATGGTCTTTATTATTAATATTATAAAGTATTAGATATCGTCCAGTAACACCTATACCACATCGTAATTAAAGAAGAGCTGCAACGGATCTGGGGATATCGAGGTTTTCGTTACAAAGAATTCTGGAGGAACGAAAATGGCATCCCTTTAAGGTGCACCCACACCAACAGCTATATGGAAACGATTTCCAAAATCCGGTATCGTTTTGAAGATGTATCGTAAATAAAGTAGCCGTAAATACGGATTTCATCAGGCAGATTTTATGGGGAAATGAATGCTCTTTCGCCAATCACTCCACTCTGAATAGACGTAATCTACGTTACTGGGCTCCTGCAAATCCTCACTGGTTACGACCGCATCGCGCACAAGCACGCTGGAGTATTAAAGTATGGACTAGATTATTTGGCTCCCAGACTAACTGGTCGGCTCCTTTTGAATTCCTACAGAGTGAGCTGAATCTTGGGCATGTCCTAGAAGACATCCCACTTCACTTAACTGTGAGGCACTGGTTTCAGCACAATGGTCTACCACCCCATTATTGTAGAGGGGTTAGCGAATATCTCAACATGTGTACCCCAAACGGTGAATAGGTCGTAGTGGTTAGACACGATTGCCAGCGAGGTGGTCTGATTTAAGGCCCTTGGATTTTTTCTTACGGGGTTATGTGAAAGCCAGGGTTTACAAAACAGAACCGAGAATCCAGATGTGTTAAAAGAACGCGTACGTCACACTTGCGTTTCAGTATCTGCAAAAATGTTAAGAGTTGCCTCGCAAATTCCCAGAGGCGCTGACATCGATGCATCCAACACGGTGGACGAGCGTTTGAACATTTTGTTTATTAATAATGTAATTATAAAGATCCGTCATTTATCATATTCGTTGTTCTTTATTGCATATCTTATGTAATACTGTCAACTGTGAAGCACGAATTAGAACACCATGTGTTGTTAATAAATTAGCTGTCTTATGCTGATGCGTCTTGAATTAATATGCGTTTGCCATTGTGCATATTGTTTTGGTCAGGGAAAATCCTTCTTCTACACAGACACGTTTCTATAGCCCAGGCACCGAACCCAGGGCTCCTCCTACAGTAAACACGTTTCCTACCGATGAGCTGTGAATAAGTTATAGCTGAAAAGTGTTTGTTTTCAAGCACTGGTCTTACGTTTAGCAAGGTCTCCTCTCGTGGAGCGCCCTTTATTGTTCCGCTTGGGCAAACATTTCAGCGTCTGTGGTATCCAGGATTAACTAACGTCAACGTAGGATGGCTTGTATGGCCACCTAGTACTAGGGGCCGTGTAACCTATCGAACATGTAGGTTCTACATAATTATCCTCTTGTCTGTTGCTCAGAAATAAGCGGTATTTATAGCAGAAATGGAATTATCAATGTTTAATCCTCTTTATTCGAAAACTGGTGAATTGTAACGTGAATCGGAAGAATGTTATAGTAAAAATGAAAAAGAAACAGTACAGTTATATCATGAAGCGCTCGAAAATGCAATTTACTCAACAAAAAAAGTAAAATTTAAGACAACTGCAAAAGAAAAACGTATCAGACATTGCTTCAGTACTTTGAAGAGCTTACATAAAACATGTTTCTGTTATTATAAACAACTGTCACGCCTAAAAAGAGTAATAAAAAAACTGTTGCCTTTGCTCATGATTTAAAACGTTTTATTGAATACAAAATAACCACAGTAATTTATTTAGATATTTTTATTTTTGCGTATATAAACTCTACTTGCATGAAAAGTAATTGTTTTGGTTACATAAAAGTGCATAAGTTACGCCATCAACTAATTTTTGTAGCTTATCAAATGCAACCTATATTTTGAAGGATTCAAATACTCAGTGGACTAACATCGCACGATATGCGGTTCTAATTATGTGCAAAGCAAAAAAACGCAAAACAAGAAGCAGTCGTCGGATCACAATTTCTTTCTCACACTTTCATTTATGGTTCCTTTCTACAAATGCTACTAACACTCCCGGTAAGCCTATCATATACTACGTTATTTATGTACTGTACTGAAACTACTGAAACTTAATTTTTGTACGACGAAACTCAACGAGTGGGCACACACTTTGAGCTGCAAGAGAGATTTTGTCAATTGTAGAGAAATGAAGAAAAGTAATCAACGCCTTTGCTCTGTAAGTTTCACACAAGATTGTTATGAAAACTTCCATTTAGTTCCAATGCATACAACTTTTTTAAATTCAAAAGGTGCTTCTGAAACAATATTGTCAATGCAGGCATGTAAGATTTCCAAATGCAGTATCATCAAAGGCTGCCCCAATCATCCACCTCTAATAGCTATTAAAAGTTCTTTCTCTGAAACAAAAGAATGCAAAAATGTCAAAGTATGAAAAGAGAAAGGATTATAGCAGATGTATGCCATTCTGTACTTCATCTGAAAGGTCAGGCAGGTTCATCAGTTGGAAAACGGAGAGATCTGTTGAGGATGTCATTTCTTTCTCAGTAGCACAATGAGTTGTATAATAAACTTCGCAGCATCTGATCCGTGGAAGGTAGTTTGTAGGAAAAGAAAAGCTGATACTGAGATATTTTTTCTTTAGTTTAATCTTCTCATAGTCTTGAAAATTTTAAAAGAAATGAGAAACTCTTTTTCTTCGCTATAGTTCTACTAGTTAAATTATTACTGCTGTATTTCTATACTTGTATTATCACAAATAAACTGTAGTGCCCTTATACTACTGGCACATGAAACAAAAACCTTTTCATTAGCACTTGAAACCAGGCAGCTTCGTGGTGGGGCACTTAAATTATTCGTTTTCTAATTTATCTCATTATTTTCTGCAGTGCTGATATGATCAGCGTAATTGGGTAGTATTAGTATACATTGTCAGTTTTTTTTCTGAATACAAATAAGCTGCTTACAAAAAGGAATACATTTTTTTATGCTTTTCGCAAATGTGAGATGTGGCATTTGGAACTCTTCATATTTCCTTTCTAGGAACATTTTCATAATGCAGCTCAAAATAAAAATAATACTCGAAATACAAATAATAATATAATTTAGTTACACAATGAAGATGAAGTGACAAATTTAACTGAAATTAACTGAACCAATAATGCTAGACAGGATATTGGGTACAGTTGAGGTGAATTTCCTAGATTTCACAGGTATTTTTGTAATATTTTCAGAAAGTGCAGCTGAAGTAAGTAGTCGAATAAAACTTTTTATATGTAATAACCAACTGAATTGGTATCAGAATTTCAGGTGAATAAACAATATTCATCACAAAATTCAACAAAATATATGGTAATAAAAGCAAGCATCACTAAACGATCTGTTAAATTTAATTAACTTGTAGATAACAATATAGCAGAATGTACTAGAAAAATTTACAATAGATGTAAGAGTTAAAACAATTTTAAAGAGCATATCGTTTAACTAAAAATATCTGCAAGAAGGAATGCTTCTCTAGAAATACAAAATTAAGCCACAATACTACAGTGGTAAGGCTAGAATGTTTATATGCGACTGAATGCCTTACAGTGAGCTATAAGCCGCGAGGATGGAGATACCTGAAAGACTGAGAGGAAAATAACGGATGCAATACAAACTATAAGTGGTTGGTGAAAGATTAATAATGAGATGTACCAAAATATACTAAAATATATTTTTAAAATTAAAACACTAAATTCAGAAGGCTATGAAGGGAAAAAAGATAAGAAACGAGAAACTACATGGACAAAGGAAGGAAAAGACAACATAGAGGGAATATAAAAGGGGCACTGGAAAAATAGTAAACAATGAAGAAAGAAGAAGAATAAATGTAGTTACGTGATGCCACTTGGTTAGTACAAAGAAATAAAAAGAATAAATACAACTCAAATGCAATTCGAGAGATAAATACTTGCCAAAACATTGAATCATGGAATTAAGCCTGTCCTAATTATAATACGGACTATAATTCCAAACGACACCGAATTTCATTCGACACAGAACAAGAATAAAATGAACTTCGGCGAAATTCGGCACAAGCGGAAACTTCAGTCCGTGGTGAAACGACCAAAAGCAGTTAAATCATAAGTGATAAGAGATAATTTACTCATAAACACTAAAGACAATGTTTAAATCGAAGTTAAGTGACTTGAAAATAAATTGCATTTACCCTATTGTAGCATTCAACCCAATCGCTTTACAATTCAAGATATTTTAGTAGTCCTGCTGAAAAGTCTTTTAATGATATGGTTGTCAAATGACAAAACAAACCGAATTTCTATAAGTGAAAGACACAGATCTGCAATCCAGTCACTTTATTCACCCTTTAACGTTGACTATGGATTGAGTTCGCACATAACATTCTCTATCTCTCTCTCTCCCTCACGCTCTTTGTTTCTCTCTTCAGCTGATGTGTCGACACGTTTCATCTTGTTTTGCAACCCTGGTTTCCTCAGCACTTCATTTACGATTTATGAGAGTTCCCTGAAACATCCCGGATGATACGTTTCCACATCACTAATTAGCGCTGATTAGGGAAGCTGAAACCTGCGATCGTTTGAAGCAACTGGATACGGTCACTGTAAACCAAGCTACGCGGACTCTGTACCTGAGAAAAAAAACTGTATCGTCAAATTTGTAATATTCGAGACAATTAAGCTAAGAATTACACTTCTTAGGTCGGGTGTTAGTAGGACTTACTGTGTTATAACCTTTTTTATTTTATTTTATTTTTGTTTCGAAAGTGCTGTTCAACGAACTCGTGAGCTGTTGCTCCACAGAAAGACAGCTGCACTCTGCTGTTGCTTGGTAATCGTTTGACGGTTGTCGCTTCAGTAGGCCAGTGTTTCATTCCAAAACAAACCTCTTTCTGAAGTTCCTACCTGTGAGATGCCAATTAGTCACGTATTTGATGCAAAGAAGATGGGCCCTCCTTCGGTATATGTGAACTAAGTTGTCAGCAAGCACGAATAAATTATAAATACTAATGCAGTTTTAAGACATATTATGTGTAAATTAAAGGGCAGGATTATTTCTTCAGAACTGATGTACAAACGTATTATAAGTTGTTTCACCTCCTGAATATTACATAAAAACTTAGATAAAGATGCTATCTCGATTTAAAGCAGAACGATTGTTGGCCGAAAATGAACATTTGATTTAATATGACTAACATAACATCAGACAGGATCGCCCGCATTTAAAAATAGTATCGTAATAAGAAATAATTAGAAATTGGTAGTAACTGATTACATGGATGAACTTTAAGAAACAATCAACGTATCAGCCCACGTCTTTATCAATATAACCACAGGTTAAAAAGACAAATAAATTAGGTAGAGTGAGAATTTATTGATGAAAGAAACAAATCATGACTTGCCTACACAGTTGGTTACTCTCATCGAAAAATTCTCTACCTCGACAGACTACACCATCGTCTCGTTGATAATGCCTAATATAATATCATTACACGCTCTTGTTTAGCCCTTTAATTTTTAACATCATTACATGGTACAGCAATGCAAATACATCCAATTGTTTCCTTTTCCCTACCTTTCACGATGAGTTTCATTCGTAATTACCGAGAAAATTTGTGAGCATCATTTGATAACAGAGGAAGCATGTTCATTAAACACCATTGTTTTTGTTATCCCCTCTGCCTGCATGACTGAGAGCATGCGCGCGCGCTCCTGTGTGTGTGTGTGTGTGTGTGTGTGTGTGTGTGTGTGTGTGTGTGACGACGCGCGCATGTGTAAGTGATTTGACTGTTGCAGTCTTATCGGCGTTTAGAATATACGCCATAGATCAATGGTAAAGTACATTTGAATGTATACTGAAACAAAATTCGTACATACAGATTATCCCATCGGCTTCTACTGTGTGGCAACATGGCAACCGTTTTTACGTTTAACTATATTTCATCGGATATCATTTCATGTCATGCATTGTCATTCCGTTCGTCAACCTTCTTCCACTGTAATATTTTTGTTTCAATAAGACAAAAAGTTACCCCAAGAAAGGAACATGGGGGTTAACGACCAGCTATTGAAGTTTTATTTTTCTCTACATTCAAATCTGTATTCCGAAAGTCGGCGAACCGTTTGCGATGGACAGTACACCGGGTAAAAAAGTCACTGTTCGCTTTTCGTATAGCAAGTCTGCTGAAAATGTGTATAATCTCGCTGTTTTATTTAAGGCGGTCTGAAAAAAAAATTGTTGGCATTAAAAATCTGCTAATACGCTTATCATTGCACAATCATTCTACTACTGGTATCAATTATCATTAATATGCAAAATATTAGTAAATGCTTTTTGGCTGTTGGCTGTTTCTTTATCTAGCGCAGAGTTACTCATTACGGTCTTGCTAAACTTTAACGCTCCGTATTTCTCACGAAACACTTAAAGTGGTGCTTGCTCTGTCGGTCACGCTTAGTCGACACATCACCACCTCGCACGCCAGCCATCACCACCAGGTCATAAACCTGTTGTGCTTCCGGCAGCTGTCTCTCACAGCGACGGCTTGTCACAGTTCTCGTCTCTCTTTCTGAATAACAGTGAAAGCGGTGAAACGTTCTCATGTCTGACTATCGCTTAGTGTACGTAAGAAGACCGCGAAAATACCTCAGTCGGAAACACGCTTAATTTTATTTTTTATTGGCCGTTTCTGAATGGTTGCGCTACGAGTAATATAAGCCACCATTTCACAGAGCGCTTTATCACTTTAATTGTCAGCGCAACAGCTACGTTATGATTTGCATTACACTTTAGGCAGACACCTCAATGCCAGCTCAATGCTAATTCGAAGCAGTAGTGTAGTGTAGGTTATTATTGTTGTTATTACTATTATTATTATTATTTGCGGAATATAGTTTAAGGAGGAAAGATTGATAAATCTTCTTTTCCTCGTGTTGCTCACAAGAGTGCTGCAAATTGTTTAATTTAGTTCAATAAAAACTCATCGACTAAATCGAAAGTGATATCTGGTGCTCCCCAAGGAAGTGTTATTGGCCTTAAGCTCTTCCTTACCTATATGAATGATTTAGGAGACAACTGAAGAGCCCTTTTATACTGTTTTCAAATCATGCTGTAATTTACCGTCTAGTAAAGCCATCAGAAGATTAGAAACAGTTGCAAAATGATTTACAGAAGACGTATGATGCGAGATTCGGCAATTGACCCTAAATAATGAAACGTTAGGTCATCCAAGTGGGTTCTAAAAGGAATCCGTCAAATTTCAGTTACACGATACATCACACAAGTTTAAAAGTTGAGATTTAAACTAAATACCTAGGAATAACAATCGCGAAGAACTTAAATTTGAGCGATGACATATATAACGTTTGTAGAAGGTGAACAAAAAACTGCGTTTTATTGCCAGAACACTTAGAAATTGCAACAAACCCCCTCAAGGCAGTGCCTGCAATTCTCTTGTCTCTCCTCTGCTGTATTGCTGTGCGGCATGAAATTCTTACTAGATAGGATCGACGCACGACATCGAAGACGTTCAAAGAAGGGCATCTTGTTTTGTACTATCGCGAAATAGGGAAGAGTGTGTATCGGAGGCGACACGGAAGTCGGGATGGCAATCACTAAAGCAAAGGCGCTTTTCGATGGAGCGATATCTTTTCTTGAATTTCAATCTCCAACTTTCTCTTCCGAATGCAAAAATATTTTGTTGACGCCTACCAACACAGAGACAAATAATCATCAAAATAAAATCAGAGAAATCAGAGCTCGCATGGAGAGACTTAAGTATTCATTTCACCCGCTCGCTGTTCGGGACTGGAAGGGTAGATAAACAGCTTGAAGGTGTTTCGATGAAACCTCTGCCAGGGACTGTTGATGCAGAGTTGGTGGAAAACAAATAAAATATTTATTGTGGCTTGTAAGAGAGATAAAATTCTACGGTTATCACACAGTTTACGTGTGAGGTTGAGAAAGCGAATGTTTACAGCAAACTAGAGAAGGCAAGCCCAACGTAAAAAAAATATGGGAACAGGAAAAAAATTTATTAGTGTATAGAATCTGAGTTTCTCGCTTGCACTAAGTCAAGCGCATATTGAGTTTCCAACAACTAGCTTGCAAAAGTAAGTAGCATTTCATTTGTATCTCTGGAACCAAACTCGAACTCAGGGCTAGAATGATATATTCCCCTGAAATCCCAGCCACTCAAAGTTGGGCATAATCTGTAGTGTAGTCTGTCTAGGACAGGTTGAAAGGTGACAGTATAATTGTGACTTGGCAAAGCCAACGACTGTCAACGGGAAATAAAGGTTGAGTAACAGATTGGTCTATAGTCCAGCATGATGTCCATGTTGCGCTATATTTAACACACTCTGTCATATTCACAGCGATTTTAGTTATAAAAACTAAAATTGAAAGGTCAATTCAGAAAATCTGTATTAGATACCCTAAAAGTTTCCAACGAGTATTTTGCTGTAAGTTATGAACATATATTGTACGTAAACTACGAAAAATACAAAGGAGGGAGATGGGGAGGGGGAGGGGAGGAGGAGGGGGAGGGGGAGGGGGAGGGGGGCACTAGACAACTTTTACCAACCGCAGCACCAACGTTAGAGAGGGTCAGGTACGGATGTCAGAAATGTTAGACGCAAAAATGCCCCGTTCGGCGCAAGCCAAATCTCGCTTATGAAAACGGGCGCAGGAGACGGTCGCCATAGCTTTAGCCTGTTGCTTTGGTTATTCAGGTTGCAAGATAATCACGCTACTGAAACTAGAAACAGGGCATCATATGCTTGGCATCGTGATAACAGTAAACGTCTAATATACTCAGATGTAAAGTATAGGAAATAAAACATTTGCGATCTGTTTTGAATCCAGTATATAATTTTGGTTATTAAACTGTAAAATTATATTTTTAACAATGCTGTAGCGCTCCATGATACAGAAAATATTTATTTTGGCAGAAAATTCTATGATATTAACGAAATTAACTTGCGGAGGTGCGAAAAGAAGTTCACAGGAAACTAGAATAGGCAATGCTATTGCGTACTAAACATTTAAACACGAAGAAAAATTGCAAGAAAAATTGTTTTCTCCGAATACAAATTCTAATTATTGATTATGCACATGTTTTGCTTGAACCATGTGTAGGTTTACAATGCCTTATTCAACAACCAAATAAAAAAACTAAATCTGTAAAATTTTATTTATTCCTCTAGAGCCAAAGTAAGCATCTACAGTAAAGAGAAAACTGTTGTCTGTTAACTACGTCTCTCTTGTGAGACCCGTGGTAAAGCGATAGCCGAAAACTTAAACTGCTCAGGGCTTGGCCTGTTGCGCTGTTTACGCCATTACGCCAGAAAGTATCTCCTTCTTCTGAATGCGAAGTGTCTGTTGTTTCATATCTACGAATATTCGTCATGCACCTCGGTCGCTGATAACTGTTTCATGAGCACTTGAGCAGACTTATGTTTTACCGTGTCTTAACTGACCTCATTTTACCGACAAAGCGTACGCATCCTTATACAACCACTTCATGGCATATGAAGTTTATTATCAAATGGCTCTGAGCACTATGCGACTTAACTTCTGAGGTCATCAGTCGCCTAGAACTTAGAACTAATTAAACCTGACTAACCTAAGGACATCACACACATCCATGCCCGAGGCAGAGTTTATTATCACTTTTGGTTAATTACATCGGGTTGAACTATACATCAATTAATTTTTATTACTTTTATTATTTCGTTAAAAGTTCTCTCACAGTCGTTGTAAGATTTTGTTCCATAATTTGAGAATTCGGGGGCTATTTTGAGTTTTATTAATACAAACAATGTTAATTTATGTGGAGAACAAAGCGCAACAAGTACATCCAAGTGTCCAATCCAAGATGCAGGTGAACTACGAACGACAACAACTGACCGACGATGAGCAAAGTCTTCAAACTGAGTTAAAAGTACAATAATGTCCAAAACCTTCTGGTGGCAGAGTTCTAGTGTCAGGCATACAAACCTGCAACCAAAAACAAAATTAGGTTACATTAGAGGCTGGACAGGTAAATTGTGCGATTCAAAACAAAGTGATCAATATGTATGTCGCAGTTGTCACCTGTGATGGGCACAGAATAAAACATGTTATCAGCCCCAAAACTGAGCGGAGAGATTCTCGAGGATACAGCAATTATACCAGCAAAAAACAGTTCATATTTTTAGCACAATGGCCAGGAGCAATGCGCAAATTTGCCCTCTTTTTATGCCCATATCTTTTAGAAACTGTAATAGTCAAGGACGATGTATAAAAATGTTCCAACAGCAGCTGATGCAAGGTGTATGGTATGGTGTAAGTTCGTATACTCATAAATCCACAAAGTACATGTCGCATGGATCTTCTCAGTGAAACAAGCTGTAAATACCTCTGTTTCTGATATTTCTTCTTTTTAAAAAAAAAAAAAAAAAAAAAAAAAAAAAAAAAAAAAAAAAAAAAGACCTGATGGCGTCACATTTTACTTGTGTCACACTTCGGCCGCTAGATGTCTCCAGTTTCGTAAAAGCTCGTACCATTTTGGAGTTTTGACGCTGAGGATGTTTGACAGGTGGACGCGCACAGTATTTGAGACTCTTGCTTTCGTAATTTGAAAGAAAAAACATATATGATTAAGTGCGGTTCAAGGGAGAGGTAGGTTAGGGAGCAGCGCGCGTGTACTCACCGGAGAGGGCAAACAGCGGCGGCCGGGGGTGGGCGTGAGTGTCGCGGCGCGGCAATGCCTGCTGACAGGTGTCTGGCAGAGCTTCACCAGCGGCTCACGAGGCGGCGCTTCTAGCGGCTGCGGCTGCTGCTGCGGCTGCACTGTCCGGGGCCCGCGCAGCGCCCGGTAGGCCGGGCCGCCGCCGCCGAAAACGCCCGAACACCGGCGGCCGCAGCCGAGCGCCGGGCGCCGAGGCGAGGCCTGGGAGCGCCGGGGTCGCGCGTCAACGCCAGTCAGCGCGTCACGGCGACCTCTGGCCAGCGACGCTCTGCCCCATCCAACTGCGCGGCCGCCGTGCGCAGATTACGGAAGGGCGGCCCAAGAGCAGCGGACCCAAACCTTCCTCACACTGTTACTGCTGTACAGGAACTGGCATCAGCCAGCTACCTCAAAACTGTTCAGCAGCTACACTTCAGACTGAAAATTATACCTACTCTTAATACGAAGAACAGTAACTGTACTGAAGGAAACCCAGAATTTTACGTGTACGTGAAGCTCCAGTCCGATTTATTATGAAACTCTGAACTGATGTCCATCACCAACATCAGAATCAAGCGCTATCCCCACGGGCACCAATACAGTCACACATTCGTTGTTTATTACCGTGAGTGAAACGCATGCTGTGTCAGTTCATGAAGACTGCTGCCTGGAGACTGGGGTGGAGTTCTTCCCGACGCATCCTGGGCGTGCTCTTCGTGTGCTAAGGCTGGCCTTACCAGGCAATGATCTGCACATTCTTCATGGAGTGTGTGGTGCGAACTCAGTGTGATACATGGTCCAGAAGGCTATACCAACACGATTTACCATTCTACCCACACACTGGCGAGCTTTTGTCGACTCCCTGAAATAGTTACCTAGTCGCACTCAAGTGGGAGACTCTGCAAGAGAGGCGCTCTGCATCGCGGTGTAGCTTGCTGTCCAGATTTCGAGAGGGTGCGTTTCTGGATGAGGTATCGAATATATTGCTTCCCACTACTTATATCTCCCGAGGAGATCACGAATGTAAAGTTAGAGAGATTCGAGCGCGCACGGAGGCTTTCCGGAAGTCGTTCTTCCCGCGAACCATACGCGACTGGAACAGGAAAGGGAGGTGATGATGACAGTGGCACGTAAAGCGCCCTCCGCCACACACCGTTGGGTGGCTTGCGGAGTATAAATGTAGATGTAGATGTAGATGTATGATCCAGTAGTTTCCCCCCGCTATGACCCCAGGAGAGATTTGGCGGCCTAAAGTCGTTGTTTTCTGCGACCTTTCATCAGGTTATCTACAAACACGATGTCTTCAATCTCACGGCCACAAGCAGAACCGAAAGTCAACGGTGAGGCCCACAGAATAACACACAATATCCCAATTGACTTGGCTCTATACCATGTAAGTCTCTGTTGTCTCTGGTGTGATGTGAAAAGGACTTTCCCTGCCTAACTTATTTACGTCTCTCTTCAACCTGGCAATAGTCCATCTCTGACGAGCTCAGTACTACGCTAGTACACTGTAAGTGATAACCACAGATCAAAGTACGAGTACATTCAAAGTTAATATTTAAATGAAAAATTGTCAGCACCTGTTTTGGAATGGGACACGGTCACTGTCAAACAAACTGATTAGATATCCAAGGATTATGTTTGTTTTTGAAGTGTACCCTTGATTCAGAGACTTAAATCAAGTCTGAGTATAATAAGTCATTTATTTATACGATATAACCACATTTCACATTAAAATGGGACAGAATAAGTTTCCAATGAAATGAACATAAAATGTGTTAATGTTGACCAAGAAAATTTTCCAACAGAAGGAGCACAAATTCACTTACATTATTGAAACAGAAAGCTCACTATAAGCTCAATTTCGTCACGTATGTCCCGCCAACACTGTGGAGTGGTAGCCCATCTATGTGGAAGACTGCTTCGGAAACGCTACAAGTTTTCCTAATCTGTGCAGCTCGCAAATTCAAAGTAACTGAGTCCAAGGCCCGTAAAACAAAACAATTAATCAGGCAACGCAAATTGCATAGCAAATCAGACAAATTGTGAGCTGCTCAGAAACTGGATTTTGCTAATGCGAAATGCGATACACTCGAAACTCGGAAACGTGCACCCCAGTACCAGAAGTCTCTCACCCTCTGCAGTATGAGCGCAAGTCTCTTTCCCAAATTTTCCTCTGTCAAACCCTAATTGCGGACTTTTTGAAAACATGGAACGGAGGATCCCCAGACTTCGCCACAGTGACCCGCGAGAGCAACTCTTTATTTACGCCAGTACTGGAGAACCCTGCAGATATTTCCCGTTATTGGCCTCCAGAAAGCATCTTAACATGCAAGAGATTGGTATCAACTGCTAGTCATGTTCCACTCATTGGAAGCGCCCTTCGCACGTAACCACGGTGGGGGCAAGACTCAATGGCTGGATAACAATATATGGAAGAAAAGGCAACGAAATTTCTCACAGTGGACAAGCAGCGTCATGGCGGCCCTTTCATAGATCTGTGTACATTGAGGCAAATTCATCACGCACAATCATGCTGTGCGGACTTGCAGTGGCTTGGCAACAGCTGCCTTCAAAGGAAACAAACCACATTTGGCCCCAAAGTGTGGAGCAGGGGCTTACTGCAACCGCTTCTGTGAGCTGCAGTGCACTGGGTTCAAATGGTTCAAATGGCTCTCAGCACTATGGGACTTAACATCTGAGGTCATCAGTCCCCTAGAACTTAGAACTACTTAAACCTAACTAACCTAAGGGCATCACACACATCCATGCCCGAGGCAGGATTCGAACCTGCGACCGTAGTGGTCGCGCGGTTCCAGACTGAAGCGCCTAGAACGGTTCGGCCACTCCGGCCGGCAGTGCACCGGGGACCCATTTCTCTTCTCTAGAGCCTCTGTGACTGACCTTCTGTGGTTAGTCCACAGCAAAGGACGAATACCTGGACCTGCTCGTTTCTTATCCAAATAATTTGAAGCCTTCTTCCAGAATTAGCAAGCCTTGTACTCGCCTCAAAAATAACTGAGAAATTAGCAGAAAGATAGTCAAATATCCTCATTTTACTAAGTTCTGGAGCTCCTATTGATGTTCTTCCGTGTTTGCGATTTAAAATTGGGTTGTTTTGAAAATCAGCCTTATGCAGACACAATTAGGTTCTTTTAATACCTGCCCTAACATTTTTCGACGCCTGTGTGTCATCTTCTGTGGATCAGATTTTTATTTCTCAAAA
This sequence comes from Schistocerca americana, assembly GCF_021461395.2. Classification (NCBI taxonomy): domain Eukaryota; kingdom Metazoa; phylum Arthropoda; class Insecta; order Orthoptera; family Acrididae; genus Schistocerca; species Schistocerca americana. The sequence continues at coordinate 867,466,831 of NC_060119.1, read as the reverse complement.
TTACATTGCTAAATGAACTGCATTATTATACACCGGTTTTTGCTCTCAGCGATATGTGACTGTCATACCACAGGTCAGCGATGCATGGCAGCCGCATATCTGAAAGCAGCTTCCGGTTATATGTTCCAGGCACTTTGTCGTGCCACCCTGTCAGTAACCTCTGCTCAGACGTCAGCTATTTTTACCCGTTTATCTGTCTGAACCAGTCGAGGAATCCTTCTATCCTCTCTTGGTGTAGTTCTGCTGAACACCTCTGACTCTTCTTCTTCCCATACTGTTGCCCTGAGTCCATCTCTTAACCACTATTCTGCAGTTATTGCACTACAGTTAACTACCCGTGCGATCTGTCAATATAAAGCTCCCATGTCGGTCATTCCAGTCATTCGATCTTTCTAAAAGTCCAAAAGTCGGTGATATGCTGCATATGCGCGTTCTCTGGTTTGCAGTCTTCACCTAAGAAGTTCCAAAAAGGTTAGACAAACCCATGGCCATCATGTGCTCGTTCAATTTTTCATTTGTAGATATTGCTTTCTTTTGTCCTGAAAATAAGAGCAAATAATGACGAATTTTTAGTTAATGCATCGCACCCAACGGAAATGCTAAAGTAGCACTTTGTTAGTGTTCGGTAATACAGTTCATGGTGTAGTAATTGCCATTGCCGTCAGAGTAGATGCTACTGAATATTCTAACAAATGTTTTTAGAATGTGTCCCCAGCTCGTGGTCGTGCGGTAGCGTTCTCGCTTCCCGCGCTCGGGTTCCCGGGTTCGATTCCCGGCGGGATCAGGGATTTTCTCTGCCTCGTGGTGACTGGGTGTTGTATGATGTCCTTAGGTTAGTTAGGTTTAAGTAGTTCTAAGTTCTAGGGGACTGATGACCATAGATGTTAAGTCCCATAGTGCTCAGAGCCATTTGAACACATTTCTTTTAGCATGTGTTTTATTGTTGTTGTCTTGTCCGACTATTTCTTTCATGAATCTCTCCACTTTGGTTTATCTCGTAAGAATCTGTTTTATCTCCGAATATTTATTGCATCCTACTTTGTTACGAACTTCTCTACAGTAGACAAGTCTTGGTCGCTATTTACAGTTTTTACCATCACTCCAATCCACACACAAACACACACTTCCTTCCATAATGAACTAAAAAGCGATGTCCTCTCAACATTCCACTTATTTTAGTCAAGTTTGCGCCATCAATTAATTTTCTCCCTAATTCGATAGAGTACCTCTCAAATACTTATCTGACGCACTCATACAATCTTCATCATTCTGTATCATCACATTTCAAAAGCTTCTATTCACTTCTTTTCTCAACTGTTTACTGCTGACGAATCATTTCCGTCCTAGGCTTCCGTCCAGTCAAATATCTTCAAAAGGACTTTTTAAGACTTAAATTTATATTCGATATTAATACGTTACTTCTTTTCAGTAGCGCTTCTCTTGCCAGTATCAACCTGCATTTCATACCTTGCTGCACAAATTGCAAAAATCATCTACTGTTTTCAACGTCTCATTTCCCAATCTAATTCATTAACATCGACTGAGTTAATCAGACTAAGTTCCACTGAACTTGTTTCATTTTTTATATTCATCCTGTAACCGTTTTTCAAGATGCTATCCATCCGTTCGAATTATCTTGCAAGTCCCGTTACGTCTCTTACAGAATTACAGTGTTATCGCCGAACCGCAGCATTTTTCTTCTTCTTCTTCCTGAACTTAAATTCCATTTACAAATTTCTCCTCAGTTTTCCTTCACAAATCTCGGAATGTGGAGACCATCAGGGGGAAGTTATAACCCCCTCAACCCCATCTCCCTCCCTTCTCAATTACTGCTCCCCTTTCACATCTTTGGCCTCTTATGACTGCTGTCTGTTTTTTGTACAATGTATCTCACCCTTTGCTCACTGTATCTTATCCATGTTACTTTCAGAAATAAAAATAGGTTATTCCAGTGAGAACTGTACAACGCTTACTCTAATCCTGCAAATACTAAAAACTCACGATTACCTTTTTTCAATCTATTTCCTACGTCGTTGCATATTATCTCACGTGTTCTTGGATTTTTCGGCAAACCAACCTGTTCTTCCTCGAGGTCAGCTATACTAGTCTTTCAGTTATTTTATGCATAGTTCGTATTTTTCCAAACATTTCTTCTTAAAGCAGTATCTCACTAATGTTCACATCAGTCAGAAGCTGCCTGCTTTGGAGTTCTACTTATTTCAGTGTTCTTAATGTCTAAGGATATTTTGCCTGTCTCATATATCATGAATACTAGATGCAATACTTTTATCACGTTATTTTCGGAAGGCAATTATTTACACTCTGTAAAATTGGTTCAAAAATCGTGTTTGCACACTGCTGTATTATTCAACAGGCAGTTCCAGTCATAAACAGACAGTCTTTAGGTGACTATATTGAGCTGTGGTGGAGCTATGGATACCGACCTTTGCCCTCTGTTTGGATCTTTGGTCGTCGGTTGTGACTCAAGTCGAGGTGACACGCTGTGGCGGATGGGGTGGAGGGGGGGGGCGGGGAGGGTGGCGGGGGGGAGGGGGGGAAGGGGAGAGAGTTGAGGCCATTACGAGCCTAGAAAGTGTCTCGCAAAGCGTTCGTTGATGTGGGTTGTTGACTAGTGGGAGGTGTGGGGGGGAGGGGGGGTCGTTGATGGCTGTTGCTATGCGCTATGTGGACCTGGTTCACTTACCTGCCAATTGAAGAATTCATGTTATCCGGTGTGGACTCTTGGAAATTTTTTAAGGTGATTTTCGAGACCATACGTCGTTTTATTTGAACAGGTTTCTTGGCCTCTACATAGGCAGGGGTGCCGACGCTGTATTGCTGTCATGCTCATAAATTAAGGATAATGCTGACACATGGTGAAATAATGCTCTGGTGGGCGGCTGCGGGTTTCAATCACCTCGGGGTATGACTATGCGGTGCATATGACCTGCGGTCGTCGTATGGTGGCGCTAGCAGCAGTCCACGTACGCAGAGGTGTGTTGGTGCATGTCAGAGTATGGTGCAGCGAGTAAGTGTGCAGACGTTTTCAGACGTGCTAATGGTGACTGTATGTTGAAAATGGCTCAAAGAACACATATTGATGAAGTTGTGAGGAGTAGAATACTAGGGCGACTGGAGGCTGGACAGACACAGCAGGTCGCAGCCCGGGCCCACCGTGTGCCAGCAGACAGGAAACGTGTCCAGGTGCTACAGTACAGGACGTCCACAGTGTACAACACACATGAAGACAAATATCTTACCATCAGTGCCCGCAGACGGCCACGGAGTACTGCAGGTAGCATTACTCGGGACCTTACTGCAGCCACTGGAACAGCTGTCTCCAGACACACAGTCTACAGAGGACTGAACAGACATGGTTTATTGGCCTGGAGACCTGCAACGTGCATTCCACTGACCCCTGGTCACAGGAGAGCCCATAAAGCTGGTGTCAAGAACACAATACATGGTCGTTGGAACAGTGGTCCCAGGTTATGTTAATGGACAAGTCCAGGTATAGTCTGAACAGTGATTCTCGCCGGGTTTTCATCTGGCGTGAACCAGGAACCAGATACCAATCTCTTAATGCCCTTGAAAGGGACCTGTATGGAGGTCGTGGTTTAATGGTGTGGGGTGGGATTATGATTGGTGCACGTACATCCCTACATGTCCAGAGGAGCTGTAGCAGGTCAGGTGTATCGGGACGTCATTTTGCACCAGTAAGTCCGCCTTTTCGTGGATGCAGTGGGTCCTATCTTCCTCCGATGGATGGTAACGCACGACCCCACCGAGCAGCCATAGTGGAGGAATACCTTTAAACAGAAGATATGAGCCGGCCGCGGTGGTCTCGCGGTTAAGGCGCTCAGTCCGGAACCGCGCGACTGCTACGGTCGCAGGTTCGAATCCTGCCTCGGGCATGGATGTGTGTGATGTCCTTAGGTTAGTTAGGTTTAAGTAGTTCTAAGTTCTAGGGGACTGATGACCACAGATGTTAAGTCCCATAGTGCTCAGAGCCATTTTTTGAGAAGATATGAGGCGAATGGAGTGGCCTGCCTGTTCTCCAGACCTAATCCCCATCGAGAACATCTGGGATGCTCTCGGTCATCGTGTCGCTGCACGTCTTCAAACTCCTATGACACTTCAGGAGCTCCGCCAGGCACTGGTGCAAGAATGTGAGGCAATACCCCAGCAGCTGTTCAACCACCTGATCCAGAGTATACCAACCTGTTGTGCGACATGTGTACGTGTGCATGGCGAACATATTCCATATTGACGTCGAGGTACATGCGCAGGAAACAGTGGCGTTTTGTAACACATGTGTTTCGGGACGGTTTCCTCAACTTATCACCAATACCGCGGACTTACAGATCTGTGTCGCGTGTGTTCCCTATGTGTCTACGCTATTAGCGCCAGTTTTGTGTAGTGCCACACAACGAGCCCCGTTGTGTGGCACCACATTCTGCAGCTGTGCTTAACTTATTAGCATGAGTGTAGTTGTAAAAGTGCACTTTGTTGTTTGGTCCTGAACTCTGAACTCATATTCATCATTTATTGTGCGGGTCAGTGTTAAGACCCGTTAAGAGTGGTGCTGAATAGTTATCGTGCCGGGTTTTGAGTTGTTTCGCCGACATTGTTACCTTGAAAATCTGTGATCACTGTATTTGCAGTTTTACATTCTCTCAGTACTGGCATTTACTCTGTTCCGGGCAGTACTGTGTATTGCCGAGCATAAATGGTATTCGGCAGCCTTCTTATTCCACTAGAAATTTTCTGGGGAGTTTTGGGTGTTGCCTCTGTACCGAATAAGCAGTGACTGTGGAGCAGATTTATAACTGAATATTTTGTGGTTTTACGGCAATTTGATGTGATTTTGACTCAGGCATTTTAAAATTTAAATTGCATTGTCTTGCCTGTAATTTATATTTTGTATTCTCATTTGAAATCGTGTCACCGCACTCAGGAGTTCATTAGGGTGTTCTGGGGTTACATGTGTTAATCTGGTTTGACGTGCACACGGTCATTGTGTCCGGAATTTAATATTTACTACTTTATGCTGTACTCTAGGCTAAACTTGATTTCCCGTGGGTCTTGTACTGCTATATGTGGGGGGGGGGGGGGGGGGGCGAGTGTTCGGGCCTGGTTGAGGCTTGTGATAAGTGTTCCGCACGCCCGTAGTCTAGCGATACACTGTTCGTCCCTCCGCCGGCTCTCGAGCGGTCCTGCATCCGTTCGTACGACACTGTGTACGGCAGTGTTATGGGACCCCACCGCGTGCACGGAATTCATATACAAGGTAAGTTATTTTATACTACCCCTCAGCGTCTTTGACACAATTTTTGAGTTTTTTTTTTTTAATAGTTTGTGCTCTCCGAACAGTCTCTAATTTCTAATCGCTAATAGCGAATATCACATATTGTTCAAAACTATTTTAAATAAACAGTGGTCGTGAATGTCTCGTTACCCTAGATTGAGTTCTTCCTCTTTATTTCCATCATGTTGTTACTTCTGTGGGCGAATTACTACTACACTGAAGAGCCAAGGAAACTGGTACACGTGCATAATATCGTGCAGGACCTCCGCTAGCACGCAGGAGTGCGACAACTCGACGTGTCATGGACTCTACTAATGTCTGAAATAGTGCTGGAGGGAACTGATACCATGAATCGTCCAGGGATGTCAATCCGCAGAAGTACAAGGAGGCGGAGATCTCTTCTGAACAGCACGTTGTAAGACATCTCAGATACAGTCAGAAACGTTCATGTCTGGCGAGAGCTTCTGTAAAGTTTGGAAGGTAGGAGACGAGGTACTGGCAGAAGTAAAGCTGTGAGTACCGGGCGTGAGTCGTGCTTCGGTAGCCGCGAGAGCTTCTGTAAAGTTTGGAAGGTAGGAGACGAGATACTGGCAGAAGTAAAGCTATGAGTACCGGGCGTGAGTCGTGCTTCGGTAGCTCAGTTGGTAGAGCACTTGCCCGCGAAAGGCGAAGGTCCCGAGTTCGAGTCTCGGTCGGGCACACAGTTTTAATCTGCCAGGAAGTTTCATATCGGCGCACACTCCGCTGCAGAGTGAAAATCTCATTCTGAACTCATATGAGTGTTCCTGGAGCCACTCTGTAGAAATTCTGGACGTGTGAGATTTCGCATCGTCCTGCTGGAATTTCCCAAGTCCGTCCGAGTGTACAATGGATATGAATGGATGCTGGTAATCAGGCAGGATGCTTATGTATATGTCACCCATCAGAATCGTATCTAGATGTATCAGTGTTCCATTCACCTGCACAAGCCCCACTCCATTACAGACCCTCCACCAGTATGAACAGTCCCATGTTGACACGCAGGATGCATGGATTCATAGGATGTCTCCATACCTGTACACGTCCATCCGCTCGATACAATTTCAAACGACACTCATCCGACCAGGCAACATGTTTCCAGTCATCAACAGTCCAATGTCGGTGTTGATGGTCCCAGGTGAGGCGTAAAGCTTTGTGTGGTGCAGTCATCAAGCGTGCGCGGGTGGCCTTCGGCTCCGAAAGCCCATATCGATGGTGTTGGCTTGTTGACATTTATTGATGGCACAGCATTGAAACATGCAGCAGTTTGCGTAAGGGCTGCGCGTCTTTGAATGATTCTCTTCAGTCATAGTTGGTCCCGTTCTTGCAGGATCTTTTGCCAGCCACAGCGATGTCGGAGATTTGATGTTTTATCGGATTCTTGATATTCACGATACACTCGTGAAATGGTCGTAGGGGAACATCCCCACCTCATCGCTACCTCGGAGGTGCTGTGTCCCATCGCTCATACGCTGACTATAACACCACTTTCGAACTTACTTAAATTTTCGTAACCTGCCATTGCATCAGCCGTCGCCGATCTAACAACTGCGCCAGACACTTTTTGTCTTATATGAGCGTTACCGACCGCAGCGCCGTATTCTGTATCTCTGTATTTGAATACGCATAGTTATACCAGTTTCTTTGACTCTTCAGTGTAGTATGACTGACCCTGTTGAGGTTTGTTATCTGGTGTAAATAAATTTTGGGAATTTTCCTTATTCGTTCGACTCTTTGTTAATTGCTAAAATTGTTGTTAACAGATTCATGTGAAATGAAGAGTTACTTCCTTATCTCTCGTCCTCTGAGGAGTTGTTGTTGTTAAGGTCATCCAAACAACTTTCTTTAAAGTAAATTACTGTTTTCCTATCTCTAAGTGTTAAATTGTTGAATAATTGTTTTAATATCGTATGTCTTGTTTGAGCTTAAAGAACCTTTATATTTTCTTTCAAAGTTTATTACTTATTTTAATTCTGAAACCTTTTATGAATAAAGCATAAGTGTGCAATAAATGATGAATGGCGTCCAGTCCTCCCACTAAAATATTTATTGGCGAATTTGGGGCGCCGAGGTTTTCCCATTACACACACACAACGAGAAAACAAAATAAGGAACAGTGAGTCATTACAAAAACAATCATAAATGCAGTAACCAACGTTCATAAAACAATAATTATTTTGTGGAATCGTATTCAGATGTTTGGTAACCCATAACCACTAAAAAAAAAAAAAAAAAACGTGTTACAAATAAACTCTCCAGTCAGGTATGAATCAGAAACACATACAGCATACAGAAAATTTGTGGCCTGACAGATGAAAGTATTAATGTAGCATGTGATTTTCAATCGTGACTACATCGTCAAAGGTGGGAAAAATGTGGGAAGGGAAGAGATACTACACAGAACCAAAGAGTTTGTCTTTGAGTCTTACCACTGGATCATGGCGGTAAGAAAAGAAGGAAGCTGGCATTAAAGACTAAAGCTGTACATTGTTTTGAAGCCAGAGTGAGTGGGGCCTGCTGCCATCTTCAGTAGCCCAAAATATTAGCAGACTGCCATTTACGATTGCATCTTGTTCATTATTTGTGCCGTGTGCATCAAACAGCTGTTTGAGAGACTAAAAATAAGAGTGCTTACGTTAATAACAGGGTCTGGAAAGCACATTCGAACGTTTTTCTTCTCTTCAAAGCGTATTTTCTCTACAAATACGATACATTTGGCCTCGTTAATATATGTTTTGAATAACAAAGAAGAGAAGGAAGTGGTATGAAAAGCATGCTTTCATAATCCATTTCATTCCTCTTCCACTGTATTTATATCGATAGTAAATGAACATGGAACTCCAAAGCCAACGCTTGTTTGCTTACTGGTACTATTTCTTCTTCGTTATATTTTCAGCTTTCAACTGGTATGCACACCATTTTTAATGTTTACGTTTGCAAAAAACGTAAGTAAGCGTTCCTTGTTAGCCCATAAATATGTGCAGTGGGGAAAGGCGAATGGCATGCAATCGTCACTTGTGAGAGTCAACAAAGTGAACGCTTACTGAAATGTCAAAAAAAGAGAATAGATTTCTTGTTTTATTAGATTGTCAGCGCATTACTTTCACTGTAGTTTACACATCTTCCCACTTTGAAATCTTACTATGATGTGTCATTCAGTGTGTGACCAACAAAAGTAATTTACAGGGCAAAAAAAAGAAATAATTTTTTAAACGTTATCCAGCATAATGCAATACTAGTAATGTGATTATGGGAATCTCTAACGCTTAGACCCTGTAATATGGATATTTTTCATTAATATGTACATAAGTAATTTTTTAGTAATGATGCTCTAACCTGTGTAACATGTAGGCTCACCTTTCCAAAAGTAGCCTGTCTGCTTCTTTTCCTGAAATATTTCTCGTCAATAACTCCGTCAGTTTTTCAGGAATAACCAAACATGTCACAATTGGAAAGTAATTCTACTTTGATCATCTGCTTCACATTACTTTTGAATTTCTTTTTAAAGTTTTCAAATTATGTATATACCATTAATTACTTAGTTTCATGTTCCACGTATAATCTACACAATAAATCTTAATGATATAAAATGAATCACTTTATGTTAACATGATCTTTTTCTGTGAGTATGCCTCTATGATGATCATTTATTAGATTCTTTTGTCTTTAATTAAAGACAAACAGATGTTAGTAATTCCTAGTCATCATCATTTACACATTACAATAATAGATATAATGTTGTGCGGGATAGCAGGAGTTGTCAAAGAGAAAAGTTATCAGCTTAGTTTCAAAATTTACTTTCTGTCATGCGTTTTATGTCACTGGGTAAGCGATCAAAACTTTTGGTGGCAGCATTGTGAACCCGTGTTTGTGTTGCAGACAAACTTAATGTGGCGTAATGAATGTCTTTTTTTTCTCCTGGTATTGTAATTACGTGCATATTTGTTCCTGATGAAGTGCACTGGATTACTTACGACAATCTTCACAAAGGAAAAAACGTACAGTGAAGCGGTTAGGTTACAACTGACACGCCGAGCAGCAGGCAGGCACGACGAAAAGCGCGTTCACGTAAGTTTCCTGCCAAAGCCTTCTTCAGAAAGGAAGCAAAGCATACATACACATACACACACACACACACACACACACACACACACACACACACACACACACACACAGATTCATATAACCATATACACAAAACTCTCACACATGGAACGGCTGTCTCCAGCTGTTTCAGCCAGAATTTTTTTTTAAAGAGGGAGGAAATGTGAACAATGAAAAATTATCGGGAGGAATTTATGGCATGAGATGGTACATCAACAACCAGTGCGGTCATGTGGCTATGTGTTCTTCGGGGACGAGGCCGTTGGCATAGTGTGGCCTGGATGTCGGAGCGTTTGCGGTTTCGATGGCAATGAAAAACACGAGAAAGAATAAAACTAAACAGCGCAACCATAATTCATGCATACAAAGAAAGTATTTGTTGAACGGCTCTTCTTACGAGTGAAATGTGATTTCTTTCAACTTTTGATTACCATCGAATCGATTAGTACACCAGTAAACGAGGCAAGCAGGCATTTTTGATGAAACAACTACATCTCCACACAATAAAACCAACAGATGCTATCTGGGATACGATCACAAAGGTCGACATATATACCCAACGATCGACACTGGGCACGGGCAAGTCGGACGGAAAAATATCACTGCGGTGAACCATGGAGGAATAAATGCGGAGAATCTTATGTTTTTGGCTATATAAGACGATGAACGTCAGCTTCAAGATTGTGACGCGATGACAACACTCTTCTTCCTTTGCTTCTATGAACTCGACAACAGTATCTCACTATCGTGACACAGTCACTAAGTAAAAAAGAGTAAATGCATAATGAAGAAATCATCTATATCACAATAATGGTTGTACGTCTCATTTCGTCAAAATCTTAAAAATTGCTTTCATAAGAGCTATGGTCATAAAATAGTATCACATTAGAAAAAATAAAATATTCAGAGAGAATGAACACATCATCTTCACAGCTATCTGACAACCTTTAGTAACAAATTACAGAACATCATATTATCTTACTTCATTATACACTGAAGAGCCAAAGAAACTGGTACACCTGCCTAATATCGTGTAGGACCTCCGCTAGCACGCAGAAGTGCCGCAACACGGCGTGGCATGGACTTGACTAATGTCTGAAGTAGTGCTGGAGGGAACTGATACCATGAATCCTCCAGGGCTGTCAATAAATCCGTAGAAGTACGAGGCGGTGGCGATCTCGTCTGAACAGTCATTTGCAAGGCATCCCAGACATGCTCAACAATGCTCATCTCTGGGGAGTTTGGTGGCAAGCGGAAGTGTTTAAACTCATGAGAGTGTTCCTGAAGGCACTCTGTAGCTATTCTGCACGTGTGGGATGTCACATTGTCGTGCTGGAATTGCCAAAGTTCGTCTGAATGCACAGTGGACATGAATGAATGCAGCTGATCAGACAGGATGCTTACGTACATGTCACCTGTCAGAGTGGTATCTAGACATATCAGGGGCCCCATATCACTGTAACTCCACACGTCCCACACCTTCATAGGGTCTCCACTAGCTTGAACAGTCCCCTGCTGACATGCAGGGTCCATAGATTCACCATCCACTCCATACAATTTTCAAAGAGACTCGTCCGACTAGGCAATATGTTTCCGGTCATCAACAGTCCAATGTTGGTGTTAACGGGCACAGGCGAGGCGTAAAATTTCGTGTAGTGGGCTCATCAAGGGTACATGAGGGGGGCTTCGGCTCCGAAAGCCCATATCGATTATGTTTCGTTGAATGGTCCGCTCACTGACACTTGTTGATGCCCAGGATTGAAATGTGCAGTAATTTGCGCAAAGGTTGCACTTCTGTCATGTTGAACGATTCTCTTCAGCCTTCGTTGGTCCCATTCTTGCAGGATCTTTTTCTGGCCGCAGCGACATCGGAGATTTGATGTTTTACCGAATTCCTGATGTTCACAATATACTCGTGAAATGGTAGTACGGGAAAATCCCCACTTAATCGCTACCTCTGAGATGCTGTGTCCCATCCCTCGTGCGCCGACTATAACACCACGTTCAAAGTCACTTAAATCTTGATAACCTGCCACTGTAGCACCAGTATCGATCTAATAACTGCACCAGACACTTGTTGTCTTATACAGGCGTTGCCGACAGCGACGCCGTATTATGTCAGTTTACATATGTCTGTATTTGAATACGCATGCCTACGTCAGTTTCTTTGGTGCTTCAGTGTGTATGTTAGAGGATAAAATTTGTTTGGAAGAACCGACGAAAGACTCGAGCTACCAGAACAGCTTTTTGGCCGGAAGCACATTAGGTAAAGAGTATACTTCTATGACCTTATTTAGAGTGAGATGTTTGAAGGGTTGCAGTTTACGTAAAATATAAACATTCGATTAAAGAAACATAAAAACAAAAAATCTGTGTAGACCATGCAATCGCAGCAGCGGGCACTAAGCTATTCAGGTATATAATCTGCTCTGCCAGAATACAGGTCGAATCTTTTGTGACTCTTTCATAGTGAAATGTTTTTAGCTCAACTGATCCCCTTTTTTCTTACCCTACGCGGCGACAGTAAATGTGAAATCAGTTACTTTGGTGTTAATTGAGAAGACGCTGTTCTCTAGTTTCTGAAAAATTTGAACTAGGGCGGTAAGATGAAACCAGTAGCAATCGGATTAAGGTGGGAACCAGATATGCAGCAGTGCTGTACGGCGCAACACGAGACGCGTAATCCGCAGCTCAGCGGAAGGTGCGGCCGGGGTTCCCGCTGCTACTCCGGCCGGCTGGAGATGAGTTTTCCCAGCTGCGGACATTTACCGAAGCGTGTTGCGGAATACTCTTGCGTCAAATTTGTGGTAAGTACTATGGAACCAAAGTGCTGAGGTCACACTACTTAAACTAACTTACACTAAGGGCAACACACACACCCATGGCACAATGGCACGGCGCCCTAGACCTAGACCTAGACCGGGTGTCGTGTATTCTCCTCCCTGTGAACTTTCCGCCCAGAAAAGGTCGGGGAAGGGTCCACAAATCCCCTGGGGACGCGAGCTAGCATGCTCAAGCCGTACGGTACTAGCCATACCATATGTTGCATGTAACAATTTCAGTGTTATTAGTTCTGATATATATATATATATATATATATATATATATATATATATATATATATATTCACGTAGTGTGTTCTTACTCATTAAGAGTAAAAAAAGGATTATATTAATTTATACAGAAATTTGGTTTAGAACACATACACAGCGACGTTGCCCAAGTGGAGCATAATATAAGTAAGTAATAAAAGTAATAAAAGTAAGTAATAAAAAAAAAAGTAAGTAATAAATAAATAAACAAAAAATTGCGGTCAGGTTTTTGAAGGGCCATTTGTTGGCTGGTTCAATGCTGAAATTTGTTAAACTTACGTCAGAGAAGCACTCGACCCAAAGCACATGAAAGAAGGCGCAAAAATATCATAGTTCAAGAGTGTATTTGTAGACGATCAAAAAACTGACGATACTAACAAAAATTAAAAATCTATTAAGGAGGTGGTTCTTGATAAAACTGAAGGACTTAAAGAAAACGTAGAAAATCTTGCACATAACTGTCAAGCAAAAGAAGACAGTGTATTAGTTGAAGAAAGAGGAATTGAAGAAGAATCCAATGAAAGTAGTAGTAATATTTTCGTTTCTGACATTTGTCAGTGACCTTTGACTGTCTTGGAAATCTAACAGTTGAATCATCAAAATAGTGACAAAAAATTTAAAAACAAACAGTACTCATTCGTTTTTGTTTAACAGACAATGAGATAAAAAGAAGCGTTAACTAACAACGCCTGACTCCTCCTCTATGAGCCACAGCGTGAGAGTGTTCTTAGAACTTGGATGGCACATTCAACTAAAAATCACAGTTCTTGTTGTAGTCTCTTTACCACAGGCAATTTGGTAATAATGCAAATGCAACTGGGTAGGTATTAGTCTCTTTTTTATTACTTCCAAAATCTACATGAATTGTATACATCTGTGAAAACTGTTTGCTACAGCATTTGAAGTACCATCCATAAAAAAGTCTCGTTTACTTCTTAGAGCCTTTCTCCCTGCTCTTCCACAGAAAACTATTATCCTGTCTCCTGATTTATCGTCGCTTAACAGGAAACTGCTGCCATCATTCATAGTTATTAGCTCTGCTTTAAGTTACATCTTTTCTCTTGTCTCTGGATCCCTCTCACTTCCCTGCGACTTTGCCCTCTCCTTGCATAATGTCCTCCTCTGCTCTGGCATTTCTGTCACAAAGTCATACCCTCTATTATGCAAGCTACCTAGCTCCTCTGAATAGATTTTGGAAACAGACGTATTTTCCTCTCGTGCCCTCTTCTTTGCCTGGTTCAGAGTCCTCTGTACTTCCAACCTCGCGTCATCCGCAGCTCCACATTGATGCTCGTGCGAAAAGAGCACTGTATAATCCTTGATTTTAAGCTTTCCACGGCAATGCTTCTCTTTCTGTTTTGAACAGCGCCAAATCACAGTCCCATCTTCCTTCGTTTTCTTCGCTGTGTAAGAATAACCTTCATATTGGCAACTACACTTACCACGAATTGTCGTTGAAACTTCCATATCACAGCTACTGAGATCGTAATATCCAAGTAGCACGATGTGAAGTCTACGAAAACTAGAGCAATACTAACAGGCAGATGGGACTGTGTGGGCGGAGTTCTGCCGACTCCAGGGAACGGGTAGAGGCAAGGTCATTAGGACGGTCCGGCTGCAAGTAGGACGGGACACAATGGACGCAGGTACGAGGCGGAGAGTTCGCAGATATCTAGTGGGGCGGAAAGTTCACAGGGCGCAGAATTCATACATTCCCTAGACCGCACGGCTACCCCGCGTGTCATCTTGTGTCTTTCTCTGTGCGATGCAGGCCGCAGGGCAATGCACGAAACGTTTTCCTAAGCGCATGGCGCTGAGCGTCACAACGTAAAAAATGGAAGTGGTGTTTTTTTTGCACTTTGGTAACTGTACATGATAGAATGATACGAGAGCTGCCATCTGACACCGTTTCTCTCTTTTTTTTTAAATTTCAGTGAAAATTTTGTGCTATTGAAATAGATAAATATTTAGGTTTTTATAAAAGTTGGTTTTTATCATGCCATATCTCCTAAATTACGTGTCGTATAACATAGTTTTATTGCTCGCTTCTGTAGTACCTGCCGATAGGGTGTGTATACTTTCTGGCCAATAGTCAGTAGCAGCAAAGTAACAAATCCAAACGTCATCTATACTGCGGAATTTTTAGCAAAGCAACATCCGAAATTAGTAAGCTACAAACTTTTTCCCTTTACTCTTTATGTAGGGGGTCAAAGCGAGAAAAAGTTTCGTAAAGGTTTGACTTTGCCGAAGTTGGTGGATACTTCAGTTCCACTAGAGGAGACCAGTATTGTGTGGTTCATTGGCGCGTCTCGAGTTCCAACCAGCGTGCTGCGTGGAACATTTGTTATAGGCACCGCGATGGGCGGCACTACACTAGCAGCGGACACAGCAAAGGCAAACAGACAGCACAGTGATCCATCTAAAAAATCGTAAATTTCGCATTCCGAAAGCAACTGGAAGTTAGGGAAGAGGACGAAGATTGTATATTATTGCGAAGAGTTTTCACGAAGCAGTCACACGTCGCGAAGAGGAACGAGCGTGTAACAGTTTAGTAACAAAACAGTTTCTCGACGATGCGGAGGAATGCCAGTTCCCACTGTCTTATAACGCAGACGTATTAGAAATTAATGATCTGCCCAAGGACAATGTGACACCCTTGGTAGGTGTCAGCTGTTAGCTGCAAGCCCGAAATATGATGGACCAATCAATACGCCGGGAAAACTTCAAGATACACATACACTACAGTGTCAAACGAAGCATCAATAAAATCGAAAAATTAGTAAACTCGGAATCTCAATTCAACCCCATGCGAATTCGTTTCCGTATGTTTGCAACAAACTGTAGCTGCAAGCTCTAAGATACATGTGTGTTTGCTTCTGTTGGGAATACCTGATTTGGACAGTGGTTAATACGTCTCACAAGGGGGCCTCAACGATTGTTCTAGCCCCCTTCGGTTTCCTTCGAATTTACAGGAGTTGGTCAGTACCTGGACATCAGTAACCAAAAGCAGAACGACGCAGCTCAACAAAAGCTAGAAAAAGAACCTTCGGAAAGTAGTTTTTTGACCGCACCTACTCATAAACATTACAACATTATTGCTGGTAGCTGAATGCAGAGCGTAACAGGCTAGTGATAGTGGTTCCAATCTCTTTTTCGACAATTCATTTTTTACTTCTATTTAATCTCCGTAATTATTCGAAAATTGAAATGATAATTAACAAAAAAAATGGTTCAAATGGCTCTAAGCACTATGGGACTTAACAACTCAGGTCATCAGTTCCCAGGACGTAGAACTACTTAAACCCAACTAACCTAAGGACATCACACACATCCATGCCCGAGGCAGGATTCGAACCTGCGACCGTACCAGCAGCGCGGTTCCGGACTCAAGGACCTAGGACCGCTCGGCCACAGCAGCCGGCGATAATTAACACATACTGGATTGAGGATTTTTGATAACAATAACATCTCTCCACTTTTTATTACTAATCGCATTGAAACGTCAGTAATCACAATAAATTAAAATTTGGTACAAAAACATCAATGAAATACTTCCTCATTTCTAGCCGCACGGGATAGCCACGCGGTCTTGGAGGCCTTGCCACGGTTCGCACGGTACCTCCTGTCTGATGTTCGAGTCCTCCCTCAGACATGGATGAGTGTGTGCTGTCCCTAGCGTAAGTCAGTGTAACATTAAGTACTGTGTAAGCCTAGGAATTTATGAACCCAGCAGTTTGGTTCCATAGGAACTTACCACAAATTCCCAAATGTTTCCTTATTTTTAGCGTTTTAACATATATAACTTTTTCGTTTGACGATTAAATGCTTCACAAACCCAACAAATTTTAATTATTTTCATGAGGTCAGTGATTAATACTAGATCTGCCAGTACAGCGTGACGGGCGGCGCACTAGAATGAAAGGCGAAAGGTGAGCCGTAGCAGGGTCCAATCTACGCCGCACACAAACGACCGTGGCAGCTGCGCCGGCCTGGCTTACCACTGCTTTTATACGGTTTCCCTCGCTTTTTTAGATAAATGCTGGTCTGTTCTCAAATTGCCGCCTCAGAAAATACGATACACAAACATTTAAAATACGATCGCACACAGAACCAAGTTTACACAATTCAGTCAGCTGGCGCCTAGGGCTTCCGACTGAAGGGCATCTGGCCTAAAAGACCAAAAAATAAATTTGCCTAATCGTGAGCACAGTGGACCCTGAGCTATACAGGATTTATGATCACTTAAAAAAGATGTATCTATAAACGGGAAGATGTTCCTTTGTTAAGTAATTATGAATCAACTAGCATGTCCATTTTCTAATAAGTGTGAGATTCAAACAAAAGTAAAACATGTTTCTAAGGATGACGTTTAAATCAGAGACTTCATGATTGCTGTGCTTTCCGCTACGTACTGTGGTGACGGTACTCGCGACTCCAGGGAGTACCGCACCACAGTCTATAAGCCGCGCTAGAAACACTCCTAGTGCAGCAGCTGTATAGGTTGGTAGTATGAAATATACCGAGGTTCGCCAGGGGCCTCAGCTGCCAACCCGTGGGCATCACATGTGTGGACAGCGATTGGTCGGTGCCTCGTTAAATACGAGAGCACTGAGCTACGGCGGACAGTCTTCTTCGGTGCGCCGAGTATACAAGCTGCAGTGTTCCTCCATCGTCTCGGAGACTTGGGCTCATTAGGCAACGTAGGCCACCTCTGGACTCTACGTAGGCATCACTCAGAGACCCAGTGACAGCACATTTCGCAAGACGAAGATTCATTTGAATATTTCTTTAGGCTTAATGGATATTATTTTATTACTAATTTTCGGGAAACTGAAGATAACCCCCGCTATCGTCCTGCATTCCCAACACTGAGCTACAGGCAACTATGTTAATCAGATTGACATGTTTCTCACTTAACAACGGTCGGAAATCTCCTAAGGTTCAAAGGCTATTTTTTCGACTGTATTAAAGAATTGCATCGTCTTGCTCCAGGGACGGATACGCGGACTCTCAACTTCGGATTCTCTATGTATGAAGAAAGTTTGGTAGAACCAGTCTGTAATATTCCCCGTCTTAGAACAGTGTTAAAGTATATACACTCTAACACAAAAGAACGACAGACCACGAAAGACCTATCCGAACAGGACAGAAATCGGTAGATGTGATGTGCATGAGCAGAAGCCGACCGGGGTGGCCGAGCAGTTCTAGGCGCCACAGTCTGGAGCCGCGCGACCGCTGCGGTAGCAGGTTCGAATCCTGCCTCGGGGCATGGATGTGTGTGATGTCCTTAGGCTAGGTAGGTTTAAGTAGTTCTAAGTTCTAGAGGGCTGATGACCTCAGAAATTAAGTCCCATAGTGCTCAGAGCCATTTTTAAACCATGAACAGACAAACAAATGATTCCAGTTCCATAAAATGGTTCAAATGGTTCAGAGCACTGTGGGACTTAACTTCTGAGATCATCAGTCCCCTAGACCTAGAACTACGTTAACCTAACTAACCTAAGAACATCACACACATCCATGCCCGAGGCAGGATTCGAACCTGCGACCGTAACAGCAGCGCGGTTCCGGACTGAAGCGCCTAGAACCGCTCGGCCACCGCTCGGCCAGCGCGGCTGGCCAGTTCCAGAAAAACTGGATGATTCAGTCAAGAGAAGGAGATTAATAAATTGAGCAAATCAATAATGTGAGGGTCCACCTCTGGCCCTTATGCAAGAATGGGTTTGGAATATATTGGTAGATTTATTGGATGTCCTCCTGAGCGATATCGGGCGAAGTTCTGTTCAGTAGGTGCGTTAGATCGTCAAAATCCCAAACGCTGTCAACGGCGGAGAGATTCGGCGACCTTGCTGGCTACGGTAGGGTTTGGAATGTACAGAGACAAGTAGTACAAACTCTCGTTGCATGCGGGCGGGCATTGTCTCGCTGAAATGCAAGCGCGGGATGGCTTGCCATGAAGGGAAACAAAACGGGGTCCTGCTTTGAAATGAAACGGTACTCCAGACCATTACTGCTGCGTGTCGCCGTTAGGCGGGCGATAGTCAGTTTGGTACCCCACCGCCTCCAGGTAAGTCTTCGGCCTGGAATCTCACGGACCGGAGTAGAATTTCTTCAGTGATGAGACGCTCTTCGAAATGAACTCCGATGACCAGAGAAGACGTGTCTAGAGACGCCACGGCCAGTTGTGGGATATCAACCTGGTTGTCACTCTCCATGCCGGCCGACAACCGGGAGTGATATTCAGGGGTGCGATTTCTTTTCATAGTAGGTCCCGTTTGGTTGTCATCCGGTGAAACTTTACAGCACAGCGGCACGCCGACACTACTCCACGCGCCGTTTTGTTGCCCTTCATGGGAACCCCATCATGGGCAGCAAGATAATAACAGCCCGCACACTGGTTGCAAAACCTGCATTGGCTAGCGGGGTCATAGGATACCTCCTAAATTGAGAAATTTTTGAGCATTATGGGTAGGGCTCTCTAATCACCTCGGGGTTTCGACTATCCAACGCACCAGTTGGACAGAATTTGGCGCAATATCCCTCATGAGGACATCCAGCTAATCTATAAGCAATCGCAAGCCGAGCAACTACTTTTATAAGGGACAGAGGTTGACTAACGTGTTATTGACCTGCTCAGTTTGTGAAGCCCTATCTCTTGAATGAATCAATCAGTTCTAATCTGAAATTGTAATCATTTGTTTGTCAGTACGTGTAAATTTCATCTCATCTACCGATTTCCGGACCATTCTGCCAATTCCTTTTTTGGTGCGTCGTTTCTTTTTTCAGTGTACATCTGACATTCGCTGAGTATGTAGAATAAAAAGTATCATTGGCGCAGTGATTGCCATTGAAGGGATGCAGACTTTGGACATGTATTAAACGGTTTCTTCCATTCTTCCACTGTACTTATCACCGTTAAGGTCCAGGCATTAGCCTGAGACAGCGATGAAATGGGCCACTGCCCAGTAGTGGTTAGCAGCCCACAGTCGTCACATTAATGCCGTGTAAATCACCTCTAGAAAATTAAAATTTTAGACTTCCAAGAAGCCGGCAATACTGTGACGTAGAAGCCAATTCAAATAATCTATTATTACTTTGACTTTAGCCCTTGCTGGAAAATTGGACCTCAAGTGAAATCAGCTAGAAGTTTCTTCACTCAAGTGGGTATCATACAAGGATCTATTAAATATAGGAACAAATCTAAAATATTCAAGTATGCAGATAACAACATGATTTTACCTTGAGTATAGTACGTAAAGCCAACGGTCTTGCCGCAGTGGTAACACTGGTTCCCGTCAGATCAACGAAGTTAAGCGCTGTCGGGCTGGGCTAGCACTTGGATGGGTGACCATCCGGTGTGCCCAGCGCTGTTGGCAAGCGGGGTGTACTCAGCCCTTGTGAGGTAAACTGAGGGGCTACTTGGTTGAGAAGCAGCGGCTCCGGTCTCGGAAACTGACATATGGGCGGAAGAGCGGTGTGCTGACCACATGCCCCTCCATATCCGCATCCTATGACGCCTATGAGCTGACGATGACGTGGCGGCCGGTCACTACCTCTGGGGCTTCGTGACCTGTTCTGGAGGAGTTTAGTTTAGTTTAGTTTTTACACTAGGTAAAGCTGTTCCATCGCTAGAACGGTCTATTGACACACAGTCAATACGAATTTAGAAAACATCGTTCTTGTAAAACACAACTACCTCTTTACTCACATGAAGTGTTGACTGCTGTTGACAAAGGATTTCAAATTGATTCCGTATTTCAAGATTTCCAGAAGGCTTTTGACATTGTACCTGACAACGGGCTTGTAGTGAAATTGAGAGCTAACGGAATATCTTTTCAGTTATGTCACCGCATTCGTGATTTCCTGTCAGAGAGGTCACTGTTCATAGTAATTTGCGGGAAGCCATAAGTCCTTTGTTGTTCCTTATCTACACTCCTGGAAATTGAAATAAGAACACCGTGAATTCATTGTCCCAGGAAGGGGAAACTTTATTGACACATTCCTGGGGTCAGATACATCACATGATCACACTGACAGAACCACAGGCACATAGACACAGGCAACAGAGCATGCACAATGTCGGCACTAGTACAGTGTATATCCACCTTTCGCAGCAATGCAGGCTGCTATTCTCCCATGGAGACGATCGTAGAGATGCTGGATGTAGTCCTGTGGAACGGCTTGCCATGCCATTTCCACCTGGCGCCTCAGTTGGACCAGCGTTCGTGCTGGACGTGCAGACCGCGTGAGACGACACTTCATCCAGTCCCAAACATGCTCAATTGGGGACAGATCCGGAGATCTTGCTGGCCAGGGTAGTTGACTTACACCTTCTAGAGCACGTTGGGTGGCACGGGATACATGCGGACGTGCATTGTCCTGTTGGAACAGCAAGTTCCCTTGCCGGTCTAGGAATGGTAGAACGATGGGTTCGATGACGGTTTGGATGTACCGTGCACTATTCAGTGTCCCCTCGACGATCACCAGTGGTGTACGGCCAGTGTAGGAGATCGCTCCCCACACCATGATGCCGGGTGTTGGCCCTGTGTGCCTCGGTCGTATGCAGTCCTGATTGTGGCGCTCACCTGCACGGCGCCAAACACGCATACGACCATCATTGGCACCAAGGCAGAAGCGACTCTCATCGCTGAAGACGACACGTCTCCATTCGTCCCTCCATTCACGCCTGTCGCGACACCACTGGAGGCGGGCTGCACGATGTTGGGGCGTGAGCGGAAGACGGCCTAACGGTGTGCGGGACCGTAGCCCAGCTTCATGGAGACGGTTGCGAATGGTCCTCGCCGATACCCCAGGAGCAACAGTGTCCCTAATTTGCTGGGAAGTGGCGGTGCGGTCCCCTACGCCACTGCGTAGGATCCTACGGTCTTGGCGTGCATCCGTGCGTCGCTGCGGTTCGGTCCCAGGTCGACGGGCACGTGCACCTTCCGCCGACCACTGGCGACAACATCGATGTACTGTGGAGACCTCACGCCCCACGTGTTGAGCAATTCGGCGGTACGTCCACCCGGCCTCCCGCATGCCCACTATACGCCCTCGCTCAAAGTCCGTCAACTGCACATACGGTTCACGTCCACGCTGTCGCGGCATGCTACCAGTGTTAAAGACTGCGATGGAGCTCCGTATGCCACGGCAAACTGACTGACACTGACGGGGGCGGTGCACATATGCTGCGCAGCTAGCGCCATTCGACGGCCAACACCGCGGTTCCTGGTGTGTCCGCTGTGCCGTGCGTGTGATCATTGCTTGTACAGCCCTCTCGCAGTGTCAGGAGCAAGTATGGTGGGTCTGACACACCGGTGTCAATATGTTCTTTTTTCCATTTCCAGGAGTGTATATAAACGATTTAGAAGACAATCTGAGCAGCCGTCTTAGGTTTTTTGCAGATGATGCTGTCGTTCATCTGTAGTAAGTCATCAGAAGATCAAAATAAATTGAAAAACGATTTAGACAATATATCTGTATGGTGCAAAAATTGGCAGTTGACGAAAAGTGTGATGTTATTTACATGAGTGCTAAATGATTTCGTTAAATTTGGGTTACACGATAAATCAGTCAAATCTAAATGCCATAAATTCAACTAAATACCTAGGAATTACAACTACGAACATCTTAAATTTGAAGGAACACACAGAAAAAGTTGTGGGGAAGGCTAACCAAAGACTGCGATTTACTGGCAGGACACTTAGAGAATGTAAGAATTATACTTAAGAGACTGCCTTCACTACGCCTGTCCGTCCTCTTTTAGAATACTGCTGCCGGCGTCCTTACCAGATAGGATTGACGGAGTACATCGAGAAAGTTCAAAGAAGGGTAGCATGTTTTGCATTATCGCAAAATAGGGAAGAGAGTGTCATTGATATAATACAGGATTTGAGGTGGACATAATTAAAACAAAGGCGTTTGTCGTTTCGGCAGAATCTTCTCACAAAACTTACTCACCAATTTCCTCCTCAGAATGCGAAAATATTTTGTTGACGCTGACCTACATAGGGATAAACGATAATCGTAATAAAATAAGGGCAATCAGAGCTAGTACGGAAAGTTATAGGTGTTCGTTATTTCCGCGCACTGTACGAGACTGGAATAATAGAGAATTATTGTGAAGGTGATTCTATGAAACCTCTGCCAGGCATTTGAATGTGATTTCCTTTCTCCTACCTTTGTACTAAGTTACCTAGCTGTTCATAGAGTTTACCATGAACTGCATCGAACGTTCAAATTGACATAAAATAAATTAGGACAAAAAAGAAAGGGTGACAGTTTAAAGTGATTCCACTCGAGAATATTAATACGCGCTGTTCTTCTAGCACTGCAGAACAATAAATGTTTTTGGGTTGATCAAAATGGCATATAGGTGTCGCAAATTCACGATGCCCAACGTAACGTAGCATCCGGGTGCCCTTTCCCATCCTACAGAAAAAAACAATAGTCTTATAAGATTTATGGCGGAAAGAACAAAGTGGTAGAAATAGCGCCCTTGTGCTAATTAAAAGGAGAGCAAGAAAGTTTAAGCAGGTTCTTTGAACTCAGACGAAGCAGTCAGGACTTATTTATGATTTTCGCTGTTCACTGAAACTACCGTAGATAGAACTGAGAAAGCGGAGAAGGTCAGACAGGCACTTAGAATGGTCGCCCTCTCGTTCTCCATTGATCATGCTTTTACCTCTAAAAGAACGTCGTAGTTATCTCACTGTACATAATTTTTCGATAGAGACTGTATAGTAAAATATATAGACTTGTTTTTAAACCATTGTAACGTAGTCAGCAACTTTTAATTTAACTGCAACAAAGAGATTAGAAAAGAAATTGTAAGAAACATACACACTTGGTACATCTCAATTGTTGTTGGGGTCTTCAGTCCTGAGACTGGTTTGATGCAGCTCTCCATGCTACTCTATCCTGTGCAAGCTTCTTCATCTCCCAGTCCTTCTGAATCTGCTTAGTGTATTCATCTCTTGGTCGCCCTCTACGATTTTTACCCTCCACACTGCCCTCCAATGTGATCCCTTGATGCCTCAGAACATGTCCTATCAACCGGTCCCTTCTTCTTGTCACGTTGTGCCACAAACTCCTCTTCTCCCCAATTCTATTCAATACCTCCTCATTTGATATGTGATCTACCCATCTAATCTTCAGCATTCTTCTGTAGCACCACATTTCGAAAGCTTCTATTCTCTTCTTGTTCAAACTATTTATGGTCCATGTTTCACTTCCATACATGGCTACACTCCGTACAAATACCTTCAGAAACGACTTCCTGACACTTAAATCTATACTCGATGTTACCAAATTTCTCTTCTCCAGAAACGCTTTCCTTGCCATTGCCAGTCTACATTTTATATCCTCTCTACTTCGACCATCATCAGTTATTTTGCTCCCGAAATAGCAAAACTCCTTTACTACTTTAAGTGTCTCATTTCCTAATCTAATTCCCTCAGCATCACGCGACTTAATTCGACTACATTCCATCATCCTCGTTTTGCTTTTGTTGATGTTCATCTTTTATCCTCCTTTCAAAACACTGTCCACCGTTCAACTGCTCTTCCAAGTCCTTTGCTGTCTCTGACAGAATTACAATGTCATCGGCGAACCTCAAAGTTTTTATTTCTTCTCCATGGATTTTAATACCTACTCCAAATTTTTCTTTTGTTTCCTTTACTGCTTGCTCAATATACAGATTGAATAACATCGGGGAGAGGCTACAACCCTGTCTCACTCCCTTCCCAACCACTGCTTCCCTTTCATGTCCCTCGACTCTTATAACTTCCATTTGGATTCTGTACAAATTGTAAATAGCCTTTCGCTCTCTGTATTTTACCCCTGCCACCTTTCAGTCAACATTGTCAAAAGCTTTCTCTAAGTCTACAAATGCTAGAAACGTAGCTTTGCCTTTCCTTAATCTTTCTTCTAAGATAAGTCGTAAGGTCAGTATTGCCTCACGTGTTCCAATATTTCTACGGAATCCAAACTGATCTTCCCCAAGGTTGGCTTCTACTAGCTTTTCCATTCGTCTGTAAGGAATTCGCGTTAGTATTTTGCAGCTGTGGCATATTAAACTGATTGTTCGGTAATTTTCACATCTGTGAACACCTGCTTTCTTTGGGATTGGAATTAATATATTCTTCTTGAAGTCTGAGGGTATTTCGCCTGTCTCATACATCTTGCTCACCAGATGGTAGAGTTTTGTCAGGACTGGCTCTCCCGAGGCCGTCAGTAGTTCTAATGGAATGTTGTCTTCTCCCGGGGCCTTGTTTCGACTCAGGTCTTTCAATGCTCTGTCACACTCTTCACGCAGTATCGTATCTCCCATTTCATCTTTATCCACATCCTCTTCCATTTCCATAATATTGTCCTCAAGTACATTGCCCTTGTATAGATCCTCAATATACTCCTTCCACCTTTCTGCTTTCCCTTCTTTGCTTAGAACTGGGTTTCCATCTGAGCTCTTGATATTCATACAAGTGGTTCTCTTTTCTCCAAAGGTCTCTTTAATTTTCCTGTAGGCAGTATCTATCTTACCCCTAGTGAGATAAGCCCCTGCACCCTTACATTTGTCCTCTAGCCATCCCTGCTTAGCAATTTAGCATTTCCTGTCGATCTCATTTTTGAGACTTTTGTATTCATTTTTGCTGCTTCATTTACTACATTTTTATATTTTCTCCTTTAATCAATTAAATTCAATATTTCTTCTGTTACCCAAGGATTTCTATTAGCCCTCGTCTTTTTACCTACTTGATCCTTTGCTGCCTTCACTACTTCATGCCTCAGAGCTACCTATTTTTCTTCTACTGTATTTCTTTCCCCCATTTGTGACAATTGTTCCCTTATGCTCTCCCTGAAACTCTGTACAACCTCTGGTTCAATCAGTTTGTCCAGATCCCATCTCCTTAAATTCCCACCTTTTTGCAGTTTCTGCAGTTTTAATCTACAGCTCATCACCAATAGATTGTGGTCAGAGTCCACATCTGCCCCTGGAAATGTCTTACAATTTAATACCTGGTTCCCAAATCTCTGTCTTACCATTATATAATCTATCTGATACCTTCTAGTATTTCCAGGATTCTTCCATGTATACAACCTTCTTTCATGATTCTTGAACCAAGTGTCAGCTATGATTAAGTTAATCTCTGTGCAAAATTCTACCAGACAGCTTCCTCTTTCATTTCTTTCCCCCAATCCATATTCACCTACTATGTTTCCTTCTCTCCCTTTTCCTACTCTCGGATTCCAGTCACCCATGACTATTAAATTTTCGTCTCCCTTCACTACCTGAATAATTTCTTTTATCTCATCATACATTTCATCAATTTCTTCTTCATCTGCAGAGCTAGTTGGCATATAAACTTGTACTATTGTAGTAGGTGTGGGCTTCGTGTCTATCTTGGCCACAATAATGCATCTCAAAAGAATCGTAATTCTTTCGTCCCATAGTTTCACAGAAAATGTAAAGCCTATGATCCTCTTACTTTTTTTTAACCGAGGTGGATTCTTAAGAGATATGACTCCAGTAAAGTTCCCATATAAGAACCCCTTTTTATATTAACTGTAACTGAGCTCGGTAAGAGTGAAATATTAAGATGGAGGAAATGCTTTCATTATGCAAAACAAGAAACGGCAGCTTGAATGAATATTTGATTGAATTACTTCTTTCAATTTCCTAGCATAATCTCTGAGTGTGATCTCCTTTTTAGGCTGATCACGTGTGATGAGAATATGAAACATCACCTTGCAAGCCTAACACCTATTCACGAAAATAATATGGACTACAACAGCAACGTCGAATATGGAGGATATCCACAATTTATCTTTACAATTTAAGATTTTAATACATTTAAAATTATGCTAGATATTAACAAATCGTTTCATACATCTCAGAAGATAGCTCAAAGTATTGTGTCTTCATTCACATACATCAGTGTGTGCAGCTTAGTGGCACGAATAATGTGTAGTCGGAATTCCATTTCTCTCCACGCACGTTTCAAGATCTCTACGGTTACATGCTCAGATGCATTGGGAATGCGTGGCTTCAAGTCCTGCAGGTATCTAACTTTGGTTTGGTACATCACATACTTTGCAAAACCCCACAGAAAGACATCTAGTACTGTGAGGTTAGTGGATCGAGGCGGCCATCGAACTGGGCTCTCTCATACAGTCTACGAATCCGGAAACTTTTCATCTAGAAACTGACGGATATTGAGGGACCAATGGGATGTTGCCTCATCCTGCCGAAATATGACGTCAGGTTGCAGGTGTTCTGGTTGTGGCACAGAAAACTCTTGT
The DNA here is from genome assembly GCF_021461395.2 of Schistocerca americana. NCBI lineage: Eukaryota > Metazoa > Arthropoda > Insecta > Orthoptera > Acrididae > Schistocerca > Schistocerca americana. Next base: position 867,440,008 of record NC_060119.1, on the reverse strand, counting down.
AACACGTTCGGGTAAACACCATCATTGACGGCAGGCTCGAAGAAATCGAATCGACCAATGATGCAATTGTGCACCAGTCCTCACCAAACATTGACCTTAGGACTATCTCTTTCTATTTCACGTGTAGCACGAGGATGCTGCGAACCCCATACACGAACGCTATGACGATTCAGTTGGCCGGACACATGAAAAGTTGCCTCATAGAAGAAACAAATCTTTTTCAAAAAGTCACTGTTAGGATATCTACCCCAAACTGTTCGCGCAGAGGTTTGTCCGAAGGCTTTCATGCATGAGGCAGCTGCACCCTGTAGGGATATAGCAGTAATTTCCTATGCAGCACATTATACGCTGTTTATCGTCTCATTTCCAACTCTGTGGCCCCCGTACCCACCGAAAGCGTCGGCCTCCCGGTAAATGCCTGCCGTGCCTTTTCCACGTTGGCGTCTGAACAGATTGCGATCCACCCTATAAAATAAATAAAATAAATAAATTAAAAATATATATCGTTATTTAGATATTGATTATTCTATCTGTATGATGGTGATTGTGATTGCAATTGTATTTGCTTATCTGGAACGTGGACGTTTAATTATTCGATATCAGACGCTTGACAATGGCTTTTTCGTAAAGGCAATGTTACTCGTACTTGACCGTGAAATAAAACTGAATAATCGGACTTCGTAATTAAATCGTTTCCAAAGACTGCTGCGGTAGGTGCGGACTCATAATCTAAATCTCAATATTACAATAATTTGCCAGCCATGCCAATACGTCGTACAGAGGTGATTGTCTACTAAACATAAAAAAGTTACACAGTTAGTTAAATCAGATATATTCAATGAATAAGCCTACAGTTCATAATCCTACTTACTTTTATAAATATAAATTCTTTACAGAATCGAGTGCCTAGTGTGGTTGCAACTCGCAGTATTCTTCTATAACATGAAATATGGCGGTGTGCCAGACAATAAATAAATACGTGCTTCTCGCACCACTTCAACCAGAGCTCTCCCTTTCTTAATCAAACATAAGAGTAACGTAATTGTGCTTTTGTTTTATCAGCGACACAGCGCTGCAGTTGTGTGCCATAGGCTTTATTTATTTGTCACTGATTATTTATTTAATTAGTATTTCGCGTTTCCGCGGAAACTCACGCTCGGCATGCAAATGTGCTTTTATATTGCCCCCTGAATTGCGAGGCGAAAGGACACACCTGCAGGCGAGCAATTCACCTAAAGGCACAAGAAAATCTAAGTTATCTACAACTATTTACATGACTTACATTACACATTATACACATTATATACAAAATTTGAATGATGCGGGTGCGCCGTAAAAGTTCTTATGTTGGCAGATAGAGTGCGCGCATGCGCAGAAGCGTCTGTGTAACTGCGGCACTGCCGTTATATCGTACAGTTAGATCACGCGGCACAGTATTGCAGTTCATATTGTTCGTGTGCGCGCCTTTTTCAGTCACTGCACAAAGAAAATATTCAACCAAGATTACATATGAAGACTACATTCTATGACAGGTAACTTAGTTTTAAATTTACAATATTTGTTATAACACAATACAACTTAGATTGTTGAATGTTCTTAGTTACATAGTATTGTTTTGAAATACTTCAAAGAAAAATGTCCGTATTTTTCAGGTGCGTTGACCTATACACATCGTGTCGTTATTACAGTTCATATTCATCCGCTGCACAATAATTTTTTACAGGTTAGTATCGTCGTGGTAAAGTTTTTTGATCACAGTAACATCGTTGTATAACAACGTGATTAATACATAAGCGTGTCCATTTCTCATTTCCATTATAGTCGTAGTGATGCAGTTCGTTGTGACTAAAAGCATTGCTTATTACAGATCAGACGTGACCCGTCGAGTAATTGTTCCACGTGCAGTTCGTTTTTTACATTCCGTGGAAGCTTGGTTGCAGAACCTCGGACGGCACATAGCTGGCGTCGATCCTTGGACAGTCCAGGTAAGAGTGTCCATCACATTTCGAGAACATTTCATTCCCTGAAGTTCCAACCAAAATTCTTCCACCCGTCGTGTTGTTTTCTGGACAGGCACTTTGTGTCCATTTAATCCAGTTAACATCTTGAAGTTGGGTACTGTAGTAATGTCACTAGACGATGCACGAATTATGCACTTCACATTTTCAGTTTTTTGCTGAATATAGCTCACCTAAATGTTCGTAGTTATTAATCAAGGAAATCGTTCATCGCGTTTACATTGATACGCTGCATAATGAATGGCATTAACAGTTTCTTTCACATAGGTTTCCGCGTAGTTGCAGAGTTAGTAATGTTCGTTAATGTCCGTGAACAGTGGTTCACTATGCAATGTCTTTTTGGCACTCGTTTTGTTCAAATTTTTACATAGTAACAGTTACACTATACATCAGTTAAAAAAATAAGTAATTATACATACACACATCACATATTTTCTTAGCATAAACATAATATAGTTGCACATAAACATGTTTACATCATCATTACATCGCTATAGGTTATTACATTGTGTCACATTTGATTTCATGAATTGCAGATATTTACATCCTCTTTAGCGGTTTTGCTGGGATATTATCGATGTTTTTTGTGATGTCATCTGAAATTAAGATAGGTTAGACAAACATTCATTACATCAGTAGGCAAGACCAGGCGTTTTCACTACTCAATAAATATTCAAAATAGTAAGAGAGAGAAAATGTTCGATTCCTCGCGTTTTGTGCGTGTGTGTAGAGTGTCTGTGTGGCCTTGACTACTGATAGATGCTTTTCGTGTTTTGAGATGTGCGTCTAATCTATTTCTCAAAGTAAAAGATCGCTTCACAGATGACGTCTGTCAGTTCGTCAGGTGTCACACCAAGTCAGTGGTACCTTCAGTAACAAATGTTCCGTGAAAAATTAATATGTCATCCACTGCTACGTAATCATAAATTTTACTTTAATATTCCGTCTTTCAGGTGGAGGCGCGCGCTGAAAGAAGAGTTCTTCTGTCTTCAACTGCGTCACTGGAACCGCTGAAATGAAAATTTCTATACTACTTATTATCTGTGTTGTAACAACAGAGTTTTTCGAGTTGCTTAGCAATATTTTGATGGGTATGACCTTGACATTATTCAGCATGAAATGCTCTAAGATCTCGGTGTGCGTATAGCCCAATAATTTTGTTAGTTCTAGGATGTTGTAACAGATACGCACCAGGATGCGGTATGTTAACAATTATATAAGGTCCTTCATATAGCAGGCGCCACTTAGCGTTGCGTCGTTTGAGTGCTACAGATTTATGATGAGTACGAAGTAGTACAAGCATTCCTACCTCGAATTTTTGTTTTCTTTTTATTATGTTTCTGTGATGTTTGTTTCGTATTTGTGCGTGATGTGTCAATGTAGTCAATACTTCTTTTATTTTCTGTTCAGGTGTGATTTCCTTGTCTGACAACTTAGGTAATGGTTCTATCCACTGATCGTTCTGTTTGCAATTGAACATGATCTCGTTAGGTGTGTAATTCGTATCGTAAATATTTAAGTTATTGCGTACGTCTTCGAAAAGACTTAGGTAGGACACCCAATTAGTATGTTTTGATGAAATATAGGTCCTCATGAATTGATTTAATTCTCGGAAAAGTCTCTCAGTCGCGTTACATTGCGGACTAAACCTCGAAATAAATATACTTTTGATGTTATTGTCCTTCAAGAAATTTCTCCATTTGTACCCAGAGTAGTATGCTGCATTATCTGATAGAATTGCTTTAGGTTTTCCCACGTGCGTCAGGTAATCACTTGAGAATCTTCGTATTATAGCATTTGCAGTGGCGGATTTTAAAGCATAAAGTTTTACATGTTTAGAAAATATATCGTAAAAAGCTAAGATATATTTGACGCCTCCAGAGCTTGCTGGATGCGGTCCACTGATGTCAGTACACAGAATTTCCAGGGGTTTACTGGGTAAAATAGAATGTAAATCTGTTTTTGTGGATAAATTCTGAGGTTTTGATTTTTGACATATGACACATGTTTTTAGTTCCCTGTAAATTTTTCTTCTCATATTGCTAAAATAACAGTATGTGGTGAGCTTTGCCAAACACTTTTTCGTCCCATAATGACCCCAAACTAAGTGTGTGTGCCAAATTAGATTACGTTCAGACTCTTTGGGAATGCATACACACCAGTTAGTAGCGTTTGGATGTCGGCGGTAAAATAACACATCATTGTGTAACTTGTAATACTTAGTCAAAGGATGATTGTGTTTTTCTACCAGTAATGTTATTATCTTATACCAGTGAGGATCAGATTTTTGTAATTCAGCCATGTTTCTGCACATATCAATATAATATTGGTGATACTGCTTGTCTTGCATTAAGAGAATCCTGTAGTCATTTATATTTTCTAAGTCACTGTTGGTATCATTCATACCTTGTGGAAGTCTAGACAAAGTGTCTGCAATGGTGTTGTCCTTACCTCTTATGTACTTAATTTCAAAAGAGTAGTTCTGAAGTGTAACTGCCCATCGTGATAGTCTAGGATGTACAAGTTTACAAGTTAACAAAAATGTCAGGGCCTGGTGATCGGTGTAAATTACCGTATGTTTTCCAAATAAATAATAATTGAATTTCTTGAATGCCCATACTATGGAAAGTGTTTCTAACTCAGTAGTGGAGTATGTACGCTCACATTCAGTTAGAGTGCGACTCGCAAACCCAATAATTCTTATCTGTTCCTCCTCTTTATTCTTTACAACTTGAAATAAGCAACAGCCCAAGCCAGTACGTGAAGCGTCACAAGTCATACAAAAATCTAAATTGAAATCTGGATGGCTCAATATGTTAGCATTCACTAAAGCATGTTTAATTGTATTAAAGTCATTCTGGCACTGTTCCGACCAGATCCAAACTTGATTCTTTCTGAGTAGATTTAGCAGATGTTTACTGTTCAAAAGTGGTTGTGGCAAAAAACGTCTGAAAAATGAACATAGCCCAAGGAATGATTTTAACTGCTTTTTAGTTCGAGGGCTAGGAAAGTTTCTGATAGCATCTAATTTACTGGGATCCGGACGTATGCCCTGTGAATTAATGATATGTCCTAAATACTTTATCTCACTGCAACCAAATTTTGATTTTCTTAGGTTGGCTGTGACTCCAGCTTGTGCAAATTTTTCTAAAATTCTTTGAAGAGTGTCAACGTGTTCATTCCAAGATTGTGTAGCTATCAGTATATCATCTACATAGTGTGTGACTGTCTCAACTAAATCGTCGCCAAGCACGGTATCCAGGGCTGTAATGAATACCCCAGAGCTGACATTCAGTCCGAAGGGTAGAACACAAAACTGATAGGTCCGCTCCCCGAACATAAATGCAGTATATTTCCGAGAATCAGGAGTGATACCCACCTGCCAAAATGAATTAGCGAGATCTATTGTGGAAAAATATTTTGCATCTAGAAATTTCTGTAATTGCTCTTCTAAATTTTCAGGTTTTGTGTGAACCGATAAAATTATTTCATTAATAGCTCGTGCGTCAACAAGTAGAGGACTACAATAAGGTGAGGTGGATGGTTCAATGACCTTCCAGTCTAACATTTGTTTTAATTCTTGCCACACAGCAGGTCGTTGAGATAACGGCACGTTATATGTCTTATGGTAGAAGATCTTGTGAGGTTTAACTTCAATCTTGTATACATACGTGTTGATAACACCTAATCGTTTGGTAAAAACTTGTAAATATTTGGATAACACTTCCTGTAGTTTTATACGTTCATGTACACTGAGAGCTGTAGCTTCACTTATCTTATGATCAAGCAATGTTTTCAAGTCCATTAGCTCTGTGTCAGATGAGTGTGTTTGCATGTCTTGAATGTCATTGTCAAGTACTAACTGAACCTTGTACCCTGTACAGTGTTTGTCATGCTTTAGAGTTCTCCTGTCCAAATCAATAATAATTACACTGCCTTTATCATTTAAAATACATTTACCTTTGGAGAAGTCTATAATGCAGTCCTTCTCGCTCATAATATCTATTCCTAATATGCAATTTGTCACAAGGTTTTGTACAACCAGGAATGGCCATTGTACGGTTCCATTACCTATTTTAACGTTTACAAAAACTTGCTTCGTAACCCTACATGACTTATTACCTAGTGCAGTAGTTATTTTACAGTTTTGGGCAGGAAACTCAGGCACAGGTTCCAATTCACACATCTTTTTATAGAAATTAAAAGACAAAACGCTTACAGCTGCACCTGTATCTAGGATAATAGTAGTTGGAATCCCACCTACTACACCAGTAGTAGATGCTAAAACAATTTCATTTGTGTTTAAACGACATTGTGTACTGTCTTGTAAAAGTTCATCTGATATATTGTTATTGTAGTTGTATCTTATAAATAAAACAGGTAGTTTTTGTTTAGAATTACTCGGCATATCATTGTTCTGTTGTTCAAGTGTGGTGTCAAATAACTAATTAACATTGAAGTCGCCCCCCGAGAATTCTTCAGCCACGACCTGGGGCAAAGTAGTGACTGTTTCTAGTTTGTTGGATTAGCATTTTTACTAGGTACTGACACAGATTGAGGTTGTGCATCAGGTGTCATTTCTATTATATTCACATTCGGATATTGCCTATTATGATCTCCAAACCTTTGCGGTTGTTGTTGCTGTTGCGCATTATAACTTACCTGTCGGTCGTAAGGTATGCTCCAATTTTGACGTGGTGGCTGCTGTGGTAAAGCAGAGTTTGAATGAAAGTACTGATCGTTACGAGTCCAACCTTGATGCTGTCTTGGCTCGTAGTTATTATTATTTCTATTTCTGTTTGTGTTTTTGTTATTACCTTTGTATCCGTTATTACCGTTGTAGTTATTACCGCGGTGCCTCTTGTATGGATTGCCGCATGAAATGTTATTACTGTTGTAACTATTGTTTGTATTGGAATACGCGTGTAGATTTTGATTTCCGTACTGAGACGGCATGTGAGTTTGCTGTTTTTGTTGTACCGCGTATCCAACTGTGGGCGCGCCAGAATTGTGTTGGCAAGCCTGCATGTTTTGCATACCACTAGTGTAAACATTGTGGCTGCTGTTTTTCCGCGCGATGCGCTGATCTTCAAGTAACATGTCAACCGAATCTAAAGCTGTTAAAAAATAATCTGAATCGTCATCCGGGATATGTAGGAGTTTTTCTTTAATGTTGAAAGGCAATTTGGCCTTCAACGCACGGAGTATATCACGCGTTGCGACTGGTTCGTCTAAAAAATGTCCCATGTTCAAGTATTTTTCAAAATATCTGCGTAAGTTACCATTTTTACTGTTAAAAGTTTCAGGTTCTAAAATTTGTCTTCTGAGTCGCTCCTGGACGGATTGCGACCAGAATTTGTTCAGAAAAGCACGCTCAAACTCACTGTACGTGGTACATACGTCAGCTTGACTGTATGCCCAGACAGCTGCATCGCCTTGGATGTAACCGACAATATATGAAATCTTTTTCCGGTCACTCCAAGTGCGTGGAAACGCGTTACTAAAAGATTTAAGAAAAATCACCGGATGAATGGTTCGTTTTTCTGGGATAAAAATCTGAAATTGCCTGTGTTTCATTAAGCTTTCATCTTCCTTCGCATTGTGATATGGATTTATTCCACTGTAATTACTGGTATGTTCAGCTGGTGAGTAATTACGATAATGTTGCTGTGGTTTACCATGATAATAGCTTGTGTTTGTGTTTCCACATCGTGGTATGTGTTGTAGTCGTGGTGTGTTCTGTTCTTGTGTATTTGTCGTGTGCGGAATGTGTGTATCATACTCGAATGTATATTGGTTTCTGAACTGTACATTTTGACTGATATTTTCGTTACATTCAGACTGTAGTTGATCGGTGAATTGTCTCATGGGTGCAGTGACGGATTGTACTGCGTCACTGATCAGCTGTTTGTTATTAGTAATGTATTGCGCTACGGAGTCGTGCACAATTGTTGGTAAATTTTCACGTAAGCATCTATCAAAATGTTTGTCTTTGTTCTCAACCCAATCATGAAATTCTTTATTAATATTTTGAAAATGAGCTGTGGCATCTGATTGTAAGATGTCAGTCAGGTGTTGTTTAACATTGTCAAATTTATTCTGTACGTCAGTAATTCGTTTTTCAAGGCTGTCATGTACTGAAGGATATGTTTGAATTTGTTCAGTAAGAACTTCACACTTGACATTAAGGTTTTTTACTTGTGTCTGTAAAAGTGCTACGTCAGTTGTAGTCTTTTCTTGTCTCGTATTGAGCTGGGAAAATTTAGTACTGAGTTCGGTCATCTGTTTGGTCAGTGTGGCGTCTATAAGTTCCACACGCTTACATAAAGTGTCATTACCTATCTTGATTGCTATGAGATCAGATTTGATTTCGTCATTTTGTGTTTTTAACTGTTCATTTTGTGTCTCTATTTGTGCCTTTAAGGTTGCCATGTTTTCGGCGTTCTGTTTCCTTATGGTTGCCATATTTTCTGCGTTTTGTTTCATTAGCATTTGTAACATGTCGGCAATGTTTACCGTTTGCAAGGTCTCTGCCCCCGCCGCGTCATTAGACGTGACGTCATGCATTAACATGGGCTCTGATTGAGATTTTGAAATTTTTGTAGTGGACGGCCTATTGTCAAAATTTTCGTCAACACTTGCGTCAATGGTTGCTGTCGTAAAGTCATTTTCTAACACTTGTCTCACGTCCGAGTCGGATTGCGTCTGAATAGTACGTCCTTGCTGTTCCATTTTTGCGTATTGTTTTCTAGTTATTACCATGCCACACGTGATATATGTTTCAAGAAAATTTTTGACACTGATTTTAAAATAAAATGTAGTTGAGCATGAATCGCTCGTAGCAACAATGGCTGTCTGTTAATTTAAAAATATAAACTGAATTTGAGATTATTGGTAATGGCTGCTAGCCATGTTACATGATATCGTACAGAAGTCGGCCATATTGTACACTCGTGTATTGGTATTGTTGCATGCGTTATTGTTTAGGGAAAAGTACTGAGAATGAAATTTATCACTGAAACTGTTATGCGGAAAAGAAACACTACAGAATTTACTGAAAAGCTAATACACTGAATTATACGTCTGGTCAAGCCTACCAATGCAAAGATGCTGCGTCTTACCTTATTTTGCTGGAAGTTTCATTGCGTCTTCCCGCAAAATTTCAGAATTGGAAAATATCTTCAGATTTTTTTATCTCTCATACATTGACGTCCAGGTCCAGAAAGTTGATTTTTTACATGAAACAAAGAGAACAATGTAACAAATGACAAAATAACAAGTCCGACACGCAGTCGCCAATATAAAATAAATAAAATAAATTAATAAATATATTGTTATTTAAATATTAATTATTCTATCTGTATGATGGTGATTGTGATTGCAATTGTATTTGCTTATCTGGAACGTGGACGTTTAATTATTCGATATCAGACGCTTGACAATGGCTTTTTCGTAAAGGCAATGTTACTCGTACTTGACCGTGAAATAAAACTGAATAATCGGACTTCGTAATTAAATCGTTTCCAAAGACTGCTGCGGTAGGTGCGGACTCATAATCTAAATCTCAATATTACAATAATTTGCCAGCCATGCCAATACGTCGTACAGAGGTGATTGTCTACTAAACATAAAAAAGTTACACAGTTAGTTAAATCAGATATATTCAATGAATAAGCCTACAGTTCATAATCCTACTTACTTTTATAAATGTAAATTCTTTACAGAATCGAGTGCCTAGTGTGGTTGCAACTCGCAGTATTCTTCTATAACATGAAATATGGCGGTGTGCCAGACAATAAATAAATACGTGCTTCTCGCACCACTTCAACCAGAGCTCTCCCTTTCTTAATCAAACATAAGAGTAACGTAATTGTGCTTTTGTTTTATCAGCGACACAGCGCTGCAGTTGTGTGCCATAGGCTTTATTTATTTGTCACTGATTATTTATTTAATTAGTGTTTCGCGTTTCCGCGGAAACTCACGCTCGGCATGCAAATGTGCCTTTATAACCCCCTTTTAATATAGAACACTACCTGTTCCCATAAATGACATATACCAAGCCCGAAAAGTTGGCCGAGACGGTGGTTGCCTTTGATACCGTGTTCAAAAGTTGCACCTGGGTATCGGACGTTGTCTGTACGAACCAGGCCACACACTGATCCTTCTAAACAGCGTCACCTGGAAGGTAAAAACAACTTTGTGTTATCTCATCACATGTTTAAAAGCATTAGTTAATACTTAGCATAGTTATAAAGTTATTAAAGTCTTAGGTTGTAAAGATAATTTATGGTCACCCTGTACTGCGCCAAGCTGCGCTAGCAATTCACTCGCAATCTCGCCATAATTCTTGTAAGTCACAGCATGAGAATGAGCATCAAAACGTACACACAGCGTCCTCAAGCAAGCCCCGAAAGTCATTAATATCCAGCGCAGCCATACCTGATAGGGCATTCAGAAAATCGTTATGACCAGTTGTGGTCGCAGATGACTTAGACATGTAATTGCGAGACCAATACAAGAGCGATTACCCCAAATCAAGAATTTTTTCTTTTTATTTACTATTGCAGAGAAACTACCGACTGCTGCTATGAACGTATGGGGATTTATGGAACACGTAGAGGCAGTCGGATTATACGAGTGTCCCCTGTCGGTAAGGACAGTGGTTCTTATGATCTAAAGCTATATTATTTTGATACGGCTTCGTCATAAAACTAAATAGGTAGGAGGTAAATATGTTTGACTGAGGAAACAGGCAATTACAGTGTTATCCGTAAGACTACTGTTGAAATTCAGATACAGAGATTTTGTTGAACTTGCAACACCACATGGTTTTAATTTTGCCGCCCTAAAAAGTCAACAGAAATTCTGATGCAGAGATTTCGTCGATCCTAGCACCTTCAGCGTTACATGTTGTTTCTTCCTTCTCAAAAATCCAATAGCTGCAATAATTTTTTGATTTTGGCAGGTCGCTAAGGAATGAACGAGCGCTCAGAGTCAAAGATCTACAGATTATCTAGTGTGTGAATGCTGGCTTTGTCTAGGAACATGCTGCAGTCCTTTTTTAATAACATTCACTGTGGTCCCAGTTCTCTCATTTTCGCTTTGCTGTGTTAATAGCTAAGTACATTATCGTAATAATGCGCTAGAAGCTTGGTGTGTTTTGGTACCAAAAGCATTGCCGGTAAGCGTCACCATGGCCATATGTCGATTCCTCCATCAAGTCTTGTTAGCAGCAAAACACACACATGGTAGTCCGCCACCTGTAGCTGAGTGGTTGTAAACCAGGGGTCGTGAGTTCGATTCTCGCAAGGAGCAGCACAATTTCGCCGGCACGGTAGCTCAGCGTGTTCGGTCAGAGGGTTGTTCGCACTCTGTAATAAAAAAACTGAGTAAAGAAATCAACGATGTCTTGTGATCTCCGCCCAGACCAAGTGAAACGAACTATATCGAACAAAATGAAAGAAAAAAAATGTGGTCACCGTGGCGGAGTGCCACGCCAAGAGACCCGGGTTGGATTCCCGGCTGGGGCAGGAAATTTTCTCCGCTCACGGACTGGGGTGTCGTAAAAAATGTGTGTGAAATCTTATGGCACTCAACTGCTAAGGTCATCAGTCTCTAAGCTTACACACTACTTAACCTAAATTATCCTAAGGACAAACACGCACACCCATGCCCGAGGGAGGACTTGAACCTCCGCCGGGACCAGCCGCACAGTCCTTGACTACAGCGCCTAAACTGCTCGGCTAATCCCACGCGGGGTTGTGTTGTCCTCATCATTTCATCACCATCCGGCGCGCTTGTCGCCCAATGTGGCGTCGAATGTAATAAGATCTGCACCGCAAGGGGCCTCCCGGCTCATGACGCCAAACGCTCATTTCCATAGTTACTAAGTAAATAAAATGCGTCGTGTCTATATACACTCCTGGAAATTGAAATAAGAACACCGTGAATTCATTGTCCCAGGAAGGGGAAACTTTATTGACACATTCCTGGGGTCAGATACATCACATGATCACACTGACAGAACCACAGGCACATAGACACAGGCAACAGAGCATGCACAATGTCGGCACTAGTACAGTGTATATCCACCTTTCGCAGCATTGCAGGCTGCTATTCTCCCATGGAGACGATCGTAGAGATGCTGGATGTAGTCCTGTGGAACGGCTTGCCATGCCATTTCCACCTGGCGCCTCAGTTGGACCAGCGTTCGTGCTGGACGTGCAGACCGCGTGAGACGACGCTTCATCCAGTCCCAAACATGCTCAATGGGGGACAGATCCGGAGATCTTGCTGGCCAGGGTAGTTGACTTACACTTTCTAGAGCACGTTGGGTGGCACGGGATACATGCGGACGTGCATTGTCCTGTTGGAACAGCAAGTTCCCTTGCCGGTCTAGGAATGGTAGAACGATGGGTTCGATGACGGTTTGGATGTACCGTGCACTATTCAGTGTCCCCTCGACGATCACCAGTGGTGTACGGCCAGTGTAGGAGATCGCTCCCCACACCATGATGCCGGGTGTTGGCCCTGTGTGCCTCGGTCGTATGCAGTCCTGACTGTGGCGCTCACCTGCACGGCGCCAAACACGCATACGACCATCATTGGCACCAAGGCAGAAGCGACTCTCATCGCTGAAGACGACACGTCTCCATTCGTCCCTCCATTCACGCCTGTCGCGACGCCACTGGAGGCGGGCTGCACGATGTTGGGGCGTGAGCGGAAGACGGCCTAACGGTGTGCGGGACCGTAGCCCAGCTTCATGGAGACGGTTGCGAATGGTCCTCGCCGATACCCCAGGAGCAACAGTGTTCCTAATTTGCTGGGAAGTGGCGGTGCGGTCCCCTACGGCACTGCGTAGGATCCTACGGTCTTGGCGTGCATCCGTGCGTCGCTGCGGTCCGGTCCCAGGTCGACGGGCACGTGCACCTTCCGCCGACCACTGGCGACAACATCGATGTACTGTGGAGACCTCACGCCCCACGTGTTGAGCAATTCGGCGGTACGTCCACCCGGCCTCCCGCATGCCCACTATACGCCCTCGCTCAAAGTCCGTCATCTGCACATACGGTTCACGTCCACGCTGTCGCGGCATGCTACCAGTGTTAAAGACTGCGATGGAGCTCCGTATCCCACGGCAAACTGGCTGACACTGACGGCGGCGGTGCACAAATGCTGCGCAGCTAGCGACATTCGATGGCCAACACCGCGGTTCCTGGTGTGCCCGCTGTGCCGTGCGTGTGATCATTGCTTGTACAGCCCTCTCGCAGTGTCAGGAGCAAGTATGGTGGGTCTGACACACCGGTGTCAATGTGTTCTTTTTTCCATTTCCAGGAGTGTATTTTCATTGCAGACGTGTACAGTCAATGCGCGTAACTGTTGTACGTGGAAGAGACAGCTTTCGTTAACTGCTGGCTGTCATAACGACGCCAACGGGTTATCAGGAGAGCCCTACACATCGATCCACGCTGGTCAGTTGAGCAACCAACAACGTTGAGACAAAATATCGTGTGTATAATGACAATTATACAAACACTGTTTATGTGCAGAGAGCTCTCTTTTTATGACCCGGTAGCATCTAGTGCTAGCCAGCAGCTGATGACAGGTGCTTCTTGCACTTATACTACGTCTCCACTTATCCTCGCGTTCCCCCAACCCACAAAAAAAAAAAAAAATGGGTACATACAGGGCGTTTCAAAACTTTTGGATCAAACTGAAACAGGTGACAGTGGATCCACAACGATTATATTGAGATAGGAAACCAAAGGTCAGAAACTCACTATTTTGTGTTGTGGACATAAACAGCGTATACAGCTCATAGTAACTGTTCAAAGCGACGACCACCAGTCTCAGAGCGTGTATTGCAACGGCGCATTCTGTTCTCCCTGACTTCAAACAGACATATTGTTCGCAACGTAACTCATAGCGCGTGTATCGTGTGACGACCGCATGCATCGCTCGGCGCATTAACCTGTGACTCACGCAGTCCACTATCCGCCAATTGTCCACTGCATCAGACAGCTTGTGATGTGTCTATGCTGAAGTTTTTTTCTGCGTACAGTGCCTGACGCGTAGTCCAAGTTGTTATGTTACTCGTCACGAGAGATGGCAGACATGCATTTAATGTACAGTGTGGCAGGGTGCAGGTCCCGTATAGCAGCACGAATCTACAGGGAACGCTTTCCCAACAGACGTCATCCTAATTGGAGCCAAGCCTCCCGTGATACACGTCCGAACACCAGACTTTTAGGAGATGGCGATGGACCTTATAGCCGACTGTCGAGCAATAAGCAACCTTAAATTTGCCCTTAAAACGCACAATACGAAGTATACATTGTAGAGAGTACTGGTGGAACAGGTGCTACATTCCTATCATGAAGTGTGCATGATCTCGGATCAGCGGAATTGAGACCCGTGTTCAATTCTGTCAATGGATGATCACCGCAGTGCCGTGAATTTTAAAGTTCTTATTGTTCACGGATGAGACCTCATTCATCCGTGATAGTGTTTATAACGGCCAGCCATGTCTCGAGTGACGACGGTCTCCAACGCCACTCACAATGATTCTCTGCCAACTTATGGGCGGGCATTGTCTGGGATTACCTAACAGGACCTCCTTTGCCGCATTCTCATTCGACTGGCCCGTTGCCTGCGAGATATGGTGGCACAGTTCCTAGGGTCAGTACCCCTCGTTGTCCGCGAAAGGATGTGGTTTCAACAGCACAGTGCGCCGTCCACTTCGGAGTTAATGTTGACGAGCACCTGTATAACACGCACCCTTATCACTGAACTGGATGCTGAGGTCCTGTTCCGCGGCTAGGGCAATCGCCGGCTCTCTGCACTTTTTTCTCTGGGATTATGTCAAGGAATCGGTGTATGAAGCCCCCGTAGAATTAGATGAAGACCTGCTTGCTAACGTCCAAGCTGCCTGTCTCCTGGTACAACAGACACTTGGGATATTTGAGAGAGTGCGGCAGAACTTCATGTACCATTGCCATGTATGCATTGAGACTGGCAGTCGTTACTTTGAACAACGAGCTATGTCGTTATGTGCTGTACTTTGTGCATATCCATAACACAGTAAATATGCATTTACAATCATTGGTTCCCTATCTCAATGTAATCAGTTGTGGCCTCACTATCCCCTGTTTGTTTGATGCAAAAGGTTGGAGACACCCTGTATATCACTTATTTTTACTCATCTTGCAACTGATGATTATCAAATTTTATTTAAGGTGAATAGCTATATATCTCTGGCAGGCTTTATTAATTTCAGAGTGTTACTGATCTGAAGACGGTCTATGTACGACTGAAACCCATTATAATACCATAAATATACACAGAAGTTGCGATCTGGACTGATTGTTATTGTTACCTTTTCATAAAAGATCACTGAAGTTCCAATTATCAATTCAAAAATTGTCTCGAAGGTTTCAATTAACCATCTCCAGTTAATAAATCATCATATCTTAAAAAAATTTTCTGTAAGTCAAATTATTGGTTACTGTAGATAAAACTTCTAATCAAAAATATGATAAGCCTATATTAATGCTTTCGAAATCCAAATTAAGTACTCACGACAGTCTTAATATTCACGTCACAGAAATCACTTTTAATGTGAAATTAATATATGAGTACCTTAGCGTGCATGCATCGTAAATTTACCTGACAAATCTGTGAACATATTTTAAAAATGTACAGTGTGACTGTTAACATGCACTTACATTTTAAGATGACGGAAACATACTTTTGGTAGTGTCCTCTTATCAAAGAAATACTGGTACTGACACTGAATCATTGCGCTGAAGCGTAATATCCACGAACGTTACGTGAATCGTCCGAGTAAACTTAAAGAACCTATCAAATTATTTCATAACATCCACACAACGGACAATCAAATATAGAAAAATACTAAAACCTGAGATAAATTACATATTTTTATAGTCCTCACAATCATATTTTTCGATATGTTTGATTCTCAGACAAGATATTTTAACTGTTGAATCACACGAGTTGTTTCATTGCCATCAAGCAGATATGTAGTCTTTGAGAACGTGCTGTGTGAGCCAGCGATCGTAGTGCCACGCCAGCAGTGATCAATAAGGTGCAAAGCGTCACTAAACCGAGTGGGCACTGTCCTCTGACGTATAGCTATTTATTACGGCGGGAGGATCCTCCGTTTTGTGATGCTTGTGGTGTGCACATCTCTGTCCGGCACATTTTAACAGACTGCATTTTATACCGTGATGCACAGGCAGAAGCACAAGTTGATGGGGATCTACCTTGTGTTTTAGCTAACGATGAGGCGTGTGTGTCTAGGGTTTTTAAGTTTTGTGATGTGTCTGGACTCTGGCCTGAACTTTTAGGCTGGAGGTTTTAGTGTGTTGCAGAGTGGCTGACTCCTCCCTTTTTTCCTTGCGGTCAGCCAGCCACTTCCATCTGCTACATTGTTTTAGCTCCCTCTACCATTTTCTTCCTGTGTTGTCCATGTTTTACTGCTGACGCCCTGCTTCATCCCACGCTTCGGTGTGGGTGAGCACATTTTTTCAATGATTGTTCCCCGTGTTTTATGTTCCGTTTTATGTCAATGTTCTGAGGTTTTTTTTCTTGACACCCGTCTCACTATGATACTGCACGGGCGCTGAAGACCTTGCTGTCGTGCGCCCACAAACCCCTCTACTACTACTACTAAAAGTGAACACTCTCAGTAAATTGGACAAACAGGCAGTAGTGACGCAATTCAAACAGGAACTAGTACACATCGAATGCCTTAAGTAAACTGCTTTAGCTCCGTTCTTAAACGTAGACCTCTTCAGGAGAAAAATACTCAATAATTTAAAATAAAGGTCAGCAGTCCAGACACACAAAGTTAGTAATATCTATCTATTAAACATTTTCGAAACCTGAAACAAAAAATGTTCTACTCCGCAAAAAAAGACCTGGGATCCACAATTGCATGAGAAATACCTCTTCAGTTTTTTTTTTTCTTCAAACAAATGCTACACTTTCATAGGTGCTACACCAACCTCTTATGAGCCTAGCAGCGCGTCAATGAACTGGTCGTTGCTTTCAAATGGTTCAAATGGCTCTGAGCACTCAACTTCTGAGGTCATTAGTCCCCTAGAACTTAGAACTAGTTAAACCTAACTAACCTAAGGACATCACACACATCCATGCCCGAGGCATTCGAACCTGCGACCGCAGCGGTCGCGCGGTTCCGGACTGTAGCGCCTAGAACCTCATCTCCGTTTTCATTTTCATTAATAAGCAGCACAGGTGGCCGAAGACTTCTGGCATAAAAAGTCACTCTCATTCTGCCAACGTCCTTCTCAAAGAGGGCGGAGGAGCGGACAGACGTTCAGGGCACTCTCTTGTCCTTGGGGTGGGAAACTGCGCCTAAAGGCGGAAGAATCACCAATGATCAACGGCATGAGGATGCCGAAGACAATGGAAACCACTGCATCAAACCCACATATCGTGTATCCACAGGACATGTGGTCTGTAATTGAAAAAGCATCATGATGGTCTCTCCATTGGCAAAAGATTCCGGGATAACCACCATTCGATTTCCAGGAGGGGACTGCAAATCGGAAGGTGGCCATGAGAAAAAAATTGAATAGCCAAGGCAAGGATAACGTTCTATGGGTCAGGGGTGGAATGTCAGAAGCTTGAGCGTGGTATGGAAGCTAAAAATTATGAAAACTTAAATGAGGCTCAATTTAGATATAGTACGTGTCAATGAAATGAAATGGAAAGAAGACAAGGATTTCTGGTCAGATGAGCATGGGGTAATAGCAACAGCAGCAGAATATGGTATAATGGGAGTAGGATTCGTTATGAATAGGAAGGTAGGGCAGAGAGTGTGTTACCGTGAACGTTTCGATGATAGAGTTGTTCTTATCAGAATCGACAGCAAACCAAAATCGACAACGATAGTTCAGATATACATGCCGACGTCGCAAGCTGAACCTGGAGAGATAGAGAAATTATATGAGGATGTTCAAAGGGTAATACAGTAAAAGGTGATGAGAATCTATTAGTCATGGGAGACTGGAATGCAGTTGTAGGGAAAAGAGTAGAGGAAAAGGTTACAGCAGATTATCGACTATGGACAAGGAATGAGAGAGGGGAAAGATTGAGTTTTGTAATAATTTTCAGCTAGTAACAGCGAATACTATGTTCAAGAATGACAAGAGGAGGGGTATACTTCGAAAACGCCGGGTGATACGGGAAGATTTCAGTTAGATTACATCGTGGTCAAACAGAGATTCCGGAATCAGATACTGGATTGTAAGGCTTACCCAGGAGTAAATAAAGGCTCAGATCACAATGTAGTAGTGATGAACAGTAGGCTGAAGTTCAAGAGATTACCTAGGAAGAATCTATGTGCAAAGAAGTGGAATATGGAAGTACTTTGAAATGACGAGATACGCTTTTAAGTTCTCTAAGGCTATACAGCAATAAGGAATAGCTCAGTATGCAGTACAGTTGAAGAGGAATGGACATCTCTAAAAAGGGCAGTCACACATATTGGTAAGAAATACATAAGTAAAAACAACGTAACTGCGAAGAAACCATGCGTAACAGAAGAAATACTTCAGCTGATTGATGAAAGAAGGAAGTACAAAAATTTTACAGGGAAATTCAAGAATACAGAAATACAAGTCTCTGAGGAATGAAATAAATAGGAAGAGCAGGGAAACTAAGATGAAATGGCTACATGAAAACTGAGAAGAAATAGAAAAAGAAATGATTCATGCAATTTTGTCATATGATGGCATGTTGGAGACCGTGGCTGTTTTTGAAGACAAATGTTGATGGTGTTAGGACAGCAACCAGCCACAAATTTGCTTTGAGTTCCTTTATTCAAAGGAAACCGTTACCTGTTTCGAATCGTTGTGATCCATCATCAGACGGTTTACACCCTTTCTTTCTTACATTTGGTGTGTTTTTAAAGAGTAATTGTCCTAAAATATAAATAAAACATAATTATAAACACGCCACACACAGATGGTTGCGTTACAGATTTTCGTTGCATGTGACTTACGTGAATCGTCGGTTTCGAGTGATTGTTTTTATAACGTTCGTCCAATTACTTTCCAGCCTCCAAAACAAATAATATTAATACACCTATACGCAGATCAAGTAGCAAATTTATATGTTACTATAATTCTCATGCTGCCAAATGTAATAAAATAATATACTATTTTACCTATACAGTTCTAAATATATATAAAAAACTTTATAATAAAATTAGCAATACCAGATAAAAAAATTCTATCTCTCTGTACTAATGTAAAAGGCATTACAGTTTTGTAAAATAATATATGATCCTTTCCAAATATAGGACATCATCGTCAAATGTTACGATATATCATAGCATCTGTGACACTCATATGTTTGTAAGCTCTTTGTATGTATCAGAACATGTGGTGCGTGGTTGAAACGATCTCAGCGGCAAATCTAAAGTGTACAGTGAAAACTATTACGTGTGCAACAACGAGGATGCAGCGGGAATGCATTTACATCGATTGGACGAACGTTATAAAAACAACCACTCGAAACCGACGTTCTACGTAAGTCACATGCAACGAAAATCGTAACGCAACCATCTGTGTGTGGCGTGTTTATAATTATGTTTTATTTATATTTTAGGACAATTAATCTATAAAAACACACCAAATGTAAGAAAGAAAGCGTGTAAACCGTCTGATGATGAATCATAACGATTCGAAACCGGTAACGGTTTCCTTTGAATAAAGGAACTCAAAGTAAATTTGTGGCTGGTTGCTGTCCTAACACCATCAACAATGAAATGATTGTCAGAAGCACTGACTCAGCATATAGGAAACTTAAAATAACCTTCGGTGAAATTAAAAGCAATGGTGGTAACATTAAGAGTGCAACGGAAATTCCACTGCTCAATGCGGAGGAGAAAGCGGAAAGATGGAAATAGTACATTGAAGGCTTCTGTGAGGACGAAGATTTGTGTGATGAGATAGAAGAAGAAACAGGAGTCGATTTAGAGGAAATAGGGGATCCAGTATTAGATTCAGAATTTAAGAGAGCTCATGAGGACTTCATAACAAATAAGGCAGAATGGATGGATAACTTTCCATCATAATGTCTAAAGCCAATGGGGGCAGTGGCAACAAAATGACGATTCACGTTGGTGCGTAGAATGTATGAGTATGGTCACATACTATCTGACTTTCGGAAAGATATCATCCACACAGTTCCGAAGACTGCTAGAGCTGGTAAGTGCGAGAATTTTCGAACAAACAGCTTAATAGCTCATGTGTTAGATGACGATCAATTTGGCATTCGGGAAGGTAAAGCCACCAGAGAGACAATTCTGACGTTGCGGTTAATAATGGATGCATGACTAAAGAAAAATCGAGACACGTTCACAGCATTTGTCAACCTGTAAAAAGCGTGCGACAATATAAAATGGTACAAGATGTTCGAAATTCTGGGAAAAATAGGGTTTAGCTACAGGGAGAGACGGGTAATATGCAATAAGTACAAGAGCCAGGAGTGAATAATAAGACTGGACGACTCGGATTAAAAAGGCTGTAAGACAAGGATGCAGTCTTTCGCCCCTGCTGTCCAATCTGTACATCGAAGAAGCAATGATAGACATAAAAGAAAGGTTCAGGAGTGGAAATATAATTCAAGGCAAAGGATTATCAATTCTACGATTCACGGATGTCATTGCTAGCCTGCGTGAATATGAAGAATTACTCTACTGGCCATTAACATTGCTACACGAAGAAAAAATTCAGATGATAAACGGTTATTCATTGGACAAATATATTATACTAGAACTGACATGTGATTACATTTTCACGCAGTTTGGGTGCATAGACCTTGAGATATCAGTACCCACAACAACCACCTCTGGCCGTAATAACGGCCTTGACACGCCAGGGCATTGAGTCAAACAGAGCTTGGATGGCGAATACAGGTACAGCTGCCCATGCAGCTTCAACACCATACCAAAGTTCATCAAGAGTAGTGACTGGCGTATTGTGACGAGCCAATTGATCGGCCACCATTGACCAGACGTCTTCAGTTGGTGAGAGATCTCGAGAATGTGCTGGCCAGGGCAGCAGGTGAACATTTTCTGTATCCAGAAAGGCCCGTACAGGACCTGCAACATGCGGTCGTGCATTATCCTGCTGAAATGTAGGGTTTCGCAGGGATCGAATGAAGGGTAGAGCCACGGGTCGTAACACATCTGAAATGTAACGTCCACTATTAAAAGTGCCGACAATGCGAACAACAGGTGACCGAGACGTGTAACCAATGGCACCCCATACCATCACGCCGGGTGATACGCCAGTATGGCGATGACGAATACACGCTTCCAATGTGCGTTCAGCGCGATGTCGCCAAACACGGATGCGACCATCATGATGCTGTAAACAGAACCTGGATTCATCCGAAAAAAATGACGTTTTGCCATTCGTGGACCCAGGTTCGTCGTAGAGTACACCATTGCAGGCGCTCCTGTCAGTGATGCAGCGTCAAGGGGAACCGCAGCCATGGTCTCCGAGCTGATAGTCCATGCTGCTGCAAACTTCTTCGAACTGTTCGTCCAGATGGTTGTTATCATGCAAACGCCCCCATCTGTTGACTCAGGGCTCGAGACGTGGCTCCGCGATCCGTTACAGCCATGCGGATAAGATCCCTGTCATCTCGACTGCTAGTGGTACGAGGCCGTTGGTATCCAGCACGGCGTTCCGTATTACCCTCCTGAGCCCACCGATTCCATATTCTGCTAAAAGTCATTGGATCTCGATCAACGCGAGTAGCAATGTCACGATATGATAAACCGAAATCGCGATAGACTACAAGTCGACCTTTACCTAAGTCGGGAACGTGATGGTACGCATTTCTCCTCCTGACACGAGGCGTCACAATAACGTTTCACCAGGCAGCGCCGGTCAACTGCTGTTTGTGTATGAGAAATCGGTTGGAAACTTTCCTCATGTCAGCACGTTGTAGGTGACGCCACTGGCGCCAACCTTGTGTTAATGCTCTGAAAAGCTAATCATTTGTATATCACAGCATCTTCTTCCTGTCGGTTAAATTTCGCGGCCAGTAGTGTATATGATTTGCTGAATGGATGAAACAGTTTAATGAGTACGGAATATGGATTGAGAGTAAATCAAAGAAATACAAAAGTAATAAGTAGCAGAAACGAAAACAGCGAGAAACTTAACATCAGGATTGGTGGTCACGATGTAGAGAAATTAAGGATTTCTCCTACTTTGGCAGCAAAGTAACTAATTACGAACGAAGCAAGGAGGACATCAAAAGCAGACTAGCACTGGCAAAAATAGCATTCTTGACCAACAGAAGTTTACTAGTATGAAACATAGGCCTTAATGTGAGTAAAAAATTCTAAGTTCGTACGTTTTGAGCACAGCATTGTGTGGTCGTGAAACATGGACTGTGTGAAAACCGGAGCAGAAGAGAATCGAAGAATTTCAAATACGGTGCTACACACGAATGTTCAAAATTAAGTTGATGGTTGAAATGGCTCTGAGAACTATAGACTTTACAGCTGTGGTCATGTCCCCTAGAGCTTGAACTACTTAAACCTAACTAACCTAAGGACATCACACACACCCATGCCCGAGGCAGGATTCGAACCTGCGACCGTAGCAGCAGTGCGGTTCCGGACTGAAGCGCCTAGAGCCCCTCGGCCACCACGGCCAGCAAATTAAGTTGACTGATAGGGTAAGGAATGAGGAGGTTCTCCTCAGAATCGGAGACGAAAGGAATATGTGGAAAACACACAAGGAGAAGGGACAGGAGGATAGGACATCTGTTAAGAGATCAGGGAATGCCTACCTTGGTACAAGAGGGAGCTGTAGAGGGCAAAAACTGTAGAGGAAGACAGAGATCGGAATGCATCCGGCAAATAGTTGGGGACGTAGGCTAGGAGAGAGTCGTGGAAGATTTCATCAAACCGGTCAGAAGACTGATGAATCAAAAAAAAAAAAAAAAAGAAAAAAAAAGGAAAAAGCATGATCTTGATGCCTTATCCCCTTCCGACCTTCCAAGTGCTCTTCCTAGCCAGTATCTGTGAGGCGGGGTGGGGAGGGTGGGGGTTACTTCTTAACCTAGACTCAGAACAATGTCGAAATTCGGTATTTTCCACACTGACTAAGCAATACCAGAGGGCAAGGCTATGATAACGAGGAATGAACTAAGGGGCTTTAGGTTTGTGATGACACCCACATAGACACAATTCTGTAACTTATAGAGGGGGAAAATGGATACCATGTTAATAAACTAGAGGATTAGAGTTATCAATAGCCATAATTGCTATACACATTGGGCCAAAGAGTGTCAGTTTCTTTATGGCAAACATCATTAAAACTGTACAGTAAACATTATATGAAACTAATAAAAGTGAGAACTCTTCTATATTATTCGACATAGGATAAGTTTGAAGTATTCAGATTGGATGTGATGATTTATAATAGTGACCTGTAAATTATTGTATATGAGTTCTTTGTTCTACGAAAGTGTCAGAAATTGAGGAGTGTAAGTTGAGGTGTATGGCGATCGGTGCCACCAAAGGGCGAGCGAGAACTGTTACAAATGGTTCAAATGGCTCTGAGCACTTAACTGCCGTGGTCATCAGTCCCCTAGAACTTAGAACTACTTAAACCTAACTAACCTAAAGACATCACACACATCCATGCCGGAGGCAGGATTCTATCCTGCGACCGTATCGGTCGCGCGGTGCCAGACTAGCGTCTAGAACCGCTCGGCCGCTCCGGCCGGCAGAACTGTTACCTTCAAATGTGTGAGTAATTAAGTTGAAAGTGTACCACTTTTCCCTTTCACTGGCGCTCACCTTCGACAGCGCAGCGGAATTATGTGCAAATAATTTCACTGTATTTATGTACAGTGGAACCAGTGCGCCATGAAGAAGAGATGGACAAAATGTGTCAATTTATTTTTCACTGCGGTGCAGGAAGCTCCATACACTGAAGCGCCAAAGAAATTGGTACACCTGCGTAATATCGAGTATGACACCCGCTAGCAGCAGAAGTGCCGCAACACGATGTGGCGTGGGTTCGACTAATGTCTGAAGAAGTGCTGGAGGGAACTGACACCACGAATCCTGCAGGGCTGTCCATAAATTCGTAAGAGCACGAGTGGGTGGAAGTCTTCTGAACGGCACGTTGCAAGGTTCAAAAAAAATGATTCAAATGGCTCTGAGCACTATGGGACTTAACATCTGTGGTCATCAGTCCCCTAGAACTTAGAACTACTTAAACCTAACTAACCTAAGGACTCACACACATCCATGCCCGAGGCAGGATTCGAACCTGCGATCGTAGCGGTCACTCGGTTCCAGACTGAAACGCCTAGAACCGCTCGGCCACACCGGCCGGCACGTTGCAAGGCATCCCAGATATGCTCAATAATGTTCATACCTGAGGATTTTGGTGGCCAGCGGAAGTATTTATACCCAGAAAAGTGTTCCATGAGCCACCTCTGTAGCAATGCTGGACATGTGGGGCATCCAATTGTCCTGCTGGAATTGCTGCCTGCTTACATATCTCTGTATTTGAATACGCATGCCTATACCTGTCACTTTGGCGCTTCATTGTAGATGCCGCCTGTGCAGTCCCAAGCTGTTGCCAAGTTCAGTTTTCTTCCAAGGATAGCAAAGCAGGAATGAGGGCTCAAAGATGTAAATATGGTATGCCATGGCTGGTAGAAAGTCCGCCCCCCCCCCCCCCCCCCCCCACCACCGCCA
Source organism: Schistocerca americana (assembly GCF_021461395.2). Classification (NCBI taxonomy): domain Eukaryota; kingdom Metazoa; phylum Arthropoda; class Insecta; order Orthoptera; family Acrididae; genus Schistocerca; species Schistocerca americana. The sequence continues at coordinate 867,415,201 of NC_060119.1, read as the reverse complement.
CTTATCAGAAGTGGGACCGGGCACTACTGCCGCCATGTTAAGCACTCGGCCGCTGACGCTGAGATGGCGAGTTAGTATGTGCTCCGGTAATTTTGCTGACGATGAGAGTATTGTATGTCAAATATTTAGGTTCAACTACTCACTTATCCTTTCCTCTTTAGGAAATATTGCGAGAAAATGACAATGTTTCTTTTTAATTTACTGGCATAGGAAAATTAAGTAGGAACTACTTAATCAAGCAGACGCCTTTGTCTTATACACTCCTGGAAATTGAAATAAGAACACCGTGAATTCATTGTCCCAGGAAGGGGAAACTTTATTGACACATTCCTGGGGTCAGATACATCACATGATCACACTGACAGAACCACAGGCACATAGACACAGGCAACAGAGCATGCACAATGTCGGCACTAGTACAGTGTATATCCACCTTTCGCAGCAATGCAGGCTGCTATTCTCCCATGGAGACGATCGTAGAGATGCTGGATGTAGTCCTGTGGAACGGCTTGCCATGCCATTTCCACCTGGCGCCTCAGTTGGACCAGCGTTCGTGCTGGACGTGCAGACCGCGTGAGACGACGCTTCATCCAGTCCCAAACATGCTCAATGGGGGACAGATCCGGAGATCTTGCTGGCCAGGGTAGTTGACTTACACCTTCTAGAGCACGTTGGGTGGCACGGGATACATGCGGACGTACATTGTCCTGTTGGAACAGCAAGTTCCCTTGCCGGTCTAGGAATGGTAGAACGATGGGTTCGATGACGGTTTTGATGTACCGTGCACTATTCAGTGTCCCCTCGACGATCACCAGTGGTGTACGGCCAGTGTAGGAGATCGCTCCCCATACCATGATGCCGGGTGTTGGCCCTGTGTGCCTCGGTCGTATGCAGTCCTGATTGTGGCGCTCACTTGCACGGCGCCAAACACGCATACGACCATCATTGGCACCAAGGCAGAAGCGACTCTCATCGCTGAAGACGACACGTCTCCATTCGTCCCTCCATTCACGCCTGTCGCGACACCACTGGAGGCGGGCTGCACGATGTTGGGGCGTGAGCGGAAGGCGGCCTAACGGTGTGCGGGACCGTAGCCCAGCTTCATGGAGACGGTTGCGAATGGTCCTCGCCGATACCCCAGGAGCAACAGTGTCCCTAATTTGCTGGGAAGTGGCGGTGCGGTCCCCTACGGCACTGCGTAGGATCCTACGGTCTTGGCGTGCATCCGTCCGTCGCTGCGGTCCGGTCCCAGGTCGACGGGCACGTGCACCTTCCGCCGACCACTGGCGACAACATCGATGTACTGTGGAGACCTCACGCCCCACGTGTTGAGCAATTCGGCGGTACGTCCACCCGGCCTCCCGCATGCCCACTATACGCTCTCGCTCAAAGTCCGTCAACTGCACATACGGTTCACATCCACGCTGTCGCGGCATGCTACCAGTGTTAAAGACTGCGATGGAGCTCCGCATGCCACGGCAAACTGGCTGACACTGACGGCGGCGGTGCACAAATGCTGCGCAGCTAGCGCCATTCGACGGCCAACACCGCGGTTCCTGGTGTGTCCGCTGTGCCGTGCGTGTGATCATTGCTTGTACAGCCCTCTCGCAGTGTCCGTAGCAAGTATGGTGGGTCTGACACACCGGTGTCAATGTGTTCTTTTTTCCATTTGCAGGAGTGTAGATCTCGCGGTTCTAGGCGCGCGGTCCGGAACCGTGCGACTGCTACGGTCGCAGGTTCGAATCCTGCCTCGGGCATGGATGTGTGTGATGTCCTTAGGTTAATTAGGTTTAAGTAGTCCTAAGTTCTAGGGGACTGATAACCACAGCAGTTGAGTCCCATAGTGCTCAGAGCCATTTTGTCTTATAGAAAGGGCATGCTTTGGAACCAGGCTTGCTATGATTTCTTCATGTGCTATTCCTAAGTTAAGAGTCTTTGCTTGTGAAGCATGGAATGAACGTGAGTTTATTTGTGTGTGACTGTTTCTGAACTGGCAAATATGAATACATGGTGCGGACTTTGGAAATCCGTTGTCTCCAGTGGGCCTTATGGTCACTGGCTGCACAGAAAATGTCGACAGAGCATGCTTCACACGAAATCAGATGAGTCTTGCGTGTGTAGATAATGAGATGATTTGCATGTATAGATTTAAGCTGAGTTTACTCGCGTGTGAAATCATTTGTGCGGACAAGCACCTATACAAGGGTGAGTGCATCTACATCTACATTTATACTCCGCAAGCCACCCAACGGTGTGTGGCGGAGGGCAGTTTATGTGCCACTGTCACTACCTCCCTTTCCTGTTCCAGTTGCGTATGGTTCGCGGGAAGAACGACTGCCGGAAAGCCTCGGAGCGCGCTCGAATCAATCTAATTTTACATTCGTGATCTCCTCTTGAGGTAAAAGTAGCGGGAAGCAATATATTCAATATATTCGATACCTCATCCAGAAACGCACCCTCTCGAAACCTGGACAGCAAGCTACACCGCGATGCACAGCGCCTTTCTTGCAGAGTCTGCCACTTGAGTTTGCTAAACATCTCCGTAACGCTATCACGCTTACCAAATATCCTGTGACGAAACCCGCCGCTCTTCTTCGTATCTTCTCTATCTCCTCCGTCAACCCGACCTAGTACGGATCCCACACTGATGAGCAATACTCAAGTATAGGTCGAACAAGTATTTTGTAAGCCACCTCCTGTGTTGATGGACTATATTTTCTAAGGACTCTCCCAATGAATCTCAACCTGGTACCCGCCTTACCAACAATTAATTTTATATGATCATTCTACTTCAAATCGTTCCCACGCATACTCCCAGGTATTTTACAGAAGTGACTGCTACCAGTGTTCGTTCCGCTATCATATAATCATACAATAAAGGATCCTTCTTTCTATGTATTCGCAATACATTACATTTGCCTATGTTAAGGGTCAGTTGCCACTCCCTGCACCAAGTGCCTATCCGCTGCAGATCTTCCTGCATTTTGCTGCAATTTTCTAATGCTGCAACTTCTCTGCATACTACAGCACCATCCGCGAAAAGCTGCATGGAACTTCCGACACTATCTACTAGGTCATTTATATATATTGTGAAAAGCAATGGTCCCATAACACTCCCCTGTGGCACGCCAGAGGTTACTTTAACGGCTGTAGACGTCTCTCCATTGAGAACAACATGCCGTGTTCTATTTGCTAAAAACTCTTCAATCCAGCCACACAGCTGGTCTGATATTCCGTAGGCTCTTACTTTGTTTATCAGGCGACAGTGCGAAACTGTATCGAACGCCTTCCGGAAGTCATGAAAAATAGCGTCTACCTGGGAGCCTGTATCTAATATTTTCTGGGTCTCATGAACAAATAAAGCGAGTTGGGTCTCACACGATCGCTGTTTCCGGAATCTATGTTGATTTCTACAGGGTAGCTTCTGGATTTCCAAAAACTACATGTCCGCAGCTCGTGGTCGTGAGGTAGCGTTCTCGCTTCCCACGCCCGGGTTCCCGGGTTCGATTCCCGGCGGGGTCAGGTATTTTCTCTGCCTCGTGATGACTGGGTGTTGTGTGATGTCCTTAGGTTAGTTAGGTTTAAGTAGTTCTAAGTTCTAGGGGCCTGATGACCATAGATGTTAAGTCCCATAGTGCTCAGAGCCATTTGAACCATTTGAACCAAAAACGACATGATACGCGAGCAAGAAACATGTTCTAAAATTCTGCAACAGATCGACGTCAGAGATATAGGTCTAGAGTTTTGCGCTTCTGCTCGACGACCCTTCTTGAAGACTGTGACTACCTGTGCTCTTTTCCAATCATTTGTAACCTTCCGTTCCTCTAAAGATTTGCGGTACACGGCTGTTAGAAGGGGGGCAAGCTCTTTCGCGTACTCTGTGTAGAATCGAATGGGTATCCCGTCAGGTCCAGTGGACTTTCCTCTGTTGAGTGATACCAGTTGCTTTTCTATTCTTTGGACACTTATTCGATGTCAGCCATTTTTTCGTTTGTGCGTGGATTTAGAGAAGGAACTGCAGTGCGGTCTTCCTCTGTGAAACAGCTTTGCAAAAAGGTGTTTAGTATTTCAGCTTTAGGCGTGTCATCCTCTGTTTCAATGCCATCATCATCCCGGAGTGTCTGGATATGCTGTTTCGAGCCACTTACTGATTTAGCGTAAGAGCAGAACTTCCTAGGATTTTCTGTCAAGTCCGTACATAGAATTTTACTTTCGAATTCACTGAACGCTTCACGCATAGCCTACCTTACGCTAACTTTGACATCGTTTAGCTTCTGTTTGTCTGAGAGGTTTTGGCTGCGTTTAAACTTGCAGTGAAGCTCTCTTTGCTTTCGCAGTAGTTTCCTAACTTCTGGGAGCACAGACAACAATTATGGGGATAGCGTGCTTGATCCGAGTTCAGCAAAGGTTGGCGAGTGTAGTCTTAACTCGTATTATTCAGCGTGGGTCCTGATTAACTAGCTTATGAATTTTTAGTCTGGAGAGGAAACATGCTACTGAACTGCTTATTTGATTTTTTTTAGAACAGGGTATGCGAATGTGGAAAAAAAAATTGCCGTGTTAGGGACTGTGATAAAGTAGTGATATTTCCACAGTTTGTGTAATGGCCTATATAAACTGCCAAATTTGGGTTCAAAAATGACTCTGAGCACTATGGGACTTAACATCTGTGGTCATCAGTCTCCTAGAACTTAGAACTACTTAAACCTAACTAACCTAAGGACATCACACACATCCAAGGCCGAGGCAGCGTTCGGACCTGTGACCGCAGTAGTCGCGCGGTTCCGGACTAAGCGCCAAATCTGGGGATAGCGTGCTTGAATATTACGAGGGGCCACATACCTGTTCTGCTATTCCTTTCTTCTTCAAACCTTAGGGAATGTAGAAGACATTAGCGAGGTAGTATTTGAGTAAATGCGAACGTTTAATTGAAGGTACATGCTTTTCCTTTCCTAGTGCAGGAAAACATTGCCTTAGAAATCAACTGTTTTGTAATAAAGCGAATATATCCATTATTTCCCACCAAGAATGGGATTTGGTAAAATAACTGTCAATAGTTCACGGTATACGTAGGAGTCCAGTAGTTTCAGTAGACGAAAAATGAGAGTGTTATATTTCCCGCCAAGAGTGGCTTCTCTGAGTAAATAAATGTTACAAGTGTTCAAAGAAACTGTAGAGACATCCATTTTGACTTGAAAACGATACGTTGCGCCCACTCTCAGCATTTTGCACCGCCATGTCCGCCGTTATCAACATGGCAAGGCAAGAACATGCCATGAGCGTGGAATAATTGGGACATGGACAATCCAATAATAAATACATTAAGTGGCTAACTTTGAGTAACTTTCATTGGTGTAAATTCAGTTACGCGTTATCTGCTGTGCGACTTAGCTTTTAAACATCAATAGTATGTGGTAATGAATTCACTTAGGACTGATCTATACTTATTTCAAATTCCGTGAAGGGTACGTAATAGTGGACGGACGTTAATAGTCGACGTCTGCAAACCACGTCAAACCTGTGGACATCTATCTAAGGCGTGTCTATGATACGCACAGAGAAAGAGATCGTTGTCGATAGTAACAATAAAACTTTGTGTAGTTAGAATTCAGTCCCGGATGAAGCAAAAGAATTTCAACAACCCCCTCTCAACAAGATATTCTTATTGGCGAAACAGACTTTTTGTACGACGAAAGCGACCGAAAGGACGGTACAACCAAGTTTCTTTCTGCATACAAACCGCAAATAGTAAGTACATATTAATCTGATTTCATGTATGTGCCTGTTTCTCATTTTTGTTTCCTTCATTCATATATGGTTGCTTTACGTATCTAAAGCGTCTGAGGCGACATTGTCACTGAAAAAATGGGTAATACTGTAGTATTATGATTTTTTGCTACACCAAGAAGGAGTTGTACGACGTAAGCGAAAGTTCGTAGACGTGTCTCTACATCTGAAAGATGATGTGCATTCACATTCCGCACCAACAATTTTTTCTCCTGGGGCGGGGGGGGGGGGGGGGGGGGGGGGGGGGGGGGGAAGGGAATTCAGTTCTGTTCAAGTACAAGATGCTCAATCAGGTCAATGTCCCTAAATATTAGCAGATGAATGATTATAAACTGTTCCAGGGTTTAGAACTCTATTACAAGTTGTATCTTGCAGTAGAAATATTGCAGTGCTTATTGTTGATGTAAATCGCTGTGTAAATCATTAGTACCCGTACTTACATGTTATATGACAGTCCATTTCAAATGCTTTCTTTCTCAGTATGGTTACCCCACATATTGTTAAGTATTTCAACAAACAAAGAAATGTCACTTTTTACAGTCGGAGCTGGTAACGGAGAAAAGTTAATACAATCGTACCTATATTCTGAACTGACAACTTCAGACTGAGGACAATAACTGAACGTTAGATGTATTTTCCCGTATTTTTGACACCTTCGCCACTTTCTTTAAAGTCTTCATTGGGTGATTCCAGCTTTGCTACTTGACCTTCAAAAGTGATTTAATTTGTGCTTGTGAAATTGTTTTTTGAGCTGCAGGCTCCGTGGTAGTTCCTGAAAAGAGACAATGAACATGTGAAATGTTCGTTTTTTAAATGTTTTGGCACTGTAGGTCTAAAATAATCATAAATGCTGTGTCTTAAGGAAAAAGAATGTAGTCCAAATAAGGTGATTTTCTATAACATGTGGTTTATAGTGTGTAATCTGAAAAGTGAGAAATTACGTAGAATGAAATTTTTAAAAATTCCACAAACTGACTTTGATAATCCACCAGAACAGAGGTTTTCAGACTTTTTGCCACTGCGTACCACATGAGATTCTTAGAAATAGCTTGTTTACTTTATAAGAACCCTGGTCTGGGGGAGCGAGGGAGGGGGGGGGGGGGGCGGGGTGAGAGCGAAAGCTTGAGCGACGACTGCCGTAGGGTTGAGAAACGAACGGCAATAATAATTTTCGCCATATTGCTCAGAGATGACAACACACGTGCGTTTTTTGCGTCGTATACATGAACCACGACGTGTGGTACAAAGGTGACACATACAGGTATTAGAGTTTCGTGGACGCTCTTTTTTACCGAGTCCGTGATCACCTGTGAGACTTATTTGTGGCAAATAATATCTAAATTAAGCTGGTTCTGTTACAAATATTCAGCGAGTAGCAAGGGGAACAATATTTTATACACATATTAAAGTTTTACATAACAAATAATATAAATCATTTGTGTAGTAAACTGACATCAAATTCAATAAATTAGAGTCCAAAATGAAAAGAAAACTCAGGATCAAATCAAATTTCAACGTTAAGTCAGGTATCAGAACCAGTAATCAGACAATTTTCAAATTTATATTCCGATGGAAGAATATCTACATATTTCAGCTGGAATCATGTTGTTGTTTGCCTTTAATCAGACCCTGAAAATCTGGCTCGATTGAACTCAGCTTCACTCCCAAATATTCTTCAGGACGAACGCTGCTTCTGTAGGAGCTAAATCCTAAATTTACCGCGAGTTTAAAACCCTGGCATTGGTGAAGTCTATAACCTTTACAGCATCTGTCAAAACAATATAAAGTGTTTCGTGTCTTCGAGCATACGCTTAGAAGCCAATGCTTCTCGACGTATTATAGCGTGTGTGCTTCGACAATCCGGCGCAACTTCCTTCACTTTTGCTACCAATCCTGTAAGTGGCTATACAATGCCTCAGGTGTGTCTGTGCAAATACCACCACGTTTTTGCCAATGAATACCTACTTCCAATGAATAAAGGTCAACCGCACTGAAAATGTTTTCTGAATTAGCATTTGACTTAAGAGGTTTGAAAGTAAAATCTCTTGTATCTTCATGATGGTCAAAATGTATTAAAACGAGTATCTGCGCGATACTTGTGACATCTGTAATATAGTATATTTGGAGAGCGATATAAACGCATCCTTCCAGTTGTAACAACGACATTTCTCCAATACTGAAAAACATGTCTTCCGTTATATTACTGCTGGATAATGGAACGTTTTGTACTCCTTAGTCAGATTTTTCCCTCAAAACTGTTTGGACCATGTCTCTAGCCGCGGGCAGTAAGAGTGGCTCACCAACTGTGTTAGGTTTTTCCTCTTTCGCAATTGGTTCAAATGGCTCTGAGCACTATGGGACTTAACTTCTGAGGTCATCAGTCCCCTAGAACTTAGAACTACTTAAACCTAACTAACCTAAGGACATCAAACACACCCATGCCCGAGGCAGGATTCGAACCTGCGACCGTAGCGGTCGCGTGGTTCCAGACTGTAGCGCCTTGAACCGCTCGGTCACCCTGGCCGGCCTTTCGCAATTCCTAACGTAGACACACACATGAGGTTTTCATCAATTTACATGTCAATATCAGTGTATATGAAATTAGCCGTGCGTTTGGAGTCTTCTTCGCAAAATCCAGATTTCCTTTTAAACTTTGATGACGTTTCAATAAAGAAAGCTTCATGCAGTGATCTGAAAGCGTACACCGCACTGGAAACTGGGTCACCACTGGTCTCCGTACCAGCCTTTACTGTGATTTCAAATTTTAAGTAGCTGTCATCATACTTGCGGGTAGGTGTTTTAAGTTTTTAGCCCGCATCTCGTGGTCGTGCGGTAGCGTTCTCGCTTCCCACGCCCGGGTTCCCGGGTTCGATTCCCGGCGGGGTCAGGGATTTTCTCTGCCTCGTGATGGCTGGGTGTTGTGTGCTGTCCTTAGGTTAGTTAGGTTTAAGTAGTTCTAAGTTCTAGGGGACTGATGACCGTAGCAGTTAAGTCCCATAGTGCTCAGAGCCATTTGAACCATTTTTTAAGTTTTTAGACTGCGTCCTAGGAGGTAGAATGAGCTTCCTGGCTTAAAAGTCGCTTCATGGTGAACATAAACATAATAACGTAAAGTAACACAGTCACTGTAAACTTTTCATCACAACTATAGCAGTGAAGAATCAGCTCGTAATACGCACACTCTGGTTCCAGATACAGGTTTTCTTCGTATCATAATATAATGATTACTACAGTGTCACACATCGACATGCCGCGCATGTCAGCAGCAGTTGCACAGCGGCACGAAAACTTCGCATAACCAGCGACAAGATTCGATAAAAATATCGAGAGCGTCAAGACAAGATCAATCATTCCCGGCCTAGGCAGCGACGACTACTGAATGGAGGTGTGGGAAGGGTGCAATCCGACCTTCTTGAGTTCTGCGTGCAGTCGGAAACAAACATTCTGCGGTAAATCCATTTTCTTTAACATTATACAGATGTTAATTTTATCAGTCAGTCTCCAATTATCAAATAAAGTAATATAAACGAATAATTTACTCACAGCAGTACGTGTTTTGTTTACTTGTACGCGAATCACTTGAAATGTCTGGGACTACCTGCTCCAGAAGACAGATCCATTCAAAAAAGAGCATGCCCTGTAATATTTTATTCATTACAACAAGATAACTACTGACGTCGCAGGTATTAGTATGGCAGCCAGTAACCTACAGTTTTAATGAATGGTTACGTCCGTAGGGTAAATTGAAGAGGGTGATTGGGCTGTGACGAGTTATGTTTCTGTAACTTGCACTTCTGTTTCGAATTTTTTTTGTGATTACATAAAGACTTGACTGCGGTGGCGATGTTCGCATGTAACTCATTGCCATTTTTTTTCTTTTAAAATCGAAAAGATCCCCTATCTAAGGAAAGTAGTAAACATAAAACACATCATTCCTATTTCTTTCACACTCATATAGCGGCGGTCCAAGCAATTGACCCGCATCATACGTAAGTGTTTGCGTCAACTAACCTTGCAGTTTCTTACTCTGCACTCTCAAGGCAACTGCATTCGCGTAATGTGACCGTGTCATTCCGCTTGTCCAACTATCGAGACCCCCCCCCCCCCTCCCTCGTACAATTAAGAATTCGTCGATAGATATCGGAAGTTTTCGCGACGCTTGCCACCGAGCTTGCCAGTGTACACAAGTTGACACTAATTGTAAGTGACACTGCACTAGCCATGAAGCAGTGACCTTCTGTGCCTTGAGCTGTTTAATTAGTTTAATTTCATTTCATATTCATAGCTTTAAATAAGTACCAGATGTGAACATGTACGTAGCCCTAACGTGCTTCAAAGAAACCTCGTTACTTCCTTGAACCATTTCCCCCACAGCAACTGATCAGATAGCAACGTGAGCTGCAAATGTCAGCACTGTGAGAGATTTCTGTCGATAAAATTCTACTGAACAAGCTCTACTGCTGTTAACTTACGGTAGAGAAACAGGTCCGCCAAACTCGACTCACGCGAATTCGGCGTGTTCACCGTTTTTCAGCTTGTTTTCAATTTTTGCTGTTGTCCCGATGAACGCAATTTGAGAATACTCCCAAAATTGCCTAATTGTATATGTAGCATATCAGGGAAGGATCATCAGCCCTTTAGAACTATTACCCGAATGAAATATGCATCAGGCTTCGCTGCGCGATTCCTCACATACTTGCAATATAAGAATGTCGCCCACAAAATTTCGCCCTGCGCGTATTTGGGGAAGTAAATGGACGTTAAAGACTGGTAATCTGGCCACACTGTAATCACAGGTACGATAACCATCACTATCAGTAAAAAAAGAGCAGTGTTGTGCAGATGGTGCAGTGGCTAGCGTGCTGGGTCACAATGCAAGAGGTCGAGGGTTCGATTGGGGATCGAGAATTGTTTGTTTTTATTTGTGAAAGAAGTCTGCGTGGTAGGATATCTGGCATTTTAATCGTCATCTAGTGATTGCAGTGCGTCTTCTACAAAAGATTTGTAATTATGTATTAAGAACACAGAAATGGAAATACAATCATTTTCATTGGTCTGCTTTTAAAAAAGCCTTTCGCCCGTCTTGGGCACGAATTATTCTCTGTGCACCCTCCCCCAAAGGTCCATCGAAATTATTTTAAAAGGACGTTGCTAGCGCTACTGGTGACGTAAGGCCCTAACAAAATGTAATGAACTTGAATTGGTATTAATCTGAGGGACCATTGGGGGAGGGTGCACACAAAACAAGTTTGGAATCCAGTAGATGCAGTGGTGTGAAACAACTGACCAATGCAAAAGACTGTATTTCAATTTCTGTGTTCGTAATACGTAACTGCAAATGTTTTGTGGGAGACCCACTGTAACCGCTGTATGACGATTAAGACGCCAGATACCATACCACGCAGACAACTTTTAGTAAATAAAACAAATAAGTCTCTACCCAGAATCGAATCCTCGACCTCCTGCATGGTAAGCCGAAACACTATCCATTGCACCAACTGCAGAGCACTAGTGTTACATCCTCAGAGATGTAGGTACTGTACACGTGATAACAGTGCTGCCGGACTGGCAATCTTTAACCTCCATTTACTGCCCGAAATATGCGCAGGACGAAATTTTGTGAGAAATTTTTGTATTGCCAGTATGTGAGAAATCGCGCTGCGAAGCCCGAGGGTGCGAAGTTTTCTTCACAACGTATATTTACACTCCTGGAAATGGAAAAAAGAACACATTGACACCGGTGCGTCAGACCCACCATACTTGCTCCGGACACTGCGAGAGGGCTGTACAAGCAATGATCACATGCACGGCACAGCGGACACACCAGGAACCGCGGTGTTGGCCGTCGAATGGCGCTAGCTGCGCAGCATTTGTGCACCGCCGCCGTCAGTGTCAGCCAGTTTGCCGTGGCATACGGAGCTCCATCGCAGTCTTTAACACTGGTAGCATGCCGCGACAGCGTAGACGTGAACCGTATGTGCAGTTGACGGACTTTGAGCGAGAGCGTATAGTGGGCATGCGGGAGGCCGGGTGGACGTACCGCCGAATTGCTCAACACGTGGGGCGTGAGGTCTCCACAGTACATCGATGTTGTCGCCAGTGGTCGGCGGAAGGTGCACGTGCCCGTCGACCTGGGACCGGACCGCAGCGACGCACGGATGCACGCCAAGACCGTAGGATCCTACGCAGTGCCGTAGGGGACCGCACCGCCACTTCCCAGCCAATTAGGGACACTGTTGCTCCTGGGGTATCGGCGAGGACCATTCGCAACCGTCTCCATGAAGCTGGGCTACGGTCCCGCACACCGTTAGGCCGTCTTCCGCTCACGCCCCAACATCGTGCAGCCCTCCTCCAGTGGTGTCGCGACAGGCGTGAATGGAGGGACGAATGGAGACGTGTCGTCTTCAGCGATGAGAGTCGCTTCTGCCTTGGTGCCAATGATGGTCGTATGCGTGTTTGGCGCCGTGCAGGTGAGCGCCACAATCAGGACTGCATACGACCGAGGCACACAGGGCCAACACCCGGCATCATGGTGTGGGGAGCGATCTCCTACACTGGCCGTACACCACTGGTGATCGTCGAGGGGACACTGAATAGTGCACGGTACATCCAAACCGTCATCGAACCCATCGTTCTACCATTCCTAGACCGGCAAGGGAACTTGCTGTTCCAACAGGACAATGCACGTCCGCATGTATCCCGTGCCACCCAACGTGCTCTAGAAGGTGTAAGTCAACTACCCTGGCCAGTAAGATCTCCGGATCTGTCCCCCATTGAGCATGTTTGGGACTGGATGAAGCATCGTCTCACGCGGTCTGCACGTCCAGCACGAACGCTGGTCCAACTGAGGCGCCAGGTGGAAATGGCATGGCAAGCCGTTCCACAGGACTACATCCAGCATCTCTACGATCGTCTCCATGGGAGAATAGCAGCCTGCATTGCTGCGAAAGGTGGATATACACTGTACTAGTGCCGACATTGTGCATGCTCTGTTGCCTGTGTCTATGTGCCTGTGGTTCTGTCAGTGTGATCATGTGATGTATCTGACCCCAGGAATGTGTTAATAAAGTTTCCCCTTCCTGGGACAATGAATTCACGGTGTTCTTATTTCAATTTCCAGGAGTGTAGGTATACTAAATTATAAGTTGGTTTCACTGTGGCTTCCCCCTTCCCCCATAGAGCAGGCCTTGTGAGCATGGTAATTACATCCATGAATTGAATGTGAGACGTTTTCCGTTCGCTTGCGAACATTATTCTATACACAGTCAGTCGCAAAAGTATTCGGACAGCACGTAACGGCGCATAATTTTGCAGTTTGCCGCATGAACAAATACAGAAATTGCACTTTGTAATATATTTGGGACTCTAGGTACGATGTCGCAACGTGAAACACGCGTCAAATACGAAGAATTGTTGTTGGACATGTGTCTGTTACGTAAAATTTCCAGAAAACGGCATGGGAAGGGGCTAAAAAAGTATTCGGACAAAGGCGGACAACGTGAGAGAATAGTTCATTCCGAGACGCACAGAGGGTGTAGCGACTGCAGTGTGTCCGACATTTCCGCGAGACGATAGAGATAATTAGTAAATGCGTATCGCGAGCCTGTGCAGGTCGACGATGGGACGCAGAGGGAAGTGTTCTACGTTCGAGCAAAGGCAACTTGTCGTTTATTATGACGCGAACGGGAAAACCTGCAGGGAAATTGTCGCAATAGTGAACATGAAGAAAAGTACAGTTCAAAACATATTAAACGGTTCGAGAAAGAAGAGCGATTGGAATTCCGTTGCAGTACAGGACGGCCACGGAGATTTTCACAGAGAGATGAACGTGTGATTGTGCGAAAGGTACAACAGAATCCGAAAATATCTGCCACACGAATTGCAAGTGAGGTGGAGGGAGACTTTGGTATAAAAGTTCATCCCGAAACCGTGCGGAGAGTACTGACGACGATCGCAGTACCATGGTCGAGTGGCACGGCGAAAGCCATTCATAAATGCAGTGAACCAGAAGAAACGCATGCAGTTTGCGAGGGAATACGCCGAATACGACCAGGCTTGGTGGAATCGGGTGATATTTTGCGACGAATGTAAATTTACATTATGGCAAAGCGACGGAAGGGCAAACGTGTGGCGAAAGACCAATGAAGAGCTGAATCCCAGGAACGTCAAACCAACAGTAAAGTTTGGAGGTGGGAGCATCATGGTGTGGGGATGGATGTCCGGCAATGGTGTGGGTGATTTAGTGTTCATTAATGATACGATGAACAAGGAAGCGTATTTGAATATACTGCGAGAACATTTGAAGCAGAGTGCACGACATCTAGGTATTGCGAACAACTTTCATTTTTATCAGGATAGTGAACCCAAGCATACCGCGCATATTGTACAAATGTGGTTGCTCTTCAATTGCCCGAAAGTATTGCACCCCCCTTCGCAATCACCAGACCTTAACCCAATCGAACATTTGTGGGATAAAATGAAACGGACCTTCCGCGCGAACAACATCTATAAGAAGGTGACCTTGAAAGAGAAACTGTGCCAAGAATGGGCAAATATAGGCCCATATTTCACGAAAAAACTCGTGGAATGTATGCCTAGTAGATTGGAGGAGGTATTGAAAATGAAAGGTGGACCCACAAGATATTGACATTTTCGTCGTACAACTTATGAACATCTATTGGACAGTGTCCGAATACTTTTGTAGCAGCAGGGTGTGCAGGATGTTTCATTTTTGTTGTTAATTTTTCTGTTATTTATGTTTTGGAAACGAAATAATACAATAATTCTTTTGTAATTAATGTTGTTACGCATATATATTGCTAATAAATATGTTTGGGTTTCATAGTGTTTTCGAGTACTCATTGTGAAACTTCCAACTGTCCGAATACTTTTGCAACTGAGTGTATTACGCAACATATAAAGTCATATTTTAACTCTTAATGTGTTGTTCCCCAGTTGGTCTTCTTGTGCACTAACTTCATTGGATTTAAAAAGCCACTAGAAAAAGATAGTTTATTGTTTATTTAAATGGTAATCCTAGTATTAAGTAGTTGATGTAAAAATTACGTTTTTAGTGTAAGGTTAGCATGATATTAACACAATTGTTTAAGAACACTACATTCTTCCAAAATATAAATAAAGATGTTTACCGTGAAATACTGCCTCAGGTGAACTGGCCAAACAATACAATCTGTCACGCTAAGCACTGCAACTCGCTTCTTGCTATCGGTGAGACGAAATGTTTTAAAAGTTCCGTCTTTTAACTTTCGATTAATCAAAAAACACACTCTTGTTTTAAAAGTTCCGTCTTCTAACTTTCGATTAATCAAAAAACACACTCTTGTTTTAAAAGTTCCGTCTTTTAACTTTCGATTAATCAAAAAACACACTCGGTGATTGGTCAGTGACCCTAAGACACAAGCAGCGCATATTGTTATGACATTGGAAACAAGTCCAACATACGTAACAGGTATATTCAAGGGCGTTCACAGAATTTTTTCTGGGAAGGGCTAAATTGAGCAGGTGGCACAAAAACATATCCCAGACAATTGAGGATTATTCCTTCAATATATGAATAAAAACTCTTTAGCCCAGTTTCCAGGGGAGGGATGGGGAGGCAAGGGCCCTGTGCTGCCTCCTCTTGAGGGCGTCTAGGGGTATACTGTTGGTATAGCACTACAAATGAAACTCTGAGACACTCTAAAATGTAATGTATTAAAAGCATTCAAGTTTGTAGTAATCACTATCATTGAGACGTGGGACAAGCGCTTAAGGATACTGAACTCAATAAAGACAAGGCAATAATTACCAATCAGACAAACTCTGGCTTGTAATTTCCAACAGATTGTATTTAACAATTGCAAGACAACAGCAAACTGCTGCTACCCCAGAATAATATACGTAATTTCCCTAGAACTTGAAACTTTACTAAACAGACAGATGTCTACGGGCGTCAAAGCCCACCCCAAACAATAATACTCTTTACATAAATCTTAAAAACCACACAAACAATAACTGGTTTACTGAGAAAAACTGACACAGAAGCAGGACACCTTTTGAGATATAACAGCAGAAACAAATCACAATGTTACTTTCTGAATAAGATATTGAAAACCCAGTACAATGAAAGGCATCTTCGAGGTATTACAAAATTTCAGCGGCAAGTAATGGCACATCAGAGGTGCGCGGAAACTACAACTCAGATCGAGCCTGAATGACAGCTGAGAGGAACGGTGAAGAAGGAGAGAAGGACACCTCAGAGTCACCGGGAACAAATAATAAAATAACTTAAATTCGCCGAAGAACTGGAGTCTACTGATAAACACAGGGACCGCGCTATCGGTTACAACTCAAACTCGCCGCCGCCAAGGCGTCATCCCCCAGTTAAACGACCAGCTGCAACGGACGACGCGCACCGCTGATTATACCACTGAAACAACAACATAAGACCACACAGCAAATGGGAAGAATCCAGAGTAACACAATCCTTAAAACATTAGAAAAATTTCAGAACAGGAATACGGCCACAAGGGACCCATTTTAAATATCTTCGCTACTTTGTCATCAACAGTTTGTGCAGACAGGCTTAATACTGCCAGAGCAGGTAGTGATAATATTCTCAAATATATAAGAAGCTGGTCATAGTGCTAGATCAAGCACTCTTAACTCATAACATAACCCCAAATCCGATTAATCATATTACACCTATTCCATAAACGCCCACTCAATAATTACAACACGAGACGACTCTAGCACACAATAAATTTTTCATCATTAACCCCCTGCTTCTTTACCTCTGAACACGTTACCTAAATATCAGCAGATAGAAAGTCGAACCTGTGGTTATTTCGAAGTCCACAGACACGCACTTAGAAATACATTCCTCGCCCGTATCTCAAGTGCGTCCAAAACAGACAAATCTCATTCGCACAGGTAGCTACTGTTCAATAAGTTGTGCACCAATGGTCAATACGAAACAGACAACATCGACGTCCAAACGCTGGGAGATTCGTTAACTGCAAACAACACGAAATTCAATATACATATGTACATCAGGACTTCAAGAACCTGAATAATTCCCAACGGTTGATTCTGCAGCGTATCCTGTTGCAGGCTGACACATTCCGAAGCCATTTTCACATGTCCACGTCGTTTAGCAGCACAGACGAGACCATCGCCCTCTCGCTAGAAGCAGTACACACTCCCGACCTCACTCACGTCTCCGCCCCCACTGACCATGTGACAGAAAGAGGCAGAGCTTGCGCAAAGAGCGACCGCCGACAACCAGACTGCACACCGACCGCCCACACCCAGATCTCTTCGCCTTTTCTTTTTTTATTGTGATTTCATTCTCGCGTCCCATATAGGCAGGGGAGGGTTGTCAGCGGCACAATCCACCGTTCTTCAGCCGAGTGACATGACTAAAACAAGAATACAATGCTACATGTATAAAGCGATAAAAAGGGGAACATAAAACAGAGTAAGGGGAGATAATGCAGGTAAAAATACACTGACAGGGAGACGTTCATGGGGGGACAGTTAAAAAAGTCACCATAAAGTTAAAAAAACACAGTTGGCGAGTCTTAAAACACAAAGAAGACACTGAATGCATATGCACAGGTTAAAATTCGGCCACAGTATTAAAAACACTCCATAACAATACAGTTAAAACCCACTTGGAGCACACACAGTGAAGTATAAAACAGCCAGGTCGGACCTGCCGAGGGAGATCTCTTCGCCCAGCGTCGTGCGCTTAAATAGCCTCAAGGCGACCAAAGAGGTAAACCGCGGCCACGCGATACAGAGTCGACAGCAGAGATCTCAAGAAAAATACAGAGTAGCGACTGGCGCCAACAGAGCCACGTATCAATCATGTTTACAACATTCTCTTTTATTTCGAGTTTTAGTGGTCTCAGACGGCATAGTTCGGTACTGCTGAAGCTGCGAACTCTTTGAAGAGGGAAGTGCGAAGAAAGCAGGAGGGAAAATTTTTTCCCCGTGTTGACGTGGGAAGTAAGAGGGAGAATGTTTTGTCTGCCGTACAATAACGCCACTTTGGGCATGCATGCGAGCAGATAATCAGCGGCTATGGTATAAATTACATACGGAAGTAACAAGGCTATGTGAAAGCATATCGTAGAGTTTTTCGTGTACATACACAATTGTAACGCTATTTTTTTTTCAGTTGATACAGACAACACGAGTTCCCCACGCTACTGTAGTGCTACCACTGTTAGATCACTGGAGTTGGCAGCAGTCAAAACAAGAAGGAAATCGCCACGAACTGTCCTTCAATTACATCTCATATTCAATACAACCAATAGTTGTATTTAACGTGAGCGGTAAGGCCGGGGAGGGGGGACAGCGACAGGGGCTTTGGACCACTTCGTCCCCTTCCCCCCCCCCCCCCCCCCCTGCCCCACAGTATCTACATCCATGCGCATAGGAGTGTTGCTAGTAGTGCCACAATGAGGATACAAATCAATGTTGCCCTAAATACATGCTGTAACGGTCATGATCGTTAGTTACCTTTTAGACTGTGCATGACGTTGATGTTAGTCAATAATGCCTTTAAAGCGACAAAGACGCCGTTGTCAACACCTCACTGAGTTTGAGCGAGGCCGTGTGATAGGGCTACGAGAAGCTGGATGTTCATTCTGCGATACTGCACAAAAACACGGCAGGAATGTAGCCAATATACGTGACTGCTGACAGAAGTGGTCACGAGAATGTATGGTCGCAAGAAGATCGGGCTCCGGATGGCCACATGGCACTACAGAGAGGGAAGACCATCGTTATCGACTTTTGGTTTTGGTGCATCGTACTGCATCTGCAGCAGCAGTTTGAGCAGCAGTTGCTACTACAGTGACATAACGAACTGTTAGGAATCGGTTACTTCGAAAGATCCGAGCCAGACGCCCTGTAGCGCGCATTTCACTGCCCGCCATTTGTGCCTTCAGTGTCAGGCGAGAACTCATTGGAAGGTAGCATAATGGTCTGTTGTGTTTTGTGGTTAAAGCTGGTTCCGCACTGGTGCCAGTAATGGCCACGTCTTGATTAAAATGAGGCCAGGTCAGCGCCTGCAAGATACTTATTGTCACGCTGGACCTAAACCTGGAGTTATGGTGTGGGGTACGAATTCGTATGACCGCAGGAACATTCTCGCACCCTGACTGCCAATTTGTACTTCAGTGTAGTGATCTGATTCTTTGAGCTGTCATTGATGAACAGCATAACGCGCACCCACATACCGTTGTTGTAACCAGACATGCTCTACAAAATTGGAAATTTCTCGTGAGGTCTTATGGGACCAAACTGCTGAAGTCATCGGTCCCTAAGCTTACGCACTAATTAATCTAACTTAAAGTAACTTACACTAAGGACCACACACACACCAATGACCGAGGAAGGACTCGAACCTCCGACGGGGGAAGCCGCGCGGACCATGACAGGACGCCCTTAGACCGCCCGGCTACACCGCTCGGACATGCTCTACAGAGTTTTGACGTGTTGCCTTGGGCTGATCCATCACCATATTTGTCTCCAAATGAACACATATGGCACAGCATCGGGAGGTCAGCGTCATCCACAAAACAGCATTAGTCTTCCCTGTATTGACCGAGCAGGTGCAACAGGCATGGAACTGCATTCCACCAACTGACATCCCTTCACTTGTACGACACACAGCATGCACGTTTACATGCTTGCATCCATCATTCTAGCGATTACACGGGTTATTAACGTACCAGAATTTCACTTTCGCGATGGCTTACCTCGCATTTACTTTAATCTGTGATCGTGTGATGCCAATCACTTGACGTGTCACCTACCTCTACGTTAATTGTCTTTTGTTTTGCGATTTTTTTCGTAAGTGTTTATATTTCACAAGCCACCTTACGTTGTGCGGCCGAGGGTATCTCTGATACCACTATCATTTTCCCTCTTCCCTGTTCACCTCACGAATGCTGTGTGGCAAGGACGACTGTCGATAAATTTCTACTTGAGCTCTAATTTCTCTGACTGTCTCGCTGTGGCCGTTTCTGGATACACAAACTGCCTGATGGAAAAAGTGGAGCAACCAGGTACTCAGAAGGGAAGTATGAAACGAAATGAAACTTCAGGGGTTGAGAGGGTATTGATATAACTACAGTGATTACAAAATTAGGTCAAATTTATCAAAAACTTGGCATTATGAGTCCACTTATCAGTATGATGTTGTGCGCTTTGTGACCTGGAGCATACACTGATTAAGCTGGAAACTGTGTCATGAAGCCGTTTTATCTTCTACTTAGGCAAGCTACCCCAAACTGTAGTAACTGTTTCTTCATATAATGAACACTGCCACTTCAAAGGACTGGTCTTTCGAGTTGGCCCCACAAACAGGTCTGTGGATCTTGAAGGACATGGGAGTACATCAACATGATGCAGAGAGTTCATAGAAAAAGCATGCAATGTGTGGACGAGCATTCTCTTGTTGAAAAACGGCTCTACGATACTGGCTCATGACTAGTACGCAGCACCGTGAAGTAGTGTTGTGGTATTAGAGTTCCCTTAGTCATTACCAACCGTGATCTGAAGTTATACCCGATGGCTCACAACGCCATGCCTCTCAAACACAATGGAAGAGTGTGCCCTCTCCCCAGATCTCCTCCATGCTCGACAACAACAGTTATCCGGGGTACTGCAGAGCCGCGATTCGTCGCTAAAACTATGCGACGCCACTCGGCAATAATCCATGCTTCACGGTCAGAACGCCGAACTCAGTGTTGTGGTGTTAACGGCAGCCAAATCTCGGGGTGGTGAATCCCTAATTCGGCTGCTGCCCGTCTCTGATCAGTGGTACGGAATGTCACAGAATGTTGCAGAGTGTCCAGTACTTGTTCTCGGT